>NC_058524.1:297405774-298013690 GCF_904849725.1 Hordeum vulgare subsp. vulgare | reverse complement strand
GTCGTTTCTGAAGCTTTCTTGCGGGTTCATCCGCATTTTTGGCTGTGGCTCAAGACGCTCAACGTCAAGCCGAAATCGGTGAGCGAGCATGTCCATTGTGGCGGGGCTGTGATAAGAAAGCTTTGCAAAGTAGTATAGCCGGAGATCACCTTGATAGACACTATCAAGGGCTGGCAGAAAGAGTGGTTCTACATCATCGAACCACGGGAGGCAAACTAGGAAGCACCCGCCGAGTTCAAGTCCGTCCCACCAGTGAGGCTAACCTCCCGGGTCAAAAAGGCATAGATTGGGAGTCACCTGCAGATGCAAAAATGATGCAGAAACACCTCAAACAGATGGTGGCGGTGAACATACATCTGACTGATGTGATCCAGGTCAAGCTTCATCGACTCATCCTACTATGTGAACACCGGGGCAACCTGATATGGGTCTACAAGACCGACGACCCTCGGGTGATAAAATAATTCTTCGAGAGTACCCACCAGGATATATGGCGGATATAGTTCAAACCCTAGTAGGAGTGGCCGGCCGAGGAAGAAGATATCATCTTGGACGACAACAGACCCCCTGTCGAGCTATGTTCGAGTACTGTACATGCCCAAGGCTTCCCATTTTTAATGGAAGTCTTATTTTTTCTCGTATTGTTCCAAGTGGAATGGCTGGCCAAGCCCGAGAAAATCCATGAACTAGCCCCTCTACCTGAAGGGCCTCGATCGGATTTGCCGACCGCATTGTTGGTTCCGATGCTGTACACGGCACCGGAGCCAAAGAGATTCTCCGGGGTCTCCGTTCCAGAGGTCCTTCGGATACAAAGTCCATGGACACATGAGCTTCCTCTACCCGAGAGGTGGAGGACGCGGAAGATGAGGAGGAGAGGGACTCCTCCCAATAAGGGAAGAGAGCCCTGCCACAGGTAGCTGAAGAGGCCCTTCCTCCTCTTGCTCCGAAGAGGCCTTGCAAAAGCAAGGTTATTCTCCTTCATGACTGCCCGAACTCTGATGACGAGGTCGGGGAGTTGGAGATGATCCCCATCGAGCCCCCAGGGCCAAGCTCCTGGCTCGAAGCTATGGAATCCGATGCCTTTATTGAGTTAATTTCTCACCGAGTTTTATGTTTAACTAGTCGGTTATGTCTCTTAGTTTTGTCGCAGGCCTGTTCGAGACCTGCCAACAGATCAGGTCTCTGGGGGAGACTTGGTGCCACCCGAGCTAGCGGAGAGCAGTATCATGTCATGCACCTCCATTGCCAAGGCCTCTGATGAGGCCGTGTAAGTGGCTTCCCATCAAGCCCCGCCTGATGCGAGGGTCGAGGAGGTGATGGCCGAGGTAAACACCTCGGACTCCAAGGATCACAAGTACCAGCCACGACGATGTGCCAGCCGCCGTGAACAAAAAGGCTTTGCTGAGGGAAACTCCCTGGGAGATCGACCCTTTGGAAGGTGGAACGGTGGGTCGAAATTTGCCCGGGCTCCCTCCAATGTCCTCGGCGCCACCCATCCCAGAACGGGCTATGGTCGAGGGTTCAGTAGTGATGGAGGAGATCCTAGCCAACTCCACCATTGCTGATGAGCACTGCCTTGCATATTTTAAACTAATCATGCATCATACGTGAATTGCATCATGTCGTGCAAGTGCTATGGTAAATATCGTATGTTGATTCTTGTTTGCGGTTTGCTTCGTCTTGATAGAGTTTCACAAGCGTGTCAGAAAATGAGGATCCGTTTGACTGCGTCATTTCGTCTTCTTCACGGATTCGATCTTCTTCCAAGTGGGATCACAGGCCAGATGATCATTTCCCTATATACCATTACTATCATTGCCAAGCTAGTAGTTTTGTTTCTTTCGCTATGTCTCTCTGCCTACCACCTGTTAAATAGCAGCCTCCCAACATTGCCATGAAAACCTTCAACCTTTCGACAACCAAGCAAACCACTGATTGGCTATGTTAACGCTTGCTTAACCATTGGATAGTGTTGCTAGTTGTAGATGAAGTTTCTTCCATGTGATAACATGGGTTCTTTTTTATATCACCATATTATACTAATTAATTTAATGCACCTAATGTAAATCATGGAAGGCTCGGCCTTCTAGCCTGGTATTTTGTTCCGCCTTTGTCGCCTTAGTTTCGGCTACCGGTGTTATGTTCCGTAAATAAGCGCTCCTAACATGCTTGGCGTTGTTATGGGGACCCCCTAGATTCTTGTTTTGGGATAAAACTCGTCTGGCAAGGCCTAATATTGGTACTATATTTTCCCAACATAATAATTCTGTTAATACTGAAAAACATATGGCGTCATGAACCCGAGAAGTAATTCAACATAATACAGGGGGACACTCCTGCTGGTGCTGGTCCAAAACAGAGAGCACCATGCGGGGACAACCCTGGGCAACTCGGGAGATGTCTATCAGGCCACCGTACGCTTCGCTTATCCGTCGTGTCCTGAGAACAAGATACGCGGCTCCTATCTTGCTGGATTTGTTTTCCCTTTCTCGAGCGTCTTGTGCGAGGGATTCTGAGGATACTTTTGGCAATCTCGAGGTTGAGGTTTTCCAGTAGGAACCCGAGGATATCACGGGTTTTCCCTGATCGAGGTTATTCGTCGCAGCGTGTGAAAGTTTGTGATGGACTATTTGGAGCACCCCTGCAGGGTTAAATCTTTCAGAAAGTCGTGCTCGCGGTTATGTGTCAAACTTGGAAACTTTGTTTAACATCCGGTTCTAGATAACTTGAAGTAAACTTAATTAAAACTTGCCAACTGAGTGCGTAACCGTGACTATCTCCTTCGCGAGCTCCTTCTCCGATTAAGGAGACGGTGGGGTTATGTATTACTTAATTAGGTGTTCAGGATCATTCATTTGATCATTATTAGTTCATGTTCGATATGCGTAGATCAACCCCCTCTTATTCTTGTACTCGTAAGTTAGCCACCTCAAATAAATTCTTAGTCGCTTGTTGCAGCCTCACCACTTAACCTTACCTCACCCATTAAGCTTTGCTAGTGTTGATACCTTTGGAAATGAACTTGCTGGGTCCCTGTGCATCACAGATTACTACAACACCAGTTGCAGGCACATGTAAAGTGATATTATGACGTGAGCGCAATGACTGTGCTTTTGGAGATTCTTCTTCTTCTTCTTTTCTCTAGGGTGGGTTCCATGCTGGCAGCATGGGATAGCAAGGATGGACTTGTTTTCCGTTCATAGCCGGCCCCTGCTCTTCTTCACGATGACTGTATATGGTTGTATTGATGTGACTCTGATGTAGGTTGTGGCGAGAGTAAGCCAACTCCTTATAGTCATCTTTTCAGTACATGTACTTATGACGATATCCATTCTTGAGAAACGACGAGATGCGTTTCTATCCATGTCGAGGCCCTCGCGCCAAAATAAGTATAGGACCGCATCTTAGGCATTACAAGTTGCTATCAGAGCAGTACTGACCTAGGAGCCCCCTTGATTGATAGAACTTGGCCGAGTCGAGTCTAGTGAAAAATGGCTTTGAGTCTAGTTATATATATTGGAGAGTAGGGTTCTTTTTCTCCTCTTCTATGCTGTGGTGAGGAATCTTGACATAATAATTTTAATTCTACTCCTCTTCTCACTAAATTATTTTAGGATCACACGGATATTTTTGGAATCTACAAGATGTCGATGTGATGGAGTTCTTTCTTGGTGCCTCCTGTTTGACTTGTTTTTGTTCTGGGAGTTGAGCTCCACGGGATTGTTGAGCACATCGTTCTCATTCAGATTTCTTAGTATCTGAGGACGGAGGATGTTCGAAATTGCTTCCATACTAGTAGTGGCGAGAGGAGTCAGGCTTCCCCAGTACTAATGCAGATAGGTCTGGATGTATCGCCATACTTAGTATCGTTGTGATTACGAGGGTCTGAGATAGATGAGGTTCCGAGATTCTAGTTATGTGTTGACGATTGTGATACACTGGACGGGTTAGATGCTAGGAGTTGAGTGATGAATTTCTCCTTGTATCCGTGGACCCGATTGCACGACCAGAAATTTCAGGAGTTCTTAGGTGGGAATTCAAGTAGTTATTTATAGGACAATCTTCCAACAGATGCATGATGTGAGGTTAGGGTTCGACATCTAGTGGATTCATTTGTTCACGGTCGTCTTACGACGGTTCTCTTTGTGTCTTAAAGATCCCTTTAAGCTTGCTACGACTCAGGGATGCTTCAGATGTCGTGTGCACTGCCTTGTACATGATGGCTACTGTAGGATAGATCTCGTGCGATCCTATCCACGAAAATATCGAATGAAGTCTCTGTCATGAATTTGTTATGGTTTGTTTAGTAAGCCTCATCCTTTGTTTTGTTGGAGTATGGTAATTCGAGTTGCTTCGACATCAAGTGGTGAATTCATATCTTTCCAAGAGGTGTTCTCATATTTTAATGCGAATGCAATTCTTTTTCTCAGTCAAGTTGTCTTTTCAATTATTCTCAACCGGAGTCGTCATGTCAATTCTTTTTCATCTGGTGTGCTTCTCTTCAGCTGAATTCAATCTTCTCCAATTCTTGCAAGATCAATATCTCATTTCTTTCGGAGTTCATCTCCTTTGTCCCAAGTTTCCTTTCTTTTCCCCGCCCTCCCGCCCTTTTCTTCATTGACTCAGTTATCATCCAAGTGAATTTCTTCCATGATGCTTCCGCTATCTTTTATCCTACATTGTATCGCGTGATTCATTGTGAAGATGCTCAGTGTTAAGTTCGTCATTTTTCATTCTTGTTATCTTTAAAGTGAATTCAGTTCAAGCTATCTGTGTTCATCATATCCTTTTCATCCTTTAAATTATTTCCCATGTTGAAAATTTCTTATGAAGTCTCTCTTGTTTTTTTCATCCCTCTCTATTCTATCCGGAATGTTCAAGATATCTCAGAAGTTTCTTGTTTTCGGTCCTTTCAATTATGTCGAGGGGCTCACCTCATCAAGTTTTCATTTGTAATGGTGAAATCTCTCTTTTCTAATCAATTGTTTCGATGGTGCTTTCTTTTAATGGGTCCATAACCCACAGGTTTTTCCCAGGATCTTATCTCGCTCTTCTAATATTTTCCCGGAGATCTCTAAATATTTTCAAGTGTGACATAAGTATGGATTCCATCAGTCATGTTCATTCTCCAATATCTATTCGAATTTATTTCTCATCATTGGCTCAAGTTTTCCTAGTTCATCATTTCGGAGTGTCGCAGTAATTTTGGTGTCCCTTCTCTTCATTCTCAGCCTGGAAGACCGAAGGAGTGTTCTCACAAATCTTGTCCATTCTTTCAAGTTTTTCACTTCAGCTTTGTGTTATCCTCCCAATTGTTCTTGATCATGAGAAATCCCTTTCTTGCTATCCGGTGCATTTGAGATTTGTTTTCATAGTAGATTCTCCGAAGGCCATCATTTCAGAAGATTTCTTCGTTCTTAGCTTTCAGCTTTCATCCTCAATTCTTCTCAATTTTTGTCTCTTCGTTCGTCTCTCAATTATTCCGGTGCTTTGTTGAAGTTTTTTGTTAGGCAGATCATTATCTCTTATTTCTCAAGGTGTTCTTCAAGATTCTTGTTGGAGAACCTCAAGTGTTCTTTCTCTTGCATTTCAAAGAGCAAGTATTCCTCCTTTATCCTTTGTGGTGGTATTATAGCATTCTGTTAGTGGAGTCTCGAAGATAAGTTGTTTCAAGAATGAAATATGTAAACCCACCAATTCTTTGATCATGAGATATTTTTCAACCCATCTTTTCTTCCATTGAGCTAGCTTGGTTTAGATTTCACCGAAAGCATTTCCTAAGGATTGTTGCTATTATGGTGATTATCGTGGATTCAAGTTCTCAATATATCCACTTGGTGTAAGAAGTTTTGCCTTTCCTGTTGCATCTAATCAATCCTTATTTCTGTTAGTGGCTGGTAGTCACCTCATTATTTTGGGATGGCTTTCATAAGTGCACTACAAGCTATTCTTTCCATTGTAGGGTTTCCAACAACTCCATTCTATTCTTCTTGCAAGTCTTCTTGTCAAATTCAATTGTGATAGTAGCTTCCATTTTCTTCTTCATTCTTTCTTCCCTATGATCTAGTTTCTATTCTCTTGTTCCAGAGTTTTTGTGATGTTGCTCTCTTCAATCTATCATCTGTTCTACTAGGTTCATGTTTTTCCCTTGTTCATCAATTTAGTTGGTTTGTTGTGAAGCTTGTCAAGATCTTTCAGTCTTATCAATTTTGTCTTCTTTTCCTACCGAAGTGTTGTCAAAATTTTGTGTGAATTATTGCTTGTTTCTCATATCATTGTTCATCTCTGCCATCCTTCAAGTTTCATTGGTTTCACTCGTTTATCAAGAAGCGACTAAGTTTTACCTCTTTCTCTTCCTCTTCCCCTTTCATTATTAGTGTAGGACAGTTGTGACAGCTCGAGAACGATGCTCCAGAAGATTCCCCTTTTATTCCATTCTCTTCATGTGATTTATTTGTTTGTCGCATTCATTCGCATCATCCGCATTGCATCGGTAATTCGTTGTCGCCTGTTTTCAAAACTTGCATCCATTATTAGTTGCCGGTGCTCTCCTTCTTTGTCATCAACCATTTTGAGACCAACCACACATGCACGCACCTACAGCATCAATAAAATATTGCTTTTATAAGTGTGTATAAAATATTCTCGGATTGGGTTGAAACTTGGTGTGCTGTCTTATTTTTATATAGGTAGGCCACGTGCCAATTTCCTTCCAATCGGAGTCTGTTTGATACCCAAACGGTCGACCATAGTAGCACCGTCGTCGGTTTATCGTCACACGTTTTCGGTGTTTTTAAAACGCGTGTCACTGGCCACTAACATTCCCTCTCTTCCCCACCTAGCCTCTCTAACACGGTCCAGTTCGTCTCCCCAGCGAAACCCACCACCAGCCCTTCGGCCCAGGCCCACGCAGGTGAGCTCCCCGCCTCTATCCAGCACCGTGTGCACTTCTTAGTGTCTTGCGCTCACCCTTGTTGGCCCACTAGCTGCACATTCGGCCCGTGTAGGTTTTTTTAGGTCTTCCGAATTTATTAATTTCAGAAAAATGAATATATTCAAACGCCCGTAGTTTTTAAACCGTGTGCCGAATCGCGACAAACTATATATGTAAAACATGTAGAATTTTGAGTAGATTAATATTTTCCAAATCTCATGCATTTTTAAAGCTGTTAGTTGTGCTGTTTGCATCGGTTTGCGAGTCGACATGATAGAAACGGTTTAGTTTGTAGTTATTTAATCGTACCTCCGTTGGAGATGGGACATATATGTAAATGGACTAGAACGACGAGTAGAATCACGTGAACCACATTTTTTTGTTGTTTAACAAATATAAAATGCGGTTAGGACAGATCTGAACAGATTACAAAGTTAATGCGTGGGGTCATTTTGGAGATGCTATATGTTGTTTGCGGCCTCATTTAAAATGACTAGATGGGTACATTCTTTGTGCTTCACCTCATGCCATGTTTAACAACATTTAATATTGCCGTGTAAATAAATGGTAGTGAACTATATAATGAAATCTGGAGTTTCATCAACATGCAACTCGTTGCATATTGAGCTTCACTTAATGTGTAGGGTTTGACTATTGTGAATTGCCATGCCGTGCCTTCATATTTTAAACTAATCATGCATCATAAGTGAATTTCATCATGTCGTGCATGTGATGTAACGAATATCGTGTGTTGATTCTTGTTTCCAGTTTGCTTCGTCTCGATAGAGTTCGGCAAGCGTGTCGGAATGTGAGGAGACGTTCGACTGCGTCGGTTCGTGTGCTTCACGGATTCGATAATCTTCCAAGCGGGATCACAGGCCACATGATCATTTCCCTAGATACCATTACTATCATTGCCAAGCTAGTAGTTTTGTTTCTTTCGCTATGTCTCTCTGCTTAGCACCTGTTAAATAGCAGCCTCCCAACATTGCCATGAAAACCTTCAACCTTTCTACAACCAAGCAAACCACTGATTGACTATGTTAACGCTTGCTTAACCATTGGATAGTGTTGCTAGTTGTAGATGAAGCTGCTTCCATGTGATAACATGGGTTCCTTTTTATATCACCATATTATACTAATTAATTTAATGCACCTATATACTTGGTAAATCATGGAAGGCTCGGCCTTCTAGCCTGGTATTTGTTCCACCTTTGCCGCCTTAGTTTCGGCTACCGGTGTTATGTTCCGTAAATAAGCGCTCCTAACATGCTTGGACTTGTTATGGGGACCCCCTAGATTCTTGTTTTGGGATAAAACTCGTCTGGCAAGGCCTAACATTGGTACTATATTTTCCCAACATAATAATTCTGTTAATACTGAAAAACATATGGCGTCATGAACCCGAGGAGTAATTCAACATAATACAGGGGGACACTCCTGCTGGTGCTGGTCAAAAACAGAGAGCACCATGCGGGGACAACCCTGGGCAACTCGGGAGATGTCTATCAGGCCACCGTACGCTTCGCTTATCCGTCGTGTCCTGAGAACAAGGTACGCGGCTCCTATCTTGCTGGATTTTTTTACCTTTCTCGAGCATCTTGTGCGAGGGATTCTGAGGATACTTTGGGCAATCTCGAGGTTGAGGTTTTCCAGTAGGAACCCGAGGATATCACGGGTTTTCCCTGATCGAGGTTATTCCGTCGCAGCGTGTGAAAGTTTGTGATGGACTATTTGGAGCACCCCTGCTGGGTTAAATCTTTCAGAAACCGTGCTCGCGGTTATGTGTCAAACTTGGAAAATTTGTTTAACATCCGGTTCTAGATAACTTGAAGTAAACTTAATTAAAACTTGCCAACTGAGTGCGTAACCGTGACTGTCTCCTTCGCGAGCTCCTTCTCCGATTAAGGAGACGGTGGGGTTATGTATTACTTAATTAGGTGTTCAGGATCATTCATTTGATCATTATTAGTTCATGTTCGATATGCGTAGATCATCCCCCTCTTATTCTTGTACTCGTAAGTTAGCCACCTCAAATAAATGCTTAGTCGCTTGTTGCAGCCTCACCACTTAACCTTATCTCACCCATTAAGCTTTGCTAGTGTTGATACCTTTGGAAATGAGATTGCTGGGTCCCTGTGCATCACAGATTACTACAACACCAGTTACAGGCACATGTAAAGTGATATTATGGCGTGAGCGCGATGATTGTGCTTTTGGAGATTCTTCTTCTTCTTCTTTTCTCTAGGGTGGGTTCCATGCTAGCAGCATGGGATAGCAAGGATGGACTTGTTTTCCGTTCATAGCCGGCCCCTGCTCTTCTTGACGATGACTGTATATGGTTGTATTGATGTGACTCTGATGTAGGTTGTGGCGAGAGTAACCCAACTCCTTATAGTCATCTTTTCAGTACATGTACTTATGACGATATCCATTCTTGAGAAACGACGAGATGCGTTTCTATCCATGTCGAGGCCCTCGCGTCAAAATAATTATAGGACCGCATCTTAGGCATTACAACTTGGTATCAGAGCAGTACTGACCTATGAGCCCCCTTGATTGATAGAACTTGGCTGAGTCGAGTCTAATGAAAAATGGCTTTGAGTCTAGTTATATATATTGGAGAGTAGGGTTCTTTTTCTCCTCTTCTATGCTGTGGTGAGGAATCTTGACATAATAATTTTAATTCTACTCCTCTTCTCACTAAATTATTTTAGGATCACGCGGATATTTTTGGAATCTACAAGATGTCCATGTGATGGAGTTCTTTCTTGGTGCCTCCTGTTTGACTTGTTTTCTTCTGGGAGTTGAGCTCCACGGGATTCTTGAGCACATCGTTATCATTCAGATTTCTTAGTATCTGAGGATGGAGGATGTTCGAAATTGCTTCAATACTAGTAGTGGCAAGAGGAGTCAGGCTTCGCTAGTACTAGTGCAGATAGGTCTGGATGTATCGCCATAGTTAGTATCGTTGTGATTGCGAGGGTCTGAGATAGATGAGGTTCCGAGATTCTAGTATGTGTTGTCGGGACCCCGATCCTAAGCCATAGGAATCTAGCCTGTAACAGATCGCATCCCTTTGTGGTCTCACGCACGGTTAACTCCACGGTTGAAGCCTTACCTTAGCCGGGACCGTTTGCGTCTTTTGACTCACGTATGCTCTAGTGTCGCTAGCAATCCAATGTCAAAGAACCCGGATCGACATGTCAAGTCATAAACCAAAGTGGCAGTACCGCACAAGGACAGGCATACATGACCCAACAAAGCAGGTGTCGGTCATCAGCGAATTTGCATTTTTAAAATAATTTTGACAACTTGATTTCTCGCACGCGAGTCCACTAACACCACAACAATACACTATCGTGGAATCATTCCGTCTCCGTACGGAAATGCCTTCCACGACACTCACGCTTATCTTGGCAATTTTATGAGTAGCCATTGAAGTTATCTATGAACAACATATGTCTCCAAGTAGTCCATATCCGCGGACGCGGCTATTCGAATAGATCATAACGATGCAGGGGTGTACTTCGTCACACAAGCTCTCACCACTTATCGCCATGTGCACGTCATGCACCTCGGCAACCTTCAAGCGGAAGCCCAGCGAGGGAGTCGGCCAAGACCGTTAACCACACTACTACCTAGTCCAGGTTTATCGCCTATCTGAGAGTAACCCATACGGAAGTCCGGTCGAGGTTTCCGCCACGGCCTCAAACGATGTGCGCAGGGTTCCCAAGCCCACCATCCGGGTGCCACTTGGTACACCGTGCCACTACCTACCGCATCACGGTCCACCTCTCAGGTCAGCACCATGCACGGCCTCCAGCATTACTATAAACACCAGAAACTACTTGCAACTCATGGACCCAGTACTAAGCGATTAATAGGCCGAGCGGGGTCATATTTCAGGGCCCAGCATGTGGTAGTATCTAGTCTTGGATTACATACACGGAACTCAGTTCCTAAGGACGGTTCCAATGAAACAGCCTGCCATGTACTCCTACACAGCCTTTCACCGGTACCTTTACCAAATCAAGTCCAACACACAACCTTTGCTCACCGAACACGTTCTCACAATTCTGTTCATCTCCCAGATGACAGACCATACACAACTCTAAGCATAGCATGCACAGCAGGATAAGGCCAATCATAGCTCAAGCAACTATCAGATATGCTAGGTTGCAAGGTTCGGCTATTTACTGTGACAAGGTTAGGTCATGCAAAGGAAGTGGGTTCAACTATCGTGGCAAAAACAGTTGAAGCATTTGATCTTAATGCAATAAATAGGTGCAGGAGCAAGAACATGGGATTTATCGGGATGATCAAAAGGGTTGCTTGCCTTGTTTCTCAGAGGAGGAACGATATCCGTCAGACAGATATTCGGTGGAATCCGGGGGTGTGGAGCCTACCGAAAAGAATGGTAACATTCAATAACAATCATATGCAATCAAAATGATGCATGAGCATGGCATGAGAATGCAAAGTGATAAGTTATTATTTTCAACATGTATTAGGTTTAGAGTTGATTTGAATCACATTCGAATAGCAATTCAAACGGGGTATTCTCGGATACCGGTTTAATTGATTCGACCTGATGCTCAGATTAACTTGATGTTAGCATGCATGAAATGTCATGTTAATGTACTGATTTGTAATTAGGACAGTGTGTGATTATGGCAACCATATTGTAATTTGAATATTTTCCAAATTCCATTTATAAAGTAATTATAAGAATTGAATTATTCCTTATTATACATGTTAGGGTTCTGTAACTTTTTCAAACATGGTTGAAAATAGCATAATCAGAATCCTTGAATTTTTCTGATACTTTTTCATATATAAATTATTTTCATTGGAGTTACAGATTAATTTCTATGATTTTTACAAATTTTAGCAATTTCCTGGAATTATTTCTATACTGATAATTCTCTTAATTGCATCAGACTGAAGTCAGCAGGTCAGCCGACCTGTTCAGGTCAAACCTGACAGGGGGGCCCCACTGGTCAGCCTCTCTGGGACTAATCCCGCGCTAACCAGCCCCTAAACTGAGTTGACTTGGCCTTGGGCCCACTGTCAGCGAGAGATTAAGCTCCTAATCTGCTGGATTAGCTTTGCCACGTCGACCCCCACCGGAGCATGGCCGGCGGCGACCACGGGCGTGGCGGAGGGCTCGCCGGAGGAAGCTAGAGTGCGCATCGGCTGTCGGTTTTGGGCGCAGAAAGCAGCTACGGGTAGTTGGTGCAACGCCGCATCTAGCGGGGGCATCAGGGGGAAGCTAGGGTCGCCGGGAGGGGCGCCGGCGACAAGCCGAAGCGGCGGCCGAAGCTCGGCCTTCTATGAGAGACGGCTCTAGGGCACGGGGAGGGCAGCTAGGGGGCTCATCATACTCCTGGAGGCTCCAGGAGCTCGAACCCTAGCTCGAGCGCGTGGATCAGACACCACAGCGACGGCGACGACATGACCGGCGGCGATGCACGGCAGAGCGTGGGGCGAGAGGGGAAACGATGACGAGCTCACGACGGTTCCGATGGTGCTGCTGAGGGGCTCGGGGTTGCGCCGGAGGGAGCGAATCGATGAGAGAGTTCCGGCGGCCGGAGGTGGAAGACGATGGCGTTGGGGGCGATGCAAAGCTCGGGGAAGCTTCGGCTTCTGCAGAGAGGACCGGCGCGATGAGGCGGAGCTAACGGTGTGCTCAGCAAGGGGAGGCTAAGGCTAGGGGCACGGGCAGCTCGAGCTTTGCTCGGCTCCAATGGCGGCAGGAGGGGAGGAGAGATCCGAGAGGAAGGGAAGGAACCGACGATGGGAATGGATAGCGGTGGCCTCGGGGAGTTTATCCCTGGCCTTGCCAGCGCGAGGCGGCGGCCACGCAGGCGCACAGGTGCGTGGCCGTGCCGGAGGAGGCGACGGCCACCTCCTGCTCCTACTGGCGCGAGGGAGGGGACGACTCAGGGAGATGGGCCGGGCCAGGCTAGGCGACAGGTAAGCTCTTTTCCATTTCCTTCTGTTTTATTTCTGTGTTAATTTCTGACATTGATTTCCTATTTATTTCAGCTCCAAAAAGATTGTAAAAATATATTTTAAACACACCTGAATATTTGTTATAATATTCCCAACCATTTCCAAAATTTTCAACATTTTTGAAAATTTATAGTTTCTGATTTCAAATTTAAAATTTGAAACCAGTGGCTTTTGCATTAAAATAAAATGCTTAAAGTGTCAAGAAAATAGTTTTCTCCAATGCTCATTTACTTTCATGATTTATCAGAAAGTTTGAACATTTCTTGAGGCCATTTTGGGTTCATTGATTTTAACTAGTTTGAGATTTTCTTTATTTGAAGTAGTGGCTAGGGTTTTGAGTTTTTCCTTTGCCACTTTCTTGATCTTGTTGGGAAATCTTAGATGCAAATGCAAAGAAGACATGAGCACAAGACTAACTTGCTTAAGGGTTAGGGATGTGACAACTCACCCCCACTCAAAAGAATCTCGTCCCGAGATTTAGAAGTCGTCGGGAATAACGCAGGATATTCAAGTCGGAGACGATCCTCTCTTTCCCAAGTTGCCTCCTTTTCAGAATGGTTTGACCATTGAACTTTAAGAAACTTGAGGTTTCGACGTCGAGTGGTATGCTCAGCTTGATCAAGAATACGCACGGGGTATTCTCGGTATGAAAGGTTATCTTGGAGATCAAGCGTTTCGTGGTCCACTTCACGGATAGGATCCGAAAAGCAACGCCTGAGTTGCGAGACGTGGAAAACATCATGAACCTTGGAAAGATGCGGAGGAAGTTCCAACTGGTAGGCAACTTCTCCTCGTTTGGCAAGAATGCGAAAAGGACCAATGTAACGAGGAGCCAATTTGCCTTTGATACCGAAACGATGGGTAGCCTTCAACGGTGTAACCCGAAGGTAAGCCTTCTCGTCAACTTCAAAGGTCACAGCCTTATGATGACAATCATATTGGCTCTTTTGACGAGACTGGGCTGTTTTCAACTTTTCACGAATAATGCGAACCTGCTCTTCTGCATCCTGGATCATATCCGGGCCAAAGAGTTGCCTCTCTCCGGTTTCTGACCAATTTAGAGGTGTTCGACATCTTCGTCCATAGAGAACTTCAAAAGGGGCTTTGCCCAAGCTCGATTGATAACTATTGTTATAAGCGAATTCGGCGAATGGAAGACACTTTTCCCAATTCATACCGAACGATATAACACAAGCTCGGAGCATATCTTCTAGGATTTGATTCACTCTTTCTACTTGACCACTTGATTGGGGAAGGAAAGCAGTGCTAAAAGATAAGTGAGTCCCGATGGCTTTTTGGAAACTTTCCCAGAAGCGAGAAGTAAAGATACTTCCACGGTCCGAGTTAATCTCCATGGGAACACCATGAAGAGTCACTATTCGAGAGATATATAATTCTGCTAGCTGGCTAGCTGTTATACTCTCACGAACAGGAAGAAAATGAGCCACTTTGGAAAGACGGTCAATGACCACAAAGATAGAATTATTTCCTTTCTTGGTCTTGGGAAATCCGGTAATGAAATCCATGCTAACTTTATCCCATTTCCATTCATGAATAGCTAGAGGCTGCCAGCAGGCCTTTGATGTTCTGCCTTAACTCGACGACAAACGTCGCAGTTAGCAACGAACTCAGCAATTTCTCTCTTCATCCTAATCCACCAGAACCTCTCGCGTAGGTCCTGATACATCTTAGTACTAACGGGATGAATGGTGAGAGGAGAATCATGAGCCTCCTTAAGGATTAACTGCCTTAGATGTGGGTTCTTAGGAACCACTAAACGATTCTGGAAGAAAACAACACCTTGATCGTTCATGGAAAATTCTTTAGCGTTTC
This sequence comes from Hordeum vulgare subsp. vulgare, assembly GCF_904849725.1. Lineage (NCBI taxonomy): Eukaryota > Viridiplantae > Streptophyta > Magnoliopsida > Poales > Poaceae > Hordeum > Hordeum vulgare. The sequence continues at coordinate 297,998,905 of NC_058524.1, read as the reverse complement.
CGCTAAAAATATTCTCCTTGATCCGTGATATACCCTCGTCACGCTTTTGGCCAGCTATAATTTGATCCTTAAGAGTAGGCTTCGCCACCAGAGTAGAAAGGAATCCTTGAGGAACAATATGAAGATTCAACTTCCGAAAGTCCTCATGGAGATGTGGTTGACCTTGTTGTAGCATCAAATTGTTACAATAAGATTTACGACTTAGCGCATCGGCCATAACATTAGCCTTCCCCGGGGTGTAAGTTATCCCTAAGTCGTAATCTGAGATCAACTCAACCCACCGTCTTTGCCTGAGATTCAAATCCGGCTGGGTGAAGATATATTTCAGACTTTGGTGATCAGTGAATATTTCGCAACGATTACCCAGAAGGTAATGTCGCCAGGTTTTTAGTGCATGGACCACAGCTGCAAGCTCAAGGTCATGTGTGGGATAATTATCCTCATGTGGACGCAATTGTCGAGATGCGTATGCGATCACATGATGATCTTGCATGAGAATGCAACCCAATCCTTGTCGCGAGGCGTCGCAATAGATAACAAAGTCCTTAGAAAAATCTGGTGGTAGCAACACAGGTGCGGAAGTCAGGTGTCTTTTCAGTTCCTGAAAACTATGCTCACACTGTGGTGTCCACTCGAACTTTTTATCCTTCTTGAGGAGTTCAGTTAGAGGCTTTGCAACCTTGGAGAAATTCTCGACAAAGCGGCGACAATAGCTCGCTAGACCAAGAAAACTCCTAACTTGCATAACCGATTCAGGTTGAGTCCAATCAAGGACATCTTGAACTCTTTCTGGATTGACAGAAATACCCTTACCAGAGATTACGTGGCCTAGATAGGTCACTTCTGGTAACCAGAATTCACATTTTGAAAATTTGGCATAAAGGCGATGCTCTCGAAGTTTCATCAATACTAGCCTTAGATGCTCGGCATGTTCTTGTTCATTCTTTGAGTAGATGAGAATATCATCGAGGTATACCACGACGAATTTATCCAAATACTCCATGAAGATTGAGTTCATCAGCCGAGAGAAGGTCGCTGGGGCATTGGTTAAACCGAAGGACATAACGGTGTACTCATATTGGCCATAACGAGTAACAAAAGCCGTTTTTGGAATATACCCGTTCTTAATCTTGATTTGATGGTATCCCAACCTCAAATCCATTTAGGAGAAGACTGAGGATCCAACGAGCTGATCGTACAGGTCGTTGATCCTGTGGAGCGGATACTTGTTCTTTATGGTGACCAGATTAACTGGTCGGTAATCTACAACCATCCGATCCGTTCCGTCTTTCTTCTTGACGAAGAGGACGGGACAAGCCCAAGGAGAAGAGCTAGGACAAATGAAACCCTTGTTCAAGGCCTCATCTAATTGCTTCTTAAGTTCGGCTAGCTCCAGGGGTGCCATCTTATAAGGTCTTCTGGTTATTGGAACAGTTCCTGGAACAAGATCTATCACAAACTCCACATCTCGGTCAGGTGGAATTCCTGGCAGTTCCTCTGGAAAAACATGCGGAAAGTCACGGACTACCGGAATGTCTTCCAGTTCCGGAAGAGGGTTGGCATTTAAGGAATAGAGCTGGCATTTGGCAACTCGAGTAGAGACATTTACTATCTCACCCGAGGGATGGGTAAGCTGGACATTTCTAGAATGAGTATCAATCTTGGCATAGTGAGCTGACATCCAGTCCATGCCCAAGATGATATTAATATCCGAAGATTTCAATGCTATCAATGAAGCTAGAAAAACTAGCCTGTCTACTAGAATTTCATTGACATAGGTTATCCTGGAGGTTTGCCATTTACTACTAGGGGTTTCGACAACCAATGGAATTGGCATATCACAAAAAGACATGTTATGCAACTGTGCATAACTTTCTGAAATGAAGGAATGAGAAGACCCAGTGTCAAAGAGAACGGACGCTGGGTGATGATTAACAAGAAGCGTACCCAGCATGACGTCGGGATCCTCTGCAGCTTCTTCTGCTGACACATAGTTCACATGGCCACGTGCATGAGTTGGCTTCACATAATAAGCTTTGCCCGACTTGGCTTGCCCGACGGACTTTCCGGGTTGCTTGGCACCCACATTCTGAGGACACTCACGGGAATAGTGCCCTGGTTCTCCACACTTGTAGCATATCACCTGGTTGGCACGTGGTGCAGCATTGCTAGCTGGACCACCATAAGCTTTTGCTGGAGGGTTGGCCTGATTCGTCTGAGGCGCCACGTAGGATGGCCTCGGAGTGTATCTTGGTGGCAGAGAACTGCTTGGAACCCACAGCCTGCGTTTTGGAAATGCGGAACCAGAAGACGAGCCAAAGTCATGGGAGTGCTTCCTTGTGGCTTCGAAGTCAGAATGACCAGTCTCGGCACTGATCGCTTTGTTGACTAGGGCTTGAAAACTTGCACACTCATGGAGGCGCAGATCACGACGGAGCTCAGGGCTCAGACCCTTACGGAATCTTGCTTGCTTCTTGGCGTCGGTAGACACCTCCTCTGTTGCATAGCGGGCGAGGTTACCGAACACGCGGCTATAGGCATCCACAGACAACTTGCCCTGAGTGAAGGCACAGAACTCCTCTCTCTTTCTGTCCATCAGGCCCTGTGGAATATGGTGCAGACGAAAAGCTGCACTGAAGTCTGCCCATGTGGCCACTGGTTCAGCGGGACGCATAGCTTCAAAATTCTCCCACCACATATTGGCGGGTCCTTCTAGGAAATACGCCGCAAAGGTCACCATGTCGGCCTCTGACACATTCGCAGAGCGAATCTTGCGTGAGATGCTGCACAGCCGGTCATCAGCGTCGAGGGGATCGACGGAATGATGAAACTTTGGAGGATTCAGCTTCACAAAGTCATTGAGGGACACTGCAGCATTCCTAGGTTGTCGAGCCGTATTCTTCTCAATACGCTCTAGCAGTTGATTGGTCTCCGTTTTATTTCTCTCTGCCTCAAGCATCACTTCCACCAGAGAAGGTGGGTGAGGCAGGTCTTCCTGCGACACTTGACTACCCTCACCTTGCTCTTGAGCAGGGGCACGGTTCAACCTGGTGAACACCATCCTGACAAACAAACTCATAGCTTAGACCAATATCATATCAATACTAACTATGGATTAAGAATGTACTGAACACACGGAATGCGGAAATGAATATCCGAACAGCATGGTAACAAGCAACTACTATATATACACCATGGTTCATACACACCCTTACATAGTTCAGTACAACCTTAACCGAAGAGCAAACTACTGAAATTATGGAACTACTCATCAGAGGCTTACAAGCTTCCTATACATTATTTATCTAGGCCTCCGGAATTCATTTCACATTACATGCATACTTCACAAGTCATGCAGGGCTGTGAACGTACGGCTACTACCATACTATCCTTCCACTCACAGCTCAGGCATCCGCATAGAACATCTCATAGAGATTACCTCCATGACCTGGAAGCTCAACCTGCGGATCAGGAAACACTCTAGCTTGAGATCCCTGGGATCCATAAGGACACGGATGTGGCCTGGGTCCCCTGACTGGTGGTAAGAGGGGTCCCCGAAAAGGTGTGACTCCTCCTATAGCTGGCCAGTCAACGTTGGCCGGAAGATGGGTCCTAACAGGGTTCAACATCTCCATCTCTCCATACCCTGTCTGGACTACTGGTGCCAGCTGCGTCAAAGCTGTCCACAGACGGGCACGGGTAGCATAAAGCTCCATGCGGAGAGCACGAGCATCCCTGTCTCTGTTCTCTAGCATCTCAACAGTGGACTGCAGTAGTGGATCCTCCATAGAAGAATAAAAATAGACTCCACTGAGGTATCCCTCTTCACCAGGCTGAGAGGCCGGAACATAGCAGAACTCTGAATTCTGCAGCAGTGCATGTCTCGCTCTCATAATGGTCAGCATTGAATAGGCAGCATCTTGTACTGCCATGTCAACAGTGACTCCCAACCCATAGGACCAATGGACTGGCTCCTCAGCTCTAGGGTAGTCTAGAAATACCCTAACAGTGCAGATGTACTGGCTCTGGTTGAAGTCTCGGTACTGTTCCTCTAGTGTGTACTCGGGGTACCAGCGGTAACCGCACACCAGAGACAACCCAAAATGGAATAGCGTAACCACTCAACTATCAAGTTAAACTCTCTGATCATCAACTTACTTCCTTTTTCCTAGGAATAGAAGAAACCCAATGTCTCTTGACCCGTAGTCCTATAATCTACCTATCAGAACACGAGCCTAGAAGAAGATGAGTAACCTAGTCCTTAATTCCCGCAGAAAATACGAGGATGACCAGAATAGAATAACTTGAGAAGAGAACAAGAGTCTTACGTTCCCTTCCACAAACAATTCCCTTATATATAACTAAAGCAATTCTAGACTCAACTTCGACCAGTTTGGCTTAGTAATCCAACAGTCAGTCAGGCTCTGATACCAACGCTGTCGGGACCCCGATCCAAAGCCATAGGAATCCAGTCTGTTACACATAGCATCCCTTTGTGATCTCACGCACGGTTAACTCCACGGCTGCAGCCTTACCTTAGCCGGGACCGTTTGCGTCTTTTGACTCACGTATGCACTAGTGTCGCTAGCAATCCAATGTCAAAGAACCCGGATTGACATGTCTAGTCATAAACCAAAGTGGCAGTACCGCACAAGGACAGGCATACATGACCCAACAAAGCAGGTGTCGGTCATCAGCAAATGTAGACGAGTCGTAGCAAGCTACAAGGACTCCATTACATGGCGTGACATTTCCCCAAAGGGGACAGACACAACAGCTAAGAAGGACACATGCCGGTCAACCAATGTGTCCGGAGTAGTAGCGAACTACCAAGGCTCGTTGGATCACAAAGGGGCATTTCCTTGTAAGGAGTGCTGCTAAAGTTCACGACTAGGTAATCGAACCCCATACATATCAAGTACGACACACGTACGCATGGCATACCGATATGTATAGATACATCGATGGCATCACAACATAACCATAAACATACAACCTTTATTTAAGAGGCTCGGAAGAGCCACACACATAATATTACACATTAAAGGTCTCACGACCCATAATAGCAGTCATTCAGTTACAAGCCAGCGGAAGAGTTTAAACTGTCTGAGTACAGACAGGGCAACTAGAAGGCACATGGCCTGACTATACTACAGATCCAACGTAGGGCCAGATCGTAGCTGGGACACCAGCTACTCGTCGTCGTCGATGTCTACGAAGAACCCTCCATTAGGGTCATTAGCAACCTCTGCAACATGTATTAAGCAAACATGAGTACGAAGGTACTCAGCAAGACTTTACGACAACTAACTACTCATGCAAGGTATCAAAAGGTATTGTGGGGTTTCATGCGGAAAGCGAGCATTTGACTCGTGGCTAGACAATTTGCATTTTTAAAATAATTTTGACAACTTGATTTCTCGCACGCGAGTCCACTAACACCACAACAATACACTATCATGGAATCATTCCGTCTCCGTACGGAAATGCCGTCCACGACACTCACGCTTATCTTGGCAATTTTATGAGTAGGCATTGAAGTTATCTATGAACAACATATGTCTCCAAGTAGTCCATATCCACGGACGCGGCTATTCGAATAGATCATAACCCTGCAAGGGTGTACTTCGTCACACACGCTCTCGCCACTTATTGCCATGTGCACGTCATGCACCTCGGCAACCTTCAAGTGGAAGCCCAGCGAGGGAGTCGGCCACGACCGTTAACCACACTAGTACCTAGTCCAGGTTTATCGCCTATCTGAGAGTAACCCGTACGGAAGTCCGGCCGAGGTTTCCGCCACGGCCTCAAACGATGTGCGCAGGGTTCCCAAGCCCACCATCCGGGTGCCACTTGGTACACCGTGCCACTGCCTACCGCATCACGGTCCACCTCTCAGGTCAGCACCATGCACGGCCTCCAGCATTACTATAAACACCATAAACTACTTGCAACTCCTGGACCGAGTACTAAGCGATTAATAGGCCGAGCGGGGTCATATTTCAGGGCCCAGCATGTGGTAGTATCTAGTCTTGGATTACATACACGGAACTCAGTTCCTAAGGACGGTTCCAATGAAACAACCTGCCATGTACTCCGACACAGCCTTTCACCGGTACCTTTACCAAATCAAGTCCAACACACAACCTTTGCTCACCGAACACGTTCTCACAATTCTGTTCATCTCCCAGATGACAGACCATACACAACTCTAAGCATAGCATGCACAGCAGGATAAGGCCAATCATAGCTCAAGCAACTATCAGATATGCTAGGTTGCAAGGTTCGGCTATTTACTGTGACAAGGTTAGGTCATGCAAAGGAAGTGGGTTCAACTATCGTGGCAAAAACAGTTGAAGCATTTGATCTTAATGCAATAAATAGGTGCAGGAGCAAGAACATGGGATTTATCGGGATGATCAAAAGGGTTGCTTGCCTTGTTTCTCAGAGGAGGAACGATATCCGTCAGACAGATATTCGGTGGAATCCGGGGGTGTGGAGCCTACCGAAAAGAATGGTAACATTCAATAACAATCATATGCAATCAAAATGATGCATGAGCATGGCATGAGAATGCAAAGTGATAAGTTATTATTTTCAACATGTATTAGGTTTAGAGTTGATTTGAATCACATTCGAATAGCAATTCAAACGGGGTATTCTCCGATACCGGTTTAATTGATTCGACCTGATGCTCAGATCAACTTGATGTTAGCATGCATGAAATGTCATGTTAATGTACTGATTTGTAATTAGGAAAGTGTGTGATCATGGCAACCATATTGTAATTTGAATATTTTCCAAATTCCATGACTAGGAATTGAATTATTCCTAGTTATACATGTTAGGGTTCTGTAACTTTTTCAAACATGGTTGAAAATAGCATAATCAGAATCCTTGAATTTTTCTAATACTTTTTCATATATAAATTATTTTCATTGGAGTTACAGATTAATTTCTATGATTTTTACAAGTTTTAGCAATTTCCTGGAATTATTTCTATACTGATAATTCTCTTAATTGCATCAGACTGACGTCAGCACGTCAGCCGACCTGTTCAGGTCAAACCTGACAGGGGGGCCCCACGGGTCACCCTCTCTGGGACTAATCCCGCGCTGACCAGCCCCTAAACTGAGTTCACTTGGCCTTGGGCCCACTGTCAGTGAGAGATTAAGATCCTAATCTGCTGGATTAGCTTTGCCACGTCGACCCCCGCCGGAGCATGGCCGGCGGCGACCACGGGCGCGGCGGAGGGCTCACCGGAGGAAGCTAGACTGCGCATCGGCCGTCGGTTTTGGGCGCAGAAAGCAGCTACGGGTAGCTGGTGCAACGCCGCATCTAGCGGGGGCATCAGGGGGAAGCTAGGGTCGCCAGGAGGGGCGCCGGCGACGAGCCGAAGCGGCGGCCGAAGCTCGGCCTTCTATGAGAGACGGCTCTAGGGCACGGGGAGGGCAGCTGGGGGGCTCATCATACTCCTGGAGGCTCCAGGAGCTCGAACCCTAGCTCGAGCGCGTGGTTCAGACACCACAGCGACGGCGACGACATGACCGGCGGCGAGGAGCTCTCGGCCTTGGTGGGGAACGGGGCTACGATGCACGGAAGAGCATGGGGCGAGATGGGAAACGATGACGAGCTCACGGCGGTTCCGATGGTGCTTCTGAGGGGCTCGGGGGTGCGCCGGAGGGAGCGAATCGACGGGAGAGTTCCGGCGGCCGGAGGTGGAAGACGATGGCGTTGGGGGCGATGCAGAGCTCGGGGAAGCTTCGGCTTCTGCAGAGAGGACCAACACGACGAGGCGGAGCTAACGGCGTGCTCAGCAAGGGGAGGCTAAGGCTAGGGGCACGGGAAGCTCGAGCTTTGCTCGGCTCCAATGGCGGCAGGAGGGGGAGGAGAGATTCGAGAGGAAGGGAAGGAACCGACGATGGGAATGGATAGCGATGGCCTCGGGGAGCTTATCCCCGGCCTTGCCAGCGCGAGGCGGCGGCCAGGCAGGCGCACAGGTGCGTGGCCGCGCCGGAGGAGGCGGCGGCCACCTCCTGCTCCTACTAGCGCGAGGGAGGGGACGACTCAGGGAGATGGGTCGGGCAAGGCTAGGCGACAGGTAAGCTCTTTTCCATTTCCTTCTGTTTTATTTATGTGTTAATTTCTGACATTTATTTGCTATTTATTTCAGCTCCAAAAAGATTGTAAAAATATATTTTAAACACACTTGAATATTTGTTATAATATTCCCAACCATTTCCAAAATTTTCAACATTTTTGAAAATTTATAGTTTCTGATTTCAAATTTAAAATTTCAAACCAGTGGCTTTTGCATTAAAATAAAATGCTTAAAGTGTCAAGAAAATAGTTTTCTCCAATGCTCATTTACTTTCATGATTTATCAGAAAGTTTGAACATTTCTTGAGGCCATTTTGGGTTCATTGATTTTAAATAGTTTGAGATTTTCTTTATTTGAAGTAGTGGCTAGGGTTTTGAGTGTTTCCTTTGCCACTTTCTTGATCTTGTTGGGAAATCTTAGATGCAAATGCAAAGAAGACATGAGCACAAGACTAACTTTCTTAAGGGTTAGGGATGTGACATGTGTTGACGATTGTGATACACTGGACGGGTTAGATGCTAGGAGTTGAGTGATGAATTTCTCCTTGTATCCGTGGACCGGATTGCACGACCAGAAATTTCAGGAGTTCTTAGGTGGGAATTCAAGTAGTTATTTATAGGACAATCTTCCAACAGATGCATGATGTGAGGTTGGGGTTCGATATCTGGTGGATTCATTTGTTCACGATCGTCTTACGACGGTTCTCTTTGTGTCTTAAAGATCCCTTTTAGCTTGCTACGACTCAGGGATGCTTCAGATGTCGTGTGCACTGCCTTGTACATGATGGCTACTGTAGGATAGATCTCGTGCGATCCTATCCACGAAAATATCGAATGAAGTCTCTGTCATGAATTTGTTATGGCTTGTTTAGTAAGCCTCATCCTTTGTTTTGTTGGAGTATGGTAATTCGAGTTGCTTCGACATCAAGTGGTGAATTCATATCTTTCCAAGAGGTGTTCTCATATTTTTATGGAAATGCAATTCTTTTTCTCAGTCAAGTTGTCTTTTCAATTATTCTCAACCGGAGTCGTCATGTCAATTCTTTTTCATCTGGTGTGCTTCTCTTCATGTCTAATCAATTGTTTCGATGGTGCTTTCTTTTAGTGGGTCCATAACCCACAGGTTTTTCCCAGGATCTTATCTGGCTCTTCAAATATTTTCCCGGAGATCAATAAATATTTTCAAGTGTGACATAAGTATGGATTCCATCAGTCATGTTCATTCTCCAATATCTATTCGAATTTATTTCTCATCATTGGCTCAAGTTTTCCTAGTTCATCATTTCGGAGTGTCGCAGTAATTTTGGTGTCCCTTCTCTTCATTCTCAGCCTGGAAGACCGAAGGAGTGTTCTCACAAATCTTGTCCATTCTTTCAAGTTTTTCACTTCAGCTTTGTGTTATCCTCCCAATTGTTCTTGATCATGAGAAATCGCTTTCTTGCAATCCAGTGCATTTCAGATTGGATTTCATAGTAGATTCTCCGAAGGCCATCATTTCAGAAGACTTCTTTTTTCTTAGCTTTCAGCTTTCATCCTCAATTCTTCTCAATTTTTGTCTCTTCGTTCGTCTCTCAATTATTCCGGTGCTTTGTTGAAGTTTTTTGTTGGGCAGATCATTATCTCTTATTTCTCAAGGTGTTCTTCAAGATTCTTGTTGGAGACCCTCAAGTTTTCTTTCTCTTGCTTTTCAAAGAGCAAGTATTCCTCCTTTATCCTTTGTGGTGGTATTATAGCATTCTGTTAGTGGAGGAGTCTCGAAGATAAGTTGTTTCAAGAATGAAATATGTAAACCCACCAATTCTTTGATCATGAGATATTTTTCAACCCATCTTTTCTTCCATTGAGCTAGCTTGGTTTAGATTTCACCTAAAGCATTTCCTACGGATTGTCGCTATTATGGTGATTATCGTTGATTCAAGTTCTCAATATATCCACTTGGTGTAAGAAGTTTTGCCTTTCCTGTTGCATCTAATCAATCCTTATTTCTGTTAGTGGCTGGTAGTCACCTCATTATTTTGAGATGGCTTTCATAAGTGCACTACAAGCTATTCTTTCTGTTGTAGTGTTCCAACAACTCCAATCTATTCTTCTTGCAAGTCTTCTTGTCAAATTCAATTGTGATAGTAGCTTCCATTTTCTTCTTCATTCTTTCTTCCCTATGATCTAGTTTCTATTCTCTTGTACCCGAGTTGTTGTGATGTTGCTCTCTTCAATCTATCATCTGTTCTACTAGGTTCATGTTTTTCCCTTGTTCATCAATTTAGTTGGTTTGTTGTGAAGCTTGTCAAGATCTTTCAATCTTATCAATTTTGTCTTCTTTTCCTACCGAAGTGTTGCCAAAATTTTGTGTGAATTATTGCTTGTTTCTCATATCTTCTTCATATCTGCCATCCTTCAAGTTTCATTGGTTTCACTCGTTTATCAAGAAGCGACTAAGTTTTACCTCTTTCTCTTCCTCTTCCCCTTTCATTATTAGTGTAGGAGAGTTGTGACAGCCCGAGAACGATGCTCCAGAAGATTCCCCTTTTATTCCATTCTCTTCATGTGATTTATTTGTTTGTTGCATTCATTCGCATCATCCGCATTGCATCGACAATTCGTTGTCGCATGTTTTCATAACTTGCATCCATTATTAGTTGCCGGTTCTCTCCTTCTTTGTCATCGACCATTTTGAGACCAACCACACATGCACACGCCTGCGGCATCAATAAAATATTGCTTTTATAAGTGTGTATAAAATATTCTCGGATTGGGTTGAAACTTGGTGTGCTGTCTTATTTTTATATAGGTAGGCCACCTGCCAATTTCCTCCCAATCGGAGTCTGTTTGATACCCAAACGGTCGACCATAGTAGCACCGTCGTCGGTTTATCGTCACACATTTTCGGTGTTTTTAAAACGCGTGTCACTGGCCACTAACATTCCCTCTCTTCCCCACCTAGCCTCTCTAACACGGTCCAAGTTCGTCTCCCCAGCGAAACCCACCACCAGCCCTTCGGCCCAGGCCCACGCAGGTGAGCTCCGCGCCTCTATCCAGCGCCGTGTGCACTTCTTAGTGTCTTGCGCTCACCCTTGTTGGCCCACTAGCTGCACATTCGGCCCGTGTAGGTTTTTTTAGGTCCTCCGAATTTATTAATTTCAGAAAAATGCATATATTCAAACGCCCGTAGTTTTTAAACCGTGTGCCGGATCGCGACAAACTATATATGTAAAACATGTAGAATTTTGAGTAGATTAATATTTTCCAAATCTCATGCATTTTTAAAGCTGTTAGCTGTGCTGTTTGCATCGGTTTGCGAGTCGACATGATAGAAACGGCTTAGTTCGTAGTTATTTAATCGTACCTCCGTTGGAGATGTGCCATATATGTAAATGGACTAGAACGACGAGTAGAATCACGTGAACCACATTTTTTTGTCGTTTAACAAATATAAAATGTGGTTAGGACAGATCTGAACAGATTACAAAGTTAATGCATGGGGTCATTTCGTAGATGCTATATGCCGTTTGCGGCCTCATTTAAAATGACTAGATGGGTACATTATTTCTGCTTCACCTCATGCCATGTTTATCAACATTTAATATTCCCGTGTAAATAAATGGTAGTGAACTATATAATGAAATCTGGAGTTTCATCAACATGCAACTCGTTGCATATTGAGCTTCACTTAATGTGTAGGGTTGACTGTTGTGAATTGCCATGCCGTGCCTTCATATTTTAAACTAATCATGCATCATAAGTGAATTTCATCATGTTGTGCATGTGATGTGACGAATATCGTGTGTTGATTCTTGTTTCCAGTTTGCTTCGTCTCGATAGAGTTTGGCAAGCGTGTCGGAATGTGAGGACACGTTCGACTGCATCGGTTCGTGTGCTTCACGGATTCGATAATCTTCCAAGCGGGATCAGAGGCAAGATGAATATTTCCCTAAATACCATTACTATCATTTCCATGCTAGTTGTTTTGTTTCTTTTGCTATGTCTCGTTTCCTACCACCTGTTAAATATCAGCGTCCCAACATTTCCATGAAAACCATCAACCTTTCTACAACCGAGCAAACCACTGATTGGCTATGTTACCGCTTGCTTAAGCATTGGATACCATTGCTAGTTGCAGGTGTAGTTGCTTCCATGTGATAATATGGTTTCCTTAATATATGACCATATTATGCTAATTAATTTAATGCACCTATATACTTGCTAAAAGCTGGAAGGCTCGGACTTCTAGTCTGATGTTTTGTTCCACTTTTGCTGCCTTAGTTTTAGCTACCGGTGTTATGTTCCATAATAAGCGCTCCTACCATGCTTGGAGTTGTTATGGGGACCCCCTACATTCTTGTTTTGGTATAAAACTCATGTGGCAAGGCCCAACATTGGTACTATATTTTCCCAACATAATAATTCTTTTAATACTGAAAAACATAGGGCGTCATGAACCCGAGGAGTAATTCAGCATAATATAGGGGGTAGTGTGGGGACCCCGACTTACCAATCGAGATCGCCGAATGAACGTGCTTTGTGATCCATGAGATCAATGCTCAACGAACACACAAACTAAATAACAAGAGTCTTACATCCGTACATAACGTTTGATACAACAAATGACCATTGTGGTCAAGTCTTACATATATACGGCCTTCAAGGCCAGCACACCAACCTTGACAAATAGCGGAGATATTGGTCGAAAGCGTGAACCCATGCCATCAGCCTTAACCTACAAGCATTTTGACTCGGAAGCATCCTAGCTCGCAGGAACTTCACCAAGTTACTCTTCACCATTTCATGTTCTCTCATACCTGGTCAATGAAATAACCAGTGGCAAGCCAGTGAGTACTTTGAATGTACTCGCAAACAACCCATGATGTGGGACAAGGTAATAAAGGAACATGAAATCATAAGAAAATGTTACAAATATCAACATATTTGCTGAGGGCTGAACACCTCAGGTTCACCCTATATGCCAAGTCATCGAACTTGACAATATCATCTTTCTCAACCACACACACACTCACACTTGGTTTATGCGGAAAGGATTGGACGTAGTTTAAGCAGCACCACCCAACTATCCATGACCGTGGACACAGCTATTCAAAGAGTTTTACACTCTGCAGAGGTTGTACGATCTACCCACGAGATACGAGAAATAGTCGTGTCAACCACGACTCGTGGTATATAACATACCAGAGGTAAGTACCCGATCAATGTCTTTCCCCTGACGACACTAGACAAAGAGTCCACTCAGTTGGTACCCAACGCACATGATGTACGTCTTACGAGCACCAACTCTGGACCGTATCATCCGTGCAGTTACCAACAGTGTGCCTAGAACACGTAAAAACGACATAGTTGACTTACCAGGTACAACCCCATCACGAGAGTGACCATATCACTCTCGCCAATAGTAATGCAGACTCTTTGTTAGCACCGACCAAAGTAATCTACAAAGCACCGTCGCATAAAGGGGTATCATGGTCGGACATGTAAGGTTGGGATGGTCGACACATCATAAATCTAATCCCATTTGCGAAACCATTGAACAAAACCTTTCTAGTACAACACTTATTTCTCAAGTGGTGGTCCAGCTCAACACCATCACCCTCGGGCATTAGTGGCACCCGACGGGGTATTCGTAAAATGTTTGATATCACCTTTGTTTTACCATCAGCATGCATATGCTCATCCTATGCGTAGCACTACTATCTACTTGTCAACTTTTATTCAACGTGACCCTCCTAGATGGTAAGGTCATGCTCAACACAAATGCTCGAGTGGAGCCATCGGTAACACCATATAGGGGTGTACCGATTAATCATGACTATATGCACCAAAATAAAGTAATCAACATGTCATGCATAAAAAAATTTCTCACACATGGTCAAAGGGTTGCTTGCCTTTGCTCACATAAGTCCTCAGGGTCTTCGAGATCTTTCGGTCCAACTCTAAGTACTCTTTCTACTCTGTCAACTATCAGCGGAAAGAATCACAGTACGCCACACAACAAGGAGAAACAAAAGTGCTATATAAATAGGACTTTTATTTTTCCTGGACCTCTCTGGTCATAAGAAAAATACCTCAACCTTGCTCCAGGAGATTTGGACCATCAGAGATTTTTGAATGGACGAAAGGAGGAATAGGTGAACCTTTAAGAAACCTACAGAAAAGATTCTGCTTAAAATGAGTGGAGGCTCTTATTTAACAGAGCATGATTTTAGAAACATTTAGGAAGTTTTTTCACTCGATTTGGAGTGGATATGAATATTCTAGGGATTTTTTAACATTGGATAAATAGCAAAAAGGAACTATATATTTAATGCAACAGAAACATGCCAGAGAAAAATGTTGACTAATGATTCAAAAATAGTGCATGATATTACAAGACTCCGGAAATTGGAATCACTCCATTTGGAGTTGATTTGAATTCTCTAGGATTTTTGTAAGGTGGTGTTTAAAATATTCAGATGGGCATTTAAATATTAACCCCACAGAAAAGTCTTTTGGGAAACTATGCAATGCACATATATGGATAGATCTTGAATTTTGAAACCTGTAGAAATTTGAATTATCATATTTGAAGACCAAATGGATTTATTGTGGATTTTGGAATATCCCGATAAAAGAAAAAGGAAAGGAAAGGCTTACCAGAGAGCTAAATTGCGCCCAAGGCGCTAAATAGGCCTCGGGCCAGCCTAGCTTGGCGTGGCCCGCAGTGGTGCGATGACGCACAAAGCGCCTCCAGGCTTTACGTCTCCTGCATGGTGAGACGATCAGGAGGGCTCCCGCCTCCACTTATGGCTGGGTTTGGCGATATGCCGCTTACATCCGGGGCCCACCCACCAGGTCCATCTCCTTCCTTCCACTCGAATAGGAGAAGGTGGGGAAGGCAGGACAAGGCAGAGCCGACGCCGCCTCGACGGCTCTGGTCAGCCACTACTGGAATCTGCTGGTTTGCCGACAGCCAGAGCTGACGGCAAAGAACAGTTTAACTGATGGCAAAGGCTTTGCCGTTAGTGTGCTGTCGGCAAAGGTACCGGCCAAGATTTTATCGGCAATCACCTTCTTTGCCGACAGAAGGAGCTCGACCGATGGCTAAGACTTCGCCATCAGCTTTCTGGCATGGGCTGACGGCAAAGAGCAGTGGCGGCAACGGCGCAGGCCGAGCGCCGTTAGAAGGTTAACGACAGGCTTTGCCCACAGCCGTAGAAAAGCTGACGGCAAAGCCTCCCCTCTTTGCCCACAGCCGTAGCAGAGCTGACGGCAAAGCCGAAACCCCTGGGTCCCCTTGGCCACCTCTTTGCTGACAGCTGGAGCCCAGCTGACGGCAAAGCCTACTCTTGGGTCCCCTTGGCCGCCTCTTTGCCGACAGCTGGAGCCCAGCTAACGGCAAAGCCGAAAATTTCCAATTCCCGGAGTTGCCAGAATACACAGGCTGCCGCCACGTGTCTTCTTTGCCGTCAGTCCACCGACGGCAAAGCCTTTGCCGTCAGTAAGCTGTAGGCAAAGACCCTCTCTGCTTGTTTTTCATATATTTTTTCTGTTAATTCCCTGCATTTGCAAAACATAGATACAAACAGCAACATATATATATTGAATCTACCCCTAAACAGCACCACAAGTGCATCACAAAGTGCAAACAACACGAATATATGTCATTAAAGTGCAAACAAGATCAGAAAGTATTAAAAAGCATCACAAGTGTATCCACAAATACAATTGCATTACAAAGTTCATCTAGGACTACACAAGTGCATTACAAAGTCTCGAGCATCCATCCATATGCCATGCTGCTTTATCAAAATCTGCATAATGAGAAAGAATTTAGAAGAAGAATACAATAAGAAAGAAGTTATCTAAATTAAGCTAAGCAATTAGAAGAAGAAGTGGAAGAAGAAGAAGAAGAACAAGAACAAGAAGAAGTGGAAGAAGTGGAAGAAGAAGAAGAAGAAGATAGAGAAAAAGAAAGAAGAAGAAGAAGAAGAAGTTTCTTTATCTCTTGTTTGTTCTTCTCTTCTAGTTTCTTTTAAAAATTTCTAAACTAATTATGTAATTTTTAGCTCTAATATCAACTAGAATTTACTAAGCTAACTAAACCATGGCTAATATCAACTAGAATTTACTAAGCTAACTAAAGCCTAGCATAATCTAAGTTGATCTAAACAATAAGAAGAATAAGAAGGAGAGGAATAACTTATCGAATGCCAAGAAACGAAGGAGAAGCTGCATCTCCGTTGGTCACTGGGTTGCTAGGGCTCTCACCAGGAGAAGTAAAGGGATCGTGGGATTCAACTCTTGAATGATGCTGCAACAAGGCAAGAGTTAAAATATGTGGTTAGCACGGCGACAAACAATGGTATAAGACCGTGCAAGGTTGGTCATTGAAAGGGAACTCGCCGTTCCCACCGGAGAAGGCATCGGCGGAGGGGGCGGCAAACCTTGCTTCTCACACATAGCCTGCAAATTAGTTTTCGAGGAGTCAAAGAAATAGCCTTGTTGCGTCTCACACATAGCCCTGCTTCTCACACAACCGACTTACCGCAACAAAGTCGTGCATGGCCTTCGCATGGGCATTATTGCGTGGCCTCTCCTCGTCAAGCAACCTCTGCGTATTCCGGTCCCTCTCCTCCAACAAGAGCCTGGTGGCCTCCCTCTCCTTCATAAGTGCGGCCTGCAACCACTCCTCAAAAGGAATTTTCATCATCCATCCAGGGACAAAAGAACGAAAGAAATAATGAAGAAAACTAACCTCGATGGCAAGATCAACTGGCCTCGCGCGTTGCTGTATTGCAGGAGCGGAGCTCGTTTGCCTCGACTGGATCTGAGATAGAGTCTCAGTGATAGGTACGAAGCCGTCACACATGGCCAGCGTGCCATGACTCTTACCGCCACCAGAGATCATTAACGCCTCTGGATCGATAGGATTCTGGCTCGGGTCAATGTCAGGCCCACGCAGCTGTTTGACCACCTTAGAATAAGACGACATCTTGTTGTAGGCGGACATGCTTGAGTACGCCGACGGCCGGTCCCCCTCAGAATATGCCTTCGCCGTCTTGTACGAGCCCTTATGGGCCATGCTAAACGCGGCGTATCCCAAAGGCTCGGGCTGGTTATTGTGTTTGGCCTACACGAAAAGACAAAGAATTAGTACAATTTGAGGTTCATAATCGTCTTCATTTGGTGGAGGTGGTCTAAGATGTGGCGGCACATCGAACACGACATACCAACCTTCTAGGTTCTTAACACTTTGACGACAGTATGGCAGATAGAAAACTTGGGTGGCCCGTTGAGCCACAATATAGACATCGGCACCGCTTAAGTGCCTGTCCTATCGAATTTCGACAATCCCAAGATGTTCATGAGTTCGTCTTGTCTTAGTAGGATCGAACCAATGACATTTGAACACAACAACGTTCGGAGGATTTTCACCATAATAATGAAGTTCGTAGACTTCTTCAAGTCTTCCATAATACTCGACACCTCCCTCGCCTATAGCAGAGACACCGGAATTGTTTGTTTTTTGATCGGGCATTGAAAGCTCTTTCCTAGCAGTACGAAAGCGATACCCGTGGATGTCGAACTTCTGAAATGTACGGACCTTAAAGTCATAACCATTAGCTATTTGTCACAATTCATCGTCGACTTGCTCATCTGAATTAGCCTATCACACAGAGTCTCCTGGTCAATTCTAACCTTTGTATTATCTTTGCCCTTATCAGTGCCGAAAAATGTGCCAAGAAGGGCCTCGGCGATATTCTTTTCAGTGTGCATCATGTCAATGTTGTGTGGAAGTAAGAGGTCTTCGAAGTAGGGGAGATCCCAGATGCATGGCTTGTGGGTCCAGGCGTGTTCCTCATTATAACCCAAGAAATACCCTGGACGGTTTGGATCAGGCTCCATAGATTTTAACTGTTCATTAATTTGTGCCCCCGTCAACGCAGGTGGTGCAGAGTGTTTGACAACTTTACCTTTCATGAAATTCTTCTTGTCTTTTCTGAACGGATGGTCCGTAGGCAAGAACAGTCTATGCAAATCAAAGCAGGAATACTTCCCACCCGTCGGCAACCAATGAAACTTAAGAGCTGCCTTGCATTGTGGGCATGGGAACCTTCCATGCACACACCAGGCAACAAAAAGCGCAAATGCTGGCAGATCATGCAACGAGTATTGGTACCAAACATACATTTGAAAGTTCTCTTTCTTAGCTGCGTCGTATGTGTTGACCCCATTCACCCAAGCTTCTTTCCAGTCATCCATCAGCGGTTGCATGTACACACTCATATTCTTCCCCGGTTATTTTGGCCCTGGAACTATCAACGTCAGAAATATGTGCTTTCTTTGTATAATGGATGATGGTGGAAGATTGAGGGGAATGACAAATACAGGCCAGCAACTATATTGGGTAGCCGTCATACCAAAAGGATTGAACCCATCGAGGCTGATGGCGATTCGACAATTCCTTGGTTCTTTAGCTTTTTCCTTATGTATACTATCGAATGCCTTCCATGCGTGACCATCTGAAGGGTGTACCAACATCGGAACTCCGTGTTCATCTAATTATTTCCTAATTCCATGTTTGTGCCATGTCATCTGTTTTCCTGTTTGTTTGAGCATGTAAAGTCGTTGAAGTCTTGGTAGGATCGGCAGATACCGTAGGACACTCACGGGGATTTTGCTCTGCTTCTTGTCACCTTCACCGTTTTCTACCTCAACATATCTAGAGGACTTGCAAAATGGACAATATGTTTCGTCCGCATACTCCTTCCTAAATAAGGCACATCCCTTCTCACAAGCATGTATCTGCTCATACGGCATCTTGAGCGCACTAAGGATTTTGTCTGACTCATATAGGTTTGAAGGCATAATATGACCTTCTGGTAGAAAGCGCCCAAATAGGGTCATCACTGAGTCAAACAGATGTCTTCCAATGTTGAACTGGGCTTTCAGAGCCATTACTTGTGCGATGGCATCTAGCTGAGAAATCTCAGTGTGCTCGTGAAGAGGACGTTTTGAAGACTCCAACATGGCATAGAAGGCTTTCGCGGATTCCTCCATCTCTTCGTCCTTGTTCCGAGCATCATCAAAGTCATTCACCATGTCTTCAATCCCTGTACCATGATCATCGGTGCGCCGACCCAACACCTCGTCTCTGTTACGTTGGGCCGAGTCACCATGAAATGTCCACAAGGTATAGCCAGGAGTAAAACCACGCATCTGCAGGTGTTTACCCATTACATCCTTTGTCTATCGCGAATAATTCTTGCACTTAGTGTAGGAGCACCATGTTTTTGGCTGGCCTTTAGAAAACGCCGTTTCCATGAATTAATAGGTTTTGCTCAACCATTCATCGGTCATATCTCTCTAACTATGGTGACCGGTGTACATCCATTCACGATCAGTCATTCTGGCAAGCTAGCTACATAGTATCCACATATAAAACAATATAAATTATCAATTCATCAAGTATGTTAAATTAATTATGGCCATTTTTTAATCATGGTTAATACATTGGGATGCACGCCATGCACACCTACCAGCTACTAGGTAAAGATGGGTCCTAATCCCACCCGAGTATGTGTAGATTGGGTCATTTCCCACTGCTCTGCTCCCGACCCAACGCAAAATTTCGGCAGCACCACCCGCTGTTCTCCTGATACACGTCTCGGCAACTAACCGAGAGGATGTGTACCCGGAGAACAACAAGGAGGAGCTCTCGAAACTCTACATGGGATCCGGAGCAAAGCGTGGGAAAGGACCCAATCTACACATACCCGGGCTGTCCATGGATAACGTTGGACAATTCGAAAGAATCACCGTTATAAATATGCAATTGCAAGCATATTTATGATAGGTACCCTTTCGAACGGGAGACGCATATTGGTTATGCAACACCTTTACATTTTAATACTAAAAATACCTAGCTATATAGTGTTATCAGCAAGAAGGCCGGAACAGAGCAAAACAAAGGGGGTGGAGGAGGAGTTAACAAATGTGCTCACTTTCGAATGCAGGGGAGGTCGTTGAAAACCCATCCCTCGCGGAGAAGCTACTGCACATTTAAATGCACTCAATCAACACAAATACGCACTGGCGGTAATTAAGCTAACTAATACTAACATCTATTATTAATAATTTATTATTCAAGTTTTGTTACTCTTCCCTTCTTCTATTTCTTTTCCTCTTATTATTTTCTTTCTATTGCACTTACTAACTAATACTAACTAATGCTAACTAATACTAACTAATGCTGACTAATAGTAACTAATGCTAACTAATACTAACTAATGCTAACTAATACTAACTAAAGCTAATACTAACTGATGCTAACTAATACTAATACTTACATGTACTAACATGTATTGCTAACTAAATCTAACTAAAAATCTAACTAAAGCTAATACTAACTAATGCTAACTAATACTAATACTTACATGTACTAACATGTATTGCTAACTAAATCTAACTAAAAATCTAACTAAAGCTAATACTAACTAATGCTAACTAATACCAATACTTACATGTTATAACATGTATTGCTAACTAAATCTAACTAAAAATCTAACTAAAGCTAATACTACCTAATGCTAACTAATACTAATACTTACATGTACTAACATGTATTCCTAACTAAATCTAACTAAAAATCTAACTAAAGCTAATACTAACTAATGCTAACTAATACTAACTAATCCTAATACTTACATGTACTAACATGTATTGCTAACTAAATCTAACTAAAAATCTAACTAAAGCTAATACTAACTAATGCTAACTAAGGCTTCCATTTCAAACGTTTCATAGGATCTAAGAGGCCCTAACATAGAAAAAGTAAACTAAAAAAAACAAAAAAAAGGGGAGCAGGAGCTCACCGGCGAGTCCACCGACGGCTGGCGCGGGGCGGCGGCGGGGCGGGGCGGCGCGGGGTGGCGCAGGGCAGGGCGGGCGCAGGGCAGCCGCTGGGCGGGGCGGGCCGGGGCGGCGCCGGCGAGCAGGGGCGACGCAGGGCGGGGCGGCGCAGGGCGGGTCGGGAGAGCAGGGTGGGAGAGGTACGTGAGAGAGAGAAGAGGTCGTGGCACGGGGGATAAGGCGTTAGTCTTTGCCCTCAGCCAGCTGTCGGCAAAGACAGCCGTTAGTCTTTGCCCTCAGCTGGCTGTCGGCATAGACGGCCCTCGTTAAGCACTGGTCGAGGCGGCGACCGGGTTAGCCCCCTATGCCGTCACCTTCCTATGCCGACAACTTTTTTGTCCTTTGCTGTCAGCTGGCTACCGGCTTAGATAAAGCGGACGGCATAGATTTTCTTTGCCGTCAGCCCCTCCTATGCCGTCAGCATCTATTTTGGCTGAGGGAAAAGTCTCTTTGCCGTCAGCCCCGTGAAATTGCTGACGGCAAAGCTTAAAGCTGTCGGCAAAATTTGTTTTTGCAGTAGTGAGCTATGGTGAAGCTCCGGCCACGGGCGTGCTCGGGGCGGTGAGCCGCACCTACCTGGGGCCACTACTCTCACCGGCGACGCGCCAAGGACGAGGGGCCCCGATGGGTGTGGACGATAGCGTTGGCCGCTGCGGGCTGGCGTGCCACGGTGGCGGAGACCGCGGCCGAGGTGCCGTGGAGGGTGGGTGCCCAAAGGTATCCCAACAAAGGTGAATAGGAGGCGAGGGGAGGCTCGGTTGCTCGAACCCGAGTGAAACCGGGCCGTGGCAATGGCGGCCAAGGGAGGGGGAATAGATCACGGGAGGGAGCAAGGGGTTGTCCAGGAGGTTGCTAGGAGGGAGGAGGGATTGAGGGAGAGCAAGAGTGGGTGTGGGGACGAAGTATAGCAATGGGCTACGAGGGGATCTCGGATCCGCTCTGGTTCCCACTGGCACCGCAGGCACATGTGGCGTGAGCAGCTTGGAGCCCTAATAGCATCGTGGAGGGGTCAAACGATGCTCTGCGACGCTCTGGGACATGCTGCCCTTGCTGGACCCGACCTGCAACAAGAGGCCAAGGTGGAGAGCACCATTTGTACATGCTAGTGGTGTGGTCACCACGGCCACTCATGCCTACACTGGCCTTACGACCCGTCAAAGATGTCTTTAACCCAGGGCATGCATTTAGGACGTTGATGGAGAAGTTTGGCTGCAATATGAGCAGGGTAGGTGGGGTTGTTTCTATGATTAAGTTTGTAACAGAATACTTGGGGCTAGCAAAAGTGGTTTTTACTGAGGTAATCTTGGGATGAAACCATGTCTAGTAGTATTTGGTATGGAAGGACTACACTACTACAAAGTTTCAGATCAAGAGGAGGTGCCTAGCTAGCAGTTGTAGTTCAAAGCTACATTTCAGCTAGAAGTCAAGTTTCGGATGTGCTGCTCTTTTTTCCTACATGAGCATGCCATATCTTGTTTTGAAATGATGCATTAGCATGCTAGGGGATCACTGGAAAGATGTGGGGGCTTTAGCTTAAGTAGAAGTATAACAAGAGGGGTAAAATAGTGCTGCCAAAGTGAAAATGAGAGGTAGATACATGGAGTCACCCTCCAATAATTGACGATAGGCCATGGAAAGGTTACTGGAGGTAAAAGGGGACTAGTGAGAGCTATGGTAATAATTTAAGCTCAAGGTAAATAGGGGAAGGGGCCAAAGAAGACACTTTTGTAAATGGATAGAAGGTGTATAATGGATGTTAGGGCTAGCAAATGGACTCCATTTGCTATGAAACTTAACAGGATCACATAATAGATGAAATTAAGCTTGGAAACCACATTTGGGATTTGGTGGAGAAAGTTTTCACTTTAGACTTTAAAAATCCATGAAATGGGCATAAATACCTTTCTACTTATGAAACCATATACATCAATTCCCATAAATCCACAACTTGGTGTGGGGGCATTATTTGAGCATTAAAGCATGCCCACAAATTTGGGATCAATTGGAGAAACTTTATAATGTAAAGTTTCCCAAAGTTAGAAATCAACAAAGAAGGTTTTGAGGTGTTTGGGACAAGTTCTTCTATTCTCCTTGATGTGCCACTTGGTGTGGATGCATTATTGGAGTGTCAGAACATGTCCACCAAATTTGAGCACAATTGGAGAGACTTGTCAATAGAGAGTTGCTCAAATTTGGATCTGGACAGATAGGGTTTTAGAATAATTAAGGTAATTAAATCAACTTGGATTGACATGAAACTTGTCAAGATCATCACATATATCATGTGTGACATCCTAGAGTTTTACAGGAATTTATTGAGAATATTTCTTCTACAAATATTCCAAAAGCATGAAATGGGGAGGAAGGGTTTTGAAGGGTTTTACCTAATATTTTGAACATGACCATGTGTTTAAACTCTTATATATGAAATATATATATACACCGAGTTTCCCTAAGTTTTCTCAAATATTTTGAAAGCAATAAAAATAAGTTTCCTTCCTAAGGGACCATTTCTGGCCTCAGAGAAAGGTATTCAAATAAAATACTAGAATAACTTCTAAAATAATAATATTGTGGTTTTGGGAAGTAATTTTCATAATGGGTTTTAAATGAAACATTTGGTTCAAAATAACTTCCCTAATTTGAGGACTGATCATTAGGCAATGTTTTCCAATTTGGTACAATTTCCAATTTCCAAGTGCTTGGTTTTTGAAAGCTTAAATCAAGGGAATGCTTTTTGGTGAAAATAATATTTGGTAAAATAGTTTCTAGTCCTATACACATGGCATGATCATTAGGCAAGGTTTTGTGTCTCGGGAGTGAGTCTGGAGAGTGCCACGAACATTGGGATTAAACATAAGCAAACAAGCAAGCAAGCAACAATCATATCAAGCATCACAAATGAGTCATAAAAAATTTAATTGGTCCTAATTTTTGAGAAAAGTTAATTAGTTAGGAGAGTTAAAACATAGGGTGTTACAGACCTTACCCCCTTAAGAAAATGTCGTCCTCGAGATTTCTAGGCTAGGCATTGGAGATGTATCGAATTTGAAGTTGGAGGCATTCTTGACGTCCCCATGTTGTTGTTGTGGGTCTTGAGGTGCTTGATGATAAAGCTTCGAATGCTCCGCACGTCCTTGCCTGACCGCGAGCGGGATCCGACAATAAGTTAGGCTTGACTGAGGGTCAAGGGCTGGGTGAACTAAGTTCCTTCAGGGTTCTGGCTTGCACATGTACCCAGAGGTCAGAATACGGGGCAAGGTAGCGTGTGTGGGTGCTGGTCCTGGGGCTGCTCACGCCAGTTAGTGACATCTAGATTTCATGTGTTAGAGCATAAGGGTCAAGGTCTTCGCATAGCTCCGTGCTGGCGGGGAAGTCTTTGATTCCCTTAAGGCAGGCGAGCTATGGTCACAGGTGGTCTTCATCCTCGAGGGTGTTGTAGTGGGTCATCGAAGGCTTCTCGTGAAAGGGTGTTGGTTGGGGCTCGCCCATGAGTCTAAGCTCGGAGACTCAATGTTCAGAACAGGTTCCTCCACCTAGGAAGGATTGAGAGGGGTACCGGGGCTCGGCAGGCGGGTGAATCACCTTTAGTAGGTTTTCAACATGATCCACTTAGGACTCTTGCCCTTTATTTAGACCAAGAAGAGGCCTTCTGATTTCTCTCATTGTCCAAAGGCTTCATTGGCTTGAATCGTCGAGGCTTCTTGACATTTTTTATGTAGCCGACGCAGGAGCAGTGGTTGACTTCTACTGCTTCTTCTTCTTTGTGGTTTCCCAACCATGGCGGTTCTTCGTCTTGTCTTGGGTAGGATAGACTTCCGTTGCCTCGAGGTTTCTTCGAGAAGCCCACCTTCTCGAGATAACGCCTTACTCTCGAGGGGAATAGCGATCGGCGTTCCTGGGGCTCGTCCAAACAAGTGTAAGTTGCTCTTCCTCCTGTTGGATGAATAAGTACGTCATCCCTGAGGTAACCACATACTTCCCCAAGCATCACATAAGCATAGTGCCTATGACACAGGTGAGGAGAGCGGGAACTTGCTATGGGCAGTCACTGGCCGAGGGGTTTGTGGTCGAACATGATCTGGTACCTCATGCCCATGTTTGTCATAGGCATGATGGGTGGCGGCCAGGGCGGAGTACTAGAAATGTTACAACGACTTAGAGCCGTTTTCTATGGTTGTAATCCGACCATCTTATGGTTCGGTGAAGGATTGGGGTTTCAAGGAACTTAGGATGTGAGTGAATATCTATCAGATTATCCTTAAGCACATTCCTTAGTTGCCAATAGTCTAACTTCTATCTCCGGGAAATATCACCCTATATCATCGAAAATACCATTTCACATAGGTTATCTCCACATCACACATGGTAGTCAACTCCGGGGTCAGAGGGTAGAACTTAACCTATATCTCATAGTTACACTATATCTATGTTACACATGCACCCCTACATAAAAATACTCGGGAGAGCATACAAGTTTCTATGCTTGAATTAAGCCACCACAAATCCAAGTGCTCAACTAGATCACTCGATGGACAGGGTACTGCATTCCTATATTAAGGAAACACATAGTATACCAATCCAAGGTCTCCTTTCCTTCCTAGAAATTCAATCAATTGGTTCATCATTCCAGCAATATTCACATGACCCATTGCTCATACAAATCTAATATTGATGGGATTCTACATAATCACTCAGAGTCCTCATAATTCACATATTACTACAAGGGTTACGTCACAATATATCCACCAACTTCCAATATCATGGCCAACTAATCTCCAAGGCCATGCTTTTACAAGTTTGTAAGTTATGTTGGATTTCGGGCTCCGCAAAACCCAAAAGATTCGAACTCAGGGGCATGTACGAAGATCTCCCGTGGGCTCGCCTCACCTAACTTGCTACTCGCTGGGAAAGGCGGAGAACTCACTCGATGGTGAGAAAGACACAGAACACTGCAGTTTACCCAGGTTCGGGATGCTGAGAAGCGTAATACCCTACTTATGCTTTGGTGGATTGCCTCTAGTGGAGGTTGGTGGATGAACTAGTACAATATTCGAGGACCTCCGGAGGCTAGATGGCCTTTGTGTGGCGCCAGTGGGCGAATGAATAAATCGGATCCCCCTACGAAGTAACCTATTTTCTTTATATATAGTGGAGGCCCTGGTCCTCTTCCCTTATCGTTTCGGCAGGAAGGGATCGCACAACAGCCAATTTTGAAGGGGAACATGGGAACATGCTCCCCTGCCCAAAGGTGGTCTTCGCGTGCAAAGTGGCTGCCAATGCTGCAGGGATGGGTCCAGGGATGACGTCTGTCCTACTGTCGGGCGGTGATGGCCTTGTTGCACCAAAAGGGAAACCTTTGGAAGATACCTTGGGAAACCCGGTACGTCCTTGCCCCCATTGCAATAAAGGGGAAACTGCTCCGTCTTGTTGTGTGCTGCTCGCCTCTCTTTCCCCCGCGTCATCCTTGACTCCTTAGGTTGGGCCTTGCCTCGGAATATCCGCCACTCTGGAGGGTTCCTGATGAGGCCCCCTGCGGATCTTGATCTTGTTCCTCCTCGTGAGGCTTGGCCCCTCGCGAGGACCTTGCCTTGAGTGGTGCCCAGGACCTTGCCTGGAGTGGTGCCGCACCCGATTGTGCTTGCTTGATGAAGTAGGCCAGTCCTGGGACACACGTAGGTAGGTCTGGGTACCCCCATTTCCAGAATGCCGACAGTAGCCCCCGCGCCCAAGGCGCATTCGGGTTGGCTTCTTAGCGAAGCCTCGGGGGCGGCCTGATGCCCCGCGGGCCCTAAATGCTTGTGGGCCAGGCCGCTGCGCACCACGCGGCTGATGTCCGGTCTCCCTTGCCTTCTGTCTCCACCCGAGCTATTAGGAGCCCGACTCATTGCGTTGGTCCATTACTGCCTTCCTTTCTCCTGCACTCGATCTTCCTCCTTGGTCTTCAACTCCAACCGTCATCTCCCAGATCCAGGACCGCGTTGTCTCCTCAACGATGGCGCCCGCCGGCAAGCAGAAGCCAGAGACGCAAGGTCCTGCCCCAGCTCCTCCACTCCTGGAGTGTGCTCTCGCCAAGGACGCGGATCTTACCCCCGTGCTCCCATGGACTGCGGCTAACTCCAATGAGCTTGGGCAGAGCGTGATCTGGCCCGGCGACATAGCAAATGGGCCCGCATCGAAGGTGGTATACCCCTTCTTCCTCCGTAGCATCTTCGCCGGGCTGGTGCTGCCTTTCTCCTCGTTCTTCACCGGCATCCTAAACCACTACGGGATCAAGGCCCTTCACCTCCAGCCCAACTCCATCTTGCTCCTGTTCGTCTTTTCTTTCTACTACGAGGCCTTCGTAGGCAGGCGGCCTTCACCAGCCCTCTTCCGCCATTTCTTCAATCGCGCCTACACGACGACGCCCATTTGTCCGCATGCGTCTCCTTCGTAGGAGCCCAGAGCGGCAATTTGCTCCTGAAGGCCGAGAAGAAGGTGGAAAACTTCAGGCACCGTTGGTTTTCATGAGCCTTAAGGACGCCAACCATTAGCTCGAGGTGCCGAAGGAGCTGCCGGAGAAGACTTCTGCGTGGAGTTCAGCAAAGCTCTCCGACCCTGGGGTTGTGCCCATCCTGGAGTGCTTCTCCCGCGACATCAGCACCTAGAGGCTGACCGGTGGGATGCTATGAAGGGATTCCTGGCGCAGCGCCTAGCGCCCCTTCAGGCCCATTCCAGGCCTCTATGGGACTACCAGCCCGTTGACGACTAGCTCAGGCTTTGGTCCCAGGACCTGCCTAGTGAGGAGCTGAAATGGGCGGTGGCAATCCTGTTGGTCGGTGACCCTAGTGACCTTCACGAGGCTCTGGGTCCGTTGTAGCGTCTCGACGACCGGGCCGATCTAATCGCCGCACTGCCTGTGTTTGATGAGCGGGGTCTCCTCCGTCCAAGGGCTCTTGTCTGTAGAGGTGTCGTCGGACAACACCTCTGGTGGGGAGGACTCGGCGAAGGCCATCGACGACTATCCGGCGAGCGCGCCTCTCCCATCACAGGCTGTCCATCCACGCGAGCTTGAAGATGATGATGCCACCGGTGAAGTCTCCGAGGTGATCTCCTCACTCTTAACCAGGATCTCCAGGGAACCCGCGTCGGCCCCACGCGCCACACGGTCCGCGTGCGTGCTCGCCCCTCAGGAGCATGGGGCTGAGTCGCCCTTGGCGGATGCTGCGTCCGCCGACGGGAGGCTGAGGCGTCGGGCTCGCCCCCCTCTTTGGGGGGCCCTATCGCCCTGCCGTTGTCGGGGCGGAGAGGAAGAGGAGATGCGTCGCCGTCGAAGAGTAAGTGACTCGTCTTGGCACGCCCGACGCGTCCATCGTCCGCACATGGCTCATTCCCTTTTTGCCTGATGTCGAGGGACATTGCCTCGCTGGGGGCAAAGAAGAAGAAGGAGGGCTTCAAACCGAAGGCGACTCCCGACGCACTGCCGACCCTCCCCAACGCGTGGCCGCGTGCAGATGAAGAAGGGGAGGCTCGCAGGGCGACCTCCAAGGCGTTGGTCGCGGAGCCCCCCGAGCTCCTGAACCGTCCTGAGGCGATCGTGGCGGCACCGTGGCCCGAGGGGCGGGCTTTTGAGGGCCCTCGCTATTTTGATGCGCCAATGCTCGCAATCTCCGGCAACCTTCGAAACCCCCTGTCCCTCGTGACATTGCCTCCCTAACGACACCACCCGTGACAGCACTAGAGGCTTCTCAGGGGTAGATCCAGAGGACTCTGGTATACATTCAGAGTGTCCTGAACGAGGCCTTCGGTGCCATGGGCAAGGTCACGGTCGTGATGGCGAAGGGCGAGAAGGGGGCCAAGGCCGCTCTTGCTGCGCGCCAGGAGGCGCTGAAGGAAGCCGAATCCGCTCGCGCCGCGCGTGAGATGGCGGTGAAGGAAGCCGAATCCGCTCGTGCCGCACGCGAGGAGGAGATGGAAGGAGCTTTGGTAGCTGCCAAACGCTGCGAATAGGAGAAGTTTACCCTTTAGGCCTTCCAAGAAGAACAAGCCAAGCTAGCCGAGCAGCTTTGCATGTGGGAGGAAGAACTCGATGCCCGCAACACCAAGCTCGCCGCCCGGTAAGAAGAGTTGTCCCAGGAAGAAAATAGCCTAGGCGCGAAGCAGGCGCACTTGGACGAGAAGGAGAAGCAGATCGCCTCGAAGAAGACCCTTCTCGATGCCAAGGGGGAGGCCCTCTCCAGGGCCGAGAAGAAGAAGGTCATGGAGCTGGTCAACTTCCCTGAAGTTGAGCTCAGGGTTCGCACGACGCTCCGCACCCTCTGCCGGGATGGGTTCGACAAGCCTATGGCCACCCCAGAGAGCGGCTTCGTCGTGCTCGCGGCGGAGCTTGCCGTGGCGTTGGAAGACGCCGTCATCCAGGTGGACAAGATCTTGGACAATGAGTATCGCGACCTCTTATCTGAAGCCGCGACACGCGTCTTCAGTCTCCTTCATCTTCGTGAGCCGGGGTTTTACTTCAACTCTGTGATCCTGCCGGTCCCTATTGAGGCCCGCGGCAATGATGCAGAGGCGGTGAAGGGCCCATGGAGGGGTTGGTGAAGAGGTTCGCCCGCGTCGTAGTTCCTTCATCTTCCGATGCCGCTAAAGCAAACGGTGGGGAACAAGACGACACTAACACCGACGACAAGCCCCCTAAAGATGGACCGGTCGGCGGCGGCTGTTCCTCCTGATTCCTGCCCCCTATTTTTTCAATGCAATGCACAGCGTGCCTCGTGGAGGTGTTAAACTCATTTGCGTTTTCTGGAACTTGTTGAGGCTTGTAATAACTGGTTGACTGCTTGAATGTTTTTTCGCCTTGTTTCTTTCATGTTTGTTGTGATACTCAGCGCTAGCAGGGCCTGGCCCGTGCATACCTAAGCGGCCATTGAACCGACCAGATTCCAGGACGTCCCAAGAGGTGAGGGGCGACGGGTCCAGTTAGTCTTCAGAGTCGCGATGCTTAGGAGTCCCCCTTGACGTGCGAGCAGCCCTCATGAGGGGAACACGACAAGGATTTTGAAACTTCAGAACACCTTCAGCACTCTGCGTGGACAGGGCTCGCCCCGCGCGTACCTCCGTTGTGATTGATACGACCGGATACCAGGACGGCCCAAAGGGGGAAGGGGCTACGAGCACAGTTAGGCCCCTGAGTCGCGATGTTCAGGGGTCCCCCTTGACGTACGAGCGAGTCCAATGTCCCTCCTACGAAACTGACAATTTGAGACTCCCGAACTCCTTTAGCACTCTGCCTCGGTAGGGCCCGCCCTTCGCGTACCTCTACCTTTGTTGGAGCCCTTGGGCGGCCCAAGAGGGAAGGGTCTACGGGCGAAGTTTAGGCTCTTGAGTCGCGATGCTCAGGAGTCCCCCTTGACGTACAGTGGCTCCTTTAGCACTCAACGTTGGTAGGACCCGCCCTGCGTGTACCTCCGCCGCTGTTGGACCGCCTGGACGGCCCAAGAGGGAAGGGGCTACGGGCGTAGTTCAGTCTCCTGAGTCGCGATGCTTAGTAGTCCCCCTTGACGTACGAGTGACTCAAGCGTTCTCCTTAAGAGATTTTAACTGACTTGTTGAGTGCAATAGGCTGTGCGTGAGCAGGACCTGCCCCGCACGTACCTCCACCACTGTTAAACCGACCGGATTCCAGGACGGCCCAAGAGGGAAGGGGCTACGGGCGCAGTTATGCCTCAGAGTCGTGATACTAAGGGGTCCCCCTTGACGTACGAGTGGCTCCGTACCTGCAGTTGTCTGTCCCCCGCACTGGGCATGGGCGTAGTTGTAGGTGTACTTGGTTGACTTCCTTGCCAACTGTGGGCATAGTCATTGGTGGACTGTGTTGATTTCCTCGCCAGATGCGGGCATAGTCATTGGTGGACTGTGTTGATTTCCTTGCCAGCTGCGGGCATAATCATTGATGGGCTGAGTTGATTGCCTTCGTCTTCTCCCATGCACGTAGCGTAGGGCTGCCACTAGGCGTGGGAGGGACCCATCCGCGTCCTCAGGAGGCCCTAGGCATATACACCCACAGCTCGTTATTATATGAGAGTGTCACGGTGGGGGTGTATCTGGGAGGTCGCGAGGACGCTTTACCCTCGCGAGTGTTCCTACCCCCGAGGCATAGGCGCCTGATTCCTTTTGGGTCATGGTCTTCTCCCTAGCGTGGAGCA
This sequence comes from Hordeum vulgare subsp. vulgare, assembly GCF_904849725.1. Taxonomy (NCBI): domain Eukaryota; kingdom Viridiplantae; phylum Streptophyta; class Magnoliopsida; order Poales; family Poaceae; genus Hordeum; species Hordeum vulgare. Next base: position 297,967,727 of record NC_058524.1, on the reverse strand, counting down.
TAGGGCTGCCACTAGGTGTGGGAGGGACCCCTCTGTGTCCTCGAGGGGCCCCGGGCGTATACAGCCGCAGCTCGTTATTCCATGAGAGTGTCACGGTGGGGCGTATCTGGGAGGTCGCGAGGATGCTTTGGCCTTGCGAGTGTCCCTACTCCTGAGGCATAGACACCTATTTCCTTTTGGGTCATTGGTAAACCCTGCTGACTTCTTCTTCTTTGGGAGTGAGGTTTGGTGTCTGCTGCCTCAGGAGGCCTGCAAGGATAGGCTTCGGCCGGAGCCCCCAAGCGGGGGGGGGGGGCCCAATGATGCAAGCAAGGTACAACGTTAGGGTTCTAAGTCGGTGCGACAGAAACAACTATGTAAATGAAAGTGGCGGCTCGGGAGTGCCCTGAACTCCTGGAGGCCACATGGCCCAGTGTGCTCCCTTGGACGGTGTAAGCCAAAAAATTACCTCGCAGCCGCCAACAAATAGTCATGGGTCTGCTGTCTCCCGAGGCTCGGGACCTTTGCTTGTCCAGAGCATCTCCTACTCTTCCTCATCATGCCCAGTAGGCAAGGCATGAGCATGCCTACTGGAGCCGCTGGTAGGTAGCAGCCGCATTCCCCAGCCCGAAGGGCATGAGGGTGCTGGTGCCCGGGCACACCCACCGATGGTCAGCTCCGATGGGCCAGAAGGGGGCCTTGAGCCGCGGCTCTGTCGATTTCAAGCGTGTTGATGCAGATGCGGGGCCGATCGACCATGCCGATGACCGCGGCTGCGATTCGTGATGCAGGATAGTCCCCACCGTGCACAACCTGGGCCTCTCGAAGTTCTTGTATTGCTCCGATGACGGACTCACGGGAGTTGGGTTGACACGCGTCGGGGTGAGCCATTGGGTTGTGCTCGAGCGCCACCCTCGCCTCACTTGTCAGGCCGGGAGCCTCCCCGATGGGATCCCCCAATCCTGACCCAAGGGGGCGCCGAGCGTGCCATCCTATGCGATCGGAGGCATGATCCCGTCCCCGGGCATGGAGCCCGAAGTCCCAGGGCGTTCCATGGGGAGGAGCTTCTTCTTTTTCTTGCGTGGGTCATCGCGAGGTGGCTCGTCTTCTTCATTGTCCGAGCGTTCCGCCACCACGATGCAGTAGGCGCGCTCGAGTGTACAGTCGAAATCCTTCTCGTTATAGGCGATAGTGATGATGCCACCGCTCCCAGGCATCTTGAGGACGTTGTAGCCATGGTGGGTCACTGCCATGAATTTGGCGAGTGTCGGATACCCAAGGATCACGTTGTACGACAGGTGGATGTGTGCAATGTCGAAGACGATGATCTCAGTGTGGTAGTTCTTGCGCTCGCCGAAGGAGACTGGTAGATGCACCTGCCTGATGGCCACGGTGGACCCATCCATGAATCCTGAGAAGGGCTTGGTCGGCATGAGCTGCTAGTACGACAGCTGGAGTGTCTCGAAGGTCTCGATCGAGAGGACGTTGAGCACCGCTCCACTGTCGATAAGGGTCTTGGTGACGAGGACGTTGCTGATGGTCGAGGTGCGCCTCATGGGGAGCTTTTCGTCCATGAACGAGCACTTGAGCTGGTCAGTCGGGTCGAAGGTGATGGTGGTATGGGACCAGTTGAGGGGGCGCATCGCTTCAGGCTTCGGGAGAGCGGCATTCACCTCCTGGGCGAACTGCTTGAATGCGCGGTTCGAGGCCAGGGTCTGGGTGCCGCCCAAGATGGAGGCCACCGCCGTGACCTCCTCGAAGCCCCCAGACCCATCATTTTGTCTGTCTTCATCCCTCCTTCTAGATGGAGGAGGCAGCGGAGGCTGACCACGTCGTTGTCCCTCTGGAGGGTCGTCGCGCCAGCGGTCGTTCCGAGCCTAGTCGCGCGAGCGGTCCTCCTAAGGCTGGCCGCGCCAACGGTCTTCATGAGGCTGTTTGGGCCACCCCTGACGTGGCTCCCAGTCGTCCCAGCGGCCTGCACTGCGACCACCGTCGCATGCGTGACCTTTGTCTCCCCGTCTGAGGTGCCTGCCGAAGTGCTCGGCACGGACCAGTCGGAGCTCGTGGAACTCGGAGGTATCATGGCCGCTGGTGTTGTGGAAGATGCATGTTTGCCCCCCTCCTGACGGACGCTCTCCTCCTCGGCAGTGCTTCTCCTCACGCTCGGATGCGAGCACCACCGGAGTCTTGCGCTTCATCTCCTTGGCCTTGGTCTTCTTTTCTTCTGGTTCCGCCACCTGAGGCCCAAGGAGCGACATGCGACCTTCTTCATCCCTGGCGCACTTGTTTGCGAGGTTGAACATCTCCAGTGTAGTGCCCATTTCATCACTGATGGTGAGCTCCTCCTTCATCTTGAGGTTGGTTACTCCGTTGGAGAAGTCCGAGATGACGGCCTCGTCTGATGCCTTGGGGATCTTGGGGCGCATAACCGTGAAGCGATGTAAGAACTTGTGCAGGGTCTCCCCCTCCTGCTGCTTGATGCACCGTAGGTCGTTCACGGTGGGAGAACGGTCGCGGGTGCCATAGAATTAGGCAATGAAGCATTCGCGTAGATCATCCCAGGAGGTGATGGACGCCCTTGGGAGGTTGAGGATCTAGGAGAGTGCGCCGCCCTTGAACGCCATGGGGTACCAGCATGCCAAGACCTTCCCACCCCCTCCTGCCGCGCTGATACTCATTGTGTAGAGTTGCAGGAACTCGGCCGGGACCAAACTTCCGTCGTAGTGCGGGGGTAGTTCGGGCTTGAACTTGTAGGGCCATGCAGTTGGCTAGAACTCAGGGGCGATGGCGAGGCACCCACCGGCCCGATAAGAGCAGCGCGCGCGAGGGCGACCTGGTCCGTTTGCTCCAATGGTTGTGTCTCGAGTGGGGAATGCCTCGAGGGCGACCAGCAGCGGAGACGACCTCCTCGATGCGCTGGATCCAGTTGTTGTGGCAGTCAGGGGCGGTCGGTAGCGGAGAAGCACGATGGCCATGGCAAGCGTGCGCCAGCCATGCAACATCTCCGTCCGGGCATGCGAGACCGACCCGGAAGCCCAGACGAGCGTTGGAGTGGCAGTGCGGCCGTCGGGCTGCTTGGTAGCTAGCTGGGAGGAACCTTGTTGTTCTTTAGCGTCGGGGCCTGTGGCGGCGCTCACCATGGGCGATGGTGACCGGCGCACGCCGGCAGGGCCCTTGGGCGCCATCTAAGCAACGCGGGTGGCATGGCGCTTGTTGCGAGCCCGACGAGCGTCAGCCATCGCAGCGATGAAGCTTGGTGAAGGCAGAGCTTGGAGGAAACCTTGACACTACCCCTACCTGGCGCGCCAAATGTCGGATTCCGGGCTGCGCAAAATCCTATAGATTCCAACTCAGGGGCGTGAATGAAGACCTCTCGCGGGCTCGCCTCACCTAACTCGCTTCTCGCTCGGAATGGCAAAGAACTCACTCGATGGTGAGGAAGACACATAACACGGAAGTTTACCCAGGTTCGGACGGCTAAGAAGCGTAATACCCTACTCCTGCTTTGGTGGATTGCCTCTCATGGAGGTTGGTGGATGAACTAGTAAAGTGTTCGAGGGCCTCCGGAGGCTAGATGGCCTTTTGTGTGGCGCTAGTGGGCGAATGAATGAATCAGATCCTCCTACGAAGTAACCCACTCTCTGTATGTATAGTGGCGACCCTGGTCCTCTTCCCTTATCGTTTCAGCGGGAAGGGATCCCACATTGGCCAATTTTGAAGGGGAACAGGGGAACATGCTCCCATGCCCAAAGGTGGTCTTCGCCTGCAAAGTGGCTGCCAACGTTGCAGGGACGGGTCCAAGGATGACATCTGTCCTGCTGGTGGGCAGCGATGGCCTTGTTGCACCAGAAGGGAAACCTTTGGAAGATGCCTTGGGAACCCCGGTACGTCCTTGCCCCCTTTGTACTAAAGTGGAAACTGCTCCGTCCTACTGTGTGCTGCTTGCCTGTCCTTCCCTAGGGTCATCCTTGACTCCTGAGGCTGGGCCTTGCCTTGGAATATCCGCCACTCGGAAGAGGTCCTCATGAGGCCACCTGCGGGTCTTGATGATATTCCTCCTCTCAAGGCTTGGCCCCTCGCGAGGACTTTTCCTTGAGTGATGTCGCGCCCGATTGTGCTTTCTTGATGAAGTGGGCCAGCCCTGGGCCACAAGCACGTAGATCTGGGTACCCCCATTCCCAGAATGTCGACAAGTTATTTCTACAAGTACAATTACTTGTACTAGTTATCCACCGAGAAACATGGTATCATGATCGATATCGTCGTGCTAAATCCGATTTACTCTGATCTATGTGGTCTCTGTCATCATTGATACTCTGATGAGGTTTTCTATTTAAATCCAAACTCAAGTCCAGTAAGAACTCTTACTTGCTACTCCAAGTCATTATGGTAACAACATCAGACCATGACTAATAATCGACAAACCCAATTTATTGTATCACCAAGATTTTATCTCACGATCACAATTGTCATACTGAATCCAGACTTACTCCAGGAATATGTAGGTTGTATTACTATATCAACTTGTTTCACCAAGATAGTCTAGTTATATCCCCGAGACACCTATCATAATCACAACAAACCATAGTCTGAATTTCATATATTCGAGAATGACCCTTCCTATGTCATCAGGGTTATGGTGCTAGCTTAAGAATGAAGGATACTCGTTCACTGTGATCAATCGTATCATAAAGAACCCAGTGCCGAACAGGGTTTATCGGAGCACAATGGGTGCCCTGGCAAATCCGTTTGTTAGTCATGTGACCAGAAGTTTGAGCCGGGGAAGCTTGTGAGAGTTAGGTTGGTCTAGGTAGGGCTTTCCAATCTTGAGGGAAAGCATCACTTCTACACGTCACGTCTGGTGGAGCATGTCATAGTTAGCGTCTTCAGTGTCAGTTGCTTGTCGAAATGGATCTTTGGTGCATCTTTTCTTGATGGTCCCCAGTTGTCGAGAATGGTGGGGGACAGGAAGTAACATAGAGGGGAGTGCCTAAGGGGGTGCGATGGTGCAAGTGCGATCAAACAAGTGCCAAAAGGCCAACTAAAAATCAATATAAGACAGATGGTATATTCGTGTACTCGCTGTCTGAGGAAAAAAATGCGACTTATATCAAGGGACAAGAAATAAAAACAAGCAAAACACAACATGCTTCCATCTGAACCATTTCACGGACTCGACTTCGCATAGGGGATTCACGACTCATCCTACCCTATGGGTTCTTGGACTCAACGGTCGTGGTTGCTTTGTGTCTCGAGAGGGTTTGCTCTATCTTCTGGGTCTTCTCATGGTGTTGCCATGTCTCTTGTTGTTGTTTGCCGAAACGACTCGGTTGAGCTGGAAAGAATTCTTGACGACTTCTCGCCTCGTGAGCTGCCGACGAATGTGGTTCCTCATGGCTATCACTGACAGGGTGTTCTGTTATCTTTGCAATCTTGTCATTGTCTTCTTGTCTTCCAAGGCGTCAATAGTTCCAAGTGGACAACTTTTATGCAATGTCATCAGTAAGGCATGCTAGAGTTTCGACGTGTCTGTCATGTTGATCACAATATCGACACCTAGAGCGGGGGATGAAGAGAACAATTTTCCTGCTCACTAAGGTGAGGCGGCCCAAATGGCACAACCTTGATATTGACAGGGTCCCTCTATTAGCGATGCAGATCATGGTCTTGCACATATTATGTCCTGGCCATCGTAGGTGAAGGTGGCATCACTCCAGAACTATGTTGAGGGTATCGCCATCTTCTGGACGTAGCGTTGCCATCCTTGACCTCCAAGTACATGGGTGGTCGCTTGGAAAGGTTGCTTCCTTCCGAGTTACCCACGAGAATTTTAGTCATCCCCTGGTCAGGCATAAGGGTGCTAGAGGCCATTTGCAAGTGTTGAAGAAGAAGACGAGCAGTGTTAAGAGAATAAGAGTGGAAGTGCTAAGGCACATACCTTGCTCCCTTTTAAATTTAGGAGAGGTGAGAAAGATACAGGTTTTGCAAGTACTTTTGAAAGGTCTGGAAAAAAGTTCGTCTTAACTAACGTCCGTGCTAACTAAGGGCTTCCTATAGTCAGTATGGCTCTGATACCAGCTCTGTGGGGACCCCGACTTATGAGTCGAGATGGCCGAATGAACATCCTGAGTGATCCCAGAGATCAATGCTCACCGATCACACAGAAACTGAATAACAAGAGTCTTACATCCATACATATCGTTTGATACAATAAATGACTATTCTGGTCACGTCTTAAATATATAGGGCCTGGAAGGCCAGCACACCAAACTTGACCAATAGCGGAGATATTGGTCGAAAGCGTGAACCCATGCCATCAACCTTAACCTACACTTATTCTAACTGCGAAGCGTCCTAGCTCGAAGGAACGTCACCAAGTTACTCTTCACCATTTCCTATTCTCTCATACGTGGTCAATGAAATAACCTTTACGGACAACAGGTTTTCTTTAATTGCAGTAACATGGTCAAGTGTAGGTATAATCATGCATCATAAGGTAGATGGTAATCATATGAACAGGTTACATATATCAACATATCTGCTAAGGGCTGAACACCTTAGGTTCACCCAATATGCAAGTCATCGGACTTGACAATATCATCTTTCTCAACAACACAAATACTCACACTTGGTTTATGCCGAAACGACTAGATGTAGTTTAAGCAGCACCACCCAACTATCCTTGATCGTGGACACGACTATTCGAATAGTTTTACACTCTACAGCGGTGGTACGATGTACCCACGAGATCCAGGAAACTTTCATGTCAACCACCACTCGCGGTATATAACATACCAGAGGTAAGTACCCAATCAATGCCTATCCCCTAGTGACACTAGACAAAGATTCCACTCGATTGGTACCCAGCCCACATGATGTACGTCTTACAAGCACCAACTATGGACCGTATCATTCATGCAGGGACCAACGGTGTACCCAGAACACGTAAAAATGGCATAGTCGACCTACCTGGTACGACCCGGTCACGAGAGTGGCCATATCACTCCCGCCACTAGTACTCCATGCTCTCTGTTACCACCGACTAAAGTAATCAACAAAGCCCCATACCATAAAGGGGTATTGTGGTTGGACATGTAAGGTTGCGACGGTCGACACATCATAAATTTAAACCCATTTCTGAAACCACTAACAAAAAACCTTTCCGGTACACCACTTCTTTCTCAATTCTCAAGTGGTCGTCCAGCTCAACACCATCACCCTCGGGTATTAGTGGCACTCGACGGGGTCTTCGCAAAACCTTTGATATCACCTTTGTTTTACCATCACCATTCATATGCTCATCGTATGCATAGCACTACTATCTACTTGTCAACTTTTATTCAGCGTGACCCTCATAGATGGTAAGGTCATGCTCAATGCAAATGCTCCAGTGGAGCCATCTGTAACCAGCCAGTCCTCCGGCTTGGCCGAGCCGTTGTACTTGGGGGTGTCGCGTGGAAACATGAAGCCGGAGGGGAACTGCTCGTTGTGGATGTGAGGGACGAACCAAGTCGGGTCGATTGTCCCTACCACCTCCACGAGATTGGACTCAGCCTGCCGATCCTTGTTGCGGCGAGAATCAGTATCGTCTTTGACGCGGTGCCCCAGCTGGGTGGAGATCTCCAGTTGCACTATTGGGCGGCTCTGGCGGCCTTGTCCTGACGCGGGGCGTGCTTCCGTTCGGAGCTGACTAGTTTCCTATCGGTCGTTCCATGCACTGGTGATCACCGGATGATCGTCCTAGTGTCGAGGACGCTCATCTCAGCCCCGGAAGGCACGGAGGCAAGAGTCGCAGGGGAGGAAGCCTGCTGCATAGCACGAGCCCCGCTGCTACATCGGATGTTTGGGGACATTGAGTTAGCGTGGACGGGATTGAACTAGGCTTCGAGGGCATTGTCGGTGTCGATGTGATCACAGACACGCTTCTCCTGTAGTGGTTGCTCCTCGCCCTCCAAGTTGTCCAGGTCATCCATAGCGACGATAACGGCCTTGAGGTTGGCCACGGGTGTGTCGTAGGTGGGGAAGTTCGTGCCAAGTATATCGGCGGCAGTACGGCCGCCCTGACACACACCACCGCGCCGGCTGGGCTTGTTTCCAGCTGGGGATAGGCCATAGACGGTGTTGTAATAGTGATGTGTGGAATCGATCCGGCGCTACATGTTGTCAAGGGTGCTAGCTTCCACACATAGCTGCTTAAGGGCCGCCTCGAGCTTAGCTGTGGCAGTTGTCGGGTTGGTAGATGGTTCGATGAGGGTTCACAGACCTTCTAGGGTGGCGTGAAACAGGTCGGACCGGCCAATGCGGGCCGTAGCCTGGCCGCCACCGCTTCGGCCTTGGCGCGCCCCCCATTGGAGGAGGAGCTCGTGCCTGTCAACTAACACAGAGCTGAAGGCGGCTGGCGTCACTCGAAGCGCTGGTACCGAGGGTAGGTAGCGAGTCGAAGACGTCGAGCATCATGTAGGGGTACTCGTCGTAGGTGGGAGTGGCGCTAATGCGCATCTCTGTGAAGTGGTCGCAGAGATCGCTGATATCACTAGGGGCCACGCCGATGGCCGATGGCAGCAGGTCAGAGATGGTTACTACCTCGTTGGGGTACGTGCCGAAGGCGAGCGAGTGGCCGATGCACGTCTTGCCAAAGATCTTGCAAAGGCTGCAGATGTCGACGCGGTTGCTCTCGCCCGGCAGTGTGTCGAGCGGGAAAATGGTGCCACCTCCGATGTAGATGGGGGCGACATCGCGTGATGCGCCATCATATGCGGGAGCAGATGGTGCGAGGGTATAGAATATCCCGGGCGCGATACGCTCGGACAGAGTTGCGAGCACTACAAGAAATAAGGTCAATTATGACTCCTTATATTGGTCATTGATTCGTCATTGTTGTTGTTTATTGACCTTTTTTTGACGAAATTTACAAGGTCAACAGTTAGCCGTCAAGAATGAACAAACTTGACCTTTCTAAAATTTTGGTCATAGATCCCTATTGACCAAAATTTTGGTTTGGTCATTACCCATTTGTGTGAGCCACGTAGGATCTGACGTGGCTGTGCTGACATGGCATTGCTAGTGACCAAATGGAATGACCATGAATTTCATAGCCCAATTCAATAATCAAGTATACATGGGTCTCCACCAATACTATTTTATAATAAAAAATGTCTTAATTGTGTAGGCTGATGCATTATTTTGCCAAAAGCATGTATATCTCAGGATAGACCCATTAAAAACAAGTACAAGATTGCAAATTAGTTGTATATATTTCATTTCGGTAGCACATCACATGGATTACAATACATCATCCATCGACTCCTCTACACATAAATCTTCAAGGCCCAACAGTGCACAACAAAATAGTTCTACAAGTGCAGGTGTACACCAAAAGGGCCAAACAAGTACATAATCACACATCAACATAGTTCGCCAAAGATTGGATGAGAAGCACAAGTTTTTGTTGATCACACATAACATTAATGATAAACGAAGCTTCTTGTTCCCTCCTCCTATTCTGTCCTCTATTTCTTCTGGGTACTTCAGATCATCCTGGTAATTCAAATAATTAAACATAAGAAAGCACACAAAATAATCAAATATTATAATGCAAAAGTAATAAATAAATTAGAACTACTAGTCGTCAACCCGTGCTACTGCACGGGCTAGCTATTTTAGAAAATTCATACAATACTTGAAGCCACTATTAGAATTTGCAAGCTGGTAGTTTTAACAATATCAGACATAGGGACAGGCCCAAATAAGCGGCTGTCCCTAGCCTCCTGCCATGAAAATAATCACAAACTTGTGAAAAGACCTATACTGAATTCTCCAATATATACTCATTCACTCGGTCATGATCTACACATTATGTAGATCATGTTTCCCTCTTTCACGTTTGCATAACAAAATATAAACAGAATCTTGTCAAAGCAAGCCAACATAATTACTTACTATTACTAATTGGTGTACCACAGCATTGCCTTTACGATTGCTTATACCTACTGAATTCCAGTATACTCATTCACTCAGTCATGCCCTACAGTTTCTTTATCTACAATGAGGATGTCCACTTATCTCATTCTTATACATAACTAAAATATAAATATATTCTGGTTGAAACAAGTGAATAAAAGTATTTACTATTACTTATTGATGTGCTATACCTTTGCCTTTAGTTCTTGGTTATCTGCCATGACCCAGCATTCGTCCTTGTCAAGTACAAAGGGCTCATCCTTCTCATCAGTAGAGACCATCTCATAGCCTTGCACGGCGGCCAGTCGTCGGACAATTAAATCATAAGATTTCTTTGGGTCCTTCAACAAGTAGTTGTGTGACTGATACGTGTACAAAAGGAATTGATCATCACCAGAGGCCAAGGTTGCAATAATAAGACCAAACAGGAGGAGAAACTGTTGAAGGAAGCATGTATGCTTCATTGCAAGCATGCTTGTGACTTGCAAGCTGAAACTCAACAAGTGGCATGTCGGAGGTAAGTCTTTCATGGGGAACGAATGGTATGTAGTTTCAGGTTGCACTCAGTGGTGCAGTATTTCATATTACAATTCCACACCAAGTCAAGTCTCTTGGGTTTCGACACCTATCATTGTCTATACTTCAATAGATGATGGAGACAGTGATATTTCTTCAGGTTATTGTGAATACCGTATTAGAACTGATTTTAAGGAACACCCTAACAGATAGTCAGTTGCTAGATTAAGTTACTATAGCATGTCACAAATACATCGCTGAGTAGTTCAGATTTATTCCCTGCCATAGATGGGAGATGCACATTGGTTGTGTAAGTGTCGTGTTGTCTGGATTGTATTATCTACTTTAATAAATCTCCTACAAAAGGCATATTTCATAGCTGTAAATAAGTTATGTATCCAAATTAAATTTCTAAAGAGAACCACCATGTACGCTCCCAACAGGCTAGAAATTTTAACACAAGCATAATGTAGAATCTCTGCTTTCATCCAAGATTTATAAACACTGTCAGGCTTAACAAAAATCTCTGTCTAACTAAGACAATGACTTGTGGGACTTAAACGGGGATATGAAGACAGTCCAATTTGGACATTCCTGTTTCGTTGCAGCGAAGGCAAAGCAACCTGACCAACACTACTGAAATTCAGAAATTTGTTGTCTGCCATGGCAGACGGCAAAGGGGGGAACCACGGACGGCAAAGGCCTTGCCGTCGGTCAGCAGACGGTAAAGTAGACGGTAAAAAAAATCAGGTGAAGAGCTTCTTTGCCGTCTTCTTTTTTAAAGAGGACGACAAAGAATCTTTGCCATGAGGGGGCAGACGGCAAATTAAATGGGACGGCACATACTGCAACAGCCCCTTTAAGTGTTAATGGCATGCCTCCTCTCTTTGCCGTCTGCCATCCTCCCCTTTGCCATGTGGGGGCTCACGGCAAAGGGGGGAACCAGCCCCCTCTCTCTCCCCTCTTTGTTGTCTGACATCCCCCCTTTGCCATGTGGAGGCAGATGGCAAAGAGGGGAGAGAGGGGGGGGCTGATTCCCCCCTTTGCCATCTGGTGGCAAACGGCAAAGGGGGGAACCAGCCCTCTCTCTCCCCTCTTTGCCGTCTACCATCCCTCCTTTGCCATGTGGGGGCAGACGGCAAAGGGGGCAACCTTTTGTAGTGTTTTGTCAAGTCAAATGGACTAGAATGAAATTTTGTAGTGCATTTAAAAATGAAAAATAACTGACAATAAAGCTCCATGCAACATGTAAAGCTTTGATGTGTACCTATGATATGGACTGTTTGTCCAAGGCGTTGCTGATATTCCCTAGGATGGAGGGAACTTGCCATCTCATAACTCAGACTTTGGAGTACCAAGTCCAGAAGCTGTAATTATACTAGAATTTGTTTTGTAGAGACAGAGCACGTAATCCTACTTGCAGAAAATGTCTAGCCTGAGTGTTCCGTTGCAGCAAGCGCAGAGGATTCATCCGAACCTTTGTAGCCTTTTCTCTTTTATCATGTGAAATGGACATGGGTAAAAGTAAATAGATGCATTTAAAGATGAACAATAACTGAAAAGAAAGCTTGATGCAACGTTCATACTTTCATGCATATGTACGTATAGTCATAGCACAATTTTTGAGACAGTATTCTTTGCCTAACTGTGAAATGTGGAGGTTTTCTAGGATCAAGGGATCTAGCCATATGTCTATTCACTATTCAGGCTTCAGAGTGCAAAGTTTATGTCTTGTCCCTCTACAACACCAGAGTTACAAGGTTGATTAAAATTGTTGTTACCATTACTACCATGGAACGTTGTTATGAGAGCAGATAAGTAGGTAGACCAGTTATCAGTTCTCTACAGGATTGCGGTATATATTGGAGTTCAACTATTCTATCAGTCATTTAAGATATTTTACACGTTTATAAAAATTAGGCCAACATAAAAGTAAAGGATGGTGATGCCTTCCACTCCATTCCTTAGGAATTTTCCATGAGGTCATACCTAATGCTAAGGTTCCTTGGGAAGCAGGACAATATGGACACAACCCCAAGGATACAGATCAAGCTATTTTGTTGTAGAGTGGGAGTAAGTGTGACCGGCGATGAAACCGAATGGTATCGAGGTATTAAACAACCTTGCCGCCAGTTGACAGTTGACTGCAGTTTTTTCCTCAGTAGCATCACCAATGGTGGCAGCTACCCGATAAACTTCAAACGGCTCTTCATGCACCTCCTGTATTGCATCTACCACCATGAAATACAGTCATTAACTGAAGACGTCCAAGTACTAATATCCTGGATAATACAGAGACCCACGCAGGAAAGACCCACAATTCAGAGACCCACGCGAGGGGGAAAGAATGAAGCGAGATGCTCACCTCTTGTATCCGAGGATGGTGTCGCGGACGTAGAGCCGCACACACTGGCCGGTGCCACTCCTCCGCCGCGGTCGTGCCTAGCCCAATCTGTCATCTCCTTCATGGTGAGGCCAACAGGCGGCAACGGCCGAAGACACTCCAAGCAGCGGCGAGACGAGTCCATGGAGCGGCGAGGCAAGTCCAGCTGGCCGCGATGGAGAAGGAGCTCCATCTCCATGGAGGCAGCCCGTCGCACGGAGGTTCACCCCTCCTGCCATCGTTGTCATCCCGTCCATGGAAAAGGTGAGATGGGGAGGAGATATTGCGCGAAGAAGGGGGGAGGGGCTTACCGGTGCCAGATCCAGCCACCTCTAGCCTCGCCATCGCCGGATGTGGCAGATCCCGACGAACCTAGGGGTGGCGGCCGAAAGCCTAGCCATGCGTGAGTGTTGCGGGCGAGCACTGGAGGCGTGGGAGATGCATCTGACGGGTGGGGGAGCAAAGAGCGGCGCGACGAGAGCTCGAGGAGTAAAGAGGTGCGCGTCGGCGAGAGCCGCCTCAACTCACCGGAATTGAGTGGCAGAGTTGGCGGCGATAGAGGAGTGGCGTGAGAAGAGAGAGAGACACAGAGAGATCGCGGGGGAGAAAGGGGCTCTGTCTTTTTTTCCATTCCAATTATTCCAAGAGAGGTGAATGAGAGACTGGTAAGACGTGGACGGCTTAGATTGGCCACAAGGGGTGATCCATGGGAAGAGTTTTCTGCATCCTCATTGGTTCGAGATTTAACATGTACATAGACAAATGCATACCAAGCTTGTTTATTCACATTTCCTCTTAAAACAAAAAAAATAGTCATGCACATGTATGTGAACGACAAGCAGATATTGATTTTGGGAAAGGATATTCACGTGTAGCATACGACGTCTAGAACCTTTTTTGATTCAAATCTATCTCGTAGTACTGCGAATTCATGTGTCACTAGGAAACCAATCTACATGTCTTTATCATAGGGAGGATAGGTGGGTGAGAGACGTTGGATATGTATCGCATGAACGGCTCACATGGCCTGTAGTGGTGTGATCTGAGGGAGAGAGATTCTGCGTCGTGATTGGTTAGAGAAAGGTGCTATCTAAAATAATTTCTAAGTGCTAAAAATAGAAGGGGTTTGTGAAACATGTAGCAAAAATATTTTCCCAAACGACATCACTAAATGTTACACTCAAGAATACCACATTTAATTTTGATCTTTAATGCTATTTTTGCCATTTAAACGGGTATCTACCGAATCAGAGGGGAAACCAGATGGAATCGGAAGGAAATTGGTCAAACAATTTTGCACAAGGGTGCATCTTGGAATGGCAAACAATGTTGGTAAAGGGATTTTTCATTTTCTTTGGACGTAAAAATCATTTTCCATTTGTAGCCTTGTCGACACCTATACAAGACACGTAGGCGAAATTGTTGAGTTTTCTGCCCAATCACCTCTATTTAAGCCTATGACCTTCTTAATTTTGTCATGAAGGACCTACGATGCGGGCATAAATAGAGCTACACATGCCACTGACCATTTTGGGCAATGGGGTTATGACCTTCTTGATAGAGATGGTCAAAATTTTCTACCGTTTGGACCCTCTTAGACACCTCATGACCTTTTTATAGATTTTAGTCATAGATCTATGACCAATAAAACCGCCGTCATTATTTTTTGTCATAAACAAGCATATTTCTTGTAGTGGAGGAGTCTCTCTGGGATGGTGTCTCCGACTGATGTCGTACACGGCCCCACGGTGGGCGCCAATAGTCGTCGTTTTGTCACAACAGATGCCATGGGGTTGCTTATCTCATGTGGTTTGGGCCAATGTGCGTCGTCGGCCTCTGGTAGCGGGATTGAGGACAAGTGGTGGTGAGAGGCGATGTACCCAGGTTTGGGGCCCTTCGTGGGAGGTAACACCCCTAGGCCTGCTAGAAAGGTTATATGGTAGACATGGGCTAAAATGTTGCTCCTTTAGCTGATGGCTAGAGGAGGAAGAAGGAGCTTCTTGCTCTCCTTGCCTCTCTGTATGTGTGGGTGTGTATGTGTGTGATTGGCCTCCCTGTTACATGCAGATAGCCATGGCGCTTTATTAGGCAACTGCCTTGGCTTAAAGTATAAACAAATGGTGCGGGTGGGGTCGGGCTAGAGGCCTCTCTAGCCGTCTGTTTTGTCCCACCCCCACAGCGATCTTGTCGCTGGTGGGGCCTGCCGGATGCGGGGTCCCGTTGGAGGAGCCCCTCGTGAAGCATCCGCCACCCCAGCCTGTGGCTGATGGTACGGCCCACTCCCCGATCGCCATGTGTTAGGGACGAAACAGATTAGGCGATGATGAGCACCGAGTAGACCTAGGCCATCTTGCCTGGTCGCAGTCGACACTCGTTGGTGGTACAGCCAGCTCCACTATAGCCATGCACGTACGATGCCATCGAGTGCCTGGTCTTGAGTTATGTCCTGTCGAAGGGGATGATACTTGTCGTATGGGCCGGCAACTGGCAGGAGGGGTCCTCCGGCTAGTGGGTCACCCGGAGCCGGAGGGATGAGGATCAATCCGTGAACCGATCGAGCTACCCAGAGCCGGCCGAGCCAGCCAGAGCCGGAGGATGAGGGGTCGAGTCTGCCCCGTTGTTTTTTGAAAGTGTTCATGAAGGGAGATGAGGCTACCCCGGGGTTATCTCCCCGACACCGACTCCGTTCTCATGCCTATAAATTATCCCCTATTCTAAAAACACTTTTAACGCTGCCACAAGTCTCTGTTTCGAAGGGAGGCCATCTCGAGCTCTGTTGTGGCACCCTGTAGGAGGGGATCAATCATGGAGGGCCACTTCATCAACCTTTCTTACCTCACGATGATGTGTGAGTAGTTTACCATAGATCTACGGTTCCCTGGCCAGTACCTGGATGGCAATCTCTCTATTGGTCTTCAATACAATGATCATCACATCTTCTCTTTGATCCACATGATGTAATTCCTTTTGTGACATGCGTTTGTTGGGATCTGATGAATTTTGGGTTTATGTTCGTATTATTCATGATAAATATTTGATTCTTCTCTGAACAATTATATGATTCTTATGTGCATGATTATGATTGCTTCATAATTCTCTCCTATTTATGGAAATAGTTTGGCCAACTAGATTGATATTTGTTCGCTGAGAGAGGTGCATTATAGTAGGTTCAACTTGGCGAATTTCTATATCCTGGTGACAGAAGGGGACAAGATGCATATTTTTGTTGCTAATACTAAGGATAAATGTCACACCCTGTGTTTCAATCTCCTGACTAATTAACTTTTCTCAAAAATTAGGACTAACTAAATTTTTATGACTCATTGTGCTGCTTGATGTGATTGCTGCTTGCTTGCTTGTTTGCGTGTGTTTAAATCCAAAAGTTTCTCCTACTCTCTGGACTCACCACCTTGAAGCAAACCCTTTACTTATGACCATGACATATGTATAGGACGAGCAACTACTTTACCAAATACTATTTTCACCAAAAAGCATTTCCTTGATTTAAGCTTTCAAAAAATAACCTGAGTTGGGATTTGTACTACAAGTCCTGAAATTAGGGAAGTTATTTAGCATCAAACATTTTATTCAAATAGCAATATAAAAATTATTTCCCAAATATACAATATTATTATTTTAAAAGTTATTTTACTATTTTATTTAAATACCTTTCTCTGAGGCCAAAAATGGTCCCTTATGAAGGAAAGTTATTTTTATTGGTTTCAAAATATTTGAGAAAATTTAGGGAAACTCACTCGATATATATATTCCACATATAGGAGTTTCAACACATGGTCATGTTAAAAATATTCGTAAAAACCCTTCAAAACCCTTCCTGCCTATTTCAAGATTTTGGAATATTTCTATAAGAAATATTCTCCAAAAAATTCATGTAAAATTCTAGCATGTAACATATGATAATGTGATGATCTTGCCAAGTTTCTTCTCAATCCAAGTTGATTAGATTCACTTAATTATTCTAAAACCTATCTGTCCAGTTCCAAATTTGAGCAACTCTACATTGCCAAGTGTCTCCAATTGTCCTCAAATTTGGTGGACATGTTTTGATACTCCAATAATGCATCCACACGAAGTGGTGCATCAAGGAGAATAGAAGAACTTGTCCCAAACCCCTCAAAACCTTCCGTGTTGATTTCTAACTTTGGGAAACTTTACATTATAAAGATTCTCCAATTCATCACAAACTTTTTGGGCATGCTTTAATGCTCAAATAATGTGCCCACGCCAAGTTGTGGATTTGTGGGAATTGATTTGCATGATTTCATAAGAAGAATTGCATTTCTGCCATTTCATGGGTTTTTCAAGTCTACATTGGAAACTTTCTCCAACAAATCCCAAATTTGGTGTCCAAGCTTATTTTCACCTATTATGTGATCCAGTTAAGTTTGATATCAATTGGAATCCATTGGTAGCCCTAGCATCCATCAAACACCTTGTGTGCATTTACCAAAGTTGCTACTTTGGCCCCTTCCACTAACCTCCTTGATCAAAAAAATTTACCACAGCCTTCCCTAGTTCCCTTTTTCTTCGAGTAACCTTGCCATGGCCATTGGTCAATTATTGGGGGGGGGGGTGACTCCATGTATCCGCCCCTCATTTTTACCTTGCAGCACTGTTTTACCCCTCTTGCTATACTTCTTCTTAAGATAAAGCCCCCACCTCTTTCCAGAGATCCCCTAGCATGCTAATGCATCATTTAAAACCAAGATATTGCATGCTCATGTAGGAAAAATGAGCACCACATCTAAAACTTGATTTCTCGGAGAATTGTAGCCTTGGACTACAACTACTAGCTAAACTCATTCCCTTGAGCTGAAAGTTGGTAGTCTTGTACCCTTCCATGAATAAGGTTGGTAGACAAGGTTTTGTTTCACAAGCCCTCAAGTAAGTGCCCTCATTTCCAACCTTGAGTTTTCTGCCGCAAACTTAATTGCAGTCAAAACCCAGTCTAACCTGATCCACTTGGGTCCAAACTCCGATAGTGCTCCGTGGCATCCATGCCTTGCATGCTTGACACGTTGGTGTGGCCAAGGGGTGGCCCTGGATACGTAGTGGGGTGGTGACCACCTTCTGGGCATGCAGAAATGGTGCTCTGCACCTTGTCTTCTTCCTGGAGGCTATGTCCGGCCATAGCAGCGTGTCTGAGCGCGCCACAAAACTCCCTTTGAATAGTCCTGCCCCTGGCCGACACCGGCTTGCCCCCAAACTCCTCCTAGCATGCATGATAGCCCTCTACAGAGCATCCAAGTGCACATGAGCTTACTCTCCACGCCCCCTCCATATCAGGCCTCCCCCTCGGTCACTCTACTCCCTCGTGGCTCTCTCTCCCTCCCACGGAGCTTCCACAGGCCCCCATTTGCCTCTTGCCCCCTCCAACATCGGCAATTTCCGGAGCTCTACCGGTGGCCACTCCTCAAGTCCGGGCCCCTCCAAGCCCTTCCCTCCACTGAAGGGCACCAGGGTGCTCTCCTTCGTGCCTCCAGCACCCCCGAGCCCTCCTTCTACCTTTCGGTGCCCGGGGCACCACTCCACCGCAGCCGTCGTCGCAGGCCCCCACTACGACCGAGGCCCTCTCTCCCAAATCTCTCCACGGCGAAACGGGAGCCCTAGGTGAGTGTGGCTCAGCTCCCCGAGCACATCGGTGGCCGGGACTTCGTCGGAGGAAGCCAGAGCTGCCGGAGCAGGTGCGAGCACCAGCCGGGTCGGCCTCCCCTGCCTCTCCTGCGTGCGAGCGGGAAGTAGGGGGAGAACCTCGTTTTTAAGAGTTTGTGGATCCACCGGAGGCCGTTTCCCTGTAGGAAAAACGGTGTTGGCCAACGCGCCTGCCGCGTGGCCAGAGCTGTTGGGCCGGCCCAAGCGCTATCCAGCGCCAAGAGCGTGACTTAACCGTGTGTAACATGCTTTTTCTCTCATTCTTCCTTTCTACACAATGCTCATTTATTTCATAAGTAGTTCATTTGAATTCCAAATTTGGTGATTCAAATTTCCGTAGATTCCTAAAATAAAGATATATCCGAATGTCTGCTTTGCATATTTTTCCAAAGATATTTTCTGTAGATACCTAGTGCAAACATGGATCTGATTATTTCAAACTCCACCTTCGTAAATTCTTGCAGAGCCCAAATCAACTCCGAATGGAGTGATTCAAATTTCCATAGGCTTCTAAAATCATGCCCTCATTTCCTAGCCTTGGTGAAACACTTTATCCTCTATGTTTGTTTTGCATCAAAAAAATAGCCCCTTTTTCTATTTACTCAATGTTAGAAAATCCATAGGGAATTCATATCAACTCCAAATCAAGTGAAACAACTTCCTATATGTTTCTAAATTCATGATCTATTAAATGAGTGCCTCCACTTATTTTTAGCAGAAGGTTTTCTATATACTTCTTATAGGATCACCTATTCCTCCTCTTCTCCGTTCAGAAATGTCCGATGATCCAAATCTCCTAGAGCAAGCTTAAGGTATTTGTTTTATGACCAGAGAGGTCCAAGAAAGATAAAATTCCTATTTTTAGAGCACTTCTTTTTCTGCTTGTTGTGTGGCCTACTGAGGTTGTTTCCGACGATAGTTGACGGAACAGATGTAGTCCTCGGAGTTGGACCGGAAGACCTCAAAGATCCCGGAGACCTATTAGTGCAAGGCAAGCAGCCCTTTCACCATGTCTGAGAAAATGTTTTACGCATGACATGTTGATTATTTTATTTCGGTGCATACAGTCAAGATTAATCGATACACCCCGACATGGTGTTACCGATGGCTCCTCCGGAGCACTTGCATTGAGCAAGACCTTACCATCTATGAGGGTCACGCTGATAAAATGTTGACAAGAAGACAGTAGTGCTATGCATAGGATGAGCACATGCATGGTGATGGTATCACATGGTGATATCAAAAGTTTTACGTAAACCCCGTCTGGGTGCCACTAATGCCCGAGGGTGATGGTGTTGACATGGATGACCACTTAAGATAGAAGTGGTGTACTGGAAATGTTTTGTCTGAGTGATTTCGGAAATTGGATTAGATTTAAGATTTGCCGACCGTCCGAACCTTAGATGTGCGACCATGATACCCCTTTATGGGACGGAGCTGTGTTGATAACTCTCGTCGTGCTAGCAAGGAGTCCACATTACTAGTGGCGGAAGTGATATGTTCACTCTCGTGTTTTTATGTGTTCTGGTCACACCATTTTTACGTGCCAGGTAGGATGACTATGCCGTTTTTACGTGCTCCGGGCACACCGTTGGTCCCTGCATGTATGATTTGGTACAGAGTTGGTGCTAGTAATACGTACATCATGTGGGATGGGTACCAATCGAGTGGACTCTTTGTCTAGTGTCGGCAGGGGAAAGGCATTGATCGGGTTCTTACCTCAGGTATCTTATATACCGGGAGTCATGGTTGACACCGAAGTTTCCCGGATCTCGTGGGTACAGCATACAACTTCTGCAAAATATCAAACTATTCGAATAGCCATGTCCATGGTCAATGACAGTTGGGAGGTGCTGCTTAAACTATATCCAGTATTTTCCGCATAAACCAAGTGTGTGTGTGTGTGTGTTTGTGTGGGTGTGTGTGTGTGTGTGGTTGAGCGATATGACATTGTCAAGTCCGGTGACTTGGCATACACGGTGAACCTGAGGTGTTTATCCCTCAGCAGATTTTTTGATATCTGTAACTTGTTCCTATGATTACCATCTACCTTATGATTCATGATTCTACCTACACCTCACCATGTTACTACAATTAAAGAAAAACCTTCGTTCCGCAAAGGTTGCATTCTTATGCTAGTTCATGTTCCGTTATTACCTTGTTCCACATCATGGATCTTTGCGAGTACATTCAAAGTACTCATTGTCTTTCCACTCGTTATTTCATTAACCAAGTATGAGAGAACAGGAAATGGTGAAGAGTAACTTGGTGGCGTTCCTGCGAGCTAGGACGCTTCCCAGATAGAATGCTTGTAGGTTAAGGCTGATGGCACGGGTTCATTCTTTCGACCAATATCTCTGCTATTGGTCAAGTTTGGTGTGTTGGCCATCAAGGCCCTATATATGTAAGACTTGACTGCAATGGTCATTATTTGTCTCAAATGGTATGTATGAATGTAAGACTCTTGTTATTCAGTTTTTGTGTGTTCAGTGAGCATTGATCTCTGGGATCACTGAGCATATTCATTTGGCGATCTCGACTCATAAGTCAAGGTCCCCACAATAAAATTATGGGGTTTATTCATATTGCTTGAGTTTAGTTTGTCTACATATCATCATCGTTCTTCATGTATTACTTCGTTCTTCACGAACTTAATATGGAGGGAGGCAAGCATCAAAGTTTTCTTGAAGTGAAGTAATAATAATAGGTGCAGGAAGGAGTCGCTCTATTTGTTCATCGACATGATGCCTATATAAACATGATCATTTCCCTGAATAACACATAACTATCCACGTTTTTGACAATTTCCCGATAGTAATTTCTTTACCCACAATATGCTATTTTTCATGAGATATGCTATTAGGGAAAACTATGGACCCCGGGTCTATTCACAACATATTTACAAAACCTTCAATACCTTTCTGCTATTCGCTATTTTTATTTTATGTTGCAATTTACAATTATCTACACACCTTACTTGTTTGCGAATAACGAGACCAAGGGGATTGACAACCCTCTTGCCCGCGTTGGGTGCAAGTTGTTTGTTCTTTTGTGTGCAACCGCTGAAGTCAGTTGTGCTTGATATTCCTATTGGTTCGATAAACCTTTGTTTTTATAACTGAGGGAAATACTTACACACATTGTGTTGCGATAACCTGTTCCTCTTCACGGAAAACCCAAGGCAGATCACAAGTATGAGGAATGATATTTGGCGGCGTTGCTGGGGAATATCATCATCAACTACCAAGTAACTGCACCCAAATTTTCATTTACTTGTTCCTCTTTTTATTTGCTGGTATATTTATTTTGTATTATAAATAAATAAAATACAAAAATATTTACTTTTTCTTATCACTAGTTTGTATCCTTGCCATCTAGTTACTTGCTTAGCTATGCTATCTTTATCTTTGCCAGAAAAAGAAAATGCTAAGATTAGGATATATGGATCCTCATCAACTAGATAATCTTTTCAAAAGTGTCAGGATGGTTTTTCACTTCAGCGAAAGTTTGTCCGCTGCTAAGCCCCCCGAGTGTGGAAGTTGTCCTCACTCGGGATGGTTTTTAACTTAAGAGAAACTTGGTTTGCAGCTAATCCCCCGAGTATGGAAGTTGTCCTCACTCGGGGTGGTTTTTTATTTAGACTAAAGCTGGTCCGGAGCTAAGCTTCCCCATGTGGAAGCTGTCCTCACTGAGGATAGTTTTTGACTTAGGCGAAAGATGGTCCGCAACTAAGCCCCCGAGTGTGGAAGTCCTCACACGTGATGGTTTTCGACTTAGGCGAGAGCTGGTCTGCAGCAAAGCCCCCGAGTGTGGACGTTATTGTCACTCGGGATGGTTTTTGACTTAGGCGAAAGATGGTCCGTAGGTAAGCTCCCGAGTGTTGAAGTTGACCTCACTCATGATGGTTTGTTTGCAGAAAATCCCCTTAGTGAGGAAGTTGTCCTCACTCGGGATAGTTTTTGACTTAGACGAAAGCTCGTCCGCAGCTAAGCCCCCGAGTGTGGACATTATCACCAGACGGGATGGTTTTTAACATAGGCGAAATCTGGTCGGTCGCTAAGCCTCGTAGTGTGGATAGAGCTGGTCCGCAGCTAAGTCCCCGAGTTAGGAATTTATACTCACACGGGATGGTTTTTGACTTGGGCGAAAGATGGTTCGCACCTAAGCCCTCGAGTGTGGAAGTTGTCCTCACTCGAGATGGTTTTTGACTTAGGAGAGACATGGTCCGCAGCTAAGCCCCTGAGTGTGGAAGTTGTCCTCACTCGGGATTGTTTTTGACTTCAGCGAAAGATGGTCCGCAGCTAAGACCCCCGAGTGTGGAAGTTGTTCTCACTCAGGACGGTTTTTAACTTAGGAGAAAGCTGGTTTGCAGCTAAGCCCCCGAGTATGGAAGTTGTCTTCACTCGGGATGGTTTTTGATTTAGGCTAAAGCTGGTCCGCAGCTAAGCCTTCGAGTGTGGAAGCTGTCCTCACTCTGGATAGTTTTTGACATAGGTGAAAGCTGGTCCGCAGCTAAGCCCCCAAGTGTGGAAGTCCTCACTCGTTATGGTTTTTGAACTAGGTGAAACCTGGTCCGCAGCAAAGCCCCTGAGTGAGGAGGGTTTCCTCACTCCGGATAGTTTTAGACTTAGGAGAAAGCTGGTAGGCAGCCAAGCCCCCGAGAGTGGACGTTGTCCTCACTTGAGATGGTATTGGACTTGGGTGAAAGCTGGGCTATAGCTAAGCCCCAGATTGTGGAAGTTGTCCTCACCGGGGATGGTTTTTGCCTTAGGCGAAAGTTAGTCCACAGCTAAGCCCTCTAGTGTGCAAGTTGTCCTCACTCGGGATAGTTTTTGACTTAGGCGAAAGCTTGTTCGCAGCTAAGCCCTTAGTGTGGAAGTTGTTCTCACTCGAGATGGTTTTTGACTTAGGTGAAAGCTGGTGTGCAGCTATGCTCCCGAGTGTGGAAGTTGTCCTCACACCGGATTGTTTTTAACTTAGCCAAAAGCTAGTCCGCAGCTAAGCCCCCGAGTGTGGAAGTTGTCCTCACTCAGGATGGTTTTTAACTTACGCGAAAGCTGGTTCGCACCTAAGCCCCCGAGTGTGGAAGTTTTCCTCACTAGGGATGGTTTTTGATTTAGGCGAAAGCTGGTCCTCACATAAGCCCCCAAGTGTGGAAGTCGTCCTCACTCGGGATGGTTTCTTGACTTTGGCAAAAGCTAGTCTGCGGCTAAGCCCCCGACTGTGGAAGTCTTAACTTGGGATAGTTTTTGACTTAGGCGAAAGCTGGTCCGCAGCTAAGCCCCTGAGGGAGGAAGTTGTCCTCACTCGGGATGGTTTTTGACTTAGGCGAAAGCTGGTCCGCAGCTGAGCCCCCGAGTGTGGAAGTTGAAATCACTCGGGATGGTTTCTCACTTAGGCGAAAGATACTTCGTAGCTCAAACCCAGAGTGTGGAAGTTGTCCTCACTCGGGACGGTCTTTTAATTAGGCAAAAGCTAGCCTGCAGCTGAGCCCCCAAGTGTGGACGTTGTCCTCATTCAGGATTGTTTTTGACTTAGGCAAAATCTGGTCCGCAGCTAAGCCCCGAGTGTGGAAGTTGTCCTCACTCGAGATGGTTTTGGACTTAGGGGAAAGCTGGTCTCCAGCTAAGCCCCGAGTGTGGAAGTTGTCCTCACTCACGATGCTTTTTGACTTAGGCAAAAGCTGGTTCGCTGCTAAGCCCCCGAGTGTAAAAGTTTTCCTCACTCAGGATTGTTTTTTGACCTAGGTGAAAGCTGGTCCACAGCTAAGACCCCGTGTGGGGAAGTTGTCCTCGCTCGGGATGGTGTTTTACTTAGGTGAAAGCTGGTCCACAACTGAGCCCTCGATTGTGGAAGTTGTCCTCACTCGGGATGGTATTTGACTTCTGAGAAAGCTTGTCCGCAGCTAAACCCGTGACTGTGGAAGTTCTTCTCACCCGGGTTCTTTTTGACTTAGCCGAAAGCTGGTCCATAGCTCAGCCCTCGAGTGTGGACGTTGTCCTCACTCGAGATGGTTTTTCACTTGGGCTAAAGCTGGTCTGCAGCTAATCCCCCGATTGTGGAAGTTGTCCTCACTCAGGATGGTTTTTGCCTTAGGCGAAAGCTAGTTCATAGCTAAGCCCTCTAGTGTGGAAGTTATCCTCACTCGGGATAGTTTTTGACTTAGGCGAAAGCAGGTTCGAAGCTAAGCCCCTTAGTGTGGAAGTTGTTCTCACTCGAGATGGTTTTTGACTTAGGTGAACGGTGGTGTGCAGCTATGCTCCCGAGTGTGGAAGTTGTCCTCACTCTGGATTGTTTTTGACTTAGCCAAAAGCTAGTCCGCAGCTAAGACCCCGAGTGTGGAAGTTGTCCTCACTCGGGATAGCTTTTGACTAAGGCGAAAGCTAGTTCGCACCTAAGCCCCTGAGTGTGGAAGTTGTCCTCACTCGGGATGGTTTTTGATTTAGGCGAAAGCTGGTCCTCACATAAGCCCCCGAGTTTGGAAGTCGGCCTCACTAAGGATGGTTTTTTGACTTTCGCAAAAGCTAGTCCGCGGCTAAGCCCCCGACTGTGGAAGTCTTCACTCGGGATGGTTTTTGACTTAGGCGAAAGCTGGTCCGCAGCTAAGCGCTTGAGTGAGGAAGTTTTCCTCACTCGGGATGGTTTTTGACTTAGGCGAAAGCTGGTCCGCAGTTGAGCCCCCGAGTGTGGAAGTTGTGCTCACTCGGGATGGTTTCTGACTTAGGCAAAGCTGGCCTGCAACTAAGCCCCCGAATGTGGAAGTTGTCCTCATGAGGGATTGGTTTTTAGATGAAATCTGGTCCGCACCTAAGCCACCAAGTGTGGAATTCTTCACTCGGGATGATTTTTTGACTTAGGCGAGAGATGGTCCGCAGCTAAGCCCCTGAGTGTGGAAGTTGTCTTCACCCGGGATGGTTTTTTTACTTGGGAAAAAGCTAGTCCGTAGGTGAGCCCCTGAGTGTGGAAGTTGTCCTCACTCGGGATGGTTTTTGATTTGGGCGAAAGATAGTGAATAGCTAAGCCCCCGAGTGTGGAAGTCTTCACTCGTGATGATTTTTAGACTTAGGCGAGAGCTGGTCCGCGCCTAAGACCCCGATTGTGAAAGTTGTCCTGACTCGGGATGGTTTTTTACTTATTCAAAAGCTGGCCCACAGCTGATCCCCCGAGTGTGGAAGTTGTCCTCACTCGGGATGGTTTTTGACTTAGGAGAAAGCTGGTCCACAACTAAGCCACTAAGTGTGGAAGTTGTCCTCACTCGAGATGGTTTTTGACTTAGGCGAAAGCTGGTTCGCAGCTAAGCCCCCGAGTGTGGAAGTTGTCCTCACTCGGGATGGTTTTTGACTTAGGCGAAAGCTGGTTCGCACCTAAGCCCACGAGTGTGGAAGTTGTCCTCACTCAGTATGGTTTTTTGACTTAGGCGAACGCTGGTCCGCAACTAAGTCCCCGAGTGAGGAAGTTGTACATGCTCGGGATGGTGTTTTACTTAGGTGAAAGTTGGTTTACAACTGAGCCCCCAAGTGTGGAAGTTGTCCTCACGAGTGTGGAAGTTGTCCTCACTCAGGATGGTTTTTTGACTTAGGGGAAAGCTGGTGTGCAGCTAAGCCCCCGAGTGTGGAAGTTGTCCTAAGTCGGGATGGTTTTTGACATAGGTGAAAGCTGGTTCGTAGCTAAGCCCCCGAGTGTGGAAGTTGTCCTCACTCAGGATTGCTTTTTGACTTAGGCGAAAGCTGGTCCACATCTAAGCCCCCGAGTGAGGGAGTTGTCCTCGCTCGGGATGGTTTTTTACTTAGGTGAAAGCTGGTCCTCAACTGAGCCCCCGAGTGTGGAAGTTCTCCTCACTCGGGATCATTTTTGACATAGGAGAAAGCTGGTCCGCAGCTAAGCCCGTGATTGTGGAAGTTCTCCTCACCAATGATGGTTTTTGACTTAGGCGAAAGCTGGCCGTAGCTCAGCCCCCGAGTCCATAGCTAGTAGCTAGATGGCTTCTTCTCTCTCTCGGATCTTCAATACAAAGTTCTCCATGATCTTCATGGAGATCTATCCGATGTAATCTTCTTTTGCGGTGTGTTTGTCGAGATCCGATGAATTGTGGATTTATGATCAGATTATCTATGAATATTATTTGAGTCTCCTCTGATCTCTTATATGCATGATTTCGTATCCTCGTAATTCTCTTCAAGTTATGGGTTTCGTTTGGCCAACTTGATCTACAATTCTTGCAATAGGAGAAGTACTTGGTTTTGGGTTCATACCGTGCGGTGTCCCCACCCAGTGACAGAAGGGGTATCGAGGCACGCATCGTGTTGTTGCCATCAAGGGTAAAAAGATGGGTTTTATATCTATTGCATGAATTTATCCCTCTACATCAGGTCATCTTGCTTAAGGCGTTACTCTGTTTGTTATGATGTCAATACACTAGATGCATGTTGGATAGCGGTCGATGTGTGGAGTAATAGTAGTAGATGCAGACAGTATCGGTCTACTTGTCTCAGACGTGATTCCTATATGTATGATCATTGCCTTAGATATCATCATTACTTTGCATGGTTCTATGAATTGCTCGACAATAATTCGTTCACCCACCGTAATACTTGCTATCATGAGAGAAGCCTATAGTGAACACTATCGCCCCCGGGTCTACTTCACATCATATTTACAGCTCTATACTTTCACTTTATTGCACTTTCCGCCTTCAGATCTCACTTTGCAATCAATCGTGAAGGGATTGACAACACCATTATAGCGTTGGGTGCAAGTTTGTTTGTTTTTGCGCAAGTACTTTGGAGACTTGCCTTGATACTCCTACTGGATTGATACCTTGGTTCTCAAACTGAGGGAAATACTTACTGCTACTCTGCTGCATCACCCTTTCCTCTTCAAGGGAAAAACCAACGCAAGCTCAAGAGGTAGCAAGAAGAATTTCTGGCGCCGTTGCTGGGGAGGATCAAGTCAAGAATAGTCTCCCGTCAACGTGCCAATTTCTGGCGTCGTTGCCGGGAAGTATCAAGTCAAGAATAGTCTTCCTTCAACGTGTCAATTTCTGGCACTGGGGACTATTCTAAGTGAAGCTTATCCAAGTAACTGTCGCAAACTCATCTCTTGCATTTACTTTTTTGCCTCTCGCTTTCCTCTCCCCCACTTCTGAAAAACAAAAATTTACAAAAATATTTGCCATTTTCGTTCGCCCTTTTCTTTCACTTGCTTTATGTTCGCTTGTGTGCTTGTGTGCTTGCTGAAGTCACCATGACTGAAAACACCAAACTTTGTGACTTCTCGAATAATAATAATAATAATTTTAATAGTACTCCTATTGCTCCCGCCACTAGTGCGGAATCATATGAAATCAATGCTGCTTTGTTGAATCTTGTTATGAAAGAGCAATTTTGCGGCCTTCCCAGTGAAGATGCCGCATCCCATCTTAAAACCTTCATTGAGTTGTGCGATATGCAAAAGAAGAAAGATGTGGATAATGATGTGATTAAATTGAAGCTATTTCCGTTCTCATTGCGAGATCGAGCAAAAACTTGGTTTTCATCTTTGCCCAAAAATAGCATTGGTTCTTGGAACAAGTGTAAAGATGCTTATATATCCAAGTATTTTCCACCGGCTAAGATTATCTCTCTCCGTAATGATATCATGAATTTTAAGCAACTAGATCATGAACGTGTTGCACAATCTTGGGAGAGAATGAAATTGATGATTAGAAATTGTCTTGCTCATGGCTTGAGTCTTTGGATGTTTATACAAATCTTCTATGCTAGTTTGAATTTGGCTTCTAGAAATAACTTGGATTCTGCCTCCGGTGGAACTTTCATGGAAATCACATTAGGAGAAGCCACAAAACTCCTAGACAATATCATGACAAACTATTCTCAATGGAACACTGAAAGGTCACCTACTAGTAAAAAATGCATGCTATAGAAGAAATTAACTCTTTGAGTGCTAAGATGGATGAGTTAATGAAATTGTTTGCTAGTAAAGGTGCTCCTTTAGATCCAAATGATATGCACTTGTCTTCCTTGAGTGAGAGTAGCAATTAGAGCTTGGATGTTAATTTTGTTGGTAGGAATAATTTTGGCAACAACAATGCTTATAGAGGAAACTTTATTCCTATGCCTTTTCCTAGTAATCCCTCTAATAATTTTGGCAATTCCTACAACAATGCTCATGGAAATTACAATAAATTACCCTCTGATCTAGAGAGTAATATTAAAGAGTTTATCAACTTGCAAAAGATTTTCAGTGCGTCCATAGAAGAAAAACTGCTCAAAAATGATGACTTGGCTAGGACCGTTGATAGAATGTCTCTTGATATTGATGCTTTGAAGTTGAGATGTTCTCCTCCCACGATCAATATGGATGGAACTTTCAAAGCTATGCGTGTTTCCATGAATGAGAGTAAAGAAAGAACCGCCCAAACTTGTGTCAAACATGAATGGCTTAAAAATGCGTGTTCTCGTGATGAGAATCATGAAGATCTTACAGTGCTTGGTGTCACTCCCATTGAATCTTTTTTCTAATGTCAAACCTAATGATGATGGGGCTGGATATGAATCCCCTTTGGTTTAGAAACGCCCCAATGATTCGGAGTCTATCTATCTTGATGCTAAAAGCATTGAAAGTGGAGTAGAGGATATCAAAACTTTGACTAGTAATGAAATTACTACTTTGGATTTCAAGGAATTCAATTATGATAGTTGCTCTTTGACTGAATGTATTTCCTTGATGCAATCCATGCTAAACTTTCCACACGCTTATAGCCAAAACAACGCTTTTACCGATCATATCGTCGATGCTATGATGAAATCTCTTGAAGATAAACTTGAGTTGGAAGTTTCTATTCCTAAAAAACTTCATGATGAGTGGGAACCTACTATCAAAATCAAGATCAAAAATTATTAATGCATTGCTTTGTGTGATTTGGGTGCTAGTGTTTCCGCTATTCCAAAGTCTTTATGTGAAGTTCTAGGCTTCAATGAGATTGATGAGTGCTCTCTTAATTTGCATCTTGCGTATTCTACTCTTAAGAAACCTATGGGAAGGATCAATTATGTTCTTATTATTTCAAATAGGAACTATGTACCCGTAGATTTCATTCTGCTTCATATTGATTGCAACCCGACATGTCCTATCATTCTTGGTAGACCTTTCCTAAGAACTATTGGTGCTATCATCGATATGAAGGAAGGGAATATTATATTTCAATTTTCATTAAAGAAGGGCATAGAACATTTTCCTAGAAAGAACAAAAATTGCCTTATGAATGCATGATGAGGGCTACTTATGGTTTGAGCACCAAAGACGACGATACTTGATTCTATCGCCTTATGCCTAGCTAAGGGCGTTAAACAATAGCGCTTGTTGGGAGGCAACCGAATGAATCTATCTTTGCTTTTTTGCTTTCTGTTTTGTTGTGTCCACACCATCATAATTATGTTATGATTGTGTTTTTTGTGTTTCTTTTTGTGTTTGTGCCAAGTAAAACCTTTATGATCTTGCTGAAAAAGACAAAAACTTTGCGCTCACGAAATTATTTTTAGTTCCAATCCAGAAAGAGATTTTCAGTTGATTCTTTTTGATGCTGGTTGATATGCCAATTGCCCTAATTTTCATAATTGTTCAGAATTTTTGAGATACTAGAAGTATACGAAGTATACAGGTTGCTACATACTGGTCTGTTTTTGACAGATTCTGTTTTTGTTGTGTTGATTGCTAATTTTGATGAAACTATGGATAGTATAGGGGGGTACTAGCCATGGAAAAGTGATAATACAGTAATATAACACCAATATAAATAGAAATCAAGTTTTCTACAGTACCTAAAGAGGCGGTTGTTTGTTTTCTTATGCTAATGATATCATGAGTTTCTGTTTAAGTTTTGTGTTCTGAAGTTTTCATGTTTTGGGTGATGTTCTCATGGAAAATGGGATAAAGATTGGAAACAGCTCAAGCTTGGGGATGCCCAAGGCATCCCAAGACAAATTCCAGGACACCAAAAAGCCTAAGCTTAGGGATTCCCCGGGAAGCATCCCCTCTTTCGTCTTCAATCCATCGGTAACGTTACTTGGAGCTATACTTTTTTTCACCACATGATATGTGTTTTGCTTGGAGCGTCGTATATGATAGGAGTCTTTACTTTTTGTTGTGTCACAATAATCCTTGCTGCACACCTTTTTGAAAGAGACATGCACTCATCGTGAAATTTCTAAGAATACTCTTTGAGCTTCGCTTATATCTTTTGAGTTAGGCAATTTAGCTTGCATGTGCTTCGCTTATATCTTTTGAGCTAGATAACTTTGCTCTAGTGCTTCACTTAGATCTTTGTAGAGCACGGCGGTGTCATATTTTGGAGAAATAAGAACTCTTGATATTCACTTATATCTTTTTGAGAGTGCTCTCTCTGAGTAACTTTGTAGTTGGCTTGTGCTATGAAAGTAGTCCTAAAGATGATAGGCATCCAAAGAGGATATGATAAAAACTTCCATATTCATGTGCATTGATTATAAAGAGAAGTTTGATTCCTCTCAATTAGTTTTGAGATATGGATTTGGTAATATTAGAGTTATGTTAGTAGGGTGTCGTAAATCTAGAAATACTTGTGTTGACGTTAGTGATTCTCGTAGCATGCACGTATGGTGAACCGCTCTATTAGGAAATCGGAGCATAATTGATTTATTGATTCTCATCCTGTGTGTGGCGGTCGGGATCGCGCGATGGTTAACACCTACCAACCCTTCCCCTAGGAGTATGCGTTTAGCACTTTGTTTTGATTACTAATAAAACATTCGCAATAAGTATATGAGTTCTTCATGACTAATGTGAGTCCACGGTATAGATGCACTTTCACCTTCCACCAATTCTAGCCTCTCTAGTGCCGCGCAACTTTCGCCGGTGCACAAACCCACCATATACCTTCCTCAAAACAGCCACCATACCTACCTATTATGGCATTTTCATAGCCATTCTGAGATATATTGCCATGCAACTCCCATCGTTCCGTCTCATGACATGTGCCGTCACTTTCATATTGCCATTGCATGATCGTAAGATAGCTAGCGAGATGTCATACGCTAAGCTAGATCGTTGCACATCCCGATACACTGCCTGCGGCATTTCCTATAGAGTCGTCATTCCTCTAAGTGTTGAGTTGTGAGTAAATAAAAGTGTGATGATCATCATTATTAGAGCATTGTCCCATGTGAGGAAAAATGAAAAGAGGCCAAAGTTTCCCACACAAAAAAACATGAAAAGACGCCAAATAGCCCAAACAAAAAAATGAGAGAAAAAGAGAGAAGGGACAATGCTACTATCTTTTTCCACACTTGTGCTTCGTAATAGCACCATGTTCCTCATGATAGAGAGTCTCTCGTTTTGACACTTCCTTTTACTAGTGGGAATCTTCATTATATAACTTGGCTTGCATATTCCAATGATGGGCTTCCTCAAAATTGCCCTAGGTCTTCGTGAGCAAGCAAGTTGGGTGCACACCCACTAGTTTTCCTTTTGAGCTTTCACACACTTATATCTCTTGTGCATCTCTTGCATGGCAATCCCTACTCATTCACATTGATATCTATTGATGGGCATCTCAATAGCCCGTTGATACGCCGAGTCGATGTGACCATCTCCTAATTTTTGCCTCACAACCTCCACCACACTCTATTCCACCTATAGTGCTATATCCATGGCTCACGCTCATGTATTGCGTGAGAGTTGAAAAAGTTTGAGAAAGTAAGAGTGCGAAAACAATTAATTGGCCAATACCGGGGTTGTGCATGATTTAAATTCGTTGTGTGAGGATGATGGAGCATAGCCAGACAATATGATTTTGTAGGGATAACTTTGTTTGGACTTGTTATTTCGAAAGTTCATGATTACCTTGCTAGTTTGCTTGAAGTATTATTGTTTTCTTGTCAATAGAAAACTATTGTTTTGAATCTTATGGATCTGAACATTCATGTCACATGAAAGAAGTTACAAAGGGCAAATATGTTAGGTACCATTCCACATCAAAAATTCAGTCTTTATCACTTCCCTACTCGAGGACGAGCAGGAGTTGAGCTTAGGGATGCTTGATATGTCTCCAACATATCTATAATTTTTTATGATACCATGCTATTATCTTGTCCACTTCGTATGTTTTGTATGCATTTTATATCTTTTTTGGGACTAACCTATTAACTCAGTGCCAAGTGCCAGTTCCTGTTTTTTCCGTGTTTTTGACCCTTTTCAGAGAAGAATAGTAAACGGAGTCCAAACAGAATAAAATCTTCAAAATGATTTTTTCTGTAACAGAAGACACGCAGGGAACTTGAGAACCAAGGCAAAGGGTCCCAAGGGAGGCCACAAGCCCCCTAGCCGCGGTAGGGTGGGCGTGCCTACCAGGCTTGTGGGCCCCCCGTGACTCCTTTGCCCTACGTCTTCCACCTATAAATTCCCTAAAATTCCCGTAAGATTCTATCTTCGCAAGATCCCATCTTGGGACCGTTCTGGTGCCCTGCCGGAGGGGGGATTCGGACTCGGAGGGCGTCTTCATCAACACCATTGCCTCTCCGATGATGCGTGAGAAGTTAACCACAGACCTTCGGGTCCATAGCTAGTAGCTAGATGGCTTATTCTCTCTCTTGGATCTTCAATACAAAGTTCTCCATGATCTTCATGGAGATCTATCTGATGTAATCTTCTTTTGCGGTGTGTTTGTCGAGATCCGATGAATTGTGGATTTATGATGAGATTATCTATGAATATTATTTGAGTCTCCTCTGATATCTTATATGCATAATTTCGTATCCTTGTAATTCTCTTCGAGTTGTGGGTTTCGTTTGGCCAACTTGATCTACAATTCTTGCAATAGGAGAAGTGCTTGGTTTTGGGTTCATACCGTGCGGTGTCCTCACCCAGTGACAGAAGGGGTAGCGAGGCACGCATCCTGTTGTTGCCATCAAGGGTAAAAAGATGGGGTTTATATCTATTGCATGAATTTATCCCTCTACATCATGTCATCTTTCTTAAGGCGTTACTCTATTTGTTATGAACTCAATACACTAGATGCATGCTGGATAGCGGCCGATGTGTGGAGTAATAGTAGTAGATGCAGACAGTATCGGTCTACTTGTCTCAGACGTGATGCCTATATGTATGATCATTGCCTTAGATATCATCAAGACTTTGTGTGGTTGTATCAATTGCTCGACAGTAATTCGTTCACCCATCGTAATACTTGCTATCATGAGAGAAGCTTCTACTGAACACTATGGCCCCTGGGTCTACTTCACATCATATTTTCAGCTCTACACTTTCACTTTGTTGCACTTTCCGCCTTCAGATCTCACTTTGCAATCAATCGGGAAGGGATTGACAACCCCTTTATAGCGTTGGGTGCAAGTTTGTTTGTTTTTGCGCAGGTACTTTGGAGACTTGCCTTGATACTCCTACTGGATTGATACCTTGGTTCTCAAACTGAGGGAACTACTTACTGCTACTGTGCTGCATCACCCTTTCTTCTTCAATGGAAAAACCAACAGAAGCTCAAGAGGTAGCACCAGCGTTCTTTGCAAAGTAGAGGAAAGCACGCGCCCCCTTTTTGTTCATTCCTAGCTAGCTCCCATGTTAGAGCAGAACGACCACCTAGCCTAGCTGGCTTGCACCCTGTGCCGTTACCGAGAGGTCGAGGGATCGACTCCCTACGCCCCCCTTTTTATTTCCTATGTTTGACTGTGTAGTTTAGTATGCAATGCATGTATTTCCTGCATGTTGCGCCGACTAGTTCAGATGCACACAACCAGTGCAGTGGCAAGAAGGCAGCAAACAGTGCAGCACGTCAGGAGTTCAAAACCTAGCACTCCCCCTTTTTTATTTGAGCATTTTGTGGGTTTAGCAGTGCAGTTGCTCTTAGTGAATTTCCCCCCTATAGTGCAACTACACTAGCTCAGCCTAGTGGCTGGAGTGATGTGCATGTGAGGCACAGGTGGTGGTTTTGAACCCGCACCAAGCCTCTTTATTTTTCAGGTTTGCTGTGATGTGCGTGCTACTAACAAGTGGGCCCACGACTCACATGTCATGCTTTAGGGGCCTGGTACCTATGACCAGTGGGCCCCCCTGTCAAATAAGTGATTTTTTTTCTGTTATTTTTTTGTGTGTGTTTCCGTTTTTGGAATAATTCCTTAAATGGAATCTGCGTAATCTTGCATATGCCAAATTTGGTAGCTTCAAGAAGAGTCCGTCTTCTTGACATGAGTGTAGTTTGATCATGTGTAGTTTTTCTTTTACTGTTTGTGGTGTTTTTATGCAAGCAAATATAGTAGTATGATATATGGAATTGGGGTAGAAAGTCCCAAGGAATCCAATGGTGGTACTGGAATACAATTTTGAGCAGTTCTGTAAAAGTGTAATTTTGTGATGAGGTGTCACTTTGTATTATGGGTAGGGTTGTTTCTCTGTGCATGTTCGGAGTTGTGCATACATGCATCATATTGTTTGTTGCATCATCTATTGTTGGTGTTTATTGTGTGTTTGTTTCTTTGGGTAGCTAGTGGGTCTGGAAACAAATTCGAGGAGTCCGGTGAGTTCGTGCAGGAAGATCAGGAACAGTTTCACTGTGAAGAAATCACAGGCAAGGTGACCGTGTCCTTGACACCATTTCTAGCTTTGTTATGCTTAGATGATTCGTTTCTATCATTATATCTCCACTGCATACCACATGATATATAGGCCATTAAACGATGCCATGAAACCTCATACACCTCCCCTCCTAACAAATATTGTTTGGCTAAGTTAGGCTTGCTCAACCATTAATTTATTAGCCTTGCTAGTTGCAGGTGCCAGTTGGTCCATGTGATAAAATGGGCATTTGATATCATCCTATTTAATTTTATATTTAATTAATGCATCTATATACTTGGTAAATAGTGGAAGGCCTAGCCTTTTGCTGGGTGATTTGTTCCTCTGTTGCCACCTTAGTTTCGGCTACCGGTGTTTTATTCCATAACTGAGCGCTCCTAACACGTTCGGGGTTGCTATGGGGACCCCCTTGGTAAATTGTTTAGTGTTAAGGCTTGTCTGGCAAGACCCAAATTTGGTGTTAATCTGCTAACAACTTAATAATAAAAAAGCATAGGGAATAGCTACCCCAAGGAACTAATCAACAACCCGGGCTAGTACGCCTCATGAGTGTTGGTCCAAACTAGAGCCACTTGCGGGATCCACCCGGGTCAACTCGGGGGATTTCTATCCAGCCACTGTATGTACTTCTCATCCGTCGTGTCGTGAGAACGAGATACGCGGCTCCTACCGGGTTAGTCGACACGTCGGGAGGTCTTGCTGGAATTGTCTTACCTTGTCGATACATCGTGCGCATTGGGAACCCCGTGATACTTTGGGTCTTCTCAGAGTTGAGGTTTTCCTCTAAGAAATCTGACAACCTCGTGACCTTCGTGGTCGAGGATTACTATGCGGCATGTGGTAATTTGCGATGGATTAGTTGGAGCACCCATGCAGGGTTCAATATTTTGGAAAGCCGTGCGCGCGGTTATGTGGCAAACACAGATACTTTGTTAGCATCCGGTTCTAGATAACTTAAAGTAACTTAAAAAAATTGCCAACTGTGTGCGTAATTGTGAATGTTTGTTTTAGAGCTCCTTCTTTGATCGAGAACACAGTGGGGTTATGAATGACGTAAGTAGGTGTTCAGGATCACTTAGTGATCATTCTTAGATCTCTTCTGTCTTACGTAGACCACCATATCATATTTCTGATCTTCTTAAGTTAGCCACCATATATGCTTAGGTGCTGCAAACTGATACACTTAACCCTACCCCACCTATTAACTTAGTTAGACTCGGTACCAAGGTCATGAGATTGTTGAGTCGTTGTGGCACACAGTTTAGTACAACCACCCACAGGCACAGCTACTCCAGATGCAGACGTTCCCGAGGATACTCAGCTGACGTGGGAGTTCGACGAGGCCAGTGGTACGCTATACGTGATCGTGGGCATCGCAGAGCGGGATAGCATGATTTTTCCATTTATTTTGTCCGTAGTCGTACCCTGTCTTATGTATGGATAATGAATGCCTGTGTGAATTGTAATGTAGCTTGTGGCGAGTGTAAGCCGAATCTTAATAATCATCTATCTATTTATGTAATATTAATGTTATCCTTCTTGCAAAACGCTGAGATGCACCCCTTTTCCCATTTGAGGTCACGCCCCCAAATAAGGAAAGAGCCGCATCTTAGATGTTACAGTTCATCTTGGCGACCACATGAAGAGCTTGCTACATTCGGAACCGTTTAAATTAGGCAAAAGCTGGTTTGTAGTTAGGTCGCCGGGCGTGGAGGTTGTCTTCACTCGGGGCCGTTTTTTTGTTCCTTAGGTGAAAACAAGTTCGCTACCAAGAACTGATTTACGCCCACTAGGGGTTTGTTTCACCGGAGTGAGAGGTTTGACCATAGTTGAAGAAAGGAAATATTTTAATCTATTCTTCTAATCATTTGAGTTCATTACATGAATGAAATGATATGTTCTAAGTATAGAACTTGCATAGCAGGTCCGCCATCGAGGTTCTGGGCTCATCCACCCCATCCTCGAGGTTGTATAATTGATAAGATCCATTTTGTAAGACTTTGGAGATGGCGTATGGCCCTTGCCATGGAGGTGCCAGCTTGTGGGATTTTTGTTGGTCCAATCGGAGGACAAGTCCCCTTCTTGAAATGCCCGGCCCATGAATTGCTTGTCATTGAAGCGCCCCAGGTTTTGCTGGTATAGTGTGAACCGAATGAGGGCTAGCTCTCTCTCTTCTTCCAAGATTCCAAACGGTCTTGGCGTGCTACTTCGGCTTCAGTTCATTCTACTGCTCCAATCGAGGGGAGTTGTGACATACGTAACTTCAGCTTCCGGCCCATACACCATGGAGAAAGGAGTACGCTTGGTCGAATTATTCAAAGTTGTTCGCATATGCCACAAGACGGATCGTAACTCTTCTACCCATGTGCTTGCAGCGTATTTGAGATCTCTCATCAGTCGGGGTTTCAATCCTTGTAGTATCATACCATTTACCTGTTATGCCTGCCCATTCGACTGCAAGTGAGCCACGGATGCATAATTAACCCGATTTCCTTGGGAGTGACAGAACTCTTGGAACTCATCCGATTCGAAGTTAGTTCCGTTATTAGTGATGATGTCGTGTGGGACTCCGAATCTGAAAATAATCTGCCAAATGAAGCTGACGGCAGTCACTCAATCCAGGCTTTTGATGGGTTTTGCTTCGACCCACTTGGTGAACTTATCGACCGCAACTAGCAGGTGCGTGAATCCAATCGTCCCAGTGTGCAAAGGGCCAACCATGTCGAGGCTCCACATGGAGAATGGCCAGGTCAGCGGAATCATTTTCAGCGCGGATGCACGCCTATGCGACTGTTTTTTATAGAACATGCATCTAACGCACAATTCGACCAAGACTCTTGCTGCCTCCTTGGCTCGGGGCCAATAAAAACCTGCTCGAAAGGCCTTGGCCACCAGGCTCCGAGAGGACACGTGATGTCCAAAGGTTCTTGAGTGAATCTCGTGCAAGATCTACAGTCCTTCCTATGGGGAAATGCAATTTTGAGTAACTCCTGTAACACTCTTCTTGTATAGTTTGTCTCCGAGGACTTTCAAATATTTAGACCGCTGAACGATTTGGCAGGCTTCCTCTTCGTGTTCGGGGAGTTCTTACCGGAGCAAGTAAGCTAGATAAGGCTAAATCCTTCCGGGTGTGACGACCAGCATCTCGTGGATGAGGTCAACCACGACCGGGACATCAACTTCAGTCGGATTTGATGAGCCGATATCTTGCGGAGGCTCTTCTGTGAAAGGATCCTCTTTGACCGAGGGGGTGTGTAGGTGCTCGAGGAACACGCCTGTTGGAACAACTTTCTCAGTGGATCCGATTTTTGCCAAGTCATCAGCCGCTTGATTCTTGGCTCGGGGCACATGGTGCAACTCCAACCCTGTGAAGTTCTTCTCTAACTTTCTAACTGCATTGCAGTAGACTGTCATGGCTGGCCTTCAAATGTCCCATTCCTTCATCACCTGGTTGACGACGAGGTCCGAGTCACCGTAAACCATTAATCGTCGCACACCGAGAGAGATGGCCATGCGGAGCCCGTACAGTAGGGCTTCATATTCAACCTCATTGCTAGATGAGTTGAAGTGGATTTGGAGCATATAGTTCAGTCGGTCTCCCCTGGGGGAGACGAGAACCACTTCAGCACCTGAACCATGGAGCCTCTTGGATTTATCGAAGAACATGGTCCAATGTTCAGAGACACCAGGATCCATCTACTCTTGTTCTATATATTCAACGAGGAAGTCGACCAGGGCCAAATACTTGAATGCCTTTTTGGCTTCAAACTTGATCTCCAACGGGAGGAGTTCAATTGCCCATTTAGACACTCCGCCAGTAGCATCTCTATTATAAAGGATTTCTGCCAAGGAAACGTCACAAATGACAGTGACCAAATAATCTTGAAAGTAATGGACTACCTTCTTCACAGTGAAGTAAATAACGTAAACCAGCTTCTGGTAATGCGGATACCTCTGTTTGGAGGGAGTCAGTACCTCTGAGATGTAATAAATGGGCCTTTGTACCTTGTATGCCTTGCATGCTTCTCCGCATGCTATGGTGAGAATGGTGCTAGCCACTTGGCTAGTGGCGGCAATGTACACGAGTAATGTCTCCTGGCTGCTCAGAGCAGCTAACACCGGCTGGGTGGATAGCGAGGCTTTGAGTTGGTCGAAAGCGACTTGCGCTTCGTTTGTCCACTCGAATCTGTTAGATTTCTTCATCAATCGATGAAGAGATAGTGCCTTCTCTCTGAGTCTTGAGATGAAGCTGCTCAGGGCTGCGAGGCAACCGGTGAGCCTTTGCACATCATGGATGCACTCTGGGCATCTCATTTGGACTACGACACCGATTTTATGAGGGTTGGTGCCGATAGCTCACTCGGAAATGAGGTAACCGAGCAATTTATCGGCCGACACTCCAAAAGTGCACTTTGCCGGATTGACCTTGATCTGAAAGCACTTGATGTTCGCGAAGGTTTCAGCAAGGTAGGTTAGGATGTCGGAACCTTTCCTGGACTTGACCACAATGTCATCCATCTACGCTTCGACGTTCCAATTGATCTGTTCCTGGAAATACGTCTGGATCATGCGTTCAAAAGTAGCCCCGGCATTTTCGAAGCCGAATGCCATGGTGATGTAGCAAAAACACCCAAATGGGGTGATGGAGGCCATTTTTTATTTCATCAGGTCCATACATTCGGATCTGGTGGTACCCAGAGTACGCATCTAGGAACGACATGCGTTCACATCCAATGGTTGAGTCTTGGATCTGATCTATCCTAGGTAAAGGGAAATGGTCTTTCGAGCAGACCCGATTGAGGTGTTTGAAGTCAATACACATTTGGAGTGAATTGTTCTTCATAGAAACCATGAACACATTCGCAACCACTCGGAGTGGTATACCTTGCGGATAAATTCGACCACTAGGAGCCGAGCAATCTCCTTGCGGCTTGCCCTGCGCTACTCCACGGAGGAGCAGCACAAGTGTTCCTTGACGGGCTTGACATTGGAGTCAACTCAGAGACGATGCTCAGCCAGTTCCCCTAGAACACCCGACATGTCAGAAGGCTTCCATGCGAAGATGTCCCAGCTCTCATGGAGGAACTGGATGAGCTCGGCTTCCTATTTGTCGCTGAGTGAAGTCGAGATGTTTGTCGCAGAGGCACTCGGGTTGGTCGCATGGACGTGGACCTGCTTAGTCCCGCCGACCGACTAAAAGGCGGACCTGGTAGCCGGTTGTTCGGACTTGAGCAAGTCAGTAGTGTCCACCACCTTCTTGTACCCTTCGAGCTCGGCCGTGAAGACTTGCTTGTTAGCACATAAAATCCCTGTTGTAGCCATTATTCAGCGACCTTCCGATTGCAGGTCACACAAATCATGCCTTTCAGCCCTGGCATCTTAAGTTTAAGATATACGTAAGATGGCCGGGGCTTGAAACGCACGTAGGCAGGCCTACCCAGGATGGGATGAAGGCGCTTTTCAAGTCGACGACCTCAAAGGTCAGTCTTTCCTTCCTATAACTCTTCTCACCGCCGAATACAACATCGAGGGTAATTTGACTAAGTGATTCGGCCTTCTTCCCGGGGATGACCCCGTTAAACTGCATGTTATGCTTGCTTAGGTGGGACAACGGGATGTCCATTGCTCTGAGCGTGTCGAAGTAGATGATGTTGAAGCTGCTGCCGCTGTCCATGAGGACCTTTCGCAGGGGTGGCGGTGTTGGTCGGGTTGTCCGACTGATCAAACGTGACAGATGTCTTTGCCCAATGGAGTTACTTCGTGGTAGCCGGAGACGCCATGTTTAACTCCCGATTGATGACTTTCAATCGTGTCTTGCTCTCGACAGCGGCGAAGATCATTAGAACTTTCTCAATGTTTGGATACCTATGGGTAGCCTCTTGATCGTCCTCATCACTCTTGTCCCCTGAGGGCTCTCCACCTATCTCCAGCCGGAGCACACGACAGTCTCGAGTCATGTTATTAGCGGGGATGATCTTCCCCTCCTCGTCCTTCCTAGCATGGAACGGACAGGGCTGGTCCATAAGGTGGCTTTTGGACTCAGCCTTCTTCTTACTTGCCCAATATTTCTTCTTCTACTTGGCCTTGCTTTGGCTTTGCCCCGGGACAACAACTACTTCGGCTTTGCCCCATGGATTACCCTTTCATTTCTGTTTTATCCCGACGTTGTCCAACTGAGGGGCTTCACTGATTCGGCCTTTGTTGCTGCGGAGGCAGTCTTCTTCTTTGCCATTCGCGTAGGTTGGCAATTTCCATTGCCCAATTGAGTGATGGAACCCTCGATCGACCAAACTTGAGGATGAGATCCCAATATTGAGATCCCACTTTGAAAGTGCACACAGCCTGATGCTCGGTGACGTTTTCCTTTGTGTTGTGCAACATGGTCCACCACTGGATGTACTCCTGGAGGGTCTTGTTGCTCTTCTAAACACAGTGTTGTAGCTCGATCAAACCACCTGGGCGCTTGTACGTGCCCTCGAATATTTTGATAAACACTTGGGATAAATCCCCTAGTTGTGAATAATGCTGGAGGGAAGATGATTGAACCATTCCCTTGCCGATGCCTGAAGCATGAGGGGTAGATTATTTATTGCGACGAAGTCGTCGTCGCTGCCTATCTGGATGGCACTCAATAATCCTCGAGCCAGGTCTCTGGCTTGGACTTTCCGTTGAACTTGTCGATCCCCGTGGCCAATCGGTAATTGGAGGGATCTCCGCTTCACATATGTGCCGGCTAAAGCACTCGAGTCCAGACATTTCATGGCTTATGCGCGATTGGTCAACTACGTTTTGCCTCATAATGGACCTCGCGTTGAACTGAGGGGCACGAAAGCCGTCGTCCCCATAACTACTGTGCCGATTAGGGCTTGATCTGCAGTCATGGGGCTGATCTCCGAGTGAACCACTCCTTGGAGGAGGTGTTCTACTACGGACCTGGTGATCATGTTGCCGATCTCCGTGCGGGCCTCTCGGAGGTGGGGGAGATCTTTGATGTCTTCCGAGTGCATGCAGACTGTGAGCCAACTGCACCGTCTTCGTCTGGATGGATCTGCTATGGATACAATGCCGCGAGTGTGACACCACGGAGTTTTGCCGCATGGTAGTCTTCAGTAGAGCCTAGATCTGCTGAATGCCTTCTTCGGCAATATACTCACTTGGATGGATGGAATGAGCAATCCGAGTGGTAGCTACCAAATTCAGCAGAGGCGTTTGCATCCCCTCGATATGGCGAGGGTGGTTGGTTAGAAATATCTCACAGCGATTGCGACTATAGCTAGGCTGATCCTTCGCGATCCGAGCGTCGAGTGACTCCTGGAGCCGCTTGAGACGCTCGCACTCGACCAAAGTGGCCTGACACGCATTCTCCAACGCTATCTCTTCTGGAGCTCTCCCAGTGATGGGCGTGCGAAGAGCTTGCTCACTCCTTCACTGAAGTTCCTCCCACTACTGCTCTATGAGTCGCTGCAGAACATGGTGGTCGCCATCGCCGTGGCGACGCTCTCCACCATCACGCCTAGGAGAATTCTTCGCGGCAAATATGGGGCCGACTATACTGGTCATGTCGGCCATCAAGACCTCAGTAGCATCTCCACTTCTATAGTAGTCAGAGTCTCCATGTGATTCGTCGCTCGATGATGGGATGTGTCTGACGGTGGGCTCATCGGAAATG
Organism: Hordeum vulgare subsp. vulgare; assembly: GCF_904849725.1. Classification (NCBI taxonomy): domain Eukaryota; kingdom Viridiplantae; phylum Streptophyta; class Magnoliopsida; order Poales; family Poaceae; genus Hordeum; species Hordeum vulgare. The sequence continues at coordinate 297,924,927 of NC_058524.1, read as the reverse complement.
AGCATAGCCACTTGCCCCAAAATGGCCTGGTGGGTCATGGCATGCTTGATCCACCACTACAACCGCGAGCGTGTGGAGTGCTTGCGAAGAATTGCAGCGGGGCGTTGAGGTACTAGGAGGTACCACATCCATGGCTGCCGGGTCAGGGCCGTGTACGCAAGTATGTTCAAAAGCAATGTACCTCGAGTAGGGAGGGCATTGGTGTCTGGTGGCGCATCCTTCGGCCACACTGAGTCTTCGACGACAAAGCTGAGGGAGCCGAAGAGAATCTCTCCGCCGAGTGTCATCATGGTGATAGGAAAGGTAAAACTCCATCTACACCGGATTTGCTAAAAGCACAACCCCATGGTGGGTGACAACTGTTGTGGGAAAGATCCTGATAATAATGCTAGAGATACAAATAAGGGGCGGAGCCTAGCTAGGGAGCAGAGGATACACTCGGATGTACGAGTTCGGGCCACACTCGGGAGTGGTAACAACCCTACGTCTCAAGCCTCGGGGGCTGGTGTTGGATTATAGAATATGAGATAGTACCAAATATGGAACCCTTGCTCACGAGCCCGAGGGTGGACTATATAAAGTGCGCCATGACCGTTCGGACTTCATTGCAAGGGCGAGTAAATGCTAATAACTACACAAGTTACTAGTAATGACAACTCTAACTCCAATGTTACTGGTAGCACGTGTCTTCACTGCACTTCATGTAATAGTTCAAGTCTGTGGCCGTTGTAGTCTCTTCATTGTCCATGCTTTGCTGCAGACCGAGTGTTGACGGATATCCAGCTGATATAAAATAATCCGATTGAAGTCATGTGAGCCGAGTGAACACACACTTGTCCAAGTGAGACCATGACTGCATAGGTGTCTTTTGGGTCGCCGATGTCCATGTAGGGTCATGGGCAGGCCAAGGGATGGAGGTACGTAGGACTACCCCTAATGTACAACCCCGTCAATAGGCATCTCGAAAAATCGAGCCATTACAACATTACTGCCCAACTCAGTGAAACCGAAGTGAAACATGGTGGCCCCGACTTGTACAAAATGTGGGAACTTTCGTATTCTCGGTGAGACCGATAAAGGAATCTCGGTGGTACTGATATGAGTGACCTAAGGCAATTTACAAATATCGATGGGACCGATTCCAAAACTTAGAATTTCTGATTCTTGAAAATGACATACCCGAAACTTGGTTACTGATTTTTGTGGCACTGAAAGGAATGTTGGTGGTACCGAGATGCTAGGGTTTGGCATAGGTTCAGTCTGGTGGAAAATCGGTATGGCAGAATGGGAATTCTTTGTGGCATGGATTTTAGATATTTACGGTTTGGACAGGGAATTTTGTGGGACAATGGATGATTATTTTTTGGGGCTATCTCTAAGCACTTAAGCAACCAATTCATCATACATACCTCATCCCCTTTTAATAGTATTGGCTTTCCTATGGGCTCAAATCTGATTTCTCGCAAACATAAAATGTAGAGTCTTGTAGCTTGAAGCTTGGCCAATCCTATTACTTTCCTTGCATCCAGGTGTTCTCCTCACAATCCTTAGCCAATGCATCTTTGAACATTTCTGAAATATACTTGGATCAAATCATTAGTTCAATGACACATATGTTGTTATTAATTAGGAAAACCACCTGAGGGAGAAGTTGTGCTTTCAATCTCCCCCTTTTTGGTCATTGATGACAACATATAGATCAAAGCTTCAACAAATGATATAATCAATGATTAGCATTGTCGCTTTTAAAAGTATGTGAAAGGTAAGAGCTCCCCCTAAATTTGTGCATTATTTTATATTTGTGTTTGAATCAAAATGCACAATCAATTAGGATCATGTGTCACTCTTCCATGTCAGATACATCTTGGTGGTGCGCATACATGATGTGAATGAATAGTAATGCACATAAGACCAAACAAATGAGTGAATGATCAACATGTAGATAGTTTAAAGGTATGACATAGTACCATCAACAATCAAAGTGTATGATCAAATACGATAATGTTTTAGTAATCCAAAAGACCAAATGTTTTGAAAAACAAAGAGAGCAATAAAAAGCAACAAACACTCTCTCCCTCTCAGACCTATTGATCTCTACACTTCTCCCCCTTTGGAAACAAGTTACCAAAAAGTTCAAAGGTATAGAACTAAGCATCACTCTGGGCTTGATCTCCTCCGGTAGCTGTTAATGGAGTCGACAGAAGAGTTGCGAAGGCTTCGGAAAATGTCCTCTGAGGTGGAGGTGTAAACACTAGAGGTGCAGGAGCTGGTGTAGTTGATGGAGATAATGCTTGAACATGAATGCATGAGCATCACAAAACATAGAGATTTAAAAAAGATGAACTTAGAATTTTAGTCTTAAGTATTAGCTTTTGTGTATTTGTTTCACCGAGATGAAAATATCGGAGCCTCCAAGATTGGCCATCTGCTTTACATAGACTTGGCCAACCTTTTCAGTAGCACCAAAAAGTAAGACTCGGTCTCACCGAGATTGTTCTCAGAAGACCTATACATGAATCGGTGACACCGATCCAATTCAACTTGGTGACTCCGAGTCACAAAATGTGGAGACCTAATGCTAAAATCTTTCATTCGTCTACACTACGGGATTTGTTTTGTCGTTGGAGTCATTGCAAAATTTCGCAAAATAAAGGGCAAAAACTCATGCACAAGAACCAAAACAATGAGCGGAGGAGGGGTCGGAACTTTACCATAATTTGGCGAAGTTCTGCTACGGTGACAGTGACAGTGGAGATTGCTGCTGACGACGATGGAATGCGGCGGCAAGGACGTGCTAGAGACAAGATGGAAGTCCATAGACAAGGAAGGTGGTAGCACAAGTGTATCGAGAGCCACGAGATGAAGTAATTTTCACTCTCGGGTCAGCTAAGTATATGTACCTTGTAGCTGCCAGTGGTACCGAGGTTCTAAAAACCAGATCAAACCTAGTGCTTCTGTGCGACTGCAATTTGGAGCCGGTCACACTGTGTGGCACATGGGAGGTTTTGGAAGTTAGCTTTTGTCGAAGGGAACTCCGAGTTCTACTCGCATAGAGTGTCCCTAAAGTGGTTGCTCAAGTATTATGATGTAGCATGAATAGAATTTGAGACGAGAAAGCACGGAAAGCTAGAGAGTGGTACTTAGGCATTCTTGTATATCCAATTGGCATAATAAAAGGAAAAGCAAAATAACAACAATTGGAAATATGTTGGATTTTAGGCTCCACAAAACCCTAAAGATTCGAACTCACGGGTGTGCACAAAGATCTTTCGCGGGTTCGCCTCACCTAACTCGCTACTGGCTCGGGATGGCAGAGAACTCACTCGGTGGTGAGGAAGACACAGAACACGACAATTTACCCAAGTTCGGGCCGGTGAGAAGCATAATTCCCTACTCCTGCTTTGGTGGATTGCCTCTCGTGGAGGTTGGTGGATGACCTAGTACAATGCTCGAGGGCCTCCGGGTGCTGGGTAGCCTTTGTATGGTGCTAGTGGGCAAATGAAAGAATCTCTCCCCTCTATGAAGTAACCTACTCTCTATATATAGTGGCAACCCTGGTCCTCTTCCCTTATCGTTTCGGCGGGAAGGGATCCCACAACGGACAATTTTCAAGGGGGGACAGGGGAACATGCTTCCCCTGTCTAAAAGTAGTCTTTGCCTGCAAAGTGGATGACAGCGCTGCAGTGACGGTTCCACGAATGATGTCTATCCTGCTGGCGGGCGGCGATGGCCTTGTTGCACCAGAAGGGAAACCTTTAAAAGATGCCTTGCGAACCCCGGTACGTCCTTGCCCCCTTTGCACTAAAGGGGAAACTGCCCCGTCCTGCCGTCTGCTAGTCGGCTATCCTTCCCCCGCGTCATCCTTGACTCTTGAGGCTGGGCCTTTCCTTGGAATATCCGGCTCTCCGGAGACGTCCTGAGGAGGCCCCCCGCGGGTCTTAATCTTGTTCCTCCTCGCGAGGCTTGGTCCCTCACGAGGGCCTTGCGTTTAGTGGTGTCGGGCCTGTTGGTTTTCGATCGATGAAGTGGGCCAACCACGGGCAGCAGGCAGGCAGGTGTGGGTACATCAGTTCCCATAACACCGAAAGTAGCCCCCGGGCCCACAGCGTGCTTGGTTTGAAATCTGGGTGAAACCTTGGGGGCGGCCTGAGGCGTCGCGGGCCCTAATTGCCTACGGGCCACGCGGAACACGTGTCAAGCCGCCATGCCGCGACGCTCTCGCTCCCCGAGGCGCCTGGGGTGCACCACACCACGATGGAACAATCTTCGAGAACCGCGCCGACCATCATTTTTACTCATTGAATCGCATCGGCATGGCTGGCCCACGCCCAACGGCCCTCACGGACGTGACCGCTCGGTTGCCAGGTGAAGCGACGTGGGCGGCAATGCGCTTGCCGGCCCACCTTGTGGCACCCGAGGAGCGCGCAACGCTCGAGCTCCCACGACGCTTGATGGCCGCGGTTCGCCTATAAATCTGCCCCGCCCTGGCAAGGGGGAGGTACTGCGATCTTGAGCTTCCTCTTTGCTTCCTTTGCTGCGCCGAGAAAAACATCTTTTCCCCTTCGTTTCTTCGTCTTCCATGGTGTCTCCACGAGGTGATACTGGCAGGGAAAAATGAACGGCTCCGTCCGCACCCTCGTCCACCGCCGCTGGGCTCTAACTGATGAGTAAGTCCCTCGTCTGCACCTCCTTCCTTGCTGTCCAGTCTACTACTTGGTGGTTGATCTTCCCTTTTCACCAGAGCGCCCGCAGACAAGAAGCTCAATCTTGGCGAGCTGCATGAGGAGGCAGCGGGGCTGCAGGCTCAGCTCAAGAGTGTCGAGGCCGCCCTCCAGGTCGCCTGCCGGGGCAAAGCGAAAGCCACGGAGAAGTAGGCATCGCTGCAGAGACAGGTCTAGGAGGTGGCCGACGCTGTTCAGGCCGCCCACGACGAGAAGGCGTACTCCCGGATGATGGAGTCCCAGCGCGCCAAGCAGCTCACGAGCATCGGCGGCCGGGCGGTGAGTGCGACGAGCAGATTCATGGGGGATGCCACAGCGCAGCCAAGGGTGAGCAGCGATGGGGGCTACCTCGCCTTCTTCCAGAAGGTGGTGGCGACGTTGCAGGCCGGCATCTCCCGCGTGGAGGAGGACAACACGTCCGACACGCGTGAGCTTCTGGACCTTGCCCTGACGCTCGTCTTCTCCAGCCTGTGCCGCCTCGTCCCACAGCTTGATCTCCAACGCGTCGTCGAGCCAGTGCCCGCTAAATCCCGACGTCTTCTTTGGGACGAGCGTGGATACCCTGGTGGAGTGGTACGTCTGGGTGCCCGTCTCCAGTGAGGAGGTGGGCTTCGAAGCCGAACCTGTCGGAGCAAAGGGCGATGTGGGAGGCCTCTCTCCCTAGGCGTCCTCCAGCTTCCGTTTTCCTGCCCCTCTAATGTTGGACCGTGAACTCTGCCCTATCGGGCGTTAGACTTTTGTATGTTACCTTCGCCGTTCTCCCTTTTTACTTCCGCTCTTGAATTGATGGCTTGCTCGCTGGTAGTCGTTGCGGTTTGGCTTCCTTGCATCGGGCCCGCCGATGACCCGACCGTTGCTCGGGGGCGATGGCGGCCTGGGCCCTCATGAGGTCCCGTCCTCCCGAGGCATCATTTGTGCCGCTGCATGCTTGGTCGATGCCCTCGTTCCTTGCCACATCTTAGTCCTTAGTTCATGCTTCCTTTCATTAGTACACATGTTTTTAATTCATTGTTACTTTCACGTGAAACTAGATGACTCCCGTCTTGGCCTCCGGGGTGCGTAGCTCGTTGGTTAGCGCCGGTCCCTTGCATAGCTCCTCCTGAGTTGCTCCTGCTCTGTAGGTAGGGCCGGGTGGAAACCCTTTTGTCACTCTATGTCTGTGGGTTCTGGTCCTGCACATTTCCCTGCCGTCGTGACGCGCAACCCTTGACGAAGGTAGTTACTCACGGGTCAAAGCCCTGGCGCCCTAGGTGCCGACATGGGCGACACCTGGGTGGCCGAGTGGCGTTGCGACCTGTAAGGCCCCTGAGGCATGTTGCTTAGGAGCCCCCCTTGAGACTCAAGCTATTCCCCTTTCCGTCCGTTTGGTCATCGCCCAAGGGGGGCTGAGGCCTCCCGAGACTCTTTGTGGTGGTACCGCGCTTTGATCCGGGCTCCCGAGCGGGGGTCGACCACTGAAAAAGTTTGCCCCTGGTTGGCAAGTCCTAGCTTCCATGCTCCTTGACACCTGGGGGCGGTGCGGAGCTTTCAACTTCTTAGAAAATGTTATCCAGAAAAGGAGGCTGCAAAGCCGGTGAAATGAGAAAGCGCAAGAGAAAGTTTCCCCCTTTTTGTTTTTCAAACATCAACTTTTGAAATCGGCAAATTTAAGTCTAGCAGGGGATAGTTCAAGATCCAGGAAGAAGCAAGCAAACGCCACGTCCGGCACCTAGGCTCGCATAGTCATTGGTAGATTGTGTCGATTTCCTTGCTAGTTTTGGGTATGGGCATTGGCGGACCGAGTTAATTTCCTCCATCTTCTCCCCAGCGCGGAGTATAGGGCTACCACTAGGCGTGGGAGGGACCCCTCCACGTCTTCGGGGGGCCCGGGCGTATACAGCCACAACTCGTTATTATGTGAGAGTGTCACGGTGGGGATGTATCTGGGTGGTCGCGAGGACGCTTTGGCCTTGCGAGTGTACCTACCCCCGAGGCATAGGCGCATGATTCCTTTGAGTCTTCTCCCCAGCACGGAGCGTAGGGATGCCACTAGGTGTGGGAGGGACCCCTCCGCGTCCTCGGGGGGCCCGGGCGTATACAACCGCAGCTCGTTATTACGTGAGAGTGTCACGGGATGAAGTAGGTTCCAGAAGGATTGAAGGACGATATAGAGGTGCCACTGGGTGATGCAAGTCCCGCGGGGATTGTATGGCGAACGCGAGGGCGCTCCAGCCTCGTGATGTTTCCCCCTAGGGGGCGGTTTTCCCCCGATCTCTTTTTTAGATGGGGCCCTTCGAGGCCCCGCCCGCTCCTTCTCCCGAGACCGGCTGAGGGATTTTCTAGTGCTCTACGTCGGCAGGTCCCAGTCCGGCACATTTCCCTGCCTCCGTGGGGCGCCTCACGGGGTGAGGCCCTCACACCCCTGATACCGACCGAATATGCCTAGACGGCACCAGGGTGGCCAAGTGGCTTCGTGACCAGTAAGGCTCCCTGATGTACGATGCTCAGGAGCCCCCTTTGACATTCGAGCGGCTCTACGTCGCTAAGACCCGGTCCCGCACATTTCTCAACCGCCGTTGCTTGCGACTGACTAGACGAACCCAGCTACGGGGTCAAGCGCTGCCACCCTGATAATGACTAATTGTCCGTGGACGGCATCAAGGGTGGCAGGTGGCCTTATGACTGGTGAGGCCCTTGAGGCTCGATGCTCAGGAGCCCCCCTTTGACGCTCAAGCGGCCCCCGATTCATCCAATTGATTGCGGCCTTGGGAAGCCGCGGGGCCTCCCCAGGTCCCGTGACAGGGCGATGCGCACCGGACGGAGCCCCCGAGCGGGTGGGGGTATATCGCCCAAAGATGCAAGTATGGTAAGATGTTAGATCGCCGAATGGATGCAACAGAAGTTATGGAAGCATGTGTTAATGATACGATGAGTCGGGAAGTGCCCGGAACACCCGAAATTCATGCGGGCAGCAGACACCCCCTAGAATAGTGAACCCAAAAAATTACCTCGCGTAGCTTCTTCGCTCCTGAGGGGCAGCTCATGAGGCCCGGCCCTCGGCGCCCACACAAGCACCGTAGTAGTTGTGGGTGACCCGCGCAACTTGTGTCTTGTTGCTTTATCTGACTCATCCTCCTGAGGCGGGGGATCCAGTTCTTCACAGTCTCTCCATGGGGGAGATGGCTAGCGTAGTACCCCGCGGCTTGGGGGCGCCTCTATTCCCGCGCCTCTTGGGCCCAGTGATCTACCTGTGGGATACCTAGGGTCAGGCTCAAGGGGGACCCCTAGAGCGTTCCTTACTCCTGAGGAGGACTGGCGCCTGGGGTGGACGCCTCAGGCTCTTCCTCGATGGGAGGGTCAGGTGGTGTTACATAACACGATACGTAAGGCTCCACGTAGGCGCTCGATCAACCTCCAAAGCCGTTCGACACCGTGACGGTGGCGTTCCCTCTTTGTGGCAAGGGAAGGTCCCCCCGGTAGGGTTGCTCGGAAATCTTCTTGCGATGGGCCTCTGCACGAAGTCGCTTGTTCCTATTGCCTCTGTTGGGTGGTCCCGGCATTACCAGGTGCAGACTCCCCCCTTGGTACCCTGGCATGTCTCCATTTCCATAGTTCGCCCGCGCCGACGCCTCCGCCTTCTGCTGGCTATGCCTAAGGGAGCGCTCCAGCGTGGCCGCCCCGATTTGTCGGGGGCCGACCTGATGTTGGTGATGCGCGCCGTTGTGTGCATCGAACGCCTTGTCGTTCTCTTCACGCCCCTAGTTGTTGCTGGCAAGCTGCGCCCCGAGGCCCGCCACCGGAATCTTGAGGAGGAGGAGGGCAGCGTACGACACGTCTCTCTCGGCCCCGCCCAGCGCAGGAATGGCATCGTCGCTTGCAGGACGGGGGGCCGGCATGAGGTGCGAGCCCATGGCACCCGGCGCGTGCGGCATTGAAGGAGAGTGGGGTCGAATGGCCTTCTAGGTCATGGCGATTAGCTCCGTGATGTGGTCCACCGAGGTGTCGAAGCTCCCTTGCGTCGGTCGATAGGGAGCAATTCGCTCGCAATCTGCAGTGCGTCATGCGCGCGAGGTCCCCTCAAGTTGATGCGGCGTGTCGTGGGTGCTGAGGGCGCCACCCAGCCGTCGTGCGCCTGGGTGGCACGGGTGGTTGCGACGGTGGAGGTGATATTGTCGATCTGGTATGAGCCGCGTAGTACCACAACGCCGGTACATGTTGCGGCCGCTGTGGTATGACGGTTGGAAGCCAGCTCGACGAGGTTCGAAGAAGCTTGTTTGGCACCGGTCATCGGAGAAGCGGGGCCTAGGGAGGATGAAGCTCGGAGAAGACCTTAACACGCCCCCTACCTGGCGCGCCAAATGTCGGATTTCGGGCTCTGCAAAACCCTAAAGATTCGAATTCAGGGGTGTGCACGAAGATTTCTCGCGGGTTCGCCTCACCTAACTCGCTACTCGCTAGGGATGGCTGAGAACTCACTCGATGGTGAGGAAGACACTGAACACGGCATTTAACCCAGGTTTGGGCCGCTGAGAAGCATAATACCCTACTCCTACTTTGGTGGATTGCCTCTCGTGGAGGTTGGTGGATGAACTAGTATAGTGCTCAAGGGCCTCCGGGGGCTGTGTGGCCTTTGTATGGTGCAAGTGCGCGAATGAATGAATCTCTCCCCTCTATGAAGTAACCTACTCTTTATATATAGTGGCGGCCCTGGTCCTCTTCCCTCACCGTTTCGGCGGGAAGGGATCCCACAATGGGAAATTTTCAAGGGGGGACACGGGAACACGCTTCCCCTGTCCAAAAGTAATCTTCGTCTGCAAAGTGGATTCCAGCGCTGCAGTCACGGGTCTAGGGATGACGTCTGTCCTGCTGGCGGCTGGCGCTGGCCTTGTTGCACCAGAAGGGAAACCTTTGGAAGATGCCTCGGGAAACCCGGTACGTCCTTGCCCCCTTTTACTAAAGGGGAAACTGCCCCGTCCTGCCATCTACCGCTCGCATGTCCTTCCCCGCGTCAGCCTTGACTCCTGAGGCTGGGCCTTGCCTCGGAATATCCATCGCTCCGGAGGGGTCCTGAGGAGGCCCCTGTGACTCTTAATGCTATTCCTCCTCGCGAGGCTTGATCCCTCACGAGGGCCTTGCCTTGAGTGGTGTCAGGTCCGTTGGTTTTTGGTCGATGAAGTGGGCCAACACTGGGCCGCAGGGAGACAAGTCTAGGTACCCCCATTCCCAAAACGCCGACAATATCCTCGAATGAGAAAAACAATGCAGACCAACATGCTCACACTGTAAGCTGTCAAATAAAACATGGCAAACATGCACAAGCATTCTAGCATCTACCAAGAACTTTCGCGGTGATGAAGTTATCAATATATGGGTATATTGACTTAGGAGCCAAGGAAGAATACTTAATCATAACTCATACTCATCGTTTAAGCACAAATTGGGTTGCCACTTTTACATAAAGATTTCAATGTGTTCACACCTTAAGAGATGCTTTAACTCAACTATTAGCGAAAACCTCCCCCTTGATGTGACACCGCCCCTAAAAGGGATAAACTAACCTCGGGTGTTGTCGTACATGACCGCATGTAGGCGTAGTAGTGGTGCATGCACATTGTTGATGAAGATCATCTTGGGTTGGGAGAAATCCTTGTTGTTTCTTACTCTTCTCACCTGCATGGGTTAGTCCCATACACGAGGAACAAATACAAGGATATCTATGGACATGGAATGAAGTACATATGATATTATTTCCATTAATAAATTAATTAGATTGTCCCTTGCTTATCTTTGATGGAATGTGTGACTCCTTGAACTAATGCATAAGGTTGGACTTGATTGGAAATAGTTATTGCCAAAATGAATAACAGTGAATTTCATTCGTGGAGTCACCCCAAAAGAACTTCTCTAGTTCTTCTTCTTAGGATCTACATCAACTTGATGGGGATCCTTGGAGTTGAGGTAGCTCTTGATGAAGTAGAGCTAGTGGTGTCCTTGGGAGTCCACTTGACCATGGATTAGGATTCTTCCTCAAATGAGTCAATCCCCTCTTGAAGCTCGTGCTTGCCCTTGACCTTGTGGTCTTGTGGTGGAAGCTCATATTGAGAATTAGTTCCCTTGGGGAGAGTAGGATCATAATTCTCCTTTTGGGGAGCAAACATCAGGTTGGGGTATTGACCTTCTTCCCATTGAACTCCATTTTCATTGAAGTAGTCAATGCCTTGTTTCTTTGGATGTCCTTCTTGCTTGCGTACAATATCCTCGAATTGTTTACTTGCAACAAGACTCTTGAAGACACCACTCTCTATAATCCCTTTCAATAAATCGTTTTCTTGCTCAAGTGTAACTTGGCTAAGAGAATCATTAGTGGAATCAAGAGAGCTACTAGCAACAATATCATCTGACTTAGCATTAGTGTTGTTGCTACTAGATGAATCAACTTTCTTCCTCTGTTACTAGTATTCTTAGGTTTAACTTGTGGAACAAAGGTAGACACGAGTAATCGTTTGGCTAGATAAGAAGAACTCTTATTTTAAGGATCATCATTGATTGGTTTTAGAAACTCATGGTCTTGCTCTAAATTTGTCTTCTCAAACTGTAGCTTCTCATGAGTTCTTGCAAGCTCTGTATGATATTCTAGAGTAGATTCATGAGCTAACTTTAGAGTGTTTAATTCTTTAGTTAGACGATCAATCTCCTTATTATCATCATCACACGACTTATCTTGTCTAGCATGATTATCATCTAGTTCATTTTCATTATTATTACTAGTTTTATCAAAGAACAAGTCACCATCTCCAAGTAAGTCATCCTCATCACTATTGAAGTCAAATTACTCGGGGTGTGACACCTTAGGGCCTTTAGCCATAAACAGTTTTTGACCCTTCATTTGGTGGATCAAATATGTCATATGTCACACCCTGTTTTTGCTATCACTTGTCTTGTTGTAAAATTCTGAGCTTGTTAATCTTTTTTCAAAACTAATGTTATGAGTGCCATGCTTGACATTGTATGCTTGTATGCTTGATCATGTGAGGTTTTAAAACCCTAAGTACCTTGGTATTATACTGATTTCTAAAAAACTTTGATAACCATAGTAAAACCACCTTGAGTTGCACTACATGTCTTTGATAGCAAGCAGTGCTACTACTCATATTTGGTAATCTGATTTTTACCTATCTATATATTTCAAAACCACAAAAATAATTATTTTTGTGAGTATTTTCCTAATTAAATAACCTGTCCATTTCTAAGGTTAGAATTGGTATTCCAACATGGAAAAATACTTTTCTGCTTTGGAAAAATCTAATTAAATTTAGAGATGATGAGAAGGACGTATATTTTCCATATATAGGATTTTAAACCCAATTTTATATTGTATTTATTGATTAAAACTTTAAAGCTATTTGTGTCTGTTTTGGCATTTTGAGATATTTCCAAAGGAAATATTCTCAATAAATTCCTCAAAAATTCCGATGTTGTCCCTAAGCCTTGTTTGGTGTCCACATAAAGTTTCACCTTGATAAAAGGTGGATAAGGAACCCAAATAACCCAAAAACCCTATTTGTCCAGAATCAAGTTAGAGCAACTCTACATAGCAAAGTTTGTCCAATGAGGCTAAAACTTTGCAGGAGTGCCTAATACCTCAAATGAGGGTTCGACACCAAAAATGGGATTTGTGGGACTTAGTTTGCCCACGATCCATTTGGAAGGAACAAATCTGGTCATATTGGAGTGATTTCAAGTTTACAAAGCTAAACTTGTCCATTGGAGCTCAAATTTGGTGGAACTCCATGGTTTATCTCAGTACCAGTGGTTGGGTGCAACCCCCTGTGACCACTGTCGAACACCTTCTGACAGATAGGAAAAAGCCACCTTAGCCACAGCTAAACAAATTTCCTTTGCTTCAAACTCTTAGATTAAGCAGCCAGCACATGTATCTAACCCCAGTCAACCAGCCCCCCACTGGTTCAAAGTGGAAAGGCCAAAAACCCCAATTTAGACCTCAGTTCATGACTGACAGCACTAGTATTTCTTGCCTCCTTTCACCAGCCGAAGCTCCCACTAAAACCAAACGGCTAGCCACACCCCAGCAAGTGACAGGACATGCTCGACATGTCCATAGTCCCTCGGAGCGCACCAGCATGCCGTGGCGTGCCAAAACTGCGCTCTAGGCGTGCTACAAGGAGTCACCAAGGTAGGGACAACGCCCTCGGCCAGTTTCAGCCTCGCCCGAGATGTCCAACCTCCTCCCCGACAGCCCCTCTATGTCGGGAAAGCCTCAGGGCCCCTCCTCTCTCGCGCTAGAGCTCGCACGACGCGCGCTCGCACACTCCAGATTAGGCCAAGCTTGCGAGGCCACGAATGCACGACTCTCCTCTCTCTCTCTCTCTCTGGAGCAGACGGTTCGGGCAGTCCAATACCACGTCTTGAGACCGTGGCTTCAACCCCAACGTCTCTCTGCACCCCATGTGCGCCACGGTGAGTCACCAGCGCTCCCGAGTCTGCTCACTGTCGCGGGCCTATAAATAGCCCTCCCCCTCGCTCCAGCACCCCTCAGCTAGCTTCGTCGCATCCACTAGCACCTCCCTAGCCACCCCAGCAACCTCGCAGAGCCCCAGTGCTCGAGATCGACCGAGGCCCCTCCGCCTCGGAGCTCCGGTCGATCTCCGGCTACACTACGGCTCCTGCGCCCCTCGACCCACCAAACTGACCCCCTTGACCCCACGAAGCTTTCCCCTAACTGGCCCGATCTTTTCCGTGTCTCTAGCCACCCCCTCGACCACTTCCCGAAACCCCTCCGCCATGGCCTCCTCGTCGCCGGCGAACCCCTACCTCCTCGTCGTTGTTTCGACCACCAGCAGGTAGGCGACGGTCAGGCGAACCCATTCCCGTGTTCATTTGGGCTTGAGCACGTCGGCAACCTCGTCGGCGTCCTCCTCCTCCTCTCTGGCTGGAGGTAGGAGACGACCCCGACAAGTGTGCCCCACCTGTTGGTGGCCCAGCCTCCTCCCTCGCGTTGGCCTCGGCCACTGACCGCAGGGCCCCGCGCGTCAGGTTCAAACCTGACAGCGCGCGTGCGTGGGCAGGCCGTCGGCTTACCATGGGCCAGCCCAGCTCTGGGCCGAGCCAGGCGAGGAGCTGGCCTGTTTTTCTTTTTATTTTTAAACCTAGATTTCTAAGATTTTTATAGAAACTTTTAACCAGTGTAAAAATACAATTCTTTCACTATTATTCTTCTAAAAATGTGTGGTATTTAATGATATGCTTAGATGAATTTTTCCAGCAACTAATCTATTTTACAATTCTAAAAAGGGCTAAAATGGAATTGTTTTTCTTCTGTTTGGTTGTTCTCAAAAATATTCCTTCAAGGAAAATTAAGGCAAATATTTTTTAAATGATATCTTAGATTTATCAGTAATAGGGAAAAAATTGAAAATGACTTTGTGGACTGTTTCTGTGTGAGCTATTCCTTTTTATTTTTTTATCGACGATAGAAAACCTGTATGACGAGGGAATCCGAGCAGAAGACCTCGAAGATCCCGGATACTTAGCTGACCGAGGTAAGCATCCCTTTGACCATGACTGAGCATAGATTACCTTGCATGATTATAATAGCAAGTATTCCCGTTGCATATGATCACAAGTGCCGGTAATCCTTTGATATGATTTTATCGAAGGCTCCCCCGGAGCACATGCATTGAGCTTGACTCTACCCCTTAGTGTCATGCTAATACCATGCTGACAAGTAAAGATAGAAGTAGTATTATTCATGAGCATGATGTTGTCATAAAGCAAGAGTTTATGAAAACCCCGTCGGGTGCCACTAATGCCTGAGGGTGATGATGAGTTAGGTGGTCACTTTTGGTGAAGAGATGCACCTGGTATTTTTGTGAGTAAGGTTTCGGAAATGGGATTCGATTTATGATGTGTCTACCGTCCCAACCTTACTTGTACGACCATGTTACCCCTTATGGGACGGGGCTATGTTAATTACTCTGGTCGGTGCTAGCAAAGAGCCACATTACTAGTGGCGGGAGTGATGTGTGGTCACTCTCATGATGGGGTCGTGTCGGGTAGGACGACTATCCCATTTTTATGAGTTCCAGTCACACCATTGGTACCCGCATGGTTGGTACTGTCCAGAGTTGGTGCTCGTAAGACATACAACATGTGGGCTGGGCACTAATCGAGTGCACCTCTTTGTCTAGTATTGTCAGGGGAAAGGCATCGATCGGGTACTTACCTCGGGTATGTGATATACCGCGAGTCGTGGATGACATGGAAGTTTCCCGGATCTCGTGGGTCCAGCGTACTACCTCTGCAGAGTGTAAACTATTCGAATAGCCGTGTCCATGGTGAAGGACAGTTGCGTAATCCTGCTTAAACTACGTCCTGATATTTCCGCATAAACCAAGTGTGCGTAAGTGTGAGTGTGTGTGTGGCGATGAGAAAGTGTTGTTATGATAGCAATGATATGACCAAGTTCGAAGACTTGGCATATTGGATGAACACGGATGCTTCAGCCCTCAACAGATATGTTGATATCTGTAACCTGTTCTTCAAGAGTAATTCTTTAAATTGATGCATATACATGATCATTCGACCCCGATGAGTTATACTAGAAATGCATGATATTGTTATCCTTCACTTTCATTGTTCATATCATATGGGCTGTTTGCGAGTACATTCAAAGTACTCATTGGCTTGCCACTTGTTATGTTATTGACCTGACATGAAAGGACCAGAGTTTGGAGATGAGTATGTCTTCGGAGATACCCCTGCGAACTAGGACGCTTCCGAGTCAGAATGCCTGTCGGTGTAGGCTTGATGGCATGGGCATCCGCTTAGCCCCTTTGTTTTTCGCTATTAGTGTACTCGTGTGATTTGGGCTTAGGACCTGTCTTGTGAACTTGACCCTTCGGTCACGTGTTGTAATAATCGGTACTCGGATGTAAGACTCTTTATTCAGTATCTGTGTTCGGTGAGCATTGATCTCTGGGATCATTGAGCACGGCGATTCTCGACTAGTAAGTCAGGCTCCCCACAGAGCTGGTATCAGAGCCATCATGACTATAGGAAGCCTTAGGTAGCATGGGCGATAGCCGGACAATTAGTGCACATATATTGACCCGAGAACCACACCCACTATATATTTCTAACCCTCTCCTGTACACCTTGTAGATGGCCGCCGTACCCGAGACGCTTCTGGAAATGGGCTTTCCTCTGCTTTTGAGTGATAGCCTCGAGAAGTGTCAAGTGCGTCGCACGCCCGTCTTTCTCTACCACGAACACTGGGTCAACACCGACACCAAGGAATATCACGTATACGTGATAGTGAAGGCTAATGACTCCCCAACTAGCTGGTTCTTTGAAGGGCCACAAATGGAGGATCTGATGTTGGCCGTAGAGACTCCGCGACATCCTTCCTGAGATGGGAAACGAACCCGCTACTCATCACTTACCTTTTGTTAAGGATAAGATAGACGGGAGCTGGACACTCAACCCTCATCTGAGGACGGGATGCCATTCAGATTTCAGACCTACTTCATCCTATCCTGAGACACCTTGACGCATCTTTTGATCAAGGAGTCAACTAGGATCCGCCAAGAGCTACACCAAGTTAAGGACCTACTTCGTATGGAGAAGATGAAGAACAGCAAGGTGAAGAAAGAAGGAGCACCTGTGATATCACCTGGCTTTGCTTTCCGAGGAGGAATACCCCCGCTTCAGGCGGTTCCTCTTCAGAGTCGACGCTTAACCACAGAAGAGGACACCGAGCTTTTCGCTACATCACCAACCAAGAGACGTCGAGATGGTCTACTTCCTTCCCCTACCCCTTCGAGGAAGGGAAGCACTAATGAAGATGAAGACAGATATGAAGATGAAGACGAATATCCCACAGAGCCGGCTTGTGAGACCGCGCAGTCGATCGCGTAGCAGCATAGGATGTACCGAACGTACGAGTTCTTGTATCAGGATTTTATGACCCGGATGTTGTCTGAACCTGTTGGAAGCAAGTCGCATTCTGCCTTGAGCAGCGTGTGAGCGACTGCATCATTTGTTTTTAAATTAATGCAATAGTTCTTTCAAAAACCTTTGTCATAAAACTTTGCACACTAGCACACACCAGACCCCCTCTTTACTAGAACGTCATCCCGATCGAGTGCAACCGGTTCAGCAGAATTTGACCTGTCTACTCCCCTGACAGGATGGTGAATGCAACTCGCAACAACACTTTCGACAACCCCGACTCTGCCTCTTCAGGACAGCAGCAGGGAACCGGAGGGGAAGCTCAAGCTGGAGATCACCATGTGCAGCAAGACGATGTTCCTCCGCAGCCGCCTCCCCCTGAAAGCTTGACCATGGCTCAGTTCCTTCAAGCTCTTCGGGAGGAGCGCCAAGCCAACAATGCCGCTATCTGGCAGCTGTCTCAAACTTTGGTGAACCACCCGCCGCAGAACGGGAATGGCAACGGTCGCTCAACTCTCTCTGAGTTTATGCGGACTACGCCGCCCATATTCACTAAGACGACTGAGCCCTTGGATGCCGATGACTGGATCCGCACTATCGAAGACCTTCTCGCTCTGGTCAAGTGCACTGACGACAACAAGAAAGTTCTCTATGCCACCCACTGTCTCGGAGGCACAGCCAGAGCTTGGTGGGAAGGCTGGGCAAGTCATCACTTGTGCTGTGTTCAAGGATAGATTCCACGCCGCTCACATTCCTCCGGGGATGATGACCATTAAGGAGCGGGAATTCCGAGCCTTAAGGCAAGGCAATGGATCATTCAAGGAGTATTTGTAGAAGTTCAACCTTCTATCAAGGTATGCACCTGAAGATGTCAGCACTGAGGCTGCCAAAGTGGAGCGCTTTACGGAATGATTACAGCAGTCACTCCAGTATCAACTGGTTGCTTGCGAATGTCAGACCTTCAGTGACCTGGTTAATAAGGCTCTTATGTTGGAAGACAAGCGTCGTGCAATGGACGACACCCGTAAGTGCAAGCTAATAAGTAGTGGAGGACCAATCAACTCAAAACCACGACCATGGCTGTTAGCCCCAGCAAGACCCAACTATCAGCAGCAGCAGTACAAGCACCCAACATTTCACCAGAAGTACCAACCTCAGCCAGTCAGCGTCAAGCCAGCTAGCACTCCGCCAAACAACGGGGTGAGCAAGACCAATCTTCCAACGCAAGTTACTTGTTTCGGGTGTGCACAACCAGGGCACTATTCCAGGTAGTGCCCCAATAAGAAACCCGGTGTTCCGCGCCCCAATGCGCCAAATCCAGGCCAAGGAGCACCAGGCAGGAACCAGGCTCCCCGCAATCAGCAGTATCAAAGCAAGGGGCGGATTAATCATATTTCCGCGGAAGACGCACAAGAAGACCCGGACTGCATTCTGGGTACGTTCCTCGTCAACTCTACCCCAGCAACAGTATTGTTTGATTGTGGTGCTTCGCATTCCTTTGTTACACAAAAGTTTGCGGAAAAGTGTGGTCCAGAACCTACCTTGCTTCGTGGGCATATGGCAATTCAAACCCCCGGAGAAGTTTTGAGAACAAACCTAGGGTGTAGGAAGGATGGGATAGTTATCAATGGGACAAGCTTCTCAGCGGAACTCATTGTGCTTAACTCGCAAGGCCTAGAAGTAATCCTCGGTATGGACTGGTTGGCCAAGCATCAGAGTATCTTGGACTGTGCTAACAGGGCCATTACCATGACAAGTGACCAAGTGGTGAAAGTCAAGTATGTCTCTGAGCCAGTACGCACTCGAGTGCCACTAGTTAACAGCCTATTAGAGGAAGGACTCGACCAAGTGCCAATAGTCTGTGTCACACCCTGTTTTTGGCTTCCCTGACTAATTAACTTATTTCAAAATTTAGGACCAATTAAAATTTTTGCGAATGCTTGTGATGCTTGGAGTGACTATTGTCTACCTGTTTGTTTAATTGCATGTGATTGACCCCCATTAATTCTTGCCATCCTCCTAATCACCTCCTCACTCCATCATCTCCTGCCTAATGATCATACCATGTGTTTAGGACAAATATCTATTTTTACCAAATATTATTTTCACCAAAAAGCTTTTCTTTGAATTAAACTTTCAAACCCCTGAGATGAGGTTTGTACTACAAGTCCTCAAATTAGGGAGTTTCTTTTGCACCAATTGTTTTATTTAAAACCATTATCAAAATGACTTTAAAAAACAACCATATTATTATTTTAATAGTTATTTTATTTAAAAGCCCTTATGTGAGGCCAGAAATGGTGTCCTATGAAGGAAATTTATTTTTATTGCCTTCAAAATATTTAAGAAAATTTAGGGAAACTGAGTGGATATATTTATTCCATATTTATGAGTTTCAACACATGGTCATGTTCAAAATATTGGGCAAACCCCTCCAAAACCATTCCTGCCTATTTCAAGCTTTTGGAATATTTCTATAAGAAATATTCTCAATAAGTTCCAGAAAAATTCTAACATGTCATCTATGATATCATTGATGATCTTGCCAAGTTTCATTTCAATCCAAGTTGATTTCGCTTCCCTAATCACTCTAAAACCCTATCTGTCCAGAATCAAATTTGAGCAACTCTACATTGTGAAGTGTCTCCAACTGTGCTCAAATTTAGTGGACATGTTCCAATACTCCAATGACGCATCCACACCAAGTGGTACATCAAAGAGAATAGAGGAACTTGTCCTAAGACCCTCAAAACCCTCTCTGATGATTCCTAACTTTGGTAAACTTTACATTATAAAGTTTCTCCAATTGACCTCAAACTTTTTGTGCATGCCTTACTGCTCAAATAATGCCCCTAGACCAAAATATTGGATTTGTGGGAATTTATTTGAATAGGGTTCTAAGCAGAAACCCATCTCTGCCCCTTTCTAGGGTTTTTCAAGTCTACATTGGAAAACTCCTCCAGCAAATCCCAAATTTGGTGTGCAAGCCTATTTTCATCTATTGTTTCACCCTGCTAAGTTTCATAGCCATTGGAATTCATCTGGTGGCCCAACCACATATCAAACACCTTGTGTGCACTCACTAATTTGGCTTCTTTTGCCCCTTCCACTTTTACCCATGAGCTCAACTTTCTACGACAGCCTCACATACTTACATTTCACCTCCAATAACTTTCCCATGGCCATTGGTCAATTATTGGAGAAGGACCCTTTGTAACTTCTCTCATTTTCACCCATGGAATCACTGTTTTTAGCCTCTTGTTTCACTTCTGCTTAACCCAAGACCCCAATTCTTTCCAGAGCCTCCCTTGTGTGCCAAGGCTTCATTTAGAGCAAAGATATGGCCTGCTTATGTGGGAAAAATGAGCAGCACTTCTTCAAATGGATTTCTTGCTGAATCATGGCTTTGAACAGAAAGTTGTAGTTATCCTCCCTTGTTTGGGCTGAAACCTTGTAGTAATGTAGTCCTTCCATGCCTAAGATTGCCAGACATAATTTCTCCCCAAGGATCCCCTCCTAAGACCCACTTTTATCAGCTCCAAGTTTGTTGTTAGAAACTTTGCGGCAGTGAACAGCCATTCAAATCAACTCCACTAGCCACCAAATTCCAGAGTCCCCTTCCTCATAGCATGCCCCACCTCCCGGACAGCTTTGGCTGGTTATTGCAAACCTGTGGGCGTGAGTGGGCGTGGTGATCACCACCCTGACCTGCAAACCGGGTGCTCTGCACCTAGTTTCTCTCCTCCCGACCGTTTCTTGGCGAAGCAGCTTGTCACGGTATGTCTCAGCCCTTGCTTTTGACCGCTCCAACCGCTCCCCACCAGCAGCTAGCCTCCAAGCTCCTCCTAGGGTGCATGGAGGCCATGCACCAAAAGCTCCAGGGGGCATCCGGGCTTTTCTTCTCCCCCCCTCTCCATTTTGGCTCCCTCCCGAGCGCCCTAAGCCTCCAGACCATCTCTCCTCTCCTCCTGGGATCCGTCCCGAGCTCCCCCTCTTCCTCCCAAGCCTTCTCTTCCTCCCTGCTCTCTTCGGGAGCCATGGCCGAAGCCACCAGAGGCCGCCACACGATCACGGTTAAACAGGGGTCTTCCCTCGCCCCTGGGCCCCCTCCGGAGGACCACCTCGTCACTGGGCCTCCTCCCAAGCTCCTCCATCTCCCTCCCTGGTGCCGAGACCAGGGGTAGACGGCCTCCCCGTATATCTCGTCGCCGGCACCCATGCAGCCCTCCCCTGCAGGTGCTGATCAGGGGAACGGGTGCGGCTAACCGCCCCGAGCGCGCCGACGGCCGGCATATCGCCGGGAGGTGGCCACAGCCGCCTGGGGAAGCTCCTCCCGTGACGGTCTACCCTCCTACATCTCCTCTCTGCCCGTGCTGGAGGTAGGAGAAGCTCATGCACATGGGGCCCACTCGTTAGTGAGCCAGGGCTGGGCCCAGCCGTCTTAAGTGGAGTCAGGTTCTCCTCGAGCCGTCTTCCTCGCACCGAAGGCGTAAACCCCGGAATACGCCTCCTGCGTGGCCCTGCGCGCCAGGCCGAGCCAACAGGCCGGCCCATTTGCTCATCTGTCGCCCCTGGCGCTAGATAGCTCGAGCGATAAGTGCCCCCTCTTCCTTTTCCTTTCATTCCTATCTTACAAATTCCACCATAAATTCATGCTAACTCCAATTTCATCTTGCCAAATTTCTGCAGGATCCTAAAAAAGAGGCCTATCCAAATAAGGCGAGGGATAAGTGCCCCCTCTTCATTTTCCTTTCATTCCTATCTTACAAATTCCACCATAAATTCATGCTAACTCCAATTTCATCTTGCCAAATTTCTGCATGATCCTAAAAATGAGGCCTATCCAAATAAGTGCTTTGCACATTTTTCCCTCCCAACTTTCTGTGGTGTTTTATTTAAAATCCCAATGTGGATATAAAATATCCCACCTTTAAAAATTCCTAGCAGATTCAAATCAACTCCAAATGGAGTGATTCAAACTCCGAGAGCCTTCTAAGATCCTTCTCTATTTCTAGAACCCTGGTCAACATTTTTGTGTGACTTACTTCTGTTGCAATAAATAAATAGCTCCTATTGCTATTTATTCCTCATTGTAAAATATCTAGAATATTTATACCATCTCCAAATCCAGTGAAACCGCTTCCTAAATATTTCTAAAATCATTCTCTGTTAAATGGGTGCCTCCACTCATTTTTAACAGAATGATTTCTGTTGTCTTTTTCAATGGCCACCTATTGCGCCTTTCACCTATTAAAAAATCCTTGATGATTCAAATCTCCTGTGAGAAGCTTCGGGTATTTTTCTTATGACCAGAGAGGTCCAAGAAAAATAAAACTTCTATTTATAGAACAATTTTATTCTGCTTGCTATATGGCTTACCATAGTTGTTTCCGACGATAGTTGATGGTAGACGGAGTATTCGGAGTTGGAGCGGAAGACCTCGAAGACCCCGAGGACTTACGTGAGCAAGGCAAGTAGCCCTTTGACCATGACTTGAGCACATACATTGATGCATGCTAGAATAGCAATTACTTTTCCGTTGCATGTGATCACAGTGCCGGTTCATCATTGGTGTGATGGTACCGAAGGCTTCATCAAAGCACTTGCATGATAGTGATGTTATACATATGGCTCCTCGGAGCACCAGCATGATGAGCTTGACCCTACCATCTATGATGATCATGCTACTGTCATGTTGACTAGTAGAGTAAGATCATTGCATTGAGCTTGACCCTATCCCTTGAGGGTCATGTTAATACCATGTTGACAAGTAAAGATAGAGCATATTATCACGAGCATGATGATGAGTTAAATCAAGAGTTTATGAAAACCCCGTCCGGTGCCACTAATGCCCGAGGGTGATGATGAGTTGGTGATCACTTTTGGTGAAGTGATGCACCGGTGTTTTGTGTGAGTATGGTTTCGGAAATGGGATTACATTTATGATGTGTCGACCGTCCCAACCTTACTAGTACGACCATGATACCCCTTTATGGGACGGGGTTTTGTTGATTACTCTGGTCGGTGCTAGCAAAGAGCCACATTACTAGTGGCGGGAGTGATTGTCGTCACTCTCGTGGTGGGGTCGTGCCAGGTAGGACGAGTATGCCATTATTATGAGTTCCTGGCACACCGTTGGTCCCTGCATGGTTGATACTGTCCAGAGTCGGTGCTTGTAAGACGTACAACATGTGGGTTGGGTACCAATCGAGCGGACCTCTTTGTCTAGTATCGTCAGGGGAAAGATGATGATCGGGTACTTACCTCGGGTATATGTGATATACCGCGAGTCGTCGATGACACGGAAGTTTCCCAGATCTCATGGGTCCAGGGTACTACCTGTGCAGAGTGTAAACTATTCAAATAGCCGTGTCCACGGTCAAGGACAGTTGGGTGGTGCTGCTTAAACTACGTCCAACGTTTCCGCATAAACCAAGTGTGTGTGTGTGAGTTCGGTGAATGGTGTTAATAACCGGAGTTACTTGAGGAATTGCTATGACCAAGTTCGGTGACTTGGCATATAGGGTGAACCCGGTGTGTTCAACCCTTGTCAGATATGTCGATATCTGTAACCTGTTCTTCAAGAGTAGTTCTTTAACTTGTTGCATATACCTGATCATTCCGCCAAATTGCATTCCACCAAAGATACATCTTACTGTTCTTCTTCACTATCAATGTTCATATCATGGGCTGTTTGCGAGTACATTCAAAGTACTCGTTGGCTTCCACTGGTTATTTCATTGACCAGGTGTGAAAGACAGGATATGGTGAAGATTAACTCGGTGACGTTCTTGCGAGCAAGGATGCTACCCAGTCAGAATGCCTGTAGGTTAAGGCTGATGGCATGGGTTCACGCTTTCAACCAATAATTCCCGCTATTGGTCTAGTTTGGTGCTTTGGCCTTTAAGGCCCTATGTATGTAAGACTCGACCGAAGTGGTCATTTATTGTATCAAACGGTATGTATGGATGTAAGACTCTATTATTCAGTATCTGTGTTTTGTGAGCACTGATCATTGGGATCACTGGGCACGGCGATCTCGACTTACTAGTCGGGGTCCCCACAGTCTGTGAGTACCCGGATGTCTTTCCTGATGAGCTACCAGGGATGCCTCCTGACCGAGACATCGAGTTCATCATCGAACTCATGCCCGGATCATGGCCTATCTATAAGAAGCCTTACAGGATGGGATCCGAAGAGCTAGCGGAGTTAAAGAAGCAACTGGATGAGCAACTCAGGAAAGGGTTTATTCGTCCAAGTGCGTCACCTTGGGGATCGCCTGTTCTCTTCGTGTCCAAGAAGGATGGGACAATCCGACTTTGCGTCGATTACCGTTCACTCAATGAGGTCACAATCAAGAACAAGTATCCACTCCCCATGGTTGAAGACTTGTTCGACGAGCTTAACGGAGCAAAGGTATTCTCCAAGATCGACCTCCGATCTGGATATTACCAACTAAAGATTCGACCCGAAGACATTCCAAAGATGGCATTTGTGACCCGGTACGGTCTGTACAATGCACTGTCATGTCCTTCGGATTGACAAATGCCCCAGCTTACTTCATGTACCTCATGAATAAGGTTTTCATGGAATATTTGTACAAGTTTGTCATCGTATTCATTGACGACATATTAATCTTTTCCAAGTCTGAAGAGGAGCATGAACAACACTTGAGGTTAGTACTGGAAAAGCTTCGAGAGCACCAACTGTATGCCAAGTTCAACAAATGCCAGTTTTGGCTGAATGAAGTTGGACTCCTAGGTCATACCATAGCAGCAAGTGGATTGGCAGTTGATCCCTCTAAGATTACCAAGGTAACCAACTAGGAATCGCCAATCGATGTGAAAGAAGTCAGGAGCTTCCTCGGACTCGCATGATACTACCACAAGTTCGTAGAAGGATTCTCCTGCATCGCGCGACCTATGACTCAGCTCTAGAAGAAAGGCAAGAAGTTCGAATGGACACCGGAATGTGAGCGAAGCTTCCAAGAATTGCAGAAGAGGCTAACCACCGCCCCGGTATTGGCCACTCCAGATATCAGCAAGGAGTTTGTGATATATTGCGATGCCTCAAGGACCGAGCTTGGTGGGGTTCTAATGCAGGATGGAAGGGTCGTGGCATACTTGTCGCGGCAACTGCGCCCGCATGAGGAGAATTATGCCACCCATGATCTCGAGTTGGCAGAAGTAATGCATGCCCTGAAGACATGGCGACATTACCTTCTGGGGAAGCTATGTGAAATATACACCGACCACAAGAGTCTGAAGTATATTTTCACCCAAAGGGAATTGAATATGAGGCAACGGAGATGGTTGGAGTTAATCAAAGACTACGACATCAGCATTCAATATCACCCCAGTAAGGCAAATGTAGTGGCCGATGCCTTGAGTCGGAAGACCAGCACCCTAAACGTCATGCTTAAGGAAAGGAAGCCCGCCTTGGATGAAGAGTTGGAGAACTTCGGATTGGAACTGATGGAACCAGGATTCCTAGATAATCTCGAAGTCAAACCAGCGCTGGAAGACGACATCAAGGAGGCCTAGAAGTGTCACAAGAGCATCAAAGGTATTAAGAAGAAGATTCTAGAAGGCAAGGCCCCAGGATTCTTGGAGGATGATCAAGGACTGGTGTGGTTTGGGGAACATATATGCGTACCCAACAAGGCCGAACTCAAGGAACTCATCCTACGGGAAGCTCATGATAACTCCCTTGGGTCAGGGCATCTTGAGATTTAGGTAGGCGTAATGAGGCATAGAGTTGAAGTGCGCACATGTCGTGCGGCTGAGTAGGCCATGATAACCGCTATGGAAGGGGACGGCGTCTAAGATTAAGTCTTCGTTGTGGAAGTTATCGGGTGATCCAAACACGACCTCCAGCGTTACCATGCCAGAGCAGCAGGCTTCGACGCCTCGGATCACTCTGTTAAAGTTAGTGTTGTTGGGTTTGATCCTTGATGGGTCTATGCCCATCTTTTTCACCGTATGTGGGTAGATCAGGTTAAGGATACTTCCATCATCCATAAGAACTCTAGTGAGGTGGTACCCATCTATGATGGTCTCTAGGAAAAGGGTCGCCGGCCCTCCATGATGGAAACTGGTCGAATGATCACTATTACTGAAGGTGATCAAACAAGCCGACCATGGGTTGCACTTCGAGGCTATGGGCTCCATGATATTATACCTCCAGAGAGGATCGCTTCCTCCCCTTCTTTGCTATGTTTGTAGCGTATATCATATTCACGGTTTTCACCTCTGGGGGGGAATGTTTCTGGCCCCCAGTGTTCGGACCACGGGGCTCGTCGTCGCCTTTGCTTCGTGGGCCCTTGCCTTGTTCCTCGGCTGCTAGTTTGCCGACCTGTTTAAATACACAACAGTTAAGTTGGTGTGGGTGGTGGTATTGTCTTGGGTGCCATGGATCTGGCAGGGCATGTCCATTATTTTATCTAATGGAGTCGGTCCATACCTGTTCCCTTTAAGGAGTTTCTTCCGGTGTCCAGGTTTTGAGTTGCGGAAGCTAGCATTTATGGATGTGTCATCGGCATTGCCATTATTGTGGTGGCGTTTGTTCTTGATTCATGTGTTTCTTGACATTTCCATACCAAACATCTGAGGTGCCGAGGTCGTCCGCATTATGGCCGCTGCGAGCTAGCTAATTGTCCTCGCCCACACAGAGCCGTGTCACAACGGTAGTGAGAGCAGACATTGTTCTCAGTCTATCCTGGCCGAGCACGTAATCCAGCCATTCATCCTCGATATTATGCATGAAGGAAGCTATCTCCTCGGCATTCGGGCAGTCCATGATCCGGTTCTTCTTGGTTAGGAACCCATTCTAGAATTTTTTGCCCGATTCTCCCGCCTTTTGGATGGTGTTGCTCAGGTTGGAGGAATCTGGTGGTCAGAGATAAGTTACTTGAAAATTAGACAGGAAGGCTTCTTCGAGCTCTTCCCAGCTTCTGATGGAACTTTCGGGTAAGTTGTTTAGCTAGTGCCACGCTAGCCATTTCAGCTTTAGGGGTAGGTACTTGATGACTTGGAGGTTACATCCCCTGGCCTTATGGATGTGGAGAAGGAAATCTTCTATCCACACGACGGGGTCCGTAGTCCCATTGTATCGGTATATGTTCACGGGTTTACACCCTTCCATGGATTGGTGTTGCATGACCTCATATGTAAAGCACAGTGGGTGGGCGACGCTTCTGACTCGGGTCATACTGCGCCCGAGATCGGCTGTTGGTTGTGCTCAGTACGGTTCCTAATCTCTATTGCTATGGGTAAATAAAGGTTAGTCTCCATCCCATGGAGCGGGACAGTACCTTCTAGATCGATAGATGGACCTGTTGCAACCTGTTCTGTTGTCCAAGCCGTGTCGTAGGTCGTGTCTACCCAAGGGTTGTGCACGTTCCTTTCTTTTCCTTTGGGGAGGAATGGTTCTATACTCGGCTTCTCCGGCCGCTCTGTCGCGCCCTTGAGCTGGGCAATCGGGTAGATCGTGCTGTGTGTGCCTAGGGACACGGGCTTTGCAGCCTCGTCATCAAACTAAGGTAGCAGGTGCCAGCATGGGTAGCTTTTGATCTGAACTGGCCACTCGGTGCCATATCCTTCTTCGACTGCGAGTACTATCGTCCATCTATTGTTGATGATATCTTGTTTGGCTTGGACCCGCTATTGCTTTGCTTGGAGGCTGCGGGCGGTAGCTATGAGCTGCTGCCCGAACCGTTCCTGACTCTCAAGGTCCTCGGGAACTGTGAAGTCTTTGGCCTCTAGGATATCTTCCGCGTTGCTAGGGGGGCATAGTTGTCATCGTCTGAATCGTTGGGGTCATCAGGAACAAACTAGCCCTCGGTCTTGTTCGGGTCCTCCGGTGGCTGCTCGAGAGCTCCAAGTTTACCGGGGTCCTCCAGGGTTGTATTTTCCCTCCTGTCCTGTATGGTCCCCCTTCCCTTGTTTGCCTTGGCATGTTTATGCTCCCTTCGCACTTTGATTGCTTCTCCTTGAACTTGTTGCTATTTTGTTTGGGGGTATGATCGCCATTGTCCTCGGGTGTGTCCACCATGTAGGCGTCATAGGTGGAGGTGGCAGTCCACCGCCCGGTATTAACATGGGCGGGGTCATCATCCTCATCATCCATTTCTTCAACCACCTCGGAGGCGTAATCCAACATGTCGTTTAAGTCTTTGACGGTGGCTACCAAGTGGGTGGTGGGTGGGCTGTAAAAGTCCTCATGATCCTCATCCGTATCGGTCCGAGTATAGGTCGGGCTTGGGCCGTCTGCGATTTTCATTGACTGGATGTGGTTGAGAGTCTCGTTTAGCATCGAGGTTGTCCTGATCGGTTTCTTGACGGTTTTTTAAGTTGACCTCCATGGCTCCCACGAGAGACATGTATTCAGAAATGACCATTTGTTGTTGCTCACGCACTAAGGTTGGGTCCGGTCTCAAAGCCAACTCTTCGACAAAGATGGAACCGAGATCATGGCCACGCAAGATACCATAAGTCAATGCTTCGGGATTTTGGAACTCATCGAGCAAAAATGTGATCTTCGCAGGGAAATGATCGCCCCCAGAGTCGGAGGAGAATTCTTGATTCCCGTACCTTTTCTCTTGACTGGGGACGAAGCCTCTGATCTGGCCTTAGCGGCGGGTCAGGTCGGCGCAGCGTGAAGCTGCCGAACACGAGAACCTGCCTAGGAAAGAATATGTCCTCGTCGCTGATTTGTTCGCTAACGATTAAGGGAGCTATCAATCCTTTCGGTGATGCCACATCAGAACTCTCAATGAAAGTACCAATGTCGGTTGCAAAACCGGCGGATCTCGGGTAGGGGGTCCCGAGCGGTGGACCTTGGATTGATGGGTTACAGTGGACGATGGAGAAAGTGTTTACCCAGGTTCAGGCGCTTGAGGAGGTAAAACCCTACGTCCTGCTTGATTATATTGATGTGTATGAGGATTACAGAGTTGATCTACCTCGAGATCGTATAATCTAAAACCCTAGATGAGTAAACATGCATATGCGTATGAAACCCTCTGGTTTATATAGACACCAAGGGTTCTTAGGGTTACATACAACTGACCTCTAACCGGGTACAGATGTGCCGATCTGGTCTACTTAACTTGGATAACACACTAGTCCTTGAAGCTTTCGTTCTCGAACATGAGGTCTTCACGCAGTCCGGTCTTCAACAATACGTCCCATTAGGTCAGTCTGTAAGAAATGGGCCGACTCTCCGAGGACCCCTTAGTCC
Organism: Hordeum vulgare subsp. vulgare; assembly: GCF_904849725.1. NCBI lineage: Eukaryota > Viridiplantae > Streptophyta > Magnoliopsida > Poales > Poaceae > Hordeum > Hordeum vulgare. The sequence continues at coordinate 297,896,017 of NC_058524.1, read as the reverse complement.
CGGACTCACTCAGTTATGACCAAGAATATGCATTCTCATCTTTGGCTTCCAACTATCAAAGTTTGTACCATAAAAATATGGACCTCTATAGTGGTAATTTCCCTTACTAGATGTCATACTATCTTAGGCTGTGAAATCGATGAAATGGGAACCAAAGCTCTGGTAACACCTGTAGGATCCGAAGTATGTCTAGAGGGGAGTGATTAGACTACTTGACCAAATAAAAACTTAGCCATTTCCCAATTTTAATTGTGGCGAAGTTTTAGCAACTGTTGTAAGTCAAGCACACCGTACACATGCAGGTCTAAGAGGATAGCAGCGGAAAGTAAAGACTTGCAAATGTAAATAGAGGGTAGAGATAGGAAGATCAAACACCAAGTTTGACACAGTGATTTTTGGCGTGGTTCCAATAGGTGGTACTATCGTATGTCCATGTTGATGGAGACTTCAACCCATGGAGGGTAACGGCTGTGTGAGTCCACAGAGGGCTCAAGCCATGAAGGGTCCACGGTGAACCAACCTTGTCTATTCCATCATGGCTTATGTCCATGGACTAGCCCCATTTGGGGTAGATCTTCACGAAGTAGGCGATTTCCTTGCCTTTATTAACTTCTTGGTTCAACTCCACAACTCGAAGTAGGAGGCTCCCAAGTGACACCTAACCAATCTAGGAGGCACAACCCTCCAAAAGGAAATATATGCGGTAGTACAATGAACTCCTTGCTACTGTGCTTCAAAATATAATCTCCTCAACACTCAATCACTCTCTTACAGAGTTGGCATGGGTAAAAGAGATTGATTGGGTGGAAAAAAACTTGGGGAGGGTAGAGATCAAGTTTCAAATGGACGGATTGGAATATCTTGATATCAACACATGACGAGGTGGCTCTCCCTCAGAAAAATGGATATGGCAAGTGTATTGTGTTCTGAGTGCTTTCCCTACGAATGAGAGGTGGTGGATGGGTTTATATTGGCATGTCCAAAAATCCAATCACTACAACATTATTGCCCTACTCAGTGAAACCAAAGTGAAACACGGTGGCACTCACTTGTACAAAATGTGGAAACTTTTGTATTATCACTGAGACAAATATAGAAATCTCTATGGTACCGATCTGGGTGACCTAGGGAAGTTTCCAAATATTAGTGGGACCGATTCCAAAACATGGAATTTCTGGTTCTTGAAAACAACATACCAGAAACTTGGTCACCGATTTTGGTGGCATCGAAAGGAATGTTGGTGGCATGGAGATGCTAGGGTTTGGCATAGGTTCTATCTGGTGCAAAATCAGTATGGCCGAATGAAAATTCTTGGTGGCACCGATTATGGATATTTGGGCTTTGGAAAGAAAATTTTGTGGGAGAATGGATGAGTATTTTTGGTGGCTATCTCCAAGCACTTGAGCAGTCAATTCATAATAGGTACCTCATCCCCTTTTAATAGTATTGGATTTCCTATGGACTTAAATGTGATTTCGCACAAATATAAAATGTAGAGTCTTGTAGCTTGAAGCTTGGCGAATCCTATTTCCTTCCTTACAACCAGGCACTAGTAGGAAAAACCTTATAGGAAGGAGGCTAGTAGTAGCGCTCGAATATGGCACGGGCGGCTGCTACTTAGCAGTAGCGCTAGATCTGACCATAGCTGTAGCGCTTGATTTGCAAACATCGCTACTGCTAAACGTGACCCAACAAGCCCACCGACGGTAGAAGTAGTAGCGGCGCGCTTGGGAAAAGCGCTACTGCTAAGTAGAATAGTAGTAGCGCTCTTGGGGAATCAACACTACTGGTACACGTTCTCCTGTGTCGTCTCCCAAATCCCCTAACTCTCCCTCCACTCCTTCCCTCTCCCCCTCTCCCCCGCACGCTCGTATCTCACCACCGCTGCCCGCTAGAGCCCTCATTTCCCATCCCTACGCGCGCCTTCGACCCCCCTCCCTTGTAGCTCCCGTAAGCCCCCGCCCCGCTCCCCATGCGTCTGTCCCTTGCGTCGGACGCCCCCGCCCCCTCCTCCACATGTTGTGGTGTAGTTAGAGATCAGGAGAAGAAGAGGAGGAGAAGACGAAGAAGAGGACAAGAAAAGGAAGAAGAAGAGGAAGATAAGTGGAAAAAGAGGAGGAGGAGAAGAAGAAGAGGAGAACAAAAGGAAGAAGCAGAGGAGAAGAAAATGAAGAAGAAGAGGAGGAGAAGAAGAAAATATTTAGAATTTTTATTATTTTATTTTTTGTTATTTAATTGCTATATATTGTTATTAGGTTAGTGCTGGATTATTAGTGTTAGTAATATTTAGAATTAGGTTAGGGTTAGAATAAGAAGAAAGATGAACAAAAAGAAGAAAATAAGAATAGGAAAAAAGAAAAATAAGAAGAGGTGGAGAAGAAAAGAAGAAGAAGAAGAAGGAAAATAAGAAGAGGAGGGGAGGAGAAGAAGAGGAAAAATAGAAGAAGAGGAGAATTAGAAGAAGAGTAGAAGTACAAGAAAAAGGGGAGAAGAAGAAGCAGAGAAGAAAACAAGAAGAAGAAGAAGAAGAAGAAGAAGAAGGAAAGGAAGAAGAAGATGAGGAGAAGAAGAGAAAGAGGAGAAGGAGAGAAAGAGGAGAAGAAGAAAATAAGAACAGGAAAAAGGAAAATAAGAAGAGGAGGAGAAGAAAAGAAGAAGAAGAAGGAGAAAAAGAAGAGGAAAAATAGAAGAAGAGGAGAAGTAGAAGAAAAAGAGGAGAAGAAGAAGTTGAGAAGAAAACAACAAGAATAAGAAGAAGAGGAAGAAGAAGAAGAAGAAGAGGAAGAACTGAAGAAAAGGAAGAAGAAGAGGAGGTGAAGAAGAAATAGGTTAGCTAGTGTGCTAGGTTAAATCTATTTTTTTGTCATTTGATTGCTATTGGTATTAATTTTTCTTGCTAAGTTTGTGTTAATTCATCACATATTGTTTTGTGGTAAGTAAGTACTCTGTTCAGTAATGTTGGTCGTTTCTGCCATGGTCACGCGAACTGAAAGTATACTCAGTTGTGCCGGAATGTCCTAGTGGCCTATGTTTTGCCGAAATGTTGATTCATTTCCATTCCGGCAAATTTCACGCGCTCCATATGTCCACTTTTTAGCAAAGGCCATGCAGAAGATTTCCTTGAATTTCGTCATGACTTGTGCTAGAAACTAGAATATATTGAGTGCCCGAGAATTGCTGGAAAGGGGAATGAATCAATATCCCGACCATAAATAGTCCCCCTTTTATTATTCATGCTTTTGTTTATATATAGATGTTCAATTCTTTCGATATAGTGTCACGGTTGTTGTTTATGCATTTAAAAACATGTTCCATGGATTATAAGTTAAATTACCACATTAAAACAAGAAATATATGCCGATGATTATTGGGAGTGTGAATATTGTGGGGACTATCGGGGTTTGTGCGACAGGCCTTAGTTGCGAGAAGACGGGTTCTTCAGCGTCAAGCTTGACGAGACCATCGAAGATTCTATGGTACGCAACAATGACAAGTGTTCTCGTAATTAAGCATGCATGACTTTTGTTTCTTTGCTTCAATGTGTAATTTATGTTTTATACAATTCGACAAGTTCCTCGCTTGCCATGCAAGAAGATATGTGTTGGAGAGGCTTGGTTTCAAAGACCACGAGAGTATGGAGACGAGGAAAGCTAACCTGAGCACTATAGATGGTCACACATTTCTGATCAAAGTAATGAATTCAATTTTTAAGACAGAAATAGGGTGCCCAAATTCGGAAGATCTTTGCAAGGCATATGGATTTCAGAAGGGTATGGAAATAACCTTTGATCTTCGTCCTAAAGATAATATGCAAGGCAACATCGACATTTGGGTTGTTGTCGATATGCTTCCTATTTTACCTCCATGTGAGTTCCTCAAGCATATTTGTCAAGTAATTTGCATTCTATATTTACAAATAGTTGGCGTTCATCCATTATAATTTACAGCCTATTTCGTTTCTTCGAGTGAATTACGTAAATTAATTGACACGACCGACTACACGTATGGATCACATCTTACTTGGGAGGAGAAGGATGTTCTCCTTTACTTTCTTGTTGGTGTCCTGGTTTGTAGGGATAACTTCCCGTATAATTTGGCAATTGACCCAAATTATACATTCTACATGCCACTAGCGCATAGATTGACGGCCGATGACATTCGCCGGAATATCTTGGTAAGAGTTTGCTAATTAAGTACGCTCTACTATTGCATAAATGGTGTTGATTACATTGCTAACTAGGTTATTATTATGTTCTTCAATAGGAACTGCCAAAGGATGTAGTGCCTCTGTTGATGCACCGAGAAGGTCATATGGAAATTAAAAGCCCTTTAAGGGCTGAGTTCGATGCTGCATACTCGACTAACCGCAAATAAAAAAGGCTCCAAATTGAAGCATGGAGAGAAATAAAGAAGGATCGCAAGCCACAAGTTGGAGACCGTTGGATCTCTGTGCTTCATCACAGATACATAGGTGTTATTCTGTTTTATGACATTATACCTAGTAGTGAGGACTAGGTCTTATGAGAGACAAGTTTTCTGGTTTATATTAACTTGGCATGATCGATTTGGATGCATGCATATGATGACTATTATGATGTTTTCTGTTTTATGAGATTTTAACTTGGTATATGATTAAGATGATGATGAGTTGTTAGATTAGTATGTCAGATGATGCTGAGTTATATGACATGACCTTTGTGCCATGACTTGTGTGTATCGCCATTTTCAAGATTTGATTATATTTGTGTTGGATAACGATATATATGTTGGATAATGGTGATAATGGCATAAATGACGAGACTACTTTATGTGTATGATATGATGAGAATAATACATGTTTGTTATGATACGATGAAACTATTGTTTAGAGCATGCACAAATACGTAGAGGGTGCATAAATTCGACGGGAATTAAATATTGAAAGAAGGAATATCAGCAGTAGCGCTGGAATATTAGCAGTAGCGTTGGTTTAGCACTAGCACTTTATATATTACAATGCTACTGCTAACGTAGATACCATTAGCGCTTTAAATCCAGCACTACTTCTAACAGGTTAGATGTAGCGCATTGGTAGTAGCCCTGCCCCCAGTACTACTAGTAAGGGAAAAACCAGCGCTACTGGTAGGCTTTCTCCTAGTAGTGAGGGGTTCTCCTCACAATCCTTAGCCGATGCATCTTTGAACTTTGCTGAAATATATTTAGATAAAAACATTAGTTCAAAGACACATATGTTGTTATTAATTACCAAAACCACCTTAGGGAGAAGTTGTGCTTTCACAAGCTCGCAAGGTGCTCGAGAGTGCTAGTACACGTGTGAATGGGAAGGTTTCGATCTTTGTGAAGGTAGCCACATACCTCCTTTTATACGCAAAGGGGTTACCAGAGTGTCTAAAATGGTTATTACACGGGGTAAAAAGTAAATAATGTAGCTACTAAAACTACTGACAAGAGCTAAGTGGGAAATATCTCACCGTGACAGATTAGGATAGGCACCTTAAATGCGGTTGTGAGGTGTCACAGTCGCGCTATCTCCCGAAAAGTATTGCCTCTCCTACTGTGTCGTTCCATTAAAGTTGATGTAAATCTCCTGAACAGCCACGCGTCCCGACAAGCTCTACCTAACTGCATGCCTAGTCGACATCTAGCTGATGTAATGCAACGAACAAGATGTGGTCCTACCCTTATTTTGTTTCGAGGGCCTCCACAGGGATAGAAGAACATCTCATCCTTTCGCAAGAATTGATATCATTACAAGTACATGCAAATAAGATATGAGTATATATAATTGGCTTATACTCTTCACAAGCTAATCATGATCATCTCAGTACAAACATACATTCAATCACCATTCAAAAGAGCAGGGTCGGACTATAGACGAAATCAAACAATAAAAACAATGTCCATCCTTGCTATCTCAGGTTGTCGGCGTGGAATCCGTCCTATGATCGATGAGATGAAGAAGAAGAGACTCCAACTAGAACAATCATCATGCTCGCGTGAAAGTATCGCTTTACCTGTACCTGCAACTATTATTGAAGTAATATGTGAACCACAGGGACTCAACAATCTCATTTCCAAAGTTGTTAAGACTAGCAAAGATTAATGGGTGAGGTATGGTTAAGTAGTGAGGTTGCAGCAAGCGCTAAGCATATATTTGAGTGGCTAACTTACGGGTACAATAATAACAGGGGTGACCTACGCATAAACGAATGTGAGCTAATAATGATCAAGAATTGGTCCAGAACACCTACTTATGAGTCCAAGATAAAACCACCATGTTCCCTCTCGGATTCAAAACTCACGAGTAGAGACAGTCATAGTTACGCACATATATTCCAAAATTTTGGGTAGTCGGCATGATGCACTTCATTTCATTCCATACTAGCAAGGTCTAATTATGCACACATTCATATCTAGCATCCATACTACATGGCTTTTTGAAATAACGAGATTCTCACACTTGGAAAAACTAGCATTGTGCAAGGAACAACAGTTTTTATCACATTGACATGTTTGACAGCAAAATCAACTAGGATGCAAAACCTCTACCTGAAAGCAAATGGCACAAACTAACAGAGGATAACATGATTTACAATTCATTCCATTACACCAGCCTCATTCGGGATGTAGATCAATAGCAAAAGGCATGGAAACATAGTAACAAAATATAACAGATTCTAGACTTAGAACTATTTTGACCCTACAACTACAACATTCTCATGGCATGTTAGCAGCAAGAAAATAACATCTGAACATGTTGTTTCATGTCAAACAAAAATACGAGGGGCTAATACTCATCACACAGGGCACATATCATGTTCAACAAAAATTCATGTGATGCATGTATTAAGTCACACAAAAATAACAAAAGGGGATCAAAACAAAAATAGCGTGGACACAAACTTGCTCAAATGACAAAACTAATTGCACAGACATATTTTATGGATTTTCCTACCCCAAAATCATATATAACATGTGGGAACTTACTTTGAAAAAAGAAACAACAATTATGCAAGATTATGGCTTTTACGCAAATCAATGTAAATAGATGAAAGTTTTAAACATTGATGAAAGTTTGATATTATTAATCTATACCAAATTCTACACATTTTACATATATAAATGGATTTAATCTGTTGCATGGTTGTGAAGTTATTAAATGCATGAACATTGAGGACTTTTGTGAAAATCTATAATTCCCTGGTTAATTGGTTAAATTCGCAACATGGAGAAAAACACACATGGGACAAATCTGCTAGAGGAACTTAGCACAACATATTATGAAGTGCACATGTGTGAGGGATTCCGGGCAGCTCACCCTGGTACATGGGGCGGCTGGTGAAGCGGCTCGGCTCGGGTGGTGACGGTGATGCGGGTGGGCCTTGAGTGCGGGGTGGCAGGGCCATTGAGACAATGTGTCTTCGCCTGGCGTTTGGTGTGGCCCACGTAGATGCCTTGTTCACTTGCGCACGAGCTCGAGCAGGGCAATGGCAGCGGCAACCTTGGGCTATGTCGCGCTACAACTATGGGGCGGTGAGGCACGGGGCGGTCGGGAGATGAGAAGATCCGCCGCGGCAGTCTGGATCCAACGATCCCCAGCAGGATCGGATGCAAAGCAACGGCAGATGGCGTCCTTGGAGGTCCCTCATGACAGCCATAGCTGATGGGGCGAGGCAGGGGATGGTGCTGATCTTCCGCGAGCTATTTCGCACGGTGCAGTGCCTTCGGGAGGCGTAGGTCCGGCTGGTAAGGTCGTTCAATGAGAGGTCATCACGGTCGTGGGGCTCGAGGCGTTGCGACATGTGGTGCACCTTTTCGTTGAGAGACATGCAGGAGGGGGAGGCACGAGCCTCGGGCGAGCGGAATCGCGGGCTCGCGCGGGCCAAATATGGGCTTACGAGCCCACGCGGGAGGTGGAAGGTGGAGCTATGGTGGAGGTTGCTAGTGTTGGGGCATGGATTCTCAGGTAGAACAGCGGAAGGCCATTTTTGGACGGCCAGGGTGTCTATATATGGAAGTGGAGGGCTCGGGTTAGCTGTTTTAGTTTGTTTTCGGACCATAGGATCGCGATTGGACGGCTCCTGCAATGGCTAGCGGCTATGCTGGGCTAGGTTGACTATGTAGGAGGCATTGGGCTAAGAGACGAGAGAGGATTGTGTCGTGGCAATGGAGTTTTAAAACCGAAAACGACCGCTAATTTAAACCGACAATAATGTCGTTATATGTGTAACGGTTCGCGTATCAAACGGACTTCAAATGTGACGAAACTTGGCACGCAGTATGCCTACAATAAAATAAAATAAAATAAGTCTGCATGCTAGCTTTATACCCATTCTGAGAAAGTTTTATACAACTTTTAAAAACAATATTTAAACGATGCCATGGGCGCGTACGTGTGTGGTTGGTCCCGAAATGGTCAACAACAAGAACAAAGAGAACTGGCAACTAATAACAGATGCAAGTTTTGAAAAAATGAGGGAAGCATAGTGCCAATGCAATGTTGATGATGCGCATGATGTGGTGATGAACGGGATAGCCAAATAATTCTCACGTGATTACAATATAAAAAGGGGGATCTTCTAGAGCGACGGTTCCAAGCTATTATAACTCTCATCCACTAACAAGAGATCTCGACCCGAGATCTTAGAATGAAAGGGGAAGAGGAACAAGAAAGGAAGAGGTAAAACTTATTTGCCTCTTTGAAAAATAAGAGAAACCAAGGAAGCTTGAAGGTTGCAAGAGATGAAGAATGGAATGAGAAACGACACAAAATTCAAAAGAAATTTGGGCAGCACTCCGGTAGGAAATAGAGGCAAAACTTGCTAAGATGGAAAGCACTTGAAAGGGAGACACAACACTTTGGTTAAATGGATAAGCAAGTGAAGAACATGATCTTAACAAAAAGAGATGATGAATTGGAGAGAGCAACCACCGGCACAAAACAATGAAAAAAAGAACGAAGGTTGAAAGAATAAGATTGACCCTACAAAGATTTAGATGAAGCTTCTTTACGAAATACTTGAGAAAAAACTTGGAACTCTGGAAAAGCAAAGATGAACAACTCTGAATCGACAATTTGATAACATGAACAACTTCAAAAGAAGGATTGAAATCACATTGATGAACAAGAATAAGAGTTATGTTATTCTTATGCTTCATCAAGTTCAATTGATGACAAGCAAAGGATTTGGCATACTACTTATTCTTCTTGAAAAAGATTGAAGAGCGAATGCCAAGAACATGAAGAACTCTTGAGCGAACCTCCGTGAAAATTGAAACGAATGAGTACACTACCAATGAATGGATATACATGAGAATGAAGAGATCATGAACGGTCTAGGAGGAATTTTCAACAACCACCAGAAACAAATGTGATACGAATGAAGATATAACAATTGAGATGAATTATCTTGAAATAATGGCCTTTGGAGGATCGTGAAATGAAAACAGCTCTGAAATACATCAGATAGATATGGACGGAATTTTTCATGATAAAAAACAATTTATGAGAGTCACCATAAGTTTCCACGACGAATCTTAAAAAGAATGGACAAAGATTTAAGAGGAACTCCTCCTCAGTCTTCAATGCAGAGATTGATGGCAATAAGCACCACCAAAAATTACTGAGACACTCCGGAATAATGAATAAAGAACGGTTGAGCCAACGATGGAAATAAGTCAGATTGATCTGAAGAAGCAATATGACAGATGGAATCCATAGATACGTCACACTTGAAAAGATTTAGAAGTCTTCAGAAAAGATTAGAAAATCCAGGTAAGATCATGGGAAAAACCTATGCGTTTTGGGCCCACCCAAAATAAAACACCGTTGAATGGAATTCTTTGGAAGGGAGATTGCACCGGAACAAGTGAAAACTTAATGAGGTGAGAACTTCAAAATAATTTGGAAAGATTTTGAAGGGAAACATGAATCTTCTGAAACATCTTCAGCACTCCGGATAGAATAGAGAGGGATGAAAAACAAGAGACGCTTGAATAAGAATTCCCAACGTGGGAAAGCATTTAGCAAATGAAACTGATATGATGTAACACCGGGAGGTTGAAAAGAATCCACCGATAAGAAAACTATAACGAAGAATGATGAACTCATAACACTTGAGCATCTTCACAATGAATCACCGGATACAATATGGAAGGGAACATAGAGAAAACAACAACAAAAGATGGCACTTGGATGACAATTTAATCATGGAAGAAAAGGGCGGGGCTGGGGGGAACAAAGACATCTTGGGATGGATAAGATGAATTCCAGAAGAAATATGAGGATTGATCTTGCAAAAAATGAAAAGGGTTGACTTTACTTGAAGAGAAGCACATTGGTTGTAAAATACTTTCATGACAACTCCAGTTGAACCAACAGATTAGCATTCCCGTAAAAATATGAGAACACCGCTCAGGAAAGATATGAAATCATGACTAGACATCGAAGCAACTCAAATTACCATACTCCACCAAGACAAATGATGAGGGTTACGAATCAAGCCTGCAACAAATACATAACCCATTATGAATTTGTTGCAAGGACAATCCCAGGTAACTACTAGAATTCCCACCTAAGAACTCCTAAAATCTTTCTCAATATGCAATATGGTCCAACCGATACACGGAGTAATTATTGAATAAATCACTCTATTCCTAGCAATAATACTACCTGTCTAGTGTATCACATCCATCAACACATAACCAGATATCTCGGAATTCATCTACCTCGGACCCTCGTAACCACAATGATACCAACAATGGAAGCAGATGTGGATGCTCTCCCCAGAACTGGGTGACACCAAACTCCTCTCGCCAGAAAGAGTATTGATGCAATTTCGAACACCCTTTGTCCTGAGATACGGAGGAAACTGAACGATAACAATGTGTCAAAAACCCCTTGGGTCTCTACTCTTCGGAAACAAGACGCACCAAGTAGAGAATACTGTCACATCGATATCATAGAGATTCCAAAATAATTGTGTGATCCAAACAAATTGGGTAAGAAGAGGGGTAGAATGAAAATTATGACGTCAAGATTCCTCACCAGATTAGGGAAGAGGAGGAAAAAGAGTCCTACTCTCTGATACATAACTAGACTCAAAATATTTTTTACTGCTCCGGTACCAATTTGTAATTACTAAGATGCGGTCCTATCCTTCTTTTGGCTCGAGGGCCTCAACAGGGATAGAAACGCATCTCTTCATTTCACAAGAATAGATATCGTTACAAGTACATATAAAGAAGAGATGAGTATAATGAGTTGGCTTACACTGGCCACAAGCTAAACATGATCATCTCAATACAAACATCCATTCAATCACCATTCAGAGGAGCTAGGTTTGGAATCCCGGTGCACAAGATATTTCGTAAAAGGTAAAACAAATCCAGCAAGGCCGCCCGACGTGTCGACAGACTTGACAGCAGCAGCGTATCTCGTTCTCAAGGCACAACTGGATGAGCTAGATGTCAGGTTGGCGGAGACCCCGGGTGACTAAGGTGCGCCATACTTCGTGATACGTATTAAACTTATTGACAATTTATGAAGTATTCATGCCAATGTTCTACAACTTTCATAAACTTTTGTCAATATTTTATATTATTTTTGGGACTAACTTACTTATTCAATGCCAGGGCCAGTTCTTGTTTTGTGTGTGTGTGTGTGTGTGTTTTTGCAGAAAATTCTTATCAAAAGGACTCCAAACTATATGAATCCTGTTTTCCGAATATACGTGAATTTTGGGAAGAAGAATCAACGCCACACAATGTCGGAGGCTCTCAAAAGGCAACAGGGTGCAACCAGGGGGGTGGCCTATCTCTGATGGCTTGGGGCCACCCCTTAAATTTTTTGGGGGCCTTATTTTTCCGCAAGAAATATATTTTTCCAGTACAAATCCCCTCTAAATTTCAGCCCCATCGGAGTTATGGATCTCCGGTTAATTAAGAAACTATGAAGGCCCACAAAACAACATTGAAAACAAGAGAGAAACACACAGAGAGAGATCCAGTCTCGGAGGGGCTCTCGTCCCTCTGGGAGCCATGGTGGCCAAGTACCAAAGGGAGAACTTATCCCTAGACGGGGAGAGGCCATGGAGGAGGAACCCTAAGGGTTATATAATCTCCGCCTCTCTTTCGGCAGAGCCGGAGTGCCGACGGGGAGGAATCATAGTGGTGATTGTATTCACTGACATCACTGTCATGATCACCTTCCTCATCTCTTTTCAGTGGTCCACTCTCCCATACCCCGCTGTAATCCCCTACTTGAACATGGTATTTCATGCCACATATTATTAATCAATGATGTCTTGCCATCCTATGATGTTTGAGAAGATCTATATTCTCCTTTGGGTTGATTGATGATCTTGATTGGTTTGAGTGTATGTTTTATATTGGTTCTGTCCTAAAGTGCCTTCCGTGAGGTGCACACATGCAGGATTCATGCTATAAGGTGTTCAATATGTTCGTGATTCACTTATTCAAGGTGGCTAGAGTGACAAATTCTTACACCCGAGTAAGGGGGATGTTTACGCCTGGGAGTAAATGGGACTTGATGTTTACTGCTATGGTTGAGTTTACTTTAATGATTTCTAGTAATTGTGAATGGTTGTTAGAGATCCAACCATAAGTTCGTATGATCCAAGTACAGAAAGTACATTATCTCATGCCTCTACCTCATATAAAATTGGAAGAATGTTACCAATCTCGTTATCAATTGCCGAAGATGATTCCGCACACCATGACATCATTATTGTACACTCCCTAATTGTAATATATTGTAATATATTCTAACTCTGTTAAGTGCATTAACTACTTTCATATTTTCGATCTCCAATATCATGCAAAATTATCATCTTTATATCCACAACGCAATTTTATTTCTCGTTTCTAGATAGAATCAAACGATCGCTGTATGTAGAGTCATATCGGTGGCATATAGGACTTGAGAGAATATTGATCTTAACTTTAGCTCCTTGTGGGTTCGACACTCCAAACTTACCACTTACATCTTTTCAAAGTGCTACAATGATTCCCTCTACTTGGGGATTATCAAGTTCTTTTCTGGCGCCGTTGCCCGGGAGGAATAGCGTGGGGGTAATATTTTCATGTATGCTTATTTGCTTCTATCACTAAGTAGATTTTGTTTTCCTTTTGGTTATGTGTTATGGATTTATCTATTTACTTGCAGATGAAACAAAAAAAAATTTAAAACACAAAAGAAAGAATTACTTGCCTTTTATAAGAGAAGCGATTGGAAAGTTATGCATTGGGGAAGTGAGGGTCGACCTTGAACACTTGTGTGAAAGCTCATGGAAACAATGTAGAATTTTCCATGGAAGTTTCTTATAAAAATAATTATCTGCTTGTATATACCACTATACGATAAAAATAATGTGCTTTTCATAATATTCATGATGCTATTTTGCATGTTTCATGAATTATCCTTGTGTGAGCATCATTGAAATTATGATGCCTAGCTAAAAGGCTTTAAAGTAAAGCACTTGTTGGGAGACAACCCAACACTTATCCTTTATGTTTTTGTGTGTTCACATGATTAAAGTTACTGTAGTAATCATGTTTTGTGTCTCTTATTTTAGTGTTGTGCCAAGTAAAGCCTGTCGGGTGATTTGGATGCTAAGTAGAATTGTTAGGGTGCAAAACAGAAACTTCGACGTCGAGTGCAAAATTTCTATGATTTTACTGCAACATATTTTGGATCTGAATTTTCTTATGAATTATTAATATACAAATTCCCGAGGCCCTCCGATTATTAAGAATTTTTTGAGTTACAGAACTATGGTGTTTGTGCTAAATATTACACACTTCTCTGTTTTAGACAGATTATGTTTTTGCTCGAATAGTTTAATTGATTTGATGTCATGGATTGTATCGTGGAGTATAAGCCATGGAGAAGTTAGAATACAGTACCTTACAAAATAATGAAATATGATTAAATTTGTAACAATATCCAAAGTTTATGATTTGCCTATTATACTAACGGATCTCACGAGGTTTCTGTTAAGTTTTGTTTGAGTGAAGTTTTCAAGTTTTGGATGAGATATTGATATGCAGAGAATAAGGAGAAGCAAGAACCTAATATTTCGGATACCCAAGGTACCCCCAATGTAATACCCAAGGAAGACTCAAGCGTCTAAGGTTGGGGATGCCCTGGAAGGCATCCCCTCTTTTGTCTTCAACACTATCGATATATCTTACTTGGAGCTAAATTTTTATTCCTCACATAATATGTGTTTTTCTTTGTGTGTCATTTTATTTTGTTTTCATATGTTATATTTTATTCATAATACTGTTTCTCAATAAAAAAGTTCAAGAATTACCTTTGGGATGCTTGAATTGCATGTGTGAGGTGTGTTGTATAAAAACAGAAACTTTTGCTGTAGTATTTGAATTATCAGATTTTACTCAAACATGGAAACTTCTGAAATTTTCACACAACGCTTTCATAAAAAATAGTTATAATGTCCTAAATTTTTGAACTTGTTGAGTTAAATAGGTACCCTTTTCCAATTAATTGCTACAGACTGTCATGTTTAGACAAATTAATGTCATAGTTTTGTTATCTACTTATCATATAGTTTCCATAGTTTATATTGCTAGATATAAATTGTGGAGAAGACAGTATACAGTACCTAATGTTTGAAAATTATTAAGAAACTTGTCTTCGAAGTTCATGAAGTGTAGATCTATTCTTATGTGAACTAACCTATCTCATGAGTTCTTTTCAAGTTTTGTGTGGATGAAGTTTTTGAGACTTAGGTGAAACCGGGATATGAGAGGATACAAAAGATCAAGCTTGGGGATGCCCAAGCGACCCAAAGTAAATATTACAAGAAGTTTAAAGAAACTAGCCTTGGGGATGGTATACATCCCACCTCTCTTGGTTAACAATTCTCGGTTAGCGGATGTTGATCCTAAGTTCTCAGTCGTTCACATGTGCTATTCTTGGAGCATATTGTGTGTTTACTATTCCATTCTATGTTAAGCACCATTCTGGTATGACATAATACTTGTATGATTTATAGAATGCTTCATGGGCTTCACTTAAATCTTTTGAGCATCTCTTTATAGAATGCTTCATGTGCTTTGCTTATATATTTTGATCCTGGATATTGATCTCTCTATATTCATTGAAGAATGCTCTACGAACTTCACTTATATCTTTTTGAGAGTTGTTTGATGATCATTCTCGTGCTTTACTTATGTCCTAAGAGAAAAATTGAATGAATTAAATTTCATAAAATGTCAAATTATATATGCTTGATATGAGTAGTGACATCACATACTAAGATTATAAGCAATAAAATTTATTGGAGGTTAGCAAACATAGCATTAGTCACTTGAACAATTCATGAAGGAATATTCAAGGAAGAGAGATTTCATATATAAATATATTATCTTGGACATCTTCTTGATCAAGTAGTTGACATTGGACAAGTAAGACAATGTGATGGTTATGTTCGCTTATATTCACATAGTAGTTATATTTTCATGGAACCTCTAACATGTGGTGCTTGCTTAGGATCTTTTGCTAGCCAAAAGTTTGCTATAAGTAGATATATTACTTATGCATTCGTAACCCTTAAACCTAGTTTCTTGCCATGAGAGTCCACCATACCTACCTATGGATTGAATAGGATCCTTAAAGTAAGTTGTCATTGGTGCACAAGGCAATAAAAAATGCTCCTACACATGTATGATCTTTTGGGAAAATAAGCTTTGTACAATCTTCTGATGGCAACGGAATAAAAGCGACAAAATTCATAATGACATTTGCTATCACAAGGGGGAATATAAAGTGACGTTCCTTTTCATTAAGAGATTGTAGATCTAAAAATAATAAGTGCACGGAAACCTCTTATTCCCTCAACGAAGGGTTTTTCTTGTACATTTTTGGTTTTTACTTTTATGCAAGAGTCAATAGTGTTCATCCCTTTTCCAGTCTGTTAATTCTTTAGTTGGTAAGCATCATGTGGTTTGGAAAGATAGAGACACATATATCCAGTTGGATATGGATGATCATGATTAATTATTGTTTACATTATCATTGAGATAAATAAGTTGGGAGGTGGAACCTTAAGCCCCTATCTTCCTATGTGTTTAATTGAAATTGTGTGTTCTAAAAATATGCCTTGAGTGTCAACAATCATGGAAGACTAAATTATAGCTGAGTATGCAGAATTTACTAAATCTAAGCTCTTACATAGACCCTTGCTGAAAATAAGATGAATTGTAATTGTTTGATGATTGAAAATATAGTTTCCTCATACGTCTTCAAAGTATCAATAATTTACAAAGTATTCATGCCAATATTCTACAACTTTCAAATACTTTTGGCAACATTTTATATTATTTTTTGCGCCTAACGTACTTATCCAGTGCCCAGTGCTAGTTCATGTTTTTTGTGTGCGTTTTTATTTAACAGAAAATCAATATCAAACAAAATCCAAAGGTGAAAAAACTTTACGGATATTTATTTGGAATATATGTGAATTTTCGGAAGAAGAATCAATGTCCCACGATACCGTGGCTCTCACAAGCCAACAAGGCATGGCGAGGGGCTGGCCACGTCCTAATGGCCTATGTCCACCCCTTAAGTCGGTTGGGGCCGTTCTTTTGCTGCAAGAAAGATATTTTCCTGATAAAAATCCTCTCAAAATTTCACCACGGTCGGAGGTATAGGTCACCGGATATTATAAAACGGTGAAGGGCCAGAAAGCAACAGCGAAAATAGGAGAGAAACAGAGAGAGAGATTCAATCTTGGGGGGCTCTCGCCCTTACAGGAGCCATGGCGGCCAAATACCAGAGGGATAACTTCTCCCTAGATGGGGAGAGGCCATGGAGGAAGAAGTCTAAGGGGGAAACTCTCCCCTCTCTTCCGGCTGCGCCGGAGTGCCGTCAGGGGTGCCATCACCGTGGTGATTGTCTTCATCAACATCGTCGTCTTCATCACCTTCCAAATCTCGTTTCTACGGTCCACTCTCCCGCACACTACCATAATCCCCTACTTGAACATGTTGTTTCATTCCACATATTATTAATCAATGATGTGTTGCCATCCTATGATGTTTGAGTAGATCGATGTTGTCCTTTGGGTTGATTGATGATCTTGATTGGTTTGAGTGTGTGTTTTATTTTTGTGTTGTCCTAACGTTCCTTCCGTGAGGTGCACACATGAAGGATTCATGCTGGAGGGTGTTGCAATATATTCATGATTCGCTTATAGTGGGTGGCTAGAGTGACACAAGCTTACACCCGAGTAAGGGAGTTGTTTACGTATGGGAGTAAAGGGGACTTGATGTTTAATGTTATGATTGGGTTTACCTTAATGATTTCTAGTAGTTTTGAATGCTTGCTAGAGATCCAATCATAAGTTCATATGATCTAAGTACGGAACGTATGATAGCTCATGGCTCTCCCTCATATAAAACTGCAACAATGATTACCGATCTTGTTATGAATTGCCTAGGATGATTCACACACCATACCATCATTATTCCACACTCTCTATTTGTAATATATTGTGATATATTCTAACTATATTTATTGCGGCAACTATTTTCATATTTGAGTTCTCCAATGTCATTCAAAACTATCTTCTTTATACCCACAACGCAATTTTATTTGTTGTTACTAGATAGAAGCAAACGTTTGGTGTATGTAGAGTCCTATCAGTGGAAGATAGAACTTGAGAGAATATTGATCTTACTGTTAGCTCCTTGTGGGATCGACACTCCATACTTAGCAATTCCATATTTCGAAAGTGCTACGATGATTCCATGCACTTGGGGATTATCGCATAGCTCAGTTTGGACCAACACTCATGAGGAGCTCTTGACCGGGGATTGATTTATTATTTATGGTTTAGTTACTCCCTATGCGGGTTTATTAGTTATTAGGAAAATTTAGTACCAAAGTTGGTCCCTCCCTGAAGAGTTTTAATCTAGGAGGAATTTTAAAGGGGGTCCGTGTAACAATCTCGAGCATGTTAGGAGCACTCAATATGGAACATAACACCGGTACACAAGTAACTAGGGCGACAAAGGTGGAATAAAACACCAATCCAAAAGGCCAAGCCTTCCAACCTTTACCAACTATATATGTGCATTAAATTAAATAGCAATAATAATGTGATATCTCAAGAAAATCCATGTTTCACATGGAAGCAACTTGCACCTACAACTAGCAACGTTGTAAGAAGGGTTGACGAAGCAATAACATAGGTAAACAAAGGTTTGTTGGGATGTAGAGGGGTTAGAAGGTTTTCATGGCAATGTTGGGAGGTTTGACATTCACGTGGTAGGTAATGAGACATAATGATATAAGAGAGACAACGAGCAAAGCAGTGATAGTAGTGGTATCCAGGGTAATGATCATCTTGCCTCACATCCCGCTTGGAAGAAGAACGAAGCCATGAAGTATTTGAACCATCGTAGCCGAACAAATCCTCATACTCCAAACGGTTTTGGAACTATATCGAGAAGAAACATTCTAGAAACACCACAACATATTCATGATATGATGTGCAAATAATATGATGCATGTCGGGTTTATATGTGCAAGGCATGGTAAAGCACAATAATCAACTTTCACACATTAAGTGAAGCTCAATATGCAACGAGTCGCATATTGACGAAGCTCTACATTTGAATTACTTAGTTCACTCATGTTTAGGTACACGACAATATTAAATGTTGTTAAACATGGAAAGAGGTGAAGCATAAATAAACTATATATCTAGGCATTTTAAATGTGGTCGGAAACAACATATAGAATTTCCAAAATGACCACATGTGTTATTTTAGAAATTAGTCCAGATCTGAACTAAACATACTTTTATAATTGTTAGACAGGGAAACAAAATGGACCATGATATTCTACACGTCATTCTAGTTGATTTACATATATAGGTAATTGAAAACGGAGTCACGACCTAAAAGATATGACCAACACAAGATGAATACGCCATGAATGCAAAATGTATGCAAATGACAACCACAAGCATGTTGAATCATGCATGCAACAAGATATTATGAAACTACATTAAATTCTAAGCAAGTCATATATTGAATTTCCAAAACATAGCAACAGCTCAACAAATACAAGCAATACAAGATATAGTGATAATCTGCCCAAAAACAACAACATGACTTTTTACACAAACCAAAACAGTAGGCTACAAGAATGTAAAATACTCAAACAAGACATGAGGCAGTACTTGACATGATGCACATCCATTCATCTATTGACAACAAATTGAATAGAACCGTGAACAACTACGAAATGAGCTCACAAGATGGCTACTTGAACATCGTTTCACACTTAGTGAAAATAACGTTTTTTAGCATAGCAGTTTTATTATGAAGGAATATTGGTATAAATAAAAACATAGGCTACATGACATATAATGGTATGAAAATTTACACAAAGGTAGTACACATGATGAATGTCATTTCATTCCATACTAGAAAGGTCTAATTATATACACATTCATAGGTAGCATCCCTACAACATGGATGTGGGGACCTTGACTCATAAGTCATAATCACCGAATGTACACGCATAGTGATATCAGATATCAATGCTAACCGAACACACAAAAATTGAATAACAAGAGTCTTACATCCATTACGTACCGTTTTACTCGAATATGGCCTTCATGGCCAACTCTTCAGTTATTTACAACGGAAATCTTCAACGATAGGATGAACCCATGCCATCAGCCTTAAGCCAACACACATTCTATCTAGGAAGTACCTTAGCATCTACGTACATCATACCCAAAGTAAGTACCCGAGCATTTCATTTCCCGTGATCATACTAACAAAGAGTCCACTTGTTGGTGCCATCCCTCGTGATCTACATCACTAGTATCATCCATAAGGGCACGCAACAGTGTGCCTACTTTCTTTGAAAACAACCCATGGTTGTCCTTTCCAGCATGACCCCGTATCGAGAGTGACCATGTCACTCCCGCGACTAGTAATGCGGGCTCTCAGCTAGTACTGACCACAGTAATCAACAAATCCCCGTCCCATAAGGGGTACTTTGGTTGTACATGTAAGGTTGGAGTAATGGTCACAACTTAAACCAATCCGTTTTCGAAAACAAAACACTCACTTTACTCGGTACACCAGTTCTTTCTTTAGTGGTTACCTAGCTTAACACCATCTCCCTATGGCATTAGTGGCACCCGACGGGGTTTTCGCAAGGTCCTTGAAATCATTTCCTTTCTGACACCTTGCATGTTTCCATCCCATTTGTGTAGAAACTATTTTAGCGTCCTAACTACTTCCTGATACGTCTCCAATGTATCTACAATTTTTTATTGTTCCATGCTGTTATATTATCATTCTTGGATGTTTTATGATCATTATATAACAACTTTATATCATTTTTTGGGACTAACCTATTGACATAGTGCCTAGTGCGAGTTGTTGTTTTTTGCTGTTTTTTTATTTGTAGAAAATCAATATGAGATGTAGTCCAAATGCCATGAAACTTTAAGGAGATTGTTTTTGGACCAGAGGGGAACTTTGGAGCGAGGGATGGTCACCAGAGGAGGCCCACGCAGCCCACTAGGCACCAAGGCACGCCAGAGCCACTAGCGCGGCGTGGTGGGTAATGGCGGTGATGGGTACCTCCTCCACCGCCTTAGAGTTCTATAAATACCCCCAATATTCCAAAAACCCTAGGGGAATCGACGAAAAATCGTTTCCACCGCTGCAAGTTACAGAAGTCATGAAATCCAATGTAGAGCCCATTTCGGAGAGGAACACAATCATTGAGGGGTTCATAACCCTTATTGGTGCTCCTTCAATGATCTGTGACTAGTTTATATCATACCTACGAGTAGGTAGTAGTTAGATGACATTCTCTCTAGTTTCGCATCTCAATACAATGGTCTCTTGGAGATCTATTTGATGTAACTCTTTCTATTGCGATGTCTTTGTTCGGATCTGATAAATTGTGAGTTTATGATCATATCTATGAAATTACATTCATGCTTTCTTGTTATAGCCTCGTATTTCTTCTCTGAAATTTGGTTTTTTTTCTGGCCAACCTGATCTTTTAACTTGCAATGGGAAGAGGTTCTTTCTAATGGGTTCGATCTTGCGGTGCTCAGTCTTAGTGACAGAAAGAGACATGACACACATGTATCATTTCTATCATGGATAAATTGATCGGGTCTATTCCGACATGAATAGGTCTTGCGTACATCATGTCATTGTTCTTAAGGCATTACTCCATTTCTCCATTAAATCAATGCACTAGATGCGTGTTAGATAGCGGTCGATCTGTGGAGTAGTAGAAGTAGATGCAGGTAGAAGTCGGTCTACTTGTCTTGGACGTGATGCCTATATACATGATCATTATATTGAATATTGTCATAATTATTTGTTGTTCTATCATTTGCCCAACAGTAATTTGTCTACCCACCATTTGCTATTTTCTCGAGAGAAGCCACTAGTGAAACCTACAGCCCCCGGGTCTATTGGATATCATCTATTTGCAATCTCTACGTTGCTATCCGCGTTTCTATTTTAATTGCTCTTTTATTTTGGATCTACATTATCAAAAAACCCAAAAATACCTTGATCCGTTTTATTTGCTATCACTTTTATTTGCATCGATCAATCTATCATTACTTTACCCACGAGGGGACAACCCCTACACTCTTTGGGTTGTGAGGATTTGCTATTTGTGTGTAGGTACCGCTTACATAGTCTTGTGGATCTTCCTACTGTATTGATACCTTGGTTTCATAACTGAGGAAAATACTTGTCGTCGCTGTGCTACATCATCCTTTAAGCTTGGAGGCAAACCAACGCAAATCAACGGGGAGTCAAGATTTCTCAGCTGTTGCCGGGGAAGATTAAGTCTAGATCTATCAGGTTCCGACACACAACTCATATCTCCTAGCACTTATATTATTTTCCATTTATCTCTCGTTTTCCTCTCCACCTCTTCACAAAAATTTGTCTTTTATTTGCCTTCTTTCTGTTTTCCATTTTCTTGCTTGTGTTTTTGTTTGCATAGTCACAATGACTCAAGAAAACACTATGTTGTGTGATTTTTCCAATACCAGTAACAATGATTTTATTAGCACCTCAATTTCTCCTCCTGCCACTAGTGCGGAGTCTTATGATATTAATGTCGCTTTGTTCAGTCTTGTTATGACGGAGCAATTCTCTAGCACTCCTAATGAGGATGTCGTGTCCCATCTAAACACTTTCGTATAATTGCATTGCATGATATGCAAAAGAAGAAAGATGTGGGCAATGATATTGTTAACTTGAAATTATTTCCATTCCCTTTGCATGATCGTCCTAAAATTTTGTTTTCTTCTTTGCCGTGAAATAGTATCGATTCTTGGAAGAAGTTAAAATATGCTTTTATCATGAAGTACATTCTTCTCGTGAAAATTATTTCTCTTAGAAAAAATATTATGAATTTTAAGCCATTTGAGCGTGAGCATGTTTCCCAATCTTGGGAAAGGATGAAATTGATGATAAGAAATTGCCCAACTCATGGTTTGAATTTATGGATGATCATACAAAACTATTATGCGGGATTGAATTTTGTTTCTAAAAATCTTTTAGATTTTGCCGTGGGTGCTACTTTTATGGAAATTAATTTGGGTGATGCTACTAAATTGCTTGATAATATTATGGCTAATTATTCACAATGGCATACTGAAAGAGCTCCTACTAGTAAAAAGGTTAATTCAATTGAAGAAATTGATGCTTTGAGTGATAAAGTTGACACTCTTATGAAATTGGTTACTAGTAAGCATGCTGCTATTGATCCCGATGATGTGCCTTTGTCTAATTTGATTGAGCAAAATAACGACCCCGTAGATGTCAATTTTGTCTCGCGAAACAACTTCAATAATAATGCGTATAGGAACAATTTTAATCCTAGGTCGTATCCCGGAAGTTCTTCAAATAATTACGATAATTCATATGGTAATTCTCAATAATAATGCTAGGATACCCTCTGATCTTGAGAGTAATATTAAGGAATTCATCAATGCACAAAAAGCATTCAATACTATGACAGAAGAAAAGTTGAATAATATTGATGATATGTCTAGAAGCTTTGATAGAATTTCGCATGATGTAGAAAATCTCAAGAATAATTTTTTTCCTAAGGTTTATATTCATGAATCAATTAAACATTTATATATTTCCATAGATGAATGTAAGAAAAGAACCGCTGTGCGTAGAGCTAAAAGAATATCTAGAAAGAGCGTTCCCCGATTGCTTTCATAAAAATAATGAAGAAATTAAAATGATTGGTGTTTCTTCTATTGATTCCCTGTATGGTAATATTAAAATTAATGATCAGGGAACTAAAGAATATTCAAGTTTACCTAGAAGGCGTTCCCATGATTTTGAGGGTGAAAATCCTAATGAAGAAATTGATAAAACTGGCATTGAAGAGGTCAAAAACTTTAGCTAGTAATGCACCCACTATTTCAGATTGCAAAGACTCTAATTTTGATAGTTGCTCTTTGATTGAGTGTATTTCGATGCTGCAATGTATGATAAATTCACCCATTTCCTATGAACAAAAAAAATCTTTCACTAAAAATATTTCGGATGCGGTGATAAAAGATTTGGAAGAAAAGTTAGAATTAGCCATTTCAATTCCTAGAAAATTATATGATGAATGGGAACCCACCATTATGATCAATATAAAAAAAATTGAGTGCTATGCTTTATGTGATTTGTGTGCCATTTTTTCTAAAATTCCAAAATCTCTTTGTGATGTGCTTGGTCTTACCAATATTGAAGAATGTTCTCTCAATTTCCACTTGGCGGATTCTACTATTAAAAAGACTATGAAGAATTAATGATGTTCTTATTCTTGGAAATAGGAATTATGTGCCCATTGATTTTATCGTTCTTGATATTGATTGCAATCCGTCTTACCTAATAATTCTTGATAGACCGTTCTTGCATAATATAGGGGTCGTGATTTATATGAAGGAAGGGAATATTAAATTTCAGTTTCCACTAATAAGGGGTATGGAACACTTCCCTAGAAATAAGATTAAATTACCATTATAATCAATCATGAGGGCAACCTATGGAGCAACCAACAAAGAAGACAATACTTGAATCTATGTTATATGCCTAGTTAGGGCGTAAAACGATAACACTTATTGGTAAGCAACCCAATGAATAAAATTGATTTTTCACTTTTGCTTTCTGTTCCTAATTGTTTGAACAATTATTCTACTGTTATAATTTTGTCTTTATATTTTATTTAATTTTTGTGCCAAGTCAATCCTTCAGGATCATGTGAGGTATTAGTTGCTTTAATCCTGTTGAAAAATAGAAACTTTTGTGTCTAGTAGAGAAAATCCTAAAAATCACAGAAGCGTCAAAAGTGTCTAAAGTTTTTACACAAGATTTATATAAAAAGTCCCTTAGTTTTCCTAGTTTTAAAGAATTTTTGGTGTTACATAAGTATGAGTTAAATTTGAGTCTTTTTAGATTGTTCTATTTTTGAGAGATTCTGTTTTCTTTGTGTTATGTGCTTGTTTTGATGATTCTATGGTTTGTGTCGGGGGGTATAAGCCATGGTAAACTTAACATACAGTAGGTACAATGAAAAAATATAATTGGAACAGATTTTCAACGGTACCTAAAGTAAAGTTTTGTTTTGTTATAGTAAAGGATTTCAAAGAGGTTTTGTTGAGTTTGGTGTGATTGAAGTTTTCAAGTTTTGAGTGAGATCACGATGGATGAAGGAATAAGGAGTGATAAAAGCCTAAGCTTGGGGGTTCCCCATGGAACCCCAAGGTAATATCCAAATAGAAACAAGCTACTAAGCATGGGGATGCCCCGGAAGGCATCCCCGCTTTCTTCTAACAACCATCAGTAATTCTACTTTGAGCTATATTTTTATTCCTCACATATAATGAGTTTTGGTTGGAGTGTCTTGTATTATATGTGTATTTGCTTTATTTGATGGTTAGTTTTTCATAATAAACCTTGCTGGACACACCCATTTGATAGAGCCAAATTATGCTATGATTTGTTAGAATCGCTATTTGTGCTTCACTTAATTTCTTTTAGAGCTGTGGAATTGCTCTATCACTTCACTTATATCTTTTTGAGCACGGTGGTGCTGTTACTTTGAAGAAATTTGCTCACATTCTCCAGTTAAATTATTTTGAGAGTAGTATAATTTTTTAAGAAATCCTCTCTTGCTTTACTTATATTATTTTTGTGAGTTGAAAGTTTTAAAGAAATGTGTGCTCTCGTTCTTCTTTATACTTGTTTGAGAGCTTGCTATTTTCAATGGCAATTTTCTTTAAATGAAATTAGTCCCAAAGTGATAGAGGAAGGATATAGTAAAAACTTTCATGAAGATCATTGGATGTTAAACTTGATTCTTTTCAATAGTTTTGCGATATGAAGATAGTGATATTTCAGTTATGTTGATGAGTAACTTTGCATTCGTAAGAATATGGGCGTTAAGGTTTGTGATTCCTATGCATGCACATGAAGTCAATAATTATGCTATGAAATTACATCCTACTTGTGTTGCATTATTCGGTGTTAGTTATGTGTAGTGTTCACTTATGATGATTTTGTTCCTTGGTTGGGCGCTTGTCAATCTATTTCATATCCTTCACTTGTACTAAGCGGGACTACTGCTTGCGCATCCAAATACTAAACCCAAAGTTGTGGCAAATGAGTCCACCATACCTACATATATGCGATATTTCAACACCATTCTAAGTAAATTTGCAATTTCGAACTCTAATGTTCAAAATAAATTTCTGTTTTGTGTGCCCGTACCGCTCATGAAGTGGCAAGGGGTGGATGGTATCTTCCATGTTAAATAGGTTATTCTCAAGATGAGTGTTTATTCACTTGTCATTACAAGAGAGTATTGCGGTAATAGGGATGTCGTGTCCCAAAATGCGAAGAAAGTTTACTTTATGTTGTCAAATAATAAATTCCTTGGAAAGTGTTGGAATGGACTATACGTGTGAATGCGACTAGCCATGGAGTGTGAAAGAATGGTGGAAAAAGGAATAAACTATATTTTTAGTTTGGGAGCCACCTAAAATTTGTTTAGCATAGACGATACAAGAAACTCTTAGTCGTTTTCATTAACAGGAAAAGCATAGCACCCAATATATTTTATCTCTAAATTTTTCACTTAGAGCTCTCGCACCTCTACAAATTTCTCCTTCCCTCTGCGTAGGGCATGTCTATCTACTCTATGCAATTTTTATTTTTGAATTTGAGTCTCCATCTTCTCTTAGAAAGCACCAACTAAGTAACACCATTATCGTACTTGAGCATTGGATGTAGTTAACCTTTTGGTGTGTTGCATGAACGGATCAATGATGGAGCATGATGGGCTATGGATAGCATTCTATAGCATTTATGTTTTGGAAGACTTGGTTGCTTGTTGATATGCTTGAGTATTGAAATTTTCATGTAAATCTATAGACTATTCTTTTGAATCAGCTACAAGTTTGTATGTCCATGCTAAAAAGAAAAATAATATGATGAACATTTGAGGCAACATTGCACATCAAAAATTCTGTTTTTATCATTGACCTAGTCCAGGACGAGTAGGAATTAAGCTTGGGGTGATGATACATATCCAATGTATCTATATTTTTTTATTGTTCCATGGTTTTATATTATGAGTCTTGGATGTTTTATGATCATTTTATAGCAATTTTATATCATTTTTTGGGCTAAACTTTTGACATAGTGCCAAGTGCCAATTGCTGTTTTTTCCTTGGCAGAAAATTAATATCAGATGAAGTCCAAATGCCATGAAACTTTACGGAGATTTTTTTGGACTAGTAGGAAACTTGGCACCAGAGCGTGCCTAGGGCCCCTAGCGCGGCTTGGTGTGTAGTGGGGGCCTCGGGCACGTCCTCCACCACCTCTTAGCTTTATAAACACCCCCAATATTCCAAAAAACCTAGGGGAGTCGACGAAAAATTGTTTCAGCCGCCGCAAGTTCCAAAAGCCACGAAATCCAATTTAGAGCCTGTTCCGGGGAGGAACACGATCAAAGAGGGGTTCATCATCCTCATTGGTGCTCCTCCGATGATGCATGAGTAGTTCATATCACACCTACAGGCCTGTAGGCATTATCTAGATGGCTTTTTCTCTCGTTTTTCTTCGCAATACAATGGTCTCTTGGAGATCTATTTGATGTAACTCTTTCTATTGCGATGTGTTTGTTGGGATTCGATGAATTGTGAGTTTTCGATCAGATTATGAAATTATATCAATTCTTGATTATTATAGCCTCGTATTTCTTCTATTATATTTTGTTTTTGTCTAGCCAACGTGATCTTTTGTCTTGCAATGGGAAGAGGTGCTTTGTGATGGGTTCGATCATGCGGTGCTCAATCTCAATGACACAAAGAGACATGACATGCATGTATTGCTGCTATCAAGGATAAAACAATGGGGTCTATTCCTACATGAATAGGTATTGTCTACATCATGTCATCGTTCTTAAGGCATTACTCCATTTCTCCAAGAACTTAATACACTAGATGCATGCTGGATAATGGTTGATGTGTTTGTCTACTTGTCTTGGACATGATGCATATATACATGATCATTGTCTCGAAATATCATCATAATTATTCGATGTTCTATCAATTGCCCAAGAGTAATTTGTCTACCCATTGTTTGCTATATTCTCGAGTGAAGCCACTAGTGAAACCTACGCCCTCCGGGTCTATTTCACATCATCTATTAGCAATTATTACTTTGCTATTTGTGTTTCTATTTTAGTTACTCTTTTATTTTCAGATCCATATTATAAAAAAACAAAAAATACCTTGATGCATTTTATTTGCTATCAATTTTATATGCATATATCAATCTATCTGTAGTTTACCCACAAGGGATTGACAACACCTACACGCGTTGGGTTGCGAGGATTTTCTATTTTTGTGCAGGTATCGCTTACATAGTCTTGTGGATATTCCTAATGGATTGGTACCTTGGTTTCATAACTTAGGGAAATACTTGCCGTTGCTATGCTACATCGCCCTTTAATCTTGGATGAGAACCAACGCAAATTAGCGGGGATTCACTTCCCACCCGCACAACCCTCATAGGAAAGTAGGGTCATGCTGATTGCAAGTATCAAGGAGGGGTCATCAGACACAACCCACCATTGTGGCCTCTAATTAATCATGATTGAGATGCAAAAAAATAAAGTTCCATATGACATGCATAAAATGATTCATAGTCATGGTCAAAGGGTTGCTTGCATGGTCCAGCCAAGTCTTCGAGGTCTTGACGAGCTTCTAGTCCATCTCCGAGCACTACGTCTACTTTGTCAATTATCGTTGGAAACACCCACAATAAGCAACACAACAAGGAGAAAATAGAAGTGCTTTATAAATAGGAGTTTTATTTTTCTTGGACACCTATGGCCTCAAGAAAAATATCTAAAGTTCATTCTAATGGATTTGGATCATCGAAGATTTTTGAATTGTGGAAATGGAGGAATTGGAGATCCTATAAGAAGTCTAGAGAAAACATTTAAAAAAATGAGTGGATGCACCTATTAAAAAGGGCATTATTTTCGTAATATTTTGGAAGTGTTTTCAGTGGAGTTGGGATGAATATTCTAGGGATTTTCTAATATGGAATAAATGAAAAATTGGGACATTTATTTGGTTCAATCAAAAAACTATATGAGAAAAATGTTAACCTAGCTAGATAATTAGGGGATGGTTTTTAGAGTACCTAGAAATTGGAATTACTCCATTAGGAGTTGATTTGAAGGCTCTAAGAATTTTGCAAAAGTGCCTCCCTACTAGTTCAAATTTGAATTTAAATTTAAGAGGGCAAAAGGTTGTGGTGAAAAATTATGGGAGTTGCGCCATTAAATGGGTGGCATTTTTAGGACAATATAGAAACTTAATTCACTATATTTGGACATGTATTTTATCTTAGGGAAATTTTGGAAGTTCTTAAAAAATAAAAAGGAAAAAGCCTTTACCTACTTGGCTAAGAAGCGCATCGGGCGCAAGATAAGAACTGGGCTGGCCGAGTGGCTTGTCCTGGAGGGCGAGTTGTAATGCACGTGGCGTATTCCACTTGATTATGCTTCCCCTAATCGAAGATGGTTTGTTCAAAACCCGCGTCCATAAAAAATAACCGGGCCAGGTCGACACAGACTGAATGCTGGGGTCACCGTCCCCATTAACCAGTCCTCTTCTTCCTCGCACATTTCGTCGCGGTGCAGGGCGGAGGAGGCGAGGTCGCGCTTGCCCCCTATAACCAGGGCACCGCCGCCGCCGCCCGCTGCACTGACGGGTTCGGGAGGGAGCCCGCCACTCCTTGGATAGCTTTCAGCACTCGAGGAGGCTGGGGCTGATCGCTGTGTCGGCCGCGGAAAAAGGCGGCGACGACAATGCAAAGAACATTGCAGCGACCACTCGGTGGATGGGAGGTACTGTGGAAAGACTCCCAGTGGCTCTGGTAGTTCCATGGTGAGGGTTAGAGGGGGAGGGAACACCCAACATGCTCGAATTTGAGCAAGGACCAGCGGGAGCTCATGTCATGGAGATGGTAGGAGGGCACAAGAGGTCAAGGGGATCTGTCCAGGGGTCTTGCGGGAGAGAGATGGAGCAAGAGAGGTCAAGAGGGAGCGCGTGGGAGGCCTTATATGGCCAAGCCGAGGTCCACCATAGACAGAGCTCAAGGACAGGGTTCGGGCAGCTCGTCAGAGAAGAGAGATCGGCAAGGGAGGAGGGGGCGATAAACTGCTGTGACGAGGACATCGAGGCGACCTCGAGGGACACGATACCGCTACCTAACGCCGTCAAATGGCTCGGAATGGGAGCCGCTAAAGTGCGGGTCCGCACTGTAGCGGGCTCCAGAGGGCGAGCTGTTCATGTCAAGGCATGCCACTTGCATCCCGCTTGTGGCCAAACTTGTCCACAAGTCCTAGGACGGAGTAAACAATGTCTACGTGGCCTCATATGCCCTGGAAAAGCCATCGGTGGAGGATAGCAGAGGGAGAGGAGGAAAAGGTGGTTGTCTAGATATGTAAAAGTGAGGTTTTCCCCACGCCATAATTGTATCTGAGGCCATGCAAAGTTTACTAGAGGTAAAGGGGCACTAGGAAGAGACCTGGTAAAATTTTGAGCTAAAGTAGAATAGTGGAAGGGGCCAAAACAACAATTTTGATAAATAAGCATGATGTGCTTGATGTACATTTGGGCTAGCAAAAATGCTTTGATTGCCATGAAACTTAGCAAGAGTTAACGGAAGGTACAATTAAGGTTGATAACCAAATTTGGGACTAGGTGATGAAAGTTTCCAATGTAAACTCTATAAACCCTAGAATTGGGCAGAAATGGATTTCTCTATATCTATCCATGAAAATAAATTCCCCCTAATGCACCACTTGGTGTGGCATTATTTGAGGATTAGAGCATGGCCAAAAAGTTTGGGATCAATTAGAGAAACTTGACAATGCAGATATTCCCAATTCCAGAAATGAACATAAGTGGTTTTGAGGGGATTTGGACAAGTGGACTTGTTCTCCTTGATGCACCACTTAGTGTTGATGCATTATTAGGTGTTTAGAACCTGTCCACAAAATTTGAGAATAGTTGGAGACACTTGGCAATGTAATGTTGCTCAAGTTTGGTTCTAGCAGAGAGGGTTTTGGAATACTTTGGTGAATGAAATCAACTAGGATAGATATGAAACTTGGCAAGATCATCCAATATATCATGTGTGACTTGCTAGAATTTTCCTGGAATTATTTGAGAATATTTATAATAGAAATATTTCAAATACTTGAAATGAACATCAAGGCTTTTGAGTGTTCGGTCCAATGTTTTGAACATGACCTTGTGTTTAAACTCCTATATAATCTCAAAACAATGATGAAAACCCCATCTTTTTACCCTTGATGGCAACAACACGATGCATGCCTCGCTTCCCCTTCTATCACTGCGTGAGGTCACTGCACGGTATGAACCCAAAACCAAGAACTTCTCCCATTGCAAGAATCATAGATCTAGTTGGCCAAACAAAACCCAGAACTCGAAGAGAATTACAAGGATATGAAATCATGCATAAGAGAGATCAAAAGAAAATCAAATAAGATTCATAGATAATCTGATCATAAATCCACAATTCATCGTATCTCGACAAACACACCGCAAAAGAAGATTACATCGGATAGATCTCCATGAAGATCATGGAGAACTTTGTATTGAAGATCCAAGAGAGAGAAGAAGCCATCTAGCTACTAGCTATGGACCCGTAGGTCTATGGTGAACTACTCACGCATCATCGGAGAGGTCATGGTGTTGATGAAGAAGCCCTCCGTATCCAAATCCCCCCTCCGGCAGGGCACGAGAACGTGCCCCAGATGGCATCTAGGAGAGACAGAAGCTTGTGGTGGCGGAAAAGTACTTTCGATGATCTCCTCATTTTTTCTGGAATTTATGGGAATATATAGGCAAAAGACCGAGGGCAGGGGAGGCCCAAGGATCCCACAAGCCTGGGAGGCGCGGGCCTCCCTGGCCGCGGCTAGGGGGCTTGTGGGGTCCCTGGAGACCCCCTGCCTTGGTTCTCAAGCTTCCCGATCTTCTTCGGTTTCAGAAAAATTCTTTTTGGAAGTTTCGTTCCGTTTGGACTCCGTTTAAAATCCTCGTGTGAAAAGGGTCAAAAACACGAAAAAACAGGAGCTGGCACTTGGCACTGAGTTAATAAGTTAGTCCCAAAAAAGATATAAAAGGCATACAAAACATCCAAAGTTTGACAAGATAATAGCATGAAACCATCAAAAATTATAGATACGTTGAAGACATATCAAGCATCCCCAAGCTTAACTCCCGCTCGTCCTCGAGTAGGGAAGAGATAAAGACTGAGTTTTTGATGTGGAATTCTACCTAGCATAGTTGTCCTTGGCAACTTATTTCATGTGACATGAATGTTCAGATCCGTAAGATTCAAAACAATAGTTTGCTATTGACATGAAAAGAATAATACTTCAAGCAAACTAGCAAGGTAATCATGAACTTTGAAAATAACAAGGCCAAGGAAAGTTATCCCTACAAAATCATATAGTCTCGCTATGCTCCATCATCCTCACACAACTAATGTAGATCATGCACAACCCCGGTATTGACCAAGTAATTGTTTTCACACTCTTACTTTCTCAAACTTATTATAACTATCACGCAATACATGAGCGTGAGCCATGGAAATAGCACTATAGGTGGAATAGAGTGTGGTGGTGTATGTGAGACAAAAAGGAGGAGATGGTCAAATTGACTCAACATATAAAAAGGAGAACTAGTGGGTGTGCATCCAACTTGCTTTCTCACAAAGACCTAGGGCAATTTTGAGGAAGCCCATCATTGGAATATACAAGCCAAGTTATATAGTAAAGATTCCCACTAGCATATGGTGGTGACGAAACGAGAGACTCTCAATCATGAAGAACAGGGTGCTATTATGAAGCACAAGTGTGGACAAAGATAGTAGCATTGTCCCTTCTCTCTTTTTATCTCTTCTTCTTTCTTTGTTTGGGAACTTGGGCCTCTTTTTTTCCCTTTTTTTTGATTGGGCACTTTGGCCTCTTTTTTTTTATTTCCTCACATGGGACAATGCTCTAATAATGATGATCATCAAAATTTTATTTACTCACAGCTCAAAGCATAGAACGATGACTCTATAGGAAATGCCTCTGGCAGTGTACGGGGATGAGCAACGATCTAGCTTGGCGTATGACGTTGAAACATCTCGCTAGCTATATTACGATCATGCAATGACAATATGAGAGTGATGGAACAAGTCATGAGACGGAATGGTGGGAGTTGCATGGCAATATATCTTGGAATGGCTATGAAAATGCCATAGTAGGTAGGTATGCTGGCTGTTTTGAGGAAGGAATATGGTGGGTTTGTGTACCGGCGAAAGTTGCGCGGCACTAGAGAGGCTAGCAATGGTGGAAGGTGAAAGTGCATCTATACCATGGACTCACATTAGTCATGAAGAACTCACATACTTGATGCGAAAGTTTTTATTAGTAATCGAAACAAAGTGCTAAATGCATACTCCTAGGGGAAAGGTCGGTAGGTGTTAACCATCGCGCGATACCGACCTCAACACAAAGGATGACAATCAATAGATCAATTATGCTTAGACTTCCTAACATAGAGCTTCACCATACGTGCATGCTACGGGAATCACTAACTTCAACACAAGTATTTCTAGATTCACAACACCCTTCTAACATAACTCTTAATATTACCAAATCCATGTCTCAAAACTAATTGAGAGGAATCAAAGCTTCTCTTTCTACTCAATGCACATGAAGATGGAGGTTTTTGTATCCTCTTTGGGTACCTATCAACTTTGGGACTACTTTCATAGCATAAGCCAACTACCAAGTCATGCACCGCCGTGCTCTAAAAGATCTAAGTGAAGCACATAGAGCAAAATTATCTAGCTCAAATGATATAAGTGAAGCACGATGAGCATTCTAGCAAAATCACAATGAGTGCATGTCTCTCTCAAAAGGTGTGCACCAAGGAAGATTGTGACACAACAAAAAGAAAAGACTCCTACGATACAAGACTCTCCAACCAAAACACATATCATGTGGTGAATAAAAATATAGCTCCAAGTAATGTTACCGATGGATTGGAGACAAAAGAGGGGATGCCTTCCCGGGGAATCCCCAAGCTTAGGCTATTTGATGTCCTTGAATTTGGCTTGGGATGACTTGGGCATCCCCAATCTTGAGCTCTTTCCACTCCTTATCTCTTTGTCCATGAGAACATCACCCAAAACTTGAAAACTTCACAACATAAAACTTAAAAAAAAACTCGTGATATCATTAGCACAAGAAAATAAACTACCACCTCTTTTGGTACTGTAGCAATCTTGATTTCTATTTATATTGTTGTTGGGCTACTGTATTCTCACTTTTCCATGGCTAGTACCCCCCCGATACTATCCATAGTTTCATAAAAACAAGAAACCAACTCAACAAAAACATAATCTTTCAAAAACAGACCAGTCTGTAGCAATCTGTATACTTCTGGTACCTCAAAAATTCTGAAAAATTACGACTGCCTGGGAAAAAGGTATATCAACCAGCAGCAAAATGAATCAACTCAAAAGCTCTTTCTGAATAAAAATGAAAAATAATTTCGTGAGCGAAAAGTTTCTGTCTTTTTCCAGCAGGATCAAACAATCAACACCAAACTAGTCATAAAGGTTTTGCTTGGCTCAAACACAAATAGAAACACAAAAGACATAATCATAACAGAATTATGATGGTGTGGACGCAACAAAACAGAAATAAAAAATTAAATTCATTGGGTTGCCTCCCAACCAGCGCTATTGTTTAACGCCCTTAGCTAGGCATAAGGATTTCAATGATGCTCACATAAAAGACAAGAATTGAAGCACAACGAGAGCATCATAAAGCATGTGAAAATCACATCTAAGTCTAACATACTTCCTATGCATAGGCATTTTATAGGAGAATAAATTAGCAAGACAACCAATAGTTACCAAATGCAAGTAAGAAGAAAGAGACAATAGCAATCTCAACATAACGAGAGGTAATTTGGTAACATGAAAGTTTCTACCACAATATTTTCCTCTCTCATAGAAATTACATGTGGGGTCATAATCAAATTCAACAATATAGCTATCAC
Source organism: Hordeum vulgare subsp. vulgare (assembly GCF_904849725.1). Classification (NCBI taxonomy): domain Eukaryota; kingdom Viridiplantae; phylum Streptophyta; class Magnoliopsida; order Poales; family Poaceae; genus Hordeum; species Hordeum vulgare. The sequence goes on along the minus strand of NC_058524.1, from coordinate 297,861,281 downwards.
AAAGGATATTCTTTTCATGATCCACATGCATGCAAAGTTGACGTTGTTCAAAAATAGTGGGATTATCATCAACTGAAGTCATGATTTCTCCAAACCCAGTTTCAATATTATTACAAACATCATAACCATCACGAGGGTTAAACAAATTTTCAAGATCATAAGAAAAATCATCACCCCAATCACGATCATTGCAACAAGTAGTGGACATAGCAAAACTAACATCCCCAGGCTTAGGGTTTTGCATATTTTTAGCATGATTGTCATTAATAGAATTTATAATGAAATCATTGCAATCATGCTTTTAATTCAAGGAGCCCTCGTGAATCACTTCATAAATTTCTTCATCATGATTTTTAGATTCACGAATCTCAAGAAAAACTCCATAGAGAAAGTCAAGTGCACTCAGGTCACTAGCAATTGGTTCCACATAAGTGGATCTCTTAAAGCGATTAGCAAGTGGATGAGGATTCATATCACTAGATTTTCAGCAAGCGAAGATGCAAGCATATTGAAGGCACATAGCACACAAGCAAAGGAAAGGCAAACGAAAAAGGAAAATGTTTTTGTGAATTTTTGTCTTTCAGAAGTGGGAGGAGGAAAACGAGAGGCAAAAAAGTAAATGCAAGAGATGAGTTTGCGACATTTACTTGGATGAGTTCTTGACTTGATCCTCCCCGACAACGGCGCCAGAAATTCTTCTGCTGCGGCAACAGACAACAGTGCCAAAGATTGACACGTTGACGGAGGCTGGGTTTGCGTTGGTTTTTCCCTTGAAGACGAAAGGGTGGTGCAGCACAGGAGCAGTAAGTAGTTCCCTCAGGTTGAGAACCAAGGTATCAATCCAGTAGGAGAATCTAGTCAAGTCCAGAGTACCTGCGCAAACACAAACGAGCTTGTACCCAACGCTATAAAGGGGTTGTCAATCCCTTCAAGATTGATTGCAGAGTGAGATCTGAAGGCAGAAAGTGCAACGAATAAAAGAGTAAGGCTGAAAATATGGGGTGAAGTAGACTCGGGGGTCATAGTGTTCACTAGAGGCTTCTCTCAAAAAAGCAAATATTACGGTGGGTGAACAAATTACCGTCGAGCAATTGATAGAACCGCGCAAAGTCATGACGACATATAAGGTAATGATCATACATATAGGCATCACGTCCGAGACAAGTAGACCGATACTTTCTGCATCTACTACTATTACTCCACACATCGACCGCTGTACATCATGCATCTAGTGTATTCAGTTCATGATGAACAGAGTAACGCCTTAAGCAAGATGACATGATGTAGAGGGATAATCTCAAACCAATGATGAAAACCCCATCTTTTTTACCCTTGATGGCAACAACATGATGTGTGCCTCGGTACCCCTTCTGCCACTGGGTGAGGTCACCACACGGTATAAACCCAAAACCAAGAACTTATCCCATTGCAAGAATCATAGATCTAGTTGGCCAAACAAAACCCACAACTCGAAGAGAATTACAAGGATATGAAATCATGCATAAGAGAGATCAGAAGAAACTCAAATAAGATTCAAAAATAATCTGATCATAAATCCACAATTCATCGGATCTCGACAAACACACCGCAAAAGAAGATTACATCGGATAGATCTCGATGAAGATCATGGAGAACTTTGTATTGAAGATCCAAGAGAGAGAAGAAGCCATCTAGCTACTAGCTATGGACCCGTAGGTCTATGGTGAACTACTCATGCATAATCGGAGAGGTCATGATGTTGATGAAGAAGCCCTCCGTATCCGAATCCCCCCTACGGCAGGGCACCAGAACGTGCCCTAGATGGGATCATTCGGAGACAGAAGCTTCCGGCGGCGGAAAAGTACTTTCGATGATCTCCTGATTTTTTTTGGAATTTATGGGAATATATAGGCGAAAGACCTAGGGCAGGGGAGGCCTAGGGAGCCCACAAGCCTGGGAGGCGCGGGCCCCCTGGCCGCGGCTAGGGGGCTTCTGGGGTCCCTGGAGACATCCTGCCTTGGATCTCAAGCTTCCCGATCTTCTTCTGGTTCGGAAAAAATCTTTTTGGAAGTTTCGGTCGTTTGGACTCCGTTTAAAATCCTCCTCTGAAAAGGGTCAAAAACACGGAGAAAACAGGAACTGGCAGTTGGCACTGAGTTAATAAGTTTGTCCCAAAAAAGATATAAAAGGCATACAAAATATCCAAAGTTTGACAAGATAATAGCATGAAACCATCAAAAATTATAGATACGTTGGAGACTTATCAGTGGTCACCATGCGCGTTGCGCTAGTGAACGCATCCACAACACCGCGCGGAGATCCCTGGGCCATGACACGGACCCTGACTTCGTGCTAGCGCAAAGTGCTCCGGCGGCGGACGGGGGCGACACCACGAGTGCAGCGACAGCTGCGGCGATCGACCTTCCTCAGCGCCCCTCACTAGACAACCGCAACCTATGCCCGTGAGATAACGACACAGTGCATCGTGCAGATAAAACCCTTGCTCAAGCAGTGCAGGTCCATGCTCAGCTACCTCCCCATGGTGAGGAACGTTGGCGGGAGACGGCGTAGGATAGTGCTCCTTCTGGCACTGCCAGGAGTAAGATCCCTACCCGCGCCTCAGCTTGCTGGATCCTTAAGACCGTGGGAGAAACTTTAACGTAGGCTCAGCTGCTGCTGAACTTGCCGCTTGTGCCGGGGATGATGGAGGAGTGGAGGGTGACCATCCAGATCCTACTTAGCTTCGCCAACCAGCACAAGCCCTTCAAACCGTACCACTCTCCTGTCCATTCTCGGTCTGGGGGCTCGACATCGTCGGCCCCCTCCACGGTGCTACCGGGGGCTTCAAGTTGTGATTCGTTTCCATTGACAAGTTCACGAAGTGGGCCGAGGTGGAGCCGTTGAGAAAGATGTAATGACAAGGATAGAAGCACATCTTGTCGTTTTGCAAGAATTGATATTGTTCCATGGACATGTATAGAAGAGATGAGTATATGGAATTGGCTTACACTCGCCACAAGCTACTACATGAACAACCCTATTCAGCAATATATTCAATCACCATGTAGAAGAGCAGGGTCCTACTACGGACGAAACCAAACAATAAAAGAACGACATCCATCCTTGCTATCCCTGGTTGGCTATATATAGAATAGGTCGATTGGGATAGGGTATAACTTCACCCTCTGATATAAATTGGACGGTCGAGTATACTAGGTTAGCGAGTCCAGCTACAAAACCGATCATGCTTTGGGGTATAACGGGGTTGATCCGGACCCAACGGTTACGATCGCCGGTTCAGGTCCGGGGGGAGTTTTCGGACTAGGGTGCGAGTGGACCGGTGCACTGTGCAAAGAGGCTAGGCAGAGATGAGAGGGAAAACGAGAAGCCCAGCAACAAGGTTAGAAATACGAAAAACATCTGACGAATAAACCGGTTATAGTGCTCCTATAGTTTAATTGTTATGGTATCAAACGAACTCCTATTGCGATGAAATTCGGCACACGGCCAACCTAAATTAAAATAAGACTGCATGCCAACTTTCAACCCTCTCCAAGAAACTGTTATACACACTTAAAAAAAATTAATGATGTCGCGGGCGCATGCGTGTGTGATTGGTCTCGAAACAGTCAATGACAAATCGGAAAGAACCGACAATTAATAAGGATGCAAGTTTTGAAAAAGTGACGGCAACAAAGTGTCCATGCAATGCGGATGATGCACATGATGCGATGATGCACGCGACAACCAAATAAATCCCACGGCTACAATGGAATAAAAGGGGAATCTTCTAGAGCATCGATTCTGGGTTGTTACAACTCTCATATACTAACAAGAGATCTCGCCCTCAGATCTAAGAATGAAAGGGGGAAGAGGAAGAGAAGAGGACAAGGTAACACTTAGTTGCTTCTTGACAAACGAGTGAATCCAATGAATCTTGAAGGCTGCAAAGAGATAAAGACTGATATGAAGAACAATCTAGAATTCAAAAGAAATTTCAGCAACACTTCGCTAGGAAATAGAGGCAACATTTGATAAGATGGAAAGATCTTGAAAAGATTTCACAACACTCCGGTAAATGAACAAACAAGGAAATAACACGATCTTGACAAACCGAGATGAAGGTCGTTGTGAACAACACCACAAGAACTTCAGTGAAATGGACAAGCAAGGGAATAACAAGATCTTGATAAAATTTGATAATGGATGAAAGAGAGCAACATCACAACGCCTCCTATACAAAAGAAGAAACTAGAACATTGGAAGAAAGAATGGAGAAGAAACTGACAGATACTACCACAATTTAATTGAAGAGCATCCTTGCAGGAAGAATAGCACGGAGTTGTTGGAAATTCAACAACGAAAAGAACAAGCTTGTACTTGACTTACGAAAACCATCTCAACTAATGAGGTGATAACTGGCCACTAACGGAAACAGAGATTCGTTGGGAGCAACAAGATATGCAAAACTTCTTTCACCAAGAGGGTACATTGACAACTTGGGTCAACGATAACCACTATAATGGCAACAATCCTTAGAAAAAGGCTTTAGGTGAACTATAAACCAAGATAGATCAAAATATGGGTTTAAAATATCTGATGATCAACGAAATTTGGTGGGCTTAAGTATCTCATTCTTGAAACAAATTCTCTTCGAGACTTCTCATGGGTCAAGAATGCTATAACAGCACCTCAAAGGATAATGGAGGAAAATTTTCACTTTGAAACGCAAGATAAAGAATACTTGAGGTCCTCCAAAAAAATCTTGAAGAACACCTTGAGAAAGAATTACATCCATGGAGAAACACTTGAAGAACACCGGAATGAAAGGATGATAAAATGAGTTCAAGGTTGAAAGAATAAGATTTTGACCTGCCAAGATTTGGATGGAACTTAGCGAAGAGAAACTTGAGCAAGACTTGGAACTCTAGAAAGAGAGAGGATCAACAACTTAGAATCGAGAATTTGATACCATGAACAACTCTGGAAGAATGATGGAAACACTTTGAAGAAAGAAGAATAAGAATTAAGTTATGCTTATCATTCATCAAATTAAATTGATGACAAGCAATGGATTTACCATACGACTTACTCTTCTTGAAAAGATTGAAGAGAGATATCACAACTTGAAGAACTCTTGAGCGAACCACCGGTAAGAATTTGGAATGGAAAAGGATAACACAAATGGTATGGGCTACATGAGGACAAGAGAGCATGATTCGATTAGAGAATGCTTGGACAAGCCATCGGTAAGAATTTCAAACGAATGGGAAAATTTCACATAAATGGAAATACACAAGATGAAGAGAGCATGATCCACCAGAAGAAGTTAGAAGAGATGGAAATATTAGAAATGAATGGAATACATGAGAACAAAGAGATCACAATCCGACTGGCAGCAAACTTGAATGAAGCATTAGAATAATTAAGATACGAACAAAGAGATAACAATTGAGAAGAATTTGCGAATGAAAGCTGAAAGTTGAGAACAAAGGAATCTTTTGAAATGATGGCCTTCGGAGGCTCGAGAAATGAACACAACACTGAAATGAACCGGATAGATATGGAAGGAATTACTCATGATCGAAACAATTTGGGATGATACCAACAAGCTGAAACCATGAATCTTCAAAAGAATGGACCAAGATTCAAGAGGAACACTTCTTCAGTCTTCCAAGCTGATAATGATGACAAGAAACAACACCATGAATTGTCGAGACACTCCGAAACAATGAATAAGAACAGGTTGACCCAACAAATAAAATTGAATTGAAGCGGTCTTGGAGAAGGAATATGACTGATGGAATCCATACTTACGTCACTCTAGAAAAGAATTAGAGATCTCCGGAAAAGAATAGAAGAGCCACGTAAGGTCCTGGGAAAACCTGTGGCTTATGGGCCCACTCATAGGAAACACCGTTGAAACAATTGCTTAGAAGGAGAGATTGCACTGGTACGAAGCTGAAAACTTGATGAGGTGAGAACCTCGAAATAATTGACATGATTGAATGACAACATGAATCTTCTGAAACGTCTTCAGCACTCTGGATAGAATATAGAGGGATGAATAAATAAGAGAGGTTTGGATAAGAATTTAACGATGAAAAGGATATGATGAGCACCAAAGCTTCAATTGAATCAACCAGAGACGAACATGGAGATGAAGAAATGATGAACTTAAGACTGAGCATCTTCACAAAGAATCACCGGATAAGATACGGAAGAAAACATAGCGGAAGCACCAATGAAACTAAATTCACTTGGATGAGAATTAAATCATTGAAGAAAAAGGGTTGGAGGGTGGGGGAAAACAAAGACAACTTGAGATAGATGAGAAGAACTCTAAAAATAAATAAGAGGATTGCTCTTGCAAATATTGGAGAGAATTGAATTACTTGACGAGAAGCACACCGGTTGAAAAAGGATTGACATGACGACTCCGGTTGAAAAGATTGATAAGACAACTTGATTGAGCAAAAGATTAGCATTGACATAGAAATATGAGAACACCACTTAGGAAAGATTTGAAATCACCACTTGAGATCGAAGCAACTTCAATTAACATACTCCAACAAAACAAGGATGAGGCTTGCAAATTAAGGCAGATACAAATTCATGACAGATATTTCGTATGATATTTTCGTGGTAAGGCTCGCACGGGCTCGATCGTACGTTGGATTGTCACTTGGAAATGACGATCGAATATGCCCCCTAGGCATAGAGAACTACAGGATTGACGGAGCATATGGATGACATATATCGAGACTGTCCTTGCTAAGAAAGACCATGAACAAATGAATCCACTAGATGTCAAACCCAACCTCACATCATCCATCTGTTGGAAGATAATCCTAGGTAACTACTTGAATTCCCACCTAAGAACTTCTGAAAATTTACTGGTTAAGCAAATTGGGTCCACGGATACAAGGAGTAAAGTCCCTCACTCAATTCCTAGCAATAAAACTACCCGTCTAGTGTATCACATCCGTCAACACATAACCAGAGATCTCGGAAACTCATCTACCTCAGACCATCATAATCACAATGGTTCCAAGTATGGAAGGACATCTCGACACTCTCCACCAGTACTGGGGATGCCAGACTCCTCTCACCACTACTAGTATTGAAGCAATTTCGGACATCCTGTGTCCTGAGATACTAAGGAAACTGAATGATAGCAAGTGTGACAAGAATCCCCTAGATCTCAACCCCTCGATAACGGGAGGCACCAAGAACAAAATATCGTTACTATGACATCGTAGAGGTTCCAAAATACCCGCGTGATCCTAAAATTTTTTGAGTGAGAAGAGGAGTAGAATTTGAATTCCTAAGTCGTAAACCTCACCAAAGCAGGGAAGTAGACTAAAAATAATCATACTCTCTGATATATAACTAGACTCAAAGTACTTTTTCACTAGACTCGACACGGCCAAGTTCGATCAATCAAGGGGGCTCCTAGGTTGGTACTACTCTCATACCAACTTGTAACGCCCAAGATGTGATCCTATCCTTATTTTGGCACGAGGGCCTCGACAGGGATAGAAGGGCATCTCGTCGTTTTGCCAGAATGGATATCGTTACAAGTACACATATAGAAGATATGAGTATATGGAATTGGCTTACACTCGCCACAAGCTATAACATGAACAAGAAAATACAACAATATAATCAATCACCATGTAGAAGAGCAGGGTCCGACTATGGAAGAAACCAAACGATAAAATAACGATGTCCATCCTTGCTATGCTAGGCTACCTATATATAGTATAGGTGGATTGGCATAGGGGATAGCTGGACCCTCCAATATAAATCGGACGGTCGAGTATAATAGGTTAGGGAGTCCAGTTGCAAAACCGATGATGCTTTGGGGTATAACGGCGTTGATCCGGACCCAACGGTTACGACCGCCAGGTTCGGGTCCGGGGGGAGTTTTCGGCCTAGGTTGCACGGAGACATGTGCTCTGTGTAGAGAGGCTAGGCAAAGATGAGAAGGAAAAAAACTGCTCGGCAACAAGGTTTTAAATACCGAAAATGTCCGACGAATAAATCGGCTATAGTGCTGCTATAGTTTAATAGTTGGGGTATCAAATGATCTTGGATTGCGATGAAATTCGGCACGCGGCCTTCCTATATTAAGATAAGACTGCACGCCAATTTTCAACCCAATCTGAGAAAGTTTTATAAACACTATTAAAAATAATATTTTTAATGATGCCGCGGGCGCGTGCGTGTGTGATTGGTCTCTAAACGGTCAGCGACAAAATGGACAGAACCAACAACTAATAAAGGATGCAAGTTCTGAAAAATGATGGCAACAGAGTACTGATGCAATGCGGATGATGCGCATGATGGGATGATGATTGGACAACCAAATAAATCACACAACAGCAGTGGAATAAAAGGGGAATCTTCTACAGCTTCAGTTCCGGGTTGTTACAAAAGGTGACGGCACTGGCATCAGTCAAGTTCCTTATAGGGATTGTTTGTCGTTTCAGGGTCCCAAACAGGATCATCACCGATAACGGTACGTAGTTCATGAGAATCACTTTCATGCACTATTGTCATGTTATTGGGACAAGGTGTGCTTCGCCTTCGTTGCTCACCCCAGGAGCAACAGGCAAGTAGAGAGGGAAAATAATGAAGTGTTGCAGGGTCTCAAGACAAGGACTTTCGACAAGCTATGCAAGCACGGAAGTCACTGGATTGACAAACACAAGGAGGTTCTTTGATCGATCAGAATGACACCAAATCGATCCACGATTGAGACACCCTTCGCCCTAGACTACAGGGCAGAGGCGATTCTCCCCATGGAACACACGTACGGGTCACCAAGAGTGCATGCCTTTGACGAGGACCATCAAGAGGGGTTACGACATGACGATGCCACGCTCCTCGAGGAAGATCGTCTCTAGGCTGCACTGCACGCTGCTAGGTACCACCAGGCCCTGCACTGCTGCCATAGCCGCAAAGTGCGTGTCAGGATTTTTTAGGAAGGCGACCTTGTCCTCCGACGGATTTAGTCCGCGAATGGATCAAACAATTTGATGCCAAAGTGGGAAGGCCCTTACCATATAGTATGATTCATCGGGCCTAGCATAGTCTGCCTAGAGACTGAGGATGGCACTCGAGTGCAAAACTCGTGGATTATCGAGCATCTTCGCAAGTTCTACCCATGAGGCACGGTTGTTGGGCCCCATGGCAACCACTTTCGTACAACTCTCGCGGCAATGCGCATAATCCTTTGTACAAAGCCAGGTGATGAACCTGTGTGCAGTTAATAAGACCAGAAATCCTACAAATCTTTTCTTCTTAATTGCATATTTACATTATGCCCATCATGCGGTTCATTTTGGTATACTATAGCCAACACAGACACGTTGCCAAACCTCTAAGGACCCCCAATGCATCCTATTTTATCTTCTATCTTTTTCTCACTGGAAAGCAGGGTATCCCGGAAGAGCGCTCCCTGCGCACAAGTCATCCCGGGGGAAGAAGGAGTTGGGCGGGTAGATGCGTCGACGGATGCGTCCAAGGTAACCACCTCACGGCAAGCAAGTCAGTAGCGGAAGGAAAAGATAAGTAAAACCCTTACCTACTATTTAAATCACTGCCTGTATGAGGGGTCCTGCGTGCGGTTGAGCCCTTGGGAGAATCATTGCGTGCCGGAGGGAACTCAGACCATGCTCGGTCCCTAGGGTGATCGCGACGAGGATGACAAGTCAGCCTTGACGAGCGTAGTGCCGCCAAGGGAGTGCTTGGGATTTATCCTTAGAAGCTCGCTGTGGAAAGATGACACACACTAGCAAGTATTCCCATCACGCATTAAAGTCAGAAGGGCACCCGGGCACAACCTTCACATTCGGAAGAAAGTTTGCAAAAAAGGGAGAAAGAGGCAAGTCAAGTCATTGACACAGTGGTAGTACCCAATATTTTTCTTTAATTTTATTTCATGATTACATTGGGTGCTATTTAAAGATAAAAAGGATCTACTCTGAGATCCACGCCGGCGGTGACGAGGTTAAGTCGGAGTACAACTTCCTCTAATGCCGCCACCGGCGCTTGGGAGGAGATCTGCTACTAAGATGTGATGATCGATCCGGAAGCGGACCCAAAGAATGGGCCATGTTTTTCGAATCCCTCCATGGCGCCGTCCACGCTAATCGGAATCTTCACCTTCCAGCTTGACACTGAAGACGCTCGTGTCATTGCCGATGTCACTAGAGGTGTCGGCATCGCTGCCTGACTACTCACTTATTGTGTTGGTTTCCCTCCAAGCTTAAATTTGATGTAGCACGGCGATGACAAGTATTTCCCTCGGATATCAAACCAAGATATCAATCAGGTAGGAAGACCCACAAGACTATGTAAGCAGCACCTGCACACAAATAACAAATCCTCACAAGCCAACGCGTGGAGGGGTTGTCAATCCCTCGTGGGTAAGGTAAGGATAGATTTATATATGCAAATAAGAGAGATAGAGAATCGACCGCAGCAAGGTGTTTTGGATTTTTTGATGATACAGATGTGAAAACAAAAGAGAAAATAAAATAGAAACACAAATACCAAAGTAGAGATTGCAAATAGATGATGTGAAGTAAACCGGTGGGCCGTAGGTTTCATTAGTGGCTTCTCTTGAGAGATAGAAAATGGTGGGTAGACAATTTACTGTTGGGAAATTGATAGAAGAACAAATAATTATGACGATATTTAAGACTATGATCAATTATATGGGCATCACGTCCAATACAAGTAGACCAACTTCTACCTGCATCTACTTCTATTACTCCACACATCGACCGCTATCCAGCATGCATCTAGTGTACAGAGTTCATGGAGAAATGGGGTAATGCTTTAAGAACAATGACATGATGTAAACAAGATGTATACATGTAGGAATAGACCCCATTGTTTTATCCTTGATAGCAATGATACATGCGTGTCATGTCTCTTTTTGTCACTAAGATTGAGCACCGCAAGATCAAACCCATCACAAAGCACCTCCAACCATTGGAAGATAAAATATCAAGTTGGCCAGAGCAAAACCAAATATCGGAGATGAAATACAAGGCTATAATAATCAAGCATGAATATGTTTTCATAGATCTGATCATAAACTCACAATTCATCGGATCCCAACAAACATAGTGCAAAATAAAGAGTTACATCATATGTATCTCCAAGAGACCATTGTATTGAGAAATAAAATGAGGTAGAAATCCATCTCACTACTGACTACGGAGGCATAGGTGTGATATGAACTACTCACGCATCATCGGAGGAGCACTAATGAGAATGGTGAACCCCTCCGTGATTGTTTTCCTGTCCAGAACATGTGCTATGTTGGATTTCGTGGCTCTAGAACTTGCGGCGACTGAAATGATTTTTCGTCGACTTTTCTAGGGTTTTCTGAATATTGGGGTATCTATAGAGCCCAGAGGCGGTGGAGTAGGTGGCCAAGGGCCCCACTAGATACCAAGCCGCATCAGGGGCCCTGGGCGCTCCCTGGTGTCTAGTGCCCCCCCCGGGCCTCGTCTGGTGCTCATTCTTGGCTCCGAAGTTTCCTTCAGGACCAAAAATTTCTCCGGAAAGTGTCATGACATTTGGACTTCATCTGATATGGATTTTCTGAGAAGGAAAAAACAACAACTCACACTAGGCACTATGTCAATAGATTAGTCCTAAAATATGATATAAAGTTGTTATAAAATGATCGTAAAACTTCCAAGAATGATAACATAAGAGCAAGGAACAATAAAAAATTGTAGATACGTTGGAGTCGTATCAGCATCCCCAAGCTTAATCCTGGAGTAGGTAAATGATAAAAACAGAATTTTTTATGTGGAATGTTGCCTCACATGTTCATCATATTCTTTTTCTTTTAGCATGAACATATGGACTTATATATGATGCAAAGCAATAGTCTATAGTTTGACATGAACATTTCAATACTCAAGCATATCAACAAGCTGCCAAGTCTTTCAAAATATGAACGCTAAAGAACATTATCCTTAGCCCATAATGCTCTATCATTGATCCATTCATGCAACACACTCAAATACAAACTACATCCAATGCTCAAGTATGACAATGGTGTTCCTTAGTTGGTGCTTTATAAGAGAAGATGGAGACTCAATTTCAAAAATAAAAATTGCAGAAAGTAAATAGATCATCCATTCATAGAGGGAAGCAGGGATTTGTAGATATGCGAGAACTCAGAGTAGAAAACATAGAGATAAATTTTTTGGAAGGTATGCTTTTCCTCTCAACAAAAACAACTAAGAGTTTCCAATATCCCCCATGCTCAAAAAATTATAGGTGGTTCCCAAAATGAAAATAAAGTTTATTCCTTTTTCCACCGTTCTTTCACATTACACGGCTAGCTATATCCATGGGTACTGTCCATACCAACACTTGCCAAGGAATTTATTATTTGACAACATATTTTTTTTCTTTTTTGCATTTTGGGACTAGGCATACCTATTACCGCCATATTATCGTGCAATGATAAGTTAATAAACACTCATATTGAGAATAGCCTACTTAACAACGAAGTTGCCGGTCAACCCTCGCTGCTTCAAGAGCAATACGGGCACTGAAAACAAAAATTTATTTTGAACATTAGAGTTGGCACTTGCAAATTTACTTGGAGCAGCGTTTAAATGCCGCATGTAGGTAGGTATGGTGGACCAATTTGGCACAACTTGGGGTTTAGGATTTCGATGCACAAGCAGTATTCCCGCTTAGTACAAGTGAACACTAGCAAATAGATTGACAAGCGCCCAACGAGTGAACACTAATCATCATAAGTGAACATTAAACATAACTAACAACAAATAATGCAACACAAGTAGGATGTAATTTCATAGCATAATTATTGAATTCATGTGCATGCATAGGGGCTCACAAACCTTAACACCAATATTCTTACTAGAGCATAATTACTCATCAACATAACTCACATATCACTATCTTCATATCGCAAAACTATTGCAAATAATCAAATTAATATGCAATGATCTTCATGAAAGCTTTTATTATATCTTTCTGGACATTCATTACTTTGGAACTAATTTTCACTTAAAGAAAATTTCCGTTGCAAATAACAAGCTCTCAAACGAATAAAAGTGAAGAACGAGAGCCCAAGTTTCTATAAAATTTTCAACTCTCAAAATTATATAAGTGAAGCAAGAGAGAATTTCTTAAAAATTACAGCAACTCTCAAAATAATCTAAGTGAAGCATGAGAGAAAATTTCTTCAAAATAACAGCTCCACCGTGCTCAAAAATATATAAGTGAAGCACTTGAGCAATTCCATATCTCCAAAAAAATTAAGCGAAGCATAAAGACCGATTCTAACAAATATTAGCATTATTTGGCTCTCTGAAATGGGTGTGTCCACCAAGGTTTATTATGAAAAACTAACCAGCAAAGAAAGCAAAGACACAAATGATACAAGATGCTCCAAGAAAAAGTCATGATATGTGACGAATAAAAATATAGCTCCAAGTAAGATTACTGATGGTTTTTAGAAGAAAGCACTACTGGAAAATAGTTTTTTGCCATCTGCTGCTTCTTTGCCGTCTGCTAGCTGATGGCAAAGACCCTCTTTGCCATTAGCTACCGGAAACCAGACGACAAAGAGCAGGCTGATGCCAAAGGTACTATTTGTCATCAGCCAGCGCTTTGCCGCCTGCCAGCTCACGGCAAAGAGCATTCAGGCATACGGCAAAGAGCATGGGCGGCCCACCCCGCAGCCCCTCTCTCCCCCCTAACGGCCTCTCTCTTTGCCGTCCGCTTTTCTTCTCTGTGTCGTCGGGAGGCGGATGGCAAAGAGGGTGCCCCCTAATGGCCGTTAGCCCCACCCCCACGCGCCTCTCTCTCACCCCTAACGGCCACCCCAACCCCTCTCTCTCACCCCCGACACCACCACCGCTGTCGTGCCCTCCTCCGGCATCCCTGCGCCACCGCCCCTCCTCCTCCGGCCTCCCTGCGCCCCTCGTCCTCCGGCCTCCCTGCGTCCCCTCCTCCTCCGGACTCCCTGCGCCCCCTCCTCCTCCGGCCTCCAGCCGCCCTGCGTCGCCGCCCCCTCCTCCTTCGGCCTCCCTGCGCTCCCTCCTCCTCCCTCCTCCGGCCTCCATGCGCCACCGCCCCCTCCTCCTTCGGCCTCCCTGCGCCCCCTCATCCCTATGCCCCCTCCTCCACCACGTGCCCTCCTTCTCTCCGGGACCTCCTCCTCCACCACCGTCGTCGGAGCTCGCCCCTTCTCCACCACCACCCCCTCCGCCACCACCGCCACACCCTCCTCCTCCCCGACTGCCCCCTTCGGTGAGTCATTTCTTTTCTTTTTTGGCTAATTTACAGATTTAGTTTTGTTTTGTTAATTAGTGGTAGCTAGATTATTGTTAGTAGTTTTAGTGGTAGATTTAGTTAGGTTAGTTAGTTAGGTGGAGGAGGACAAGAGGAGAAGAGGAGGAGGAGGAGGACGAGAAGAGCAGAAGAAGAAGAGGAGTAGGAGGAGGAGGAGGAGGAGAAGAAAAAGAAGAAGAAGAAGAAGAAGAGGAGAAGAAAAAAATAAGAAGGAGAAGAAGAAGAAGAAGAAGAGAAGAAAAAATAAGAAGGAGAAGAAGTAAAGAAGAAGAGAAGAAGAGAATAAGAAAAAAATAGGAAGGAGAAGAAGAGAAAAAAGAAGAAGAAGTTGATTTTTTATTGTTTGGTCTTTAGTGGTAGCTAGATTCTTTTTTAGTTACTTAGTGGTAGATTTTTTTTTGTTGTTGTTTAGTGCTATCTAGGTTTAGCGATAGGTTTAGTTAGCTTGGTTAGTTAGGTTAGTTAGTTAGTTAGCTTAATAGAAAGAATAGGAAGAAGAAGAAGAGGAGGAGGAGGAGAAGAGGAGAAGAGGAGGAGGAGACAAAGAAGAAGAAGAACAAGAAGAAGAGGAGGAGGAGAAGACAAAAATAAGAAGGAGAAGAAGAAAAGAAGAAGAAAAGAAGAACAGAAGAAGAAGAGAAGAAGAGAAGAAGAATACCTTCTCCTCCTCCTTCTTCTCCTCCTCCTTCTCCTTCTTCTTGATTTCTTCTTCTTCTTCTTCTCCTCCTCTTTCTTCTCCTCTATCTTATTCTCCTGACCTTATTTTCCCAAACAATGAGATAATTAGCCCATTTAGCTACAAAATGGCATAAAAACCTTGGTTAGCTCATGAATATTATATTCTTAACTTGTTTGCCTCTAAAATGAAATAATTAGAATAATTGTATTGATCGGGTGGATTTACATGTGATGGTTGTCTCGTCGCTGTGAGGTCTGCTGTGCGAAGACCTGCCCGTGCGTTGTACGAGCTCCGCCCCTGCATTCGTGGGTCAGTACAAATTTCATCTCCTCCCCGCCCCTTCATTTACTGTGGCTCGGTTTCCGGATGAAACTTTCTAGATTTAGGTAATTAAATTAATTTATCAGTATGCGTCTCCCGTTCGAAAGGGCGACATCTATAAATATGCATGTCTTTGCATATTTATAACCGCCATCCTTTCGAATTGCCCAACATTATCCATGGACAACCCGAGTATGTGTAGATTGGGTTCGTTTTCCCGTATGCTGTGTTCTGGATCCGATGCGGAATTTCGTCAGTGCCTCCCTGTTGCTCTCCGGATGCACATCCTCTGTGTTTATTGTGGAGATGTGTATCAGGAGAATAGCGGGTAGGTGCGGCCGAAATTTTGCGTTGGATCTGGAGCAGAGCATGGGAAAACGAACCCAATCTACACATACTCGGGTGGGATTAGGACCTATCTTTACCTATTAGCGTGTAGGTTGCGTGGACGTAATAAAAATGGTGAACCTGATTAACCGATGAATATAAATGCTAATGATGGTGCGTGCATGTATACCGGTCACCCTAGTCAGAAAGAGATGACGAAAGAATGGTTTGTAAAAACAAAGGAATTTGTGAAAGCCGCATTCACAAATGGCCAGGAAAGAAACTATTGCCCCTGTCCTGGATGCGACAACTATAAAAAGACGACAAAGGATGTAATGATTAAACACCTGCAGAGGAGGGGTTTTAAGCCTAATTATACGGTGTGGACATTTCATGGTGAGTCTATACAACTCACAAGAGCTGAGGTGGTCCGTCGTCGCACGGACGCGCATGGTACCGGGATGGAAGACATGGTGCAAGACTTTGATGATGCTCGGGATTCGGAAGATGAGATGGAGGAATCTGCAAAGGCCTTTTATGAAATGTTGGAGTCTTCAAAACGTCCTCTCCATGAGCACACTGAGCTCTGTCAGCTGGATGCAATTGCA
Source organism: Hordeum vulgare subsp. vulgare (assembly GCF_904849725.1). NCBI lineage: Eukaryota > Viridiplantae > Streptophyta > Magnoliopsida > Poales > Poaceae > Hordeum > Hordeum vulgare. The sequence continues at coordinate 297,845,000 of NC_058524.1, read as the reverse complement.
CAAGTAATGGCTCTAAAGGCTCAGTTCAACTTGGGAAGAGAATGCTACGACGCGATGATGACACTATTTGGACGCTTCCTACCCAAAGGCCATGTCATGCCTGCAAACCTGTACCAGTCGGACAAAATACTTCGTGATCTTAAGATGCCCTATGAGAAGATAGATGCATGTGAGAAAGGATGTGTCTTATTTAGGAAGGAGTATGCACACTTGGACTATTGTCCCAATTGCGAGTCTTGCAGGTATCTTGTGGTAGACAATGGTGTGGGTGAGAAGAGGCAGACCAAAATCGCAGTAAGTGTTCTTCGGTATACGCCAATCGTACCAAGACTTCAACGTATTTTCATGGTCGAAGAGACAGCCAGACAGATGACATGGCACAAATTGGGCAAAAGAACCAAACTAGATACGGATGGGAATAAGATGATGGTACACACACCGGATGGGGAAGTGTGGAAACATTTCGATGGATTGCATCAGGATAAAGCGGCAGATCCAAGGAATCCTCGAGTCTGCGCCGCCACGGATGGTTTTAATCCCTTCGGCATGACTGCAACCCAGTACAGTTGTTGGCCTGTATTTGTGATTCCACTCAATCTCCCCCCCCTGGGCAGATTATGCAAAGAAAGAACATATTTTTGACGTTGATAATTCCAGGGCCCAATTATCCGGGGAAGAATATGAATGTGTACCGGCAACCGCTTAAGGATGAATTGGGAGAAGCTTGGGATAATGGGGTCAAGACATACGATGTCGCTAGAAAAGAAAACTTCAAAATGCATGTGTGGTACATGTACTCTATGCATGACTTGCCAGCGTATGCGCTATTCTCTGGATGGTGTGTGCATGGAAGGTTCCCGTGCCCCCAATGCAAGGCAGCTCTTCAGTTTCATTGGATGCGGGAGGGTCGGAAGTATTCTTGCTTTGACTTGACTAGACAGTTCGTGGATCCTGACCATCAGTTCAGAAAAGACAAGACGAACTTTACCAAAGGTAAAGTTGTCAAAAACTTGGCACCACCTGCGTTCACAGGCCAACAGATCCTGGATTAGTTAAACGCCCTCGAGCCTGATCCAAAGCGTCCAGGGTATTTCAAGGGGTATAATGCTAAGCACGTCTGGACTCACAAGCCATGCTTTTGGGATCTGCCTTACTTCAAAGACCTCCTTCTTCCACACAATATCGACATGATGCACACTGAAAAGAATATCGGAGAGGCTATTTTTGGTACATTGTTCAACATAGATGGGATGACAAAGGATAATATTAAGGCTAGAGTCGATCAAGAGACACTATGTCATAGACCGTTACAAAACATGCGAGAAGGCAAAGGAAAGCAGAAGTGGTCGAAGCCAAAGGCCTGGTTCAATCTTGGAAGGCCAGCTATGAGGGAAATTATCTTGTGGGTCAAAATGCACTTGATGTTCCCCGACGGGCATCCGGCGAATCTAAAGAGGGGAGCGAGTCTTGAAAAAATAAAAATCTTTGGTCTCAAAAGTCATGATTGGCACATATGGCTAGAGCGGGTAATGCCGGTGATGTCACGTGGGTTTATTCCTGAGGATGAATGGCTAGTACTGGCGGAGCTCAGCTATTTCTTCCGTGTTCTTTGTGCGAAAGAATTGTCGCCTGGTGTGGTAGAAGACATGGAGGAGTTTGCACCAGAGTTGTTGTGCAAGTTAGAGAATATCTTTCCACCGGGCTTCTTTAATCCAATGCAGCATTTGATTTTACATCTACCGACCGAGGCAAGATTGGGTGGGCCCGTGCAAGATCGTTGGTGCAATGCAACTGAGAGGATGCAGAAGACCCTTCGAGATAAATGTAAAAAAAGCATAGAATTGAAGCATCGATGGCTTAGGATTCATTACTCAGGAGGTGGCAAACTTTGTGACAGCACACTACGAAGCCAAAAATCATCATTTGCATAATCCGAAGCCTCGGCACAATGATGCAGACCCTAAAAAGGGTGGGTCCAACCTCATCCTATTCAAAGGTAAGCTTGCACCAGCCGGTGCTTCGAAACCAATAACGTTGGATGTCGATGAATGGCGGAACATTTCGTTGTATATCTTCAACAACCTAACAGAAGTGCGGCCGTACATTGAGTGACTTCTAATTCATTTGAACTGCTCTTATTCCCGGAAATTTCAAACAACCGTTACATCGCCAAATTCTCGGATGGAGCGGTGATCAAAAATGATTCCGTTGAAGAGTATGAGCTTCTGTCAAAGACAGGAGGCGGCTATCCCGGTTTCATCTCTTGGTTCAAACAAACGGTAATTATCAATAATGGACCATTTCATTTCTTGGTCTAACTTGCGGCTAATGCAACAATCGTTTCGTATTAAACTTGTAGGCTAATTCAGAGTCTATGGACGCCGAATTGAGACAAGTCGCTAATGGTTTTGACTATAAGGTCCGTTCATTAGAGAAATACAACATCAACGGGTATCTCTTTCGTACCTTTGGCAAAGAGCTATCTATGCCCGACCGGAAATCTACAAATTGTGGTGCTCTGCTATCGGCAAAGGTGTTATCGAGTATTATGGAAGAGTTGAAGGAATTTATGAACTTCAATTCTATGGTGAAAACCCACCGAATGTCGTAGTCTTCAAATATTATTGGTTCCAGCCGAAGAAGACTAGAAGGACTCATGAACATATAGGACTAGTCGAAATCAATCCAAACACCCATTTAGATGTTCCTGATGTCTATATTAAGGCTCAACAGGCGACCCAAGTTTTCTATCTACCGTGGGCATGCCAAACAGATAAGAATCTGGAAGGTTGGTATGTTGTTTATGAAGTGCCGCCACATGTCAGACCACCTCTCCCAAATGAACAGGATTATGAACCTCACATTAACCCAGACACATATGATGGAGAATTCTTCCAAGAAACATGTCTTTCCAAGAAACGTTTCGAGAACCGCCGTGCTTCACCCAAGAACATGGAAGTAGACAGCGACAATGAATCCGACTCCAGCCCTGAGCCGGAACCAGAAGACCTAGAACTCGTAGAGGTTACTGATGCGGATGACCTGTCAATGCTTCAACGATTAAAGGAAGGCCTTTCATAACTTCACGCCGTTGAACCCGACGAGCACGTCATTCATGACGACATGCGTGATAGTGATGATGATGATGCATTTATTGATGATGATTATTAGTTTGTAAGATTCACAACTTAAATTATATATATTTTAATCTTTATTATTCATGTACATATTATTATTCATGTCAGTTATTTTTTTTTATGTTGTAATAATTTCTTTTAATCCTTATCATGGCAGGTCACCATGTGTGGAAAGATGGTGGGCGCTGGTGCAGATCACTCGACGGGTTCTTCCGAAGCGCCCCGCACGAGGGGTGGTACTTCCCTTCCAACCCTATCTCTCCATAGAGCCTTAGTAGACAGTCTGTCGACACCACCCGTGGGTTCTTCTTCGTCGTTGGCATTGCCCATTGGGAGATGTGCTGGTCGGGTAGGGAAGAAGGGGAAGGGTACAGGGAGAGGTGGTGGCCGCGGAAGATCCAGGAGGACTGTTGAGCCGTCCTCACCACCACCACCAGCTCATTCACCCGAGCATAGGACTATTATGGTCGACCCGTTTGCGGAGGAGGCTACATGGACTCTGTTCGAGGAGCCTGGGGTTGACGGGCATTCGTCCCATGAGACTCCGGTCCAGGAGCAGCCTCGGGTCGAGGTGCATTCGGCCCACGAGACTACGGTTTCGGAGGCTTCACCTGACGTGAAGAGGCCCGGATGGGAGACCTGGCCGGATCGTACCGAGTTGCCGGATTCGACTAAGGGTCCGGGTGGCTCAGGGGGCGCAGATGGCGGGGATGAGCTTACGGATAGTGAGGCTGATGTCCAGGTGGACGGGGCCACCTTGTACAAGCGTGGTAGTACACGTCTCCCGGTCGCGCCGGCTACCCGCGAGCACAGGCCGGTGATTAAACCTGAAGGACTTTAACTCTAGCCAGGAATCTTTGGATCCAGAGCTGGTGATGATATCTGGTGGCGGGAAGACCCATGGCTCGATAACCATTGGATATGGGATAATACGTTGTCTACACACTCTCCCGAAGATCAAGGCGCGCCAATCGAGCAGCTGTCTTGAGATAATGCGTCGTCCACGGCCAGTCGAACTTGCCATCGAGGTTAGTTGTACGGATTAAGAACACTTTCATCCATTTCATTATGTGTGTCACCATAGATCAGTACTATGGTAACGAGGAATGGTGTTTCAGGCTGCTCTTCAGAAAGAGAGATTGGCAAACCAGGCTGCTCTTGAGAAAGAGAGATTGGCAAGCCAGGCTGCTCTTGAGGCTGCTCTTCAGAAAGAGAGATTGGCAAGTCAGGCTGCTCTTGATGAGAGGGACCAGACCACTACACAATTGATTGAGGATGAGAGGTCCCGGAATGAGGCGGGTCAACGGGCCCTGTACGAGCTTTTTGTGGTAAGTTTTTTTTCACATTAGCCAAATCATGTGTGTAATGTCTGTTTCATTACTAACTAATACGACCCACTCTTCAGGGTCTGTGCGAGAAGAGCGGTCAAGTCCCTCCGCCGATGCCTGTCTTCTCTTCATTATAAACTAGTATTAATAATTGAGTGTCATCATGCTAACTGAGACATTGCAAAATATCTATTCTGCAGAATAACTCCCGAGCGGCATCGCACGACCCTTCTCCAAGTGTTTCTCCTCCTTGATGACAACTACGGTAAGTTTCTCTTCTCCTCTTTCACATTCTCCTTGCCTTAATTTCCCCAACAATGACATAGTTAGTCCATTTAGCTCCAAAAATACATAATTAGCCCATTTAGCTCCAAAATGCCATAATAAGCTCAAAATGGCATAAGAACCTTGGTTAGCTCATTAATATTATATACTTAGCTTGTTTTCCTCTAAAATGAGATAATTAGCCCATTTAGCTCCAAAAAGACATAGTTACCTAATTTAGCTCCAAGAAGAGGAGAAGAGGAGAAGAAATACGAAAAATTAAAATAAAGAAGAATAAGAAGAAGAGAAGAAGGAGAAGGAGGAGGAGGAGGAGGAGAAGGAGGAGAAGGCCAAGGACCTTCTAGTCCTTCTCCTCCTCCTCCTCCTCCTTCTTCTTTATTTCTTCTTCTTCTCCTCCTCATCCTCTTTCTTCTCCTATTTCATATTCTCCTTGCCTTAATTTCCCCAAGAATGACATAATTAGCCCATTTAGCTCCGAAATGCCATAATAACCTCAAAATGGCATAAGAACCTTGGTTAGCTCATTAATATTATATACTTAGCTTGTTTTCCTCTAAAATGGGATAATTAGCCCATTTAGCTCCAAAAAGACATAATTAGGTAATTTAGCTCCAACAAGAGGAGAAGATGAGAAGAAATAGGAAAAATGAAAAGAAGGAAGAAGAAGAAGAAGAAGAAGAAGAAGAGAAGAAGGAGAAGGAGGAGGAGGAGGAGGAGAAGGAGGATAAGGCCAAGGACCTTCCAGTCCTTCTCCTCCTCCTCCTTCTCCTCCTTCTTCTTGATTTCTTCTTCTTCTCCTCCTCCTCCTAGTTCTTCTCCTCTTTCATATTATCCTTGATTTAATTTCCCCAACAATGACATAATTAGCTCATTTAGCTCCAAAATGCCATAATAACCTCAAAATAGCATAAGAACCTTGGTTAGCCCATGAATATTATATACTTAGCTTGTTTTCCTCTAAAATGGGATAATTAGCCCATTTAGCTCCAAAAAGACATAATTAGGTAATTTAGCTCCAACAAGAGGAGAAGAGGAGAAGATATAGGAAAAATGACAAGAAAGAAGAAGAAGAAGAGTAGTAGAAGAAGAAGAAGAAGCGAAGAAGGAGAAGGAGGAGGAGGAGGAGGAGAAGGCCAAGGACCTTGTAGTCCTTCTCTTCCTCCTCCTTCTCCTCCTTCTCCTCCTTCTTCTTGATTTCTTCTTCTACTCCTCCTCCTCTTTCTTCTCCTCTTTCATATTATCCTTGCTTTAATTTCCCCAACAATGACATAATTAGCCCATTTAGCTCCAAAATGCCATAATAACCTCAAAATGGCATAAGAACCTTCGTTAGCTCATGAATATTATATACTTAGCTTGTTTTCCTCTAAAATGGGATAATTAGCCCATTTAGCTCCAAAAAGACATAATTAGGTCATTTAGCTCCAACAAGAGGAGAAGAGGAGAAGAAATAGGAAAAATGAAAAGAAAGAAGAAGAAGACGAAGAAGAACAGAAGAAGGAGAAGGAGCAGGATGAGGAGAAGGCCAAGGACCTTCTGGTCCTTCTCCTCCTCCTCCTTCTTCTTGATTTCTTGTTCTTCTTTTCCTCCTCCTCCTCTTTCTTCTCCTATTTCATATTATCCTTGCTTTAATTTCCCCAACAATGACATAATTAGCCCATTTAGCTCCAAAATGCCATAATAACCTCAAAATGGCATAAGAACCTTGGTTAGCTCATGAATATTATATACTTAGCTTGTTTTCCTCTAAAATGGGATAATTAGCCCATTTAGCTCCAAAAAGACATAATTAGGTAATTTAGCTCCAACAAGAGGAGAAGAGGAGAATAAATAGGAAAAATGAAAACAAAGAAGACGATGAAGAAGAAGAAGAGAAGAAGGAGAAGGAGGAGGACGACGAGGACGAGGAGGAGAAGGCCAAGGACCTTCTAGTCCTTCTCCTCCTCCTCCTTCTCCTCCTTCTCCTCCTTCTTCTTGATTACTTATTCTTCTCTTCCTACTCCTCTTTATTCTCTTCTTTCATATTATCCTTGCTTTAGTTTCCCCAACAATGACGTAATTAGCCCATTTAGCTCCAAAATGCCATAATAGCCTCAAAATGGCATAAGAACCTTGGTTAGCTCATGAATATCATATACTTAGCTTGCTTTCCTCTAAAATGGTATAATTAGCCCATATAGCTCCAAAAATACATAATTTGGTAATTTAGCTCCAACAAGAGGAGAAGAGGAGAAGAAATAGGAAAAATGAAAAGAAAGAAGAAGAAGAAGAGAAGAAGGAGAAGGAGGAGGAGGAGGAGGAGGAGAAGGCCAAGGACCTTCTATTCCTTCTCCTCCTCCTCCTCCTTCTCCTCCTTCTCCTCCTTCTTCTTGATTTATTCTTCTTCTCCTCCTTCTCCTCTTTCTTCTCCTCTTTCATATTATCCCTGCTTTAATTTCCCCAACAATGACATAATTAGCCCATTTAGCTCCGAAATGCCATAATAAGCTAAAAATGGCACAAGAACCTTGGTTAGCTCATGAATATTATATTCTTTGCTTGTTTTCCTCTAAAATGGTATAATTAGCCCATATAGCTCCAAAAAGACATAATTAGGTAATTTAGCTCGAACAAGAGGAGAAGAGGAGAAGAAATAGGAAAAATGAAAAGAAAGAAGAAGAAGAAGAATAAGAGAAGAAGGAGAAGGAGGACGAGGAGGAGAAGGCCAAGGACCTTCTAGTCCTTCTCCTCCTCCTCCTTCTCCTCCTTCTCCTCCTTCTTCTTGATTACTTCTTCTTCTCTTCCTCCTCCTCTTTCTTCTCTTCTTTCATATTATCCTTGCTTTAGTTTCCCCAACAATGACGTAATTAGCCCATTTAGCTCCAAACTGCCATAATAACCTCAAAATGGCATAAGAACCTTGGTTAGCTCATGAATATCATATACTTAGCTTGCTTTCCTCTAAAATGGTATAATTAGCCCATATAGCTCCAAAAATACATAATTTGGTAATTTAGCTCCAACAAGAGGAGAAGTGGAGAAGAAATAGGAAAAATGAAAAGAAAGAAGAAGAAGAAGAGAAGAAGGAGAAGGAGGAGGAGGAGTAGGAGGAGAAGGCCAAGGACCTTCTATTCCTTCTCCTCCTCCTCCTTCTCCTCCTTCTCCTCCTTCTTCTTGATTTATTCTTCTTCTCCTCCTCCTCCTCTTTCTTCTCCTCTTTCATATTATCCTTGCTTTAATTTCCCCAACAATGACATAATTAGCCCATTTAGCTCCGAAATGCCATAATAAGCTAAAAATGGCACAAGAACCTAGGTTAGCTCATGAATATTATATTCTTAGCTTGTTTTCCGCTAAAATGGTATAATTAGCCCATATAGCTCCAAAAAGACGTAATTAGGTAATTTAGCTCCAACAAGAGGAGAAGAGGAGAAGAAATAGGAAAAATGAAAAGAAAGAAGAAGAAGAAGAGTAAGAGAAGAAGGAGAAGGAGGAGGAGAAGGCCAAGGACCTTCTAGTCCTTTTCCTCCTCCTCCTTCTCCTCCTTCTCCTCCTTCTTCTTGATTTCTTCTTCTTCTCCTCCTCCTCCTCTTCCTTCTCCTCTTTCATATTATCCTTGCTTTAATTTTCCCAACAATGACATAATTAACCCATTTAGCTCCGAAATGCCATAATAAGCTAAAAATGGCATAAGAACCTTGGTTAGCTCATGAATATTATATTCTTAGCTTGTTTTCCGCTAAAATGACATAATTAGCTCAAAAACATCATATTTTGTTCTTCTTCTGACTTTCTTATTCACATTTTTGCAGATTGGATATACTACATTCATGGAAGCTGGCATTCATGGAGTTGAACAATGTCGATGGATGAACTTTATATGTATATCATCTAGTTTTCATTTGAGTTGATTAACAATGTCGAACTATATGTATATGTATATATGGATAAGCAGTGCAATACTTTGTATGTTGGTTCTTTCGATATATGGGGATGTACATTGATTTATATGTATATCATATATGTGTGGTGAATTATATATATGTGTTGGCAAGTAATGTGTCGTGAACAATATATCATATATGTGTGGTGAATTATATAAATGTGCTGTCAAATATATATATATATGTGTGTGCTGTGAAATAATATAAAACAAAAAAACAGGTACTATATGGGCTCTTTGCCGTCTGCCAGCTGATGGCACAGGTCTTTGCCATCAGTTGGCAGACGGCAAAGGTGCCACATGGCACCCAGCTGTGCATCCTCGGTGTCTATATAGGGTCTTTGCCGTCTGCTTCCAGGGTGGGCAGACGCAAAGAAGAGGGCACAGAGGAGGGCGGGAGGAGGAGGCAAACGGCAAAGAGTGGAGGGGGAGGAGGAGGAGGTAGACGGCAAAGAAGAGGGGGGAGGCAGACGAAAAAGAAGAGGGGGGGGCAGACGACAAAGAAGAGGGGAGGCAGACGACAAAGCCTCCGTTAACCCCTAACGGAGGCAACGCCTGTCGGCTGTCGTCTCGAGCACTTTGCCGACTGCACCTATGAAAAGCTGACGGCAAAGCTCTTTGCCGTCCGCTTTGGGGAGACAGACGACAAAGAAGGTACGATGCCGTCGTAGGCTGATGCAGAAATTTTGCCGACCGTAAGATTCTTTGCCGTTTGTGGTATTCTCTTTGCCATCCGGGATTTACTCTTTGTTGCCTGTAATGGCAGACGGCAAAGAAACTGATTCCTGTAGTGAAGAGGGGATGCCTTTTGGGGCATCCCCAGGCTTAGTTGCTTGTTACTCCTTAGATATTGCCTTGGGGTGCCATGGGGAATCCCCAAGCTTAGGATTTTATCAATCCTTATTTCTTCATCAATCGTGATCTCACTCAAAACTAGAAAAGTTCAATCACACAAAACTCAACAAAATTATCGTGAGATTCGTTAGTTTAAGAAAACCAAACTTTACTATAGGTACTGTTGAAAACCTATTCCAATTTTGTTTGTGAATTATACCTACTGTATTCTAACTTTACCATGACTTATACATCGTGATACAAACCATAGAATCATCAAAACAATCACATAATGCAAAGAAAAAGAATCTGCTAAAATGCTAATAATTTAGGAAAACATAGGGAATTTGTATATCAATATTGTGTAAAAAATTCAGACACTTTTGACATGTCTGTTATTCTTAGGATTTTTTGTACTAGACGCAAAGGTTTCGGTTTTTCAACGAGATTAAATTAACTATCACCCCACATGATCCCAAAGGCTTTACTTGGCACGAACACTAACTAAAACAGAAAAACACAATTATAACCATAGAATAATTGTGAAAATACTCAAGAACAGAAAGAAAAAGTGAAAAATAAATTGTATTCATTGGGTTGCCTGCCAACAAGCGCTATCATTTTATGCCCCTAGCTAGGCATGTAAAATAGTTTTTTAGTAATCTCATCTTTAGTTTCCAACTACTCAATTACACATCCCTGATTTTTTAGAGATTTAGCATATATATTCTTAAAAAATTACACTCCTAGGGATAAAGTTAAAGAATTCATTCATGTGAGGAGGTTCATTCAAGTTGACGTGAGCTCTAATCATCTTAAGATCTACGTTGTTGCTAGAAGAAGCACCTTTGTTCTTGGGAGTTTGGGTAGTTTTCTTTCCAAGAGGAGTTCTTTCAATACTTTCAATAGAAAAAAAGTTGTGCTCAAGTTAGTGAAACTATCCTCTAATTTATCAATTCGAATGGGACTCTATACTACCCTTTCATTAGTTATGGGTTATTTTTATTTTATCATTTTAATAGCGTCTCCCATCCTCGAACAAATACGATTAACAAGATCTTGCACCCTTTTATCCAAATTTTGAACATGTTCTTTAGTAAGAATTTTCTTTTCAATAGCATCTGTCCTTTTCATAACGTGATCAAGAATTAAAAACGTTTCATTTATAATGATAGGTGGAGATGCCAATAGACATCCCATGGCATTGAGAGCATCGGAGAGTGGACAAATTAAGTAATTTCCCCCGGTAATAGTATCAAGAAAAAAACTATACCAAGTAGTAATTCTGACATAAAAGTTTCCAATAGGAACGGTAGTAGATTTCTTGTTGATAGATCTATTATGAGCATTGAAAATCCTATACCAAGCATATTTTAGACTTTCTCCTCCAATTTTCTTAAAATTTAGCACTTGAATCTCATGGGTGCTCATAGGGAGGAAGGAGTTTAACATAGCAATAAGTAAACGAAAGATATGGAAAGAAAATGGCAAATGGAAAGATGGAAACAAAAAGACAATTTTTGTGAAGTGGCTGACAGGAAAATGAGAGGAAAATGGCAAATAATGTAATTGCAAGGAGATGAGAGCTTATGTGTAGGAACCTGATAGATTTTGAATTGATCTTCCCCGACAACGGTGCAAGAAATCTTGTGACACCTTGCTGATTGCGTTAGTTTCCCTCCAAGCTTAAAGGGTGATGTAGCACAACGACATCAAATATTTCCCTAAGTTATGAAACCAAGGTATCAATCCAGTAGGAAGATCCACAGGACTATGTAAGGATAACCTACACACAAATAGAAAATTCTCGCAACCAAACGTGTGGAGGGGTTGTCAATCACTCGTAAATAAGGTAATGATAGATTGATAGATGCAAATAAGAGAGATAGAAAATAGAATTCAACAAGGTATTTTTGGGTTTTTTAATAATATAGATCTGAAAATAAAATAGAAAGTAAAATAGAAACGCAAATAGCAAAGTAGAGATTGCAAATAGATGATGTGAAGTAGACCCGATGGCCGTAGGTATCACTAGTGGCTTCTCACGAGAAATAGAAAACGGTGGGTAGAAAAATTACTGTTGGGCGATCGATAAAAGTGCAAATGATAATGACGATATTCAAGACATTGATCACGTATATAGGCATCACGTCCAATACAAGTAGACCGACTTATGCGTGCGTCTACTTCTATTTCTCCATATATCGACCGCTATACAACATGCATCTAGTGTATTGAGTTCATGGAGAAACGGAGTAATTCTTTAAGAACGATGACATCATGTCGACAAGATCTATTCATGTAGGAATAGACCCCATCGTTTAACCTTGATGGCAACAATATGTGCATGTCATGTGTCTTTTTGTCACTGAGATTGAGCACCGCAAGATCGAACCCATAACAAAGCACCTCTTCCCATTGCAAAATAAAAGATCAAGTTGTCCAGACAAAAAACATTTATATGAGAAGAAATACGAGGCTATAATAATCAAGCACGAATATTATTTCATAGATCTGACCATAAACTCACAATTCATCGGATCCCAACAACACACCGCAAAAGAAAGAGTTACATCATATAGATATCCAAGAGACCATTATATTGAGAAACAAAACAAGAGAGAAAGCCATCAAGCTACTACCTACGGACCCGTAGGTGTGATATGAACTACTCAGGCATCATCGGCGGAGAACCAATGAGGATGGTGAACCCCTCCGTGATCATGCTCCTCTTCAGAACGAGCCCTAAATTGGATTTCGTGGCTCTAGAACTTGTGGCAAGTGAAATGATTTTTTGACCACTCCTCAAGGGTTTTCTGAATACTAGGGTATTTATAGAGCTCAAATGCACTGGAGGAGGTGCCCGAGGGGTCCATTAGATACCAAGCCATGCGAGGGGCCCTCGGCGCGCCTTTGTGTCTAGTGGGCCCCTTGGGCCTCATATACTGCTCATTCTTTCCTCCGAAGTTTCCTTCTGGTCCAAAAAAATCTCCTTAAATTTTTGTATCGTTTCGACTTCATTTGATATGGATTTTTCCGAAAGAAAAAAAATAGCAAAAAAGCATCAACTACCACTATTCACTATGCCAATAGGTTAGTCCCAAAAATTGATATAAAGTTGCTATAAAAGATCATAAAACAACTAAGAATGATAATATAACAGCATGGAACAGTAAAAAATATAGATAAGTTAGAGACGTATCACTACTTCTTGAACTTTCGGTGCATCACTTCACACGCACACCACTCGCTCCGAAGAACTTCACGGAGAGGGTGGTGGAGCCGTCTAACCGGAAGTGGAGGAGATGCCCGGGGTCAATTCCCCAGGAAAAAGAGAACCCACTCCCCCCCCCACCCCCCCGGGCGCGCGCGCGTCTCAAGAACATGGCGCTTCTAGGGGTGAGGTTGACTGCCGCCCATACAGGTCCATTGCAGCAACCTTTCGCCTGGAGCCACAAGCTGCAGGGTCGGCTGCCCTCCATGGCCCTTGCAAAATGGTTTGGGAGTCGCATGTAGCTCAGTTGCCACCAGGGGGTCACCACGACGAACTCATGCACCTCTTCCCCTGCATGGGGCTGTAGACGAGGAGCGCCACCGCCACCGTCGCGGATCGATGGGGCCACCCGTCCATGGGAGCTTGAGCCATCCCCCGCCGTCGTCACCGCGATGCGCATTAGACTCTGGGGGATGCCCCTTCTAGCACCCGTGGATCTTCGGGCCCATCCGCGACCCATCACTATCACGGAAGGGGCACGCTGGAGGTATGAAGGAGGAAGAAGATGAAGACACTAGACAATGGGGAGGGGCAAGAGACTGTGAGTGAGCGGTGCCCTCCCTTCGACCCTCTCCCTATTTATAGGGGTGGGTGCGAGGAGAAGGGGCGAGGGGTGGCTCCTTACGTTCCACGGAGAGTGCGCATCCACGCGCACGCGGCCGCAGCGGTCTCCCTCCTGGACCAATGGAGAAGTGCATGTCACCCAAGGAGGAGTAAAGGCAGGAGGGGAGCGATGCCACTTACTGGTGGAAGGCGAGCACACGCCGGATCGTGTCCCCCTTAAAAGCCCCGAGGAAGGCCGGGAGGTTGGCCGCCCGTGTTCAGATGTGACAGCTTGTAGCAGAGCATGCTGCTTGGGCCACGCCCCTCACCACCAATGTCGTCGCTCGCGTGGTTGTGCTCAGTGGGGACGACCAACAAAAACATCATCAGAGAGAAGCACGACCACGCATGCCCATGCACTATTTTGGGCCTGGCCCAACAAAGCTGCGCATGCGCATGTATGGCCCAAGCCCGAGGGCTACTGTTGGTGTCCTAAGAAACGGGGTCCTTAGTCCCCATGATTTAGGCATGGGCAGCCGCGACCCCAGGCCGGCAGCTCCTTGCCGGGCTCACTATGAGCCCCGAGGAAAACCAAGACCAAATCCGAGGCAGGGCAGCAAGACTCTCACTGGCCTACACACACGTCCGCTCACGACGCCGTGCAAGATCGCATCCCGCCAAGTCGTCGCGCCAGCTCACCAGTGGGCTGATTGTCTACATCAGCTGAGGTGTCGAGCGGGTAGGCGGAGCTGGTAGCGGAACATGGCCGTGGCAGCAGGCGCGTCCCAGTCGCTATGACACCCTTCCCGCAGCGTGGCAGCAAAATAAGAGGTAGCTCGACGAATGGCACAAATAGACAACGATAGTCAATCCTTGCCGGGAGACATCTTCCGCGCACCACCTCATGGCGCATTCAATGTGCCTGTCCCAGTCCGTCAGAGTTAGGTATTTCCCACTACCTATTCTCGCAAGCAGTCCCATCACTAGAGTGCGCATTTTACAACCAGTAGAAACACTATTTTGCCACTGTGGTAACCCCTTTACCCTATAAAATGAGGTCCACGTCACCACAAAAAGTGTCGAGACCCTGTTCAGTCGCACGTGTAGCTGAGCCCCTCGAGCATTCTTGTCGGACAACTGCGCTCCTGTACTCAACCCACCTAATCAACTACCACCAAAAACACGACGTAGGGTTTTATGCTCCCGAGCGGCCTAACCGTGTATGAACCCTCGTGTGTGATCTTGCCGACTGATGCTCTGCGCGCCTCGAAGCCCCCCTGCAGAACCATAAAGGGGCCTGCCAGGTCCCATAGGTCATCGTTGTACCTTTTCCCCGACATTCTACCATATAGAAAAGTTTTTGATGTGTCCTAGATGAGCTGGCTACCTAAGATTATAGACCGGACATCTAATCGCTTAAGTATAAGGCTTAGCAAGTGGCGTGAACCACCCTTAATGGTGTGCCACCATGATCCAGTTTGGATCACGTCCTTGTTTTGACGAAAAATGGGTCTTTAAGTTATCTTGATGCCCAAAGGCTTTATTCACTACTGGAATATGCTGGTTTGCCGACAGCCAGAGCTGACGGCCAAGGATAGTTTAACTGATGGCAAAGGCTTTGCCGTCAGTGTGCTGTCGGCAAAGGAACCGGCCAAGATTTTATCAGCAATCACCTTCTTTGCCGTCAGCTGAAGGTCAACCGACGGCAAAGACTTTGCCATCAGCTTTGTGGCACGGGCTGACGGAAAAGAGCAATGGCGGCAACGACGCAGGCCGAGCCCCGTTAGAAGGTTAACGGTAGGCTTTGCCCACATCCGTAGCAAAGCTGACGGCAAAGCCGAAACCTTGGGTCCCCTAGGTCCCCTCTTTGCCCAAAGCCGTAGCAAAGCTGACGGCAAAGCCGAAAACCTGGGTCCCCTTGGTCGCCTCTTTGCCGACAGCTGGAGCACAGCTGACGACAAAGCCGAAAATCTGGGAAAATTTGGTATTCCCAGAGTTGCCAGGATACACAGGCTGTCGCCACGTGTCTTCTTTGCCGTCAGTCCACCGGCGGCAAAGCCGTTGCCGTCAGTAAGCTGTAGGCAAAGACCCTCTCTGCTTTTTTTCATATTTGTTTTCTGTGAATTCCCTGCATTTGCAAAACATAGACACAAACAGCAACATATATATATTTTCCGAGCCCCTAAACAGCACCACAAGTGCATCACAAAGTGCAAACAACACAACACAAGTGCATCACCAAGTGCAAACACCACGAATATATGTAATTAAAGTGCAAACAAGATCACAAAGTATTACAAAGCATCACAAGTGCATCCACAAATACAAGTGCATTACAAAGTTCATCTAAGACTACACAAGTGCATTACAAAGTCCCTCCAGCATCCATCCATATGCCATGCCGCTTTATCAAAATATGCATAATGAGAAAGAAGTTAGAAGAAGAATACAATAAGAAAGAAGTTATCTAAATTAAGCTAAGAAATTAGAAGAAGAAGTGGAAGAAGAAGAAGAAGAAGAAGAAGAACAAGAAGAAGATGTCGGAGAAGTGGAAGAAGAAGAAGAAGAAGAAGAAGATGGAGAAAAAGAAAGAAGAGAAGTTATCTTTTTCTACTCTTTCTTCTTCTCTTATTTCTTCATCTCTTGTTTGTTCTTCTCTTCTGGTTTCTTTTAAAACTTTCTAAACTAATTATGTCATTTTTGAGTTCTAATATCAACTAGAATTTAGTAAGCTAACTAAAGCATGGCTAATATCAGCTAGAATGTACTAAGCTAACTAAAGCATGGCATAATCTAAGTTGATCTAAACAATAAGAAGAATAAGAAGGAGAAGAATAACTTACTGAATGCCAAGAAACAGAGGAGAAGCTCCATCTCCGTTCGTCGCTAGGTTGCTAGGGCTCTCACTAGGAGAAGTAAAGGATTGTGGGATTCAACTCTGGAATGATGCTGCAACAAGGCAAGAGTTAAAATATGTGGTTAGCACGGTGACAGACAATGGTATAAGACCGTGCAAGGTTGGTCATTGAAAGGGAACTCACCGTTCCCACCGGAGAAGGCATCGGCGGAGGGGGTGGCAAACCTTGCTTCCCACACATAGCCTGCAAATTAGTTTTCGAGGAGTCAAAGAAATAGCCTTGTTGCGTCTCACACATAGCCTTGCTTCTCACACAACTGACCTACTGCAACGAAGTCGTGCATGGCCTTCGCATGGGGCATTATTGTGTGCCCTCTCCTCCTCAAGCAACATCTGCATATTCCGGTCCCTCTCCTCCAACAAGAGCCTGGTGGCCTCCCTCTCCTTCATAAGTGCGGCCTGCAACCAGTCCTCAAAAGGAATTTTCATCATCCATCTAGGGACAAAAGAACGAAAGAAATAATGAAGAAAACTAACCCCGATGGCAAGATCAACTGGCCTCGCGCTTGCCGTATTACAGGAGCGGAGCTCGTTCGCCTCGCCTTGATCTGAGATAGAGTCTCAGTAATAGGGACGAAGCCATCACACATGGCCAGCGTGCCATGACTCTTACCGCCACCAGAGATCATTAACGCCTCTAGATCGATAGGATTCTGGCTCGGGTCAAAGTCAGGCCCGCGCAGCTGTTTGACCACCTCAGAATAAGACGTCATCTTGTTGTAGGCGGACAGGCTTGTGTACGCTGACGGCCCGTCCCCCTCAGAATATGCCTTCGCAGTCTTGTACGAACCCTTATGGGCCATGCTAAACGCGACGTATCCCTCAGGCTCGGGCTGGTTATTGTGTTTGGCCTACACGAAAAGACAAAGAATTAGTACAACAAAATCATGAATGAATGAATTATTGATGAAACAAAACAAGGCACACATACCCATTTTTTCGCGTATTGCTTGATGTTGGCATTGCCTTGGTGGTGTGGCACACCAACCAATTGGGCACGACGGCCCTTGGCTATAGTGTGGGTGCTCAACCAAGCCTCTGTGCACCACCTGTCCACTATCATCTCCCAACAATCCGTCTTATCGGCCAACCATCTCGGGGGCACATATGAATGTAAGTTAATGAAGAATGAAACTAAGTATTATAACTGAATAGACCTAACTAGCCCTAAGAATTGATCTCTGGAATGTACATACCTCCATGTACTCGGTCTTATCAAGGAAAATCTTTTGACATTCAGTCTTTGTCTTCGGCTCCCCTTGCTTGGTGTACCAATTTCGAACAGCCTGAACACGCAGCACGTACCTCGTGCTATTCAATAAACTCTTGCACTCTTTCACGAGGTTCTTCTTGGCCGCCTGCTCCATCCCCTCCTCAACCCTAATGTAACTCTGCAATTATGCCAAATAGATGCACAGATGAATAGTGAAATGATTTGGAAGGAAATAACAATATATAACATTGTATACTATTCATTGGGTAAAATAATAGTTACCCAAAAATCAGCCAACACCTTGTCGGCCACGCTCACGCAAACAACACCATTGACATGTGTGTTTTCCGGGAGCAGAGCGGCTTGGTAGTGCTCCCACTTGAGTCCTGGCTCGGGAACCATACCGTCACCGGGCAACTGCACTATCCCGGGGAAGTGCTCCCTAAGTAAAGCACCAAGGAGGCAGTTTGGATTTCGGGTATTCTGCGGGTAATCCCACCCCCTACATAATGATAAGGCAAATACATTAGCTACTTGGTGAAATATAATGATATAAGGTACACAATATATATCAACTTACTTCTCGCCATCTGGCTTAATGAACGCCCTGTGCTGCAACTCCAATCAGTCTGGAACTCGTGTCATACCACGTTGGTAGACCGACTTGCTGGCAGCCCCCTCAGCCTCTACTTCATCCCCCTCCGCCTCAGCCTCCGCCTCAGCACCCTCCACCTCAGCCTCTGCCTCAGCACCCTCCGCCTCAGCCCCCTCCGCCTCAGCACCCTCCGCCTCAGCACCCTCCGGCTCAGCACCCTCCGCGTCAGCCTCCGCCTCAGCACCCTCCGCCTCAGCCTCCGCCTCAGCCCCCTGCATCGGTGTCTGCTCCTGGTCGGGAGGATCCCACACCGGTGACACCCTCGTCTGCAAGGTGAAGTGGCTGAGACAGAAGTAGCCGAGGGTGGTGGCGACTGGCTCCTATCATGCAGCCTCCCTCTCCCACGACCATTTCCTCTGCCTCTCTTCTTTCGTACGCCTCTCCCACTGGGCTCCTCGGCAAAGCTCTGCAACAAAGTTCTCCGTAGCTGCCCAGGTGCTATCCTCAACTTATCCCCGCCTGCCATGTCTCACCACCTGTAACGATAAATAGTTAAATAATTAGTACAAATTCAAGGACAATAATTAAATGAACAATAATAAATACATGAATAAATCAACTAATAATTGAATAATTAAACAACAATGTTTGGATGTATACAAAGTACTAATAGTCTGGATCATCTGTCTCTTCTCCACGGTCAATTGAAGCAAAATCAGGATCAGTATCACACGTGTCGTCATGACTGATATCGTCATCGGGTTCAGGTACATCATGTGGAAGGCCTATTTGTAACCGATCAAGCATTGATAGCTCATCGACATTGGTAACTTCTTCTACTTCCACTTCTTCCTCATCATCACGTGAGTCTTGTTCCTCCGTGTTCAGGGTGGACGTAGAGCAGTTTCGGGTACGACGTCTGACGCCATGTGATTCTTGGAAGAATTCTCCATCATATGTTATTGGGTCAATTCGAGGTTCATAATCTTCCAGGTTCTTAACACTTTGACGACAGTATGGGAGATAGAAAACTTGGGTGTCCTGTTGAGCCACAATATAGACATCAGCACCGCTTAACTGTCTGTCTTGTCGAATTTTGACAATCCCAAGATGTTCACTAGTCTGTCTTGTCTTAGTAGGATCAAACCAATGACATTTGAACACAACAACATTCGGAGGATTTTCACCATAATAATGAAGTTCGTATACTTCTTCAAGTCTTCCATAATACTCGACACCTCCCTCACCTATAGCAGAGACGCCGGAATTGTTTGTTTTTTGACCGGGCATTGATAGCTCTTTGCTAGTAGTACGAAAGCGATACCCGTTGATGTCGTACTTCTGAAATGTACGGACCTTAAAGACAAAACCATTAGCTATTTGTCTCAATTCATCGTCGACTTGCTCATCTCAATTACCCTAGAAGTTAAGAAAAGATAGAGTTTGGTGTGTTACTCGTGAGTAATAGCAATGAAGGAAATCACTTATTATATATAAGGGAGGTACCGTTTTTTTGAACCAAGAGATGAAATCGGGATAGCCGCCTCCTGTCTTTTCAAGAAGTTCATACTCGAGAATGGATTCTTTTTCGATTGCAACATCATTCCAGAATTGTTCGACTTATCGACTGTATCAATTAATAATAGTTGTTAGACACAAAACTTGTTAAAAGTTGCGAAACAATGTACAGAGCACTTACTCGATGTATGGCCGAACTTCCGTTAAGTTGTTCAATATATACGTCGTTAGTGTGCGCCACTCCTCGACGCACACCAACTTTGGTTTTCCCACACCAGAAGGTGCGAGCTTCCCTTTGAAGAGGCTGAGATTGGATTCACGTCGTTTGGGGTCGCCCAGATTGTACCGAGGCTTTGGATTATGCAAGCTATGCATAGTGGCATCATAGTGTGTTGTTACGAAGTTTGCCGCCTCCTCGGTAATGAACGCCTCGGCCATCGATGTTTCAATTCTACGTTTATTTTTACATTTTCCTCGAAGTGTCTTCTGCATTCTTTCAATTGCGTACCACCAACGATTTTGCACAGGGCCACCCAATCTTGCCTCGGTTGGGAGATGCAAAATCATGTGTTGCATCGGATTAAAGAAGCCCGGTGGAAAAATCTTCTCTAACTTGCAGAGCACCTCAGGCGCCAACTCTTCCATGTCATCTATCAAGGCACGCGACAACTCTTTAGCACAAAGAACACGGAAGAAATAGCTCAACTCGGCCAATACTAGCCATTCAGCCTCGGGGATATAGCCGCGCAACATCACCGTCATTATCCGCTCAAGCCATATGTGCCAATCAAGACTCTTGAGCCCAAAAATTTTCATTTTTTCAATGCTCGCTCCTCTCGCTAGATTCGCAGCATACCCATCGGTGAACAACAACTTTTTTTGCACCCACAAGAGGATTTCCCTTATTGCCCCCTTCTCAAGATTGTACCAGGAAGGTGGTTTGGACCAACTTTTTCTTCCTTTTGGTTCTCGCATGTTTAGTGATGGCCTACCACACAGAGTCTCCTGGTCAACTCTAGCCTTTGTATTATCTTTGCCCTTATTAGTGCCGAAAAATGTGCCAAGAAGGGCCTCAGCGATATTCTTTTCAGTGTGCATCATGTCAATGTTGTGTGGAAGTAAGAGGTCTTCGAAGTAGGGGAGATCCCAGATGCATGGCCTGTGGGTCCAGGCGTGTTCCTCATTATAACCCAAGAAATACCCTAGACGGTTTGGATCAGGCTTGATAGATTTTAACTGTTCATTAATTTGTGCCCCCGTCAACGCAGGTGGTGCTGAGTGTTTGACAACTTTACCTTTCATGAAATTCTTCTTGTCTTTTCTGAATGGATGGTCCATAGGCAAGAACAGTCTATGCAAGTCAAAGCAGGAATACTTCCCACCCGCCGGCAACCAATGAAACTTAAGAGCTGCCTTGCATTGTCGGCATGGAACCTTCCATGCACACACCAGGCAACGAAAAGCGCAAATGCCGGCAGATCATGCAACGAGTATTGGTACCAAACATACATTTGAAAGTTCTCTTTCTTAGCTGCATCGTATGTGTTGACCCCATTCACCCAAGCTTCTTTCAAGTCATCCATCAGCGGTTGCATGTACACACTCATATTCTTCCCCGGGTAGTTTGGCCCTGGAACTACCAACGTTAGAAATATGTGCTTTCTTTGTATAATGGATGATGGTTGAAGATTGAGGGGAATGACAAATACAGTCCAGCAACAATATTGGGTAGGCGTCATACCAAAAGGATTGAACCCATCGAGGCTGATGGCGATTCGACAATTCCTTGGTTCTTTAGCTTTTTCTGTATGTATACTATCGAATGCCTTCCATGCGTCACCATCTGAAGGGTGTACCAACATCGGAACTCCGTCTTCATCTAATTCTTTCCTAATTCCATGTTTGTGCCATGTCATCTGTTTTGCTGTTTCTTCGAGCATGTAAAGTCGTTGAAGTCTTGGTAGGATCGGCAGATACCGTAGGACACTCACGGGGATTTTGCTCTGCTTCTTCTCACCATCACCGTTTTCTACCTCAACATATCTGGAGGACTTGCAAAATGGACAATATGTTTCGTCCGCATACTCTTTCCTAAGTAAGGCACATCCCTTCTCACAAGCATGTATATGCTCATACGGCATCTTGAGTGCACTAAGGATTTTGTCTGGCTCATATAGGTTGAAGCCATAATATGACCTCTGGTAGAAAGCGCCCAAATAGGGTCATCACTGAGTCAAACAGGTCTCTTCCAATGTTGAATTGGGCTTTCAGAGCCATTACTTGTGCGACGACATCTAGCTGAGAAATCTTAGTGTGCTCGTGAAGAGGACGGTTTGAAGACTCCAACATGGCATAGAAGGCTTCCACGGATTCCTCCATCTCTTCATCCTTGTTCAGAGCATCATCAAAGTCATTCACCAGGTCTTCAATCCCTGTACCATAATCATCGGTGCGCCGACGCAACACCTCGTCTGTGTTACGTTCGGCCGACTCACCATGCAATGTCCACAAGGTATAGCCGGGAGTAAAACCATGCATCTGCAGGTGTTTACCCATTACATCCTTTGTTTGTCGTGAATAATTCTTGCACTTAGTGCAGGGGCACTATGTTTTTGGCTGGCCTTTAGAAAACGCCGTTTCCACGAATTCATAGGTTTTGCTCAACCATTCATCAGTCATATCTCTCTGACTATGGTGACCGGTGTACATTCATTCACGATCAGTCATTCTGGCAAGCTAGCTACATAGTATCCACATATAAAACAATATAAATTATCAATTCATCAAGTATGTTAAATTAATTATGTTCATTTTTTAATCATGGTTAATACATTGGGATGCACGGCATGCACAACTACCAGCTACTTGGTAAAGATGGGTCCTTATCCCACCCGAGTATGTATAGATTGGGTCATTTCCCCATGCTCTGCTCCCGACCCAACGCAAAATTTCGGCAGCACCTCCCCGCTGTTCTCCTGATACACGTCTCGGCAACTAATCGAGAGGATGTGTAACCGGAGAACAACAAGGAAGAGTTGTCGAAACTCTGCATGGGATCCGGAGCAAAGCGTGGGAAACGACCCAATCTACACATACCCGGGCTGTCCATGGATAACGTTGGACAATTCGAAAGAATCACCGTTATAAATATGCAAATGCATGCATATTTATGACAGGAAACCTTTCGAACGGGAGACGCATATTGGTTACGCAACAACTTTGCATTTTAATACTAAAAATACTTAGCTAGATAGTGTCATCAACACGAAGGCCGAAACAGACCAAAATTAAGGGGGTGGAGGAGGAGTTAACATATGTGCTCACTTTCAAATGCAGAGGAGGTCGTCGAAAACCAATCCCTCACGGAGAAGCTACTGCACATTTAAATGCACTCAATCAACACAAATACGCACTCCTGGTAATTAAGCTAACTAATACTAACATCTATTATTAATAATTTATTATTCAAGTTTTGTTACTCTTCTCTTCTTCTATTTCTTTTCTTCTTATTATTTTCTTTCTATTGCTAACAGCTAGCTAACTAATACTAACAGCTAGCTGACTAATACTAACAGCTAGCTAACTAATACTTACATGTACTAACATCTATTGCTAACTAAATCTAACTAAAAATCTACCACTAAGTAATTGCTAACTAAATTTAACTAAAAATCCACTACTAACAGATCTAACTAAGGCCTCCTTTGATTTGAAGGATTTTTCGTAGGAAAAACGCACGAATGCAAATTCCATAGGATCTAACTAAGGCCTCCATTTCAAACGTTTCATTTGTTTCATATTCATGTACTTTTCCTCTTTTTTTGAATCCTCAGTTTTACACATACATGTTCTATTCTTAAATAGTTGCAACCCACAAAGTTTTTTTCCTAAGCATGCAATGCTTCCACACCAACAAAACATTCATGTATGCCACATAATTAATCTACAATCCCACTAAATATATTTTCTATGCATGCAACCCTTTTCTATTCTTAAATAGTTACAACCCACAAAGTATTTTCCTAAGCATGCAACGACTTCCACACCAACAAAACATGTATTTTTCTAAGCATGCAATGACTGCCAAATCACTAGTTCCGATAGTTTTCCTACATTTTTCCTATTCCCACTACTGGAATCCAGAAATTTGCCGTCTGCTTGGCCTTTGCCGTCAGCTCACACATGGCAAAGGTACTCTTTGCCGTCAGCTGCCACAGTGCTGACGGCAAAGAGGTGGCAGATGGAAAAAGATTATTTTGCCGTCGGCCACTTCTTTGCCGTCTGCTGGCCGACGGCAAAGAAGCCCTAAGCGGACGGCAAAGGGAGGCGGACGACAAAGCCCCGCCACACAACGGCCGAAACGTCACCCCACACACCCCTCCCCTTTGCCGTCTGCTTGGGGCCCTTTGCCGTCCGCCTGGGAGCGCGGCGGACGGCAAAGGTGTCGGCCGCCCACCAACCCAACCACCCACCCGGTGCCTCCCCCCCAGGTCCTTTGCCGTCGGCCTTGGGGGCCTTCGCCGTCAGCCTAGGAGCGCGGCGGACGGCAAAGGGCCGGCAGCCTAGCCACGTCCACGCGCACCCCCGCCCCCCTTCCAACCGTTCCCACATAGCCCCCCTCCAACCCCCGCCGCCTACCGACGTCCCGCGCCGCCGCTGCCCTGCGCCGCCGCTGCCCCGCGCCGACGCCTGCCCCGCGCCGCCGCCTACACCGCGCCGCCGCCTGCCCCGCGCCGCTCCTCCTCCCTGCCCCGCGCCGTCCCCTGCCCCGCGCCGCCGCCTGCCCCGCACCGCCGCCTGCCCCGCGCCGCTCCTCCTCCCTGCCCCGCGCCGCCGCCTGCCCTGCGCCGCTACTCCTCCCTGCCCCACGCCGCCGCCTGCCCCGCGCCGCCCCTCTTCCGTGCGCCGCCCACTCCCCTGTCGCCTGCCCCTCCCGGCGCCGCCCCTCCTACACCGCCCCTCCTGCGCAGCCCCTCCTCCCTGCGGCACCCCTCCTCCCTGCGCCTCCTCCCTGCGCAGCCCCTCCTCCCTTCACCGCCCTTCCAAGATAGGTACATTTATTTCTGTTTTTTTTTCTCTTTTGTCATTTTTAGGTTCATGGTAATTAGTTTGTGGTAGTTAGTTTGTTAGGTTATACTATATATGCTAATTGTTTATGGTAAAATTAATGACACGAGGATGCTAACATTAGTTGTCAAGCATGATGTGTTTTTTTGGTTTTGTTTCTATTTAATGGTATTTGTAGTTTTAAAACGCCGATGGGTTCTGTGTCACACATGTGTTCTCATAGTACCTCTTCATCGGAATGGCTAAAAAACAATATTTTTTTTGACTCGGGAGTACTGATGATGTGTTTCAAGAAAAAAAGTGGTGTCATTAGAAAAGAAAAAGGTTTAGGGTTGAGCACATTATTCTATCTTCGAAGATCGACCCGGTACCCTCCCAAAAAAAAGATCGACCCGGTCCAGCTGATTCATGAGCACAACGACGTGGGAAGCACTATGTTGTGGTGTGTGTGCTTCCACCGGACAAAACAATGAAATTTTGAAACATGGACGCGGCGCCGGACCAGGCGTTGACGGCGGAGGCGGCAACCGTGCTCTCCCCGAGCGGGCCGGTCAGGTAGCTGATGAAGTTGGAGGAGATGCCGTAGTACGCGAACCCCCGACGCCACTGACCCCTGACCCCCGACGCCACTAACCCTCGACCCCCGACCCCCTACCCCGACCGTGACGCCACTGACCACCAACTCCCTAGCCCGGACACCTCTTTGGCCTCTTGTTGACCGAAAAGACCCCAACCCCCGACGCTAGTGACCCTCAACCCCCGACAACACTCACCCTCGACCCCCGACCCCCGACCCCTACCCCCGACGCCACTGACCCCCGATCGCCGACGCCCGACGCCACTGACCCTCGACCCCCGACAACACTCACCCTCGACCCCCGACCCCTACCCCGACCCCCGACGCCACTGACCCCCGACCCCCGCCGCCCGACGCCACTAAACCTCGACCCCCGACCCCCGACCCCCGACAACGCTCACCCTCGACACCCGACCCCCTACCCCGACCCCCGACGCCACTGACCCTCGACACCCGACACCCGACGCCACTGACCCTCGACCCCCGACCCCCGACCCCCGACAACACACACCCTCGACCCCCGACCCCCTACCCCGATCCCCGACGCCACTGACCCCCAACCCCCGAGCCCCGACACCTCTTCGGCCTCTTGTTGACCGAAATGACCCCAATCCCCGACGCCAGTGACCTTCGACCCCCGATGACACTGACCCACATAGTTATGAGTTAGGTCATATAGTTATGTTAATTATAAAAACATCATATTTGTGTTGATCGGGTGAATTTCAATGTGCAGTTGTTCGACGACCTCCACGTGCGTTGGAATTGCTCCGCCCTTGCGTTGTTGGTGAGCACAAATGACTTCTCCTCCTACCCCCTTAATTTGCTCTGTCCCGGTCTTCGTGCCGATGAAACTTGCTAGCTATAGGTTTCTTCAATCAAGAGTATGCGTGACCAGTATGCGTCTCCCATTCGAAAGGGCGACATCTATAAATATGCATTTTTTTGCATATTTATAACCGCCATCCTTTCGAATTGTCCAACATTATCCATGGACAGCCCGAGTATGTGTAGATTGGGTTTGTTTTCCCGTATGCTGTGCTCCGGATCTGATGCGGAATTTCGTTAGTGCCTCCCCTGTTGTTCTCCGGGTACACATCCTCTCTGCTTATTGCCGAGACGTGTATCAGGAGAACAGCGGGGAGGTGCTGTCAAAATTCTGCGTCGCATCTGGAGCAGAGCATGGGAAAACGAACCCAGTCTACACATACTCGGGTGGGATTAGGACCTATCTTTACCTATTAGCGTGTAGGTTGCATGGACGTAATAAAACTGACAAACTTGATTAGCGTATGAATATAGATGATGAATTATATATTTATTTCTTGTGCCCCCATAGGTAGCTAGGCAACATGAGTGATCGTGCTTGGATGTACACTGGTCACCCTAGTCAGAAAGACATGACCCATGAATGGTTAACAAAAACCAGGGGGTTTGTGAGAGCCGCATTTGCAAATGGCCAGCATAAAACATGGTGCCCCTGTCCCAACTGCGACAACTGGAAAAAGCAGACAGAGTTTGAAATGGGTAAACACCTGCAGAAGTGGGGTTTTACGCCTAATTATACGGTGTGGACTTTTCATGGTGAGTCTGACCAACGTGCTAGAGCTGAGGTGATTCGTCGTCGCACCGACGAGCATGGTACCGGGATTGAAGACATGGTGCAAGACTTTGATGATGCTCGTGATTCGGACGATGAGATGGAGGAATCTGCAAAGGCCTTCTATGAAATGCTGGAGTCTTCAAAACGTCCTCTCCACGAGCAGACTGAGCTTTGTCAGCTAGATGCCATCGCGCAAGTAATGGCTCTGAAGGCTCAATTCAACCTAGGCAGAGAATGCTACGACGCGATGATGACGATATTTGGACGCTTTCTACCCAAAGGCCATGTACTGCCTGCAAACCTGTACCAGTCAGAGAAAATCCTCCGTGTACTTAAGATGCCCTATGAGAAGATACATGCCTGTGAGAATGGATGTGCCTTATTTAGGCTTGAGTATGCGGCCTTGAACTATTGACCCATTTGCAATTCTTCAAGGTATATTGTGGTAGACAACGGCATGGGTGAGAAGAATCAGACCAAAATCCCCATTAGTGTTCTTCGATATCTGCCAATCGTACCAAGACTTCAACGTCTTTTCATGGTCGAAGAGACGGCCAGACAGATGACATGGCACAAATTGGGCAAAAGAACCGAACTAGATGCGGGTGGGAACAAGATGCTGGTACACACTTCAGATGGTTTTGCGTGGAGGCACTTCGATGCATTACATAAGGATAAATCGGAAGATCCAAGGCAACCTAGAGTTGACATCAGCACGGATGGGTTCAATGTGTATGGTATGACGGCAGCACAATACAGTTGCTGGCCTGTATTTGTCATTCCACTAAATTTGCCACCCGGAGAGATTATGAAAAGAAAGAACATTTTCCTGACGTTGATAATTCCAGGGCCCAACTATCCGGGGAAGAATATGAATGTGTTCATGCAGCCTCTTAAGGATGAGTTGCAAGAAGCCTGGGATAATGGGATCAAGACCTACGACGCGGCTACCAAAACAAATTTCAAAATGCATGTGTGGTACATGTACTCGACGCATGATTATCCGGCGTTTGCGCTATTCGCTGGCTGGTGTGTGCATGGAAGGTTCCCGTGCACCACATGCAAGGCAGCTCTTCAGTTCCGTTGGCTGCCGGCTGGTCGCAAGTATTCTTGCTTCGACATGCAGAGACAATTCCTGGATCCTGACCATAAGTTCAGAAAAGACAAGAAGAATTTCATCAAAGGTAGAGTTGTCAAAAACACTGCACCAGCTGCGTTGACAGGCCAACAGACCCTTGATCAGTTAAACGCTCTTGAGCCTGATCCTTTGCGTCCAGGATACTTCAAAGGGTATAATACAGAACACGCCTGGACTCACAAGTCATGCTTATGGGATCTCCCTTACTTCAAAGACCTCCTTTGCCCACACAACATTGACGTGATGCACACTGAAAAGAATATTGCGGAGGCCATTTTTGGTACGTTGTTCGGCATAGAGGGGAAGTCAAAAGATAATCCTAAGGCTAGAATCGACCTGGAGGCTCTATGTGATAGACCGTTGCAAAACTTGCGACAACGGAAAGGAAAGCAAAGCATAGCGAAGCCAAAAGCATGGTTCAATCTTGAAAGGCCAGCTATGAGGGAAATTCTATTGTGGGTGAAAATGCGGTTGATGTTCCCCGATGGGTATGCTGCGAATCTAAAGAGGGGAGCGAGTCTTGAGAAATTGAAAATATTTGGGCTCAAGAGTCATGATTGGCACATATGGATTGAGCGGGTAATGCCGGTGATGTTGCGTGGCTTTATCCCTGAGGATGAATGGCTAGTACTGGCAGAGCTGAGCTATTTCTTCCGTTCTCTTTGTGCGAAAGAACTATCGCCTGGCGTGCTAGATGAAATGGAAGAGTTGGCGCCGGAGTTGATCTGCAAATTAGAAAAGATCTTTCCACCGGGCTTCTTTAATCCAATGCAACATTTGATTTTGCATCTCCCGACCGAGGCAAGAATGGGGGGGCCCGTTCAAAATCGATGGTGCTACTCAACTGAGAGGATGCAGAAGACGCTTCGAGCTAAGTGTAAAAATAAACGTAGAATTGAAGCATCGATGGCCGAGGCATTCATTACTGAGGAGGCGGCAAACTTCGTGACAGCACACTACGAAGCCAAAAATCATCATTTGCATAACCCGAAGCCTCGATACAATAATGGCGATCGAGAAAAAGTTCGATCCAACCTCAGCCTATTCAAAGGTAAGCTCGCACCTTCCGGTGCTTCGAAAGGGAAATCGTTGGATGTCGAAGAATGGCGGACCAATTCATTGTATATCTTCACCAACCTAACAGAAGTGCGGCCGTATATCGAGTAAGTTCTCGGTAATTTATTGTTCCGCAACTTCTAATTGCTTTGAACTACTCTTATTCCCGGATATTTGATATAGTCGATACGTCGCCGAATTCTCGGATGGAGCGGTCATCGAAAAGGATTCCGTCGAAGAGTATGAGCTTCTCGCAAAGCATGGAGGCGACTATCCTGGTTTCATCTCTTGGTTCAAACAAAGGGTAATTAATTACCATTAAGGGCCCATTTGATTTATTGGTCTAATTTGCGGCTAATGCATCCATTCTTTCGTATTAAACTTGTAGGCTGATGCAGAGTCTATGGACGCCGAGTTGAGACAAGTCGCTAATGGTTTTGACTATAAGGTCCGTTCATTTGACAAATACAACATCAACGGGTATCACTTTCGTACCTTTGGCAAAGAGCTATCTATGCCCGACCTAAAGACTACAAATTGTTCTGTCTCTGCTATCGGCGAAGGAGACACCGAGTATTATGGAAGGGTTGAAGCAATTTATGAACTTCTATTCTATGGTGAAAACCCACCGACCGTCGTAGTCTTCAAATGTTATTGGTTTGAGCCGAGGGAGACTAGAAGGACTCATGAACATATAGGACTAGTCGAAATCAACCAAAACACCCACTTAGATGTTCCCGATGTCTATATTACGGCTCAACAGGCGACACAAGTTTTCTATCTACCGTGGGCCTGCCAAACTGATCCAAATCTCAAAGGTTGGGATGTCGTTTATGAAGTGCCACCACATTTTAGACCACCTACCCTCAATGAAGAGGATTACGAACCTCACATTAACCCAGACACATATGAAGGAGAATTCTTCCAAGAAACACGTATGTCCAAGAAACGTTTCAAGAAGCGCTCTACTTCACCCCAGAACATTGAAGTAGACAGCGATAGTGAATCCGTCTTAACCCCTGAGCCCGAACAGGAAGAGCTGGAAGAAGAAGAGGTTACTTCTGCGGATGACCTATCACTTCTTGACCGATTACATAATGGTGGCCTTCCACATGTTCTTCTAGATAGTGATGATGATGATGCATTTATTGATGATAGTGATGATCATGATGCATTTATTGACCCCGAAGCATATATAGACGAGGACGATTGTTATTAGTTCATGTCAGGTATTCAACTATTATACTATATATAAATTTTGAGTTCATGTTAGGTATTCAATTTTTATTAGTCATGTTGGTATTTATGTTGTACTAATTTCATTTACTCTTTGTCATGACAGGTGTTGAAAGATGGTGGGAAAGGGTCGAAAGCACGCCGCGGCTGCTTCTTCGTCGGCTGGTGATGGGATGGGTACTTCCATTCCTGCCTCGCCTCTTCGGAGAGTGTTGCTCTCTACTATGCACGGAGCGCCCCCCGTGAGAGGAGGTCGACCACCCGTGAAGCCGAGAGGCACTAAAGGTACACGTTGTATTCATGTTGGTATTTATGTTGTACTCATGTTGTATGCATATTGGTATTTATATACATTTTATTACTCATGTTGGTATTTATGTTGTACTAAAGGTACACGTGTCCGCGGGAGAGGTAGGGCTACACGGTCTCCGCCACCACCCCAAGCTGATTCACCTGAGCACAGGAGGACTTCTAGGGTGGATTCGTCTAAGGTGGAGGCTACACGGTCTCCGGTTCACGAGCCTCGGGTCGACGAGCCTCAGGTCGACGAGCCTTCGACCCCCGAGACTCGTGTCCCACAGGCTTCCTTCCAGACGACAGTGGAGCACAGCAGGGATGAGGGTACGTCCCAAGAGACCCAATGGGATACCTGGCCTGAGCCAACTGGCCATGCTGGTAGCGACGAGGAGCTGGGTGAGGGGGATACCGTCTACTAGCGTGGTAGTTCGGGGCTCCCGCTCGTGCCAGCGACCCCCGACCAGAGGTGGTCGATTAGGCCAAATGGGGACAAGTAAGTTAATTTACTCTTATTTAACCTTTTTCCTTCGCGTTTTCTCAAATATCTAATGTTTTGGCTTCAATTTTTCATACTGTAGGGGTTGGATTGTTGCCAAGGGTGTCCGCAAGCCCAACAGCGTCCTTGGTGTTCTTTGCCGTCAAAACTTCCCAGGGTTTGTTACGTTGCCCTGTCGGGAGCGAGAGGTAGGGATGACCTGGGAGCACTACTTGGGTGCCCTGGCCCCGCCGGAGGTGGAGATCGACGGTGTTTTGTGTGACACGAGGGTGGACATGGTGATCCGAAAGTTCTGGGTAATTTGTCTTTCACACAATTATAAATTAACCATAGCTATTTATTGTACTAATCGATGTTGTATCGTTTGCATACCTTCTACAGGTGTGAGGAGGGATACGAGGACGACGCGACAAAGGTTATCGAAACCGAATGTCGCCGCCTACTTCAAAACATTCGGCACGAGGCTCGGGTGCAGGCTGTTCGAGACTACTATGCCACGCGGCATATTAGGATTGATAAGGCGAAGTGTCGTGATGCTAAGATGGAGAAGGAGAATTACATGAAGGTAATTACATATTATTAAGGCTTTGTAGTTAGTTTCCTTGATTTGGTTCTTACGCACTCAAATTTCTCTTTATTAACTTAGGTGCCCCCGAGATGGTGTGTGGATAAGATGGATTGTTGGGAGGCCTTGGTGGATCAGTGGTGCTCCGAAACGTGGGAGACCAGCCACAACAACGCCAAGGAGAGGCGTGGCAAAATGGTTGGCGTGCCACACCATCAAGGGAGCGTCAACTTAATCCAATTTGGCGAGAACTGGGTACGTGGTTTGCTTCATGCCTCATGCAATTCATTCTTAATGCTATCTTAAGCCCTTTACCAATACAATTTTCTGCTCTCTCTCTTTTAGGCGCGTCACAATAAGACGGAGGCGCCACAGATGTACGACCTGTATGCGATGGCCCATACTGCCTCGTACAAGAAGGTCAAGGCATTCTCTGAGTCTGACCTCGAGCATCCAGAAAACTTCACCAACATCTCCTCCCACGACAAGCTCGTGAAGTACAGAGATCACGGGAAGGCGAGGAAAGGGGAGGACTTTAACCCGAGCGAGGGGCCTATTGATCCAGAGCTGGTGATGATAGCTGGCAACGGGAGGCCCCATGGCTCGATCGCCATTGGAGACGGCCTTATTCGTTGTCCTAGCACTCTTCGGCAGATAAAGGCATGCCAAACGAGCTCTTGTCCGGAGATAACACGTCGTCCACGGCCAGTCGAGCTCGCCATCGAGGTTAGTTTAATGGACTCAACTATCTTTCCGCATTATGTTGTGCGTTGGAACCAATATGATTACATTGCTAACAATGAGTTGTGTTGCAGGCTGCTATTCAGAGAGAGAGCGGCAATGCAGGCAGCTATGGTGGAGAAGGATAAGAAAATTAGGGAGCTGGAGGAGAGGACGACTACATTGGTGGAGGCGGAGAGGGCACGGAATGAAGCGTCTACCAGGGCCATATACGAGCTCTTCGTGGTAAGTTTCTTCTTCATGTTATTTAAAATCTTGCATTTGAATGTCCGTTTCATTAATAAATAAAAAGTTTGACCTGTCGAAACCAAATGTACAGTCTATGTGCGAGAAGAACGGCCAAGTTCCTCCGCCGATGCCAGTCATTAACGTGGCGGGGACGGTGAGTTTCATTTCAGTGGAGTGATCTTAAGAGTGTCCTCATGCTAACTACACATTGCAAACGACGTTTGGTGCAGAATATGTCCCGAAACGCATCGCACGACCCTTCTACAGTCGAGCCTTCTCCAGGGCAGCCTTCTCCAGGTGAAACAAGCCAGAGCCACCGTGCTTCACCCTAACTTAGGTATGTTATTTCTAGTGTTTTAATAAAAAATAGCTAGACTTCCATCTAATGACATAATTAGCTTAGTTAGCTCCAAAATAGCTAGAATTCCATCTAATGACATAATTAGCTTAGTTAGCTCCAAAATGGCCTATTTAATAAAAAATGACCTATACTTAGCTCCAAAATGGCCTTCTTCCTCCTTCTCCTTCTCCTTCTTCTTCTCCTTCTTCTTCTTCTTTTCTTCTTCTTCTCCTCTTCCTTCTTCTTCTCCTCCTCCTCCTTATTTTACTTCTTCTTCTCTATCTCTTCTTCTACGTAGCTTAGACTCCTCCAAGAAAGGCTAAATTGGCTAATTATCCTACGAAATGACATAATTAGCTTAGTTAGCTCCAAAATGGCCTATTTAATAAGAAATGACCTATACTTAGCTAATTATCCTCGAAATGACATAATTAGCTCCAAAAAGGCATTCTTAGAAGATTTAGCCCGAAGAAGGGGACAAGAAGAGAAAAAGAGGAAAAATGAAAGGAAGGAAGAGGAAAAATGAGGAGAAGAAGAAGGAGGAGAGGGAGGAGGAGAAGAAGAAGGAGAAGGAGGAGAAGAAGAAGGAGAAGGAGACAGAGCTCCTCCTTCTCCTTCTTCTTCCTCCTTCTTCCTCCTTCTCCTTCTCCTTCTTCTTCTCCTTCTCCTTCTTCTTTTCTTCTTCTTCTCCTCTTCCTTCTTCTTCTCCTCCTCCTTATTTTACTTCTTCTTCTCTATCTCTTCTTCTACGTAGCTTAGACTCATCCAAGAAAGGCTAAATTGGCTAATTATCCTATGAAATGACATAATTAGCTTAGTTAGCTCCAAAATGGCCTATTTAATAAGAAATGACCTATACTTAGCTAATTATCCTCGAAATGACATAATTAGCTCCAAAAAGGCATTCTTAGCCAATTTAGCCCGGAGAAGGGGACAAGAAGAGAAAACGAGGAAAAATGAAAGGAAGGAAGAGGAAAAATGAGGAGAAGAAGAAGGAGGAGAGGGAGGAGGACAAGAAGAAGGAGAAGGAGAAGGAGCTCCTCCTTCTCCTTCTTCTTCCTCCTTCTTCCTCCTTCTCCTTCTCCTTCTTCTTCTCCTTCTCCTTCTTCTTTTCTTCTTCTTCTCCTCTTCCTTCTTCTTCTCCTCCTCCTCCTCCTCCTTATTTTACTTCTTCTTCTCTATCTCTTCTTCTACGTAGCTTAGACTCCTCCAAGAAAGGCTAAATTGGCTAATTATCCTACGAAATGACATAAGTAGCTTAGTTAGCTCCAAAATGGCCTATTTAATAAGAAATGACCTATACTTAGCTAATTATCCTCGAAATGACATAATTAGCTCCAAAAAGGCATTCTTAGCCAATTTATCCCGAAGAAGGGGACAAGAAGAGAAAAAGAGGAAAAATGAAAGGAAGGAAGAGGAAAAATGAGGAGAAGAAGAAGGAGGAGAGGGAGGAGGAGAAGAAGAAGGAGAAGGAGGAGAAGAAGAAGGAGAAGGAGAAGGAGCTCCTCCTTCTCCTTCTTCTTCCTCCTTCTTCCTCCTTCTCCTTCTCCTTCTTCTTCTCCTTCTCCTTCTTCTTTTCTTCTTCTTCTCCTCTTCCTTCTTCTTCTCCTCCTCCTCCTCCTCCTCCTTATTTTACTTCTTATTCTCTATCTCTTCTTCTACGTAGCTTAGACTCATCCAAGAAAGGCTAAATTGGCTAATTATCCTACGAAATGACATAATTAGCTTAGTTAGCTCCAAAATGGCCTATTTAATAAGAAATGACCTATACTTAGCTAATTATCCTCGAAATGACATAATTAGCTCCAAAAAGGCATTCTTAGCCAATTTAGCCCGAAGAAGGGGACAAGAAGAGAAAAAGAGGAAAAATGAAAGTAAGGAAGAGGAAAAATGAGGAGAAGAAGAAGGAGGAGAGGGAGGAGGAGAAGAAGAAGGAGGCGGAGAAGGAGCTCCTCTTTCTCCTTCTTCTTCCTCCTTCTTCCTCCTTCTCCTTCTCCTTCTCCTTCTCCTTCTCCTTCTTCTTTTCTTCTTCTTCTCCTCTTCCTTCTTCTTCTCCTCCTCCTCCTCCTGCTCCTTATTTTACTTCTTCTTCTCTATCTCTTCTTCTACGTAGCTTAGACTCCTCCAAGAAAGGCTAAATTCGCTAATTATCCTACGAAATGACATAACTAGCTTAGTTAGCTCCAAAATGGCCTATTTAATAAGAAATGACCTATACTTAGCTAATTATCCTCGAAATGACATAATTAGCTCCAAAAAGGAATTCTTAGCCAATTTAGCCCGAAGAAGGGGACAAGAAGAGAAAAAGAGGAAAAATGAAAGGAAGGAAGAGGAAAAATGAGGAGAAGAAGAAGGAGGAGAGGGAGTTGGAGAAGAAGAAGGAGAAGGAGGAGAAGAAGAAGGAGAAGGAGAAGGAGCTCCTCCTTCTCCTTCTTCTTCCTCCTTACTCCTTCTCCTTCTCCTTCTTCTTCTCCTTCTCCTTCTTCTTTTCTTCTTCTTCTCCTCTTCCTTCTTCTTCTCCTCCTCCTCCTTCTCCTCCTTATTTTACTTCTTCTTCTCTATCTCTTCTTCTACGTAGCTTAGACTCCTCCAAGAAAGGCTAAATTGGCTAATTATCCTATGAAATGACATAACTAGCTTAGTTAGCTCCAAAATGGCCTATTTAATAAGAAATGACCTATACTTAGCTAATTATCCTCGAAATGACATAATTAGCTCCAAAAAGGAATTCTTAGCCAATTTAGCCCAAAGAAGGGGACAAGAAGAGAAAAAGAGGAAAATTGAAAGGAAGGAAGAGGAAAAATGAGGAGAAGAAGAAGGAGGAGAGGGAGGAGGAGAAGAAGAAGGAGAAGGAGGAGAAGAAGAAGGAGAAGGAGAAGGAGCTCCTCCTTCTCCTTCTTCTTCCTCCTTCTTCCTCATTCTCCTTCTCCTTCTTCTCCTTCTCCTTCTTCTTTTCTTCTTCTTCTCCTCTTCCTTTTTCTTCTCCTCCTCCTCCTCCTCCTCCTTATTTTACTTCTTCTTCTCTATCTCTTCTTCTACGTAGCTTAGACTCATCCAAGAAAGGCTAAATTGGCTAATTATCCTACGAAATGACATAATTAGCTTAGTTATCTCCAAAATGGCCTATTTAATAAGAAATGACCTATACTTAGCTAATTATCCTCGAAATGACATAATTAGCTCCAAAAAGGCATTCTTAGCCGATTTAGCCCGAAGAAGGGGACAAGAAGAGAAAAAGAGGAAAAATGAAAGGAAGGAAGAGGAAAAATGAGGAGAAGAAGAAGGAGGAGAGGGAGGAGGAGAAGAAGAAGGAGAAGAAGGAGAAGAAGAAGGAGAAGGAGAAGGAGCTCCTCCTTCTCCTTCTTCTTCCTCCTTCTTCCTCCTTCTCCTTCTCCTTCTTCTTCTCCTTATCCTTCTTCTTTTCTTCTTCTTCTCCTCTTGCTTCTTCTTCTCCTCCACCTCCTCCTCCTCCTTATTTTACTTCTTCTTCTCTATCTCTTCTTCTACGTAGCTTAGACTCATCCAAGAAAGGCTAAATTGGCTAATTATCCTACGAAATGACATAATTAGCTTAGTTAGCTCCAAAATGGCCTATTTAATAAGAAATGACCTATACTTAGCTAATTAATCTCGAAATGACATAATTAGCTCCAAAAAGGCATTCTTAGCCAATTTAGCCTGAAGAAGGGGAGAAGAAGAGAAAAAGAGGAAAAATGAAAGGAAGGAAGAGGAAAAATGAGGAGAAGAAGAAGGAGGAGAGGGAGGAGGAGAAGAAGAAGGAGAAGAAGGAGAAGAAGCAGGAGAAGGAGAAGGAGCTCCTCCTTCTCCTTCTTCTTCCTCCTTCTTCCTCCTTCTCCTTCTCCTTCTTCTTCTCCTTCTCCTTCTTCTTTTCTTCTTCTTCTCCTCTTCCTTCTGCTTCTCCTCCTCCTCCTCCTCCTTATTTTACTTCTTCTTCTCTATCTCTTCTTCTACGTAGCTTAGACTCCTCCAAGAAAGGCTAAATTGGCTAATTATCCTACGAAATGACATAGTTAGCTTAGTTAGCTCCAAAATGGCCTATTTAATAAGAAATGACCTATACTTAGCTAATTATCCTCGAAATGACATAATTAGCTCCAAAAAGGCATTCTTAGCCAACTTAGCCCGAAGAAGGGGACAAGAAGAGAAAAAGAGGAAAAATGAAAGGAAGGAAGAGGAAAAATGAGGAGAAGAAGAAGGAGGAGAGGGAGGAGGAGAAGAAGAAGGAGAAGAAGGAGAAGAAGAAGAAGAAGGAGAAGGAGCTCCTCCTTCTCCTTCTTCTTCCTCCTTCTTCCTCCTTCTCCTTCTCCTTCTTCTTCTCCTTATCCTTCTTCTTTTCTTCTTCTTCTCCTCTTCCTTCTTCTTCTCCTCCTCCTCCTCCTCCTCCTTATTTTACTTCTTCTTCTCTATCTCTTCTTCTACGTAGCTTAGACTCATCCAAGAAAG
Source organism: Hordeum vulgare subsp. vulgare (assembly GCF_904849725.1). NCBI lineage: Eukaryota > Viridiplantae > Streptophyta > Magnoliopsida > Poales > Poaceae > Hordeum > Hordeum vulgare. The sequence continues at coordinate 297,807,626 of NC_058524.1, read as the reverse complement.
GCTAAATTGGCTAATTATCCTACGAAATGACATAGTTAGCTTAGTTAGCTCCAAAATGGCCTATTTAATAAGAAATGACCTATACTTAGCTAATTATCCTCGAAATGACATAATTAGCTCCAAAAATGCATTCTTAGCCAATTTAGCCCGAAGAACGGGACAAGAAGAGAAAAAGAGGAAAAATGAAAGGAAGGAAGAGGAAAAATGAGGAGAAGAAGAAGAAGGAGAAGGAGAAGGAGCTCCTCCTTCTCCTTCTTCTTCCTCCTTCTTCCTCCTTCTCCTTCTCCTTCTTCTTCTCCTTCTCCTTCTTCTTTTCTTCTTCTTCTCCTCTTCCTTCTTCTTCTCCTCCTCCTCCTCCTCCTCCTTATTTTACTTCTTCTTCTCTATCTCTTCTTATATGTAGCTTAGACTCCTCCAAGAAAGGTTAAATTGGCTAATTATCCTACGAAATGACATAATTAGCTTAGTTAGCTCCAAAATGGCCTATTTAATAAGAAATGACCTATACTTAGCTAATTATCCTCGAAATGACATAATTAGCTCCAAAAAGGCATTCTTAGCCAATTTAGCCCGAAGAAGGGGACAAGAAGAGAAAAAGAGGAAAAATGAAAGGAAGGAAGAGGAAAAATGAGGAGAAGAAGAAGGAGGAGAGGGAGGAGGAGAAGAAGAAGGAGAAAAAGGAGGAGAGGGAGAAGGAACTTCTTCCTCCTTCTTCCTCCTTCTCCTTCTCCTTGTTCTTCTCCTTCTCCTTCTTCTTTTCTTCTTCTTCTCCTCTTCCTTCTTCTTCTCCTCCACCTCCTCCTCCTCCTTATTTTACTTCTTCTTCTCTATCTCTTCTTCTACGTAGCTTAGACTCCTCCAAGAAAGGCTAAATTGGCTAATTATCCTACGAAATGACATAATTAGCTTAGTTAGCTCCAAAATGGCCTATTTAATAAGAAATGACCTATACTTAGCTAATTATCCTCGAAATGACATAATTAGCTCCAAAAAGGCATTCTTAGCCAATTTAGCCCGAAGAAGGGGACAAGAAGAGAAAAAGAGGAAAAATGAAAGGAAGGAAGAGGAAAAATGAGGAGAAGAAGAAGGAGGAGAGGGAGGAGGAGAAGAAGAAGGAGAAGAAGGAGAAGAAGGAGGAGAAGGAGAAGGAGCTCCTCCTTCTCCTTCTTATTCCTCCTTCTTCCTCCTTCTCCTTCTCCTTCTTCTTCTCCTTCTCCTTCTTCTTTTCTTCTTCTTCTCCTCTTCCTTCTTCTTCTTCTCCTCCTCCTCCTCCTCCTTATTTTACTTCTTCTTCTCTATCTCTTCTTCTACGTAGCTTAGACTCCTCCAAGAAAGGCTAAATTGGCTAATTATCCTACGAAATGACATAATTAGCTTAGTTAGCTCCAAAATGGCCTATTTAATAAGAAATGACCTATACTTAGCTAATTATCCTCGAAATGACATAATTAGCTCCAAAAAGGCATTCTTAGCCAGTTTAGCCCGAAGAAGGGGACAAGAAGAGAAAAAGAGGGAAAATGAAAGGAAGGAAGAGGAAAAATGAGGAGAAGAAGAAGGAGGAGAGGGAGGAGGAGAATAAGAAGGAGAAGAAGGAGAAGAAGAAGGAGAAGGAGAAGGAGCTCCTCCTTCTCCTTCTTCTTCCTCCTTCTTCCTCCTTCTCCTTCTCCTTCTTCTTCTCCTTATCCTTCTTCTTTTCTTCTTCTTCTCCTCTTCCTTCTTCTTCTCCTCCTCCTCCTCCTCCTCCTTATTTTACTTCTTCTTCTCTATCTCTTCTTCTACGTAGCTTAGACTCATCCAAGAAAGGCTAAATTGGCTAATTATCCTACGAAATGACATAGTTAGCTTAGTTAGCTCCAGAATGGCCTATTTAATAAGAAATGACCTATACTTAGCTAATTATCCTCGAAATGACATAATTAGCTCGAAAAAGGCATTCTTAGCCAATTTAGCCCGAAGAAGGGGACAAGAAGAGAAAAAGAGGAAAAATGAAAGGAAGGAAGAGGAAAAATGAGGAGAAGAAGAAGGAGGAGAGGGAGGAGGAGAAGAAGAAGGAGAAGAAGGAGAAGAAGAAGGATAAGGAGAAGGAGCTCCTCCTTCTCCTTCTTCTTCCTCCTTCTTCCTCCTTCTCCTTCTCCTTCTTCTTCTCCTTATCCTTCTTCTTTTCTTCTTCTTCTCCTCTTCCTTCTTCTTCTCCTCCTCCTCCTCCTCCTCCTCCTTATTTTACTTCTTCTTCTCTATCTCTTCTTCTACGTAGCTTAGACTCCTCCAAGAAAGGCTAAATTGGCTAATTATCCTACGAAATGACATAATTAGCTTAGTTAGCTCCAAAATGGCCTATTTAATAAGAAATGACCTATACTTAGCTAATTATCCTCGAAATGACATAATTAGCTCCAAAAAGGCATTCTTAGCCAATTAACCCGAAGAAGGGGACAAGAAGAGAAAAAGAGGTAAAATGAAAGGAAGGAAGAGGAAAAATGAGGAGAAGAAGAAGGAGGAGAGGGAGGAGGAGAAGAAGAAGGAGAAAAAGGAGGAGAGGGAAAAGGAACTTCTTCCTCCTTCTTCCTCCTTCTCCTTCTCCTTGTTCTTCTCCTTCTCCTTCTTCTTTTCTTCTTCTTCTCCTCTTCCTTCTTCTTCTCCTCCACCTCCTCCTCCTCCTTATTTTACTTCTTCTTCTCTATCTCTTCTTCTACGTAGCTTAGACTCCTCCAAGAAAGGCTAAATTGGCTAATTATCCTACGAAATGACATAATTAGCTTAGTTAGCTCCAAAATGGCCTATTTAATAAGAAATGACCTATACTTAGCTAATTATCCTCGAAATGACATAATTAGCTCCAAAAAGGCATTCTTAGCCAATTTACCCGAAGAAGGGGACAAGAAGAGAAAAAGAGGAAAAATGAAAGGAAGGAAGAGGAAAAATGAGGAGAAGAAGAAGGAGGAGAGGGAGGAGGACAAGAAGAAGGAGAAGGAGAAGGAGCTCCTCCTTCTCCTTCTTCTTCCTCCTTCTCCCTCCTTCTCCTTCTCCTTCTTCTTATCCTTATCCTTCTTCTATTCTTCTTCTTCTCCTCTTCCTTCTTCTTCTCCTCCTCCTCCTCCTCCTCCTTATTTTACTTCTTCTTCTCTATCTCTTCTTCTACGTAGCTTAGACTCATCCAAGAAAGGCTAAATTGGCTAATTATCCTACGAAATGACATAATTAGCTTAGTTAACTCCAAAATGGCCTATTTAATAAGAAATGACCTATACTTAGCTAATTATCCTCGAAATGACATAATTAGCTCCAAAAAGGCATTCTTAGCCAATTTAGCCCGAAGAAGGGGACAAGAAGAGAAAAAAAGGAAAAATGAAAGGAAGGAAGAGGAAAAATGAGGAGAAGAAGAAGGAGGAGAGGGAGGAGGAGAAGAAGAAGGAGAAGGAGAAGGAGCTCCTCCTTCTCCTTCTTCTTCCTCCTTCTTCCTCCTTCTCCTTCTCCTTCTTCTTCTCCTTCTCCTTCTTCTTTTCTTCTTCTTCTCCTCTTCCTTGTTCTTCTCCTCCTCCTCCTCCTCCTTATTTTAGTTCTTCTTCTCTATCTCTTTTTCTACGTAGCTTAGACTCCTCCAAGAAAGGCTAAATTGGCTAATTATCCAACGAAAATGACATAATTAGCTTAGTTAGCTCCAGAATGGCCTATTTAATAAGAAATGACCTATACTTAGCTAATTATCCTCGAAATGACATAATTAGCTCCAAAAAGGCATTCTTAGCCAAATTAGCCCGAAGAAGGGGACAAGAAGAGAAAAAGAGGAAAAATGAAAGGAAGGAAGAGGAAAAATGAGGAGAAGAAGAAGGAGGAGAGGGAGGAGGAGAAGAAGAAGGAGAAGAAGGAGAAGAAGCAGGAGAAGGAGAAGGAGCTCCTCCTTCTCCTTCTTCTTCCTCCTACTTCCTCCTTCTCCTTCTCCTTCTTCTTTTCTTCTTCTTCTCCTCTTCCTTCTTCTTCTCCTCCTCCTTATTTTACTTCTTCTTCTCTATCTCTTCTTCTACGTAGCTTAGACTCATCCAAGAAAGGCTAAATTGGCTAATTATCCTACGAAATGACACAATTAGCTTAGTTAGCTCCAAAATGGCCTATTTAATAAGAAATGACCTATACTTAGCTAATTATACTCGAAATGACATAATTAGCTCCAAAAAGGCATTCTTAGCCAATTTAGCCCGAAGAAGGGGACAAGAAGAGAAAAAGAGGAAAAATGAAAGGAAGGAAGTGGAAAAGTGAGGAGAAGAAGAAGGAGGAGAGGGAGGAGGAGAAGAAGAAGGAGAAGGAGAAGGAGCTCCTCCTTCTCCTTCTTCTTGCTCCTTCTTCCTCCTTCTCCTTCTCCTTCTTCTTCTCCTTCTCCTTCTTCTTTTCTTCTTCTTCTCCTCTTCCTTCTTCTTCTCCTCCTCCTCCTCCTCCTTATTTTACTTCTTCTTCTCTATCTCTTCTTCTACGTAGCTTAGACTCCTCCAAGAAAGGCTAAATTGGCTAATTATCCTACGAAATGACATAATTAGCTTAGTTAGCTCCAAAATGGCCTATTTAATAAGAAATGACCTATACTTAGCTAATTATCCTCGAAATGACATAATTAGCTCCAAAAAGGCATTCTTAGCCAATTTAGCCCGAAGAAGGGGACAAGAAGACAAAAAGAGGTAAAATGAAAGGAAGGAAGAGGAAAAATGAGGAGAAGAAGAAGGAGGAGGGGGAGGAGGAGAAGAAGAAGGAGAAGAAGAAGGAGAGGGAGAAGGAACTTCTTCCTCCTTCTTCCTCCTTCTCCTTCTCCTTCTTCTTCTCCTTCTCCTTCTTATTTTCTTCTTCTTCTCCTCTTCCTTCTTCTTCTCCTCCACCTCCTCCTCCTCCTTATTTTACTTCTTCTTCTCTATCTCTTCTTCTACGTAGCTTAGACTCCTCCAAGAAAGGCTAAATTGGCTAATTATCCTACGAAATGACATAATTAGCTTAGTTAGCTCCAAAATGGCCTATTTAATAAGAAATGACCTATACTTAGCTAATTATCCTCGAAATGACATAATTAGCTCCAAAAAGGCATTCTTAGCCAATTTACCCGAAGAAGGGGACAAGAAGAGAAAAAGAGGAAAAATGAAAGGAAGGAAGAGGAAAAATGAGGAGAAGAAGAAGGAGGAGAGGGAGGAAGAGAAGAAGAAGGAGAAGGAGAAGGAGCTCCTCCTTCTCCTTCTTCTTCCTCCTTCTCCCTCCTTCTCCTTCTCCTTCTTCTTATCCTTATCCTTCTTCTTTTCTTCTTCTTCTCCTCTTCCTTCTTCTTCTCATCCTCCTCCTCCTCCTCCTTATTTTACTTCTTCTTGTCTATCTCTTCTTCTACGTAGCTTAGACTCATCCAAGAAAGGCTAAATTGGCTAATTATCCTACGAAATGACATAATTAGCTTAGTTAACTCCAAAATGGCCTATTTAATAAGAAATGACCTATACTTAGCTAATTATCCTCGAAATGACATAATTAGCTCCAAAAAGGCATTCTTAGCCAATTTAGCCCGAAGAAGGGGACAAGAAGAGAAAAAAAGGAAAAATGAAAGGAAGGAAGAGGAAAAATGAGGAGAAGAAGAAGGAGGAGAGGGAGGAGGAGAAGAAGAAGGAGAAGGAGAAGGAGCTCCTCCTTCTCCTTCTTCTTCCTCCTTCTTCCTCCTTCTCCTTCTCCTTCTTCTTCTCCTTCTCCTTCTTCTTTTCTTCTTCTTCTCCTCTTCCTTGTTATTCTCCTCCTCCTCCTCCTCCTTATTTTAGTTCTTCTTCTCTATCTCTTTTTCTACGTAGCTTAGACTCCTCCAAGAAAGGCTAAATTGGCTAATTATCCAACGAAAATGACATAATTAGCTTAGTTAGCTCCAGAATGGCCTATTTAATAAGAAATGACCTATACTTAGCTAATTATCCTCGAAATGACATAATTAGCTCCAAAAAGGCATTCTTAGCCAAATTAGCCCGAAGAAGGGGACAAGAAGAGAAAAAGAGGAAAAATGAAAGGAAGGAAGAGGAAAAATGAGGAGAAGAAGAAGGAGGAGAGGGAGGAGGAGAAGAAGAAGGAGAAGAAGGAGAAGAAGCAGGAGAAGGAGAAGGAGCTCCTCCTTCTCCTTCTTCTTCCTCCTACTTCCTCCTTCTCCTTCTCCTTCTTCTTTTCTTCTTCTTCTCCTCTTCCTTCTTCTTCTCCTCCTCCTTATTTTACTTCTTCTTCTCTATCTCTTCTTCTACGTAGCTTAGACTCATCCAAGAAAGGCTAAATTGGCTAATTATCCTACGAAATGACACAATTAGCTTAGTTAGCTCCAAAATGGCCTATTTAATAAGAAATGACCTATACTTAGCTAATTATACTCGAAATGACAGAATTAGCTCCAAAAAGGCATTCTTAGCCAATTTAGCCCGAAGAAGGGGACAAGAAGAGAAAAAGAGGAAAAATGAAAGGAAGGAAGTGGAAAAGTGAGGAGAAGAAGAAGGAGGAGAGGGAGGAGGAGAAGAAGAAGGAGAAGGAGAAGGAGCTCCTCCTTCTCCTTCTTCTTCCTCCTTCTTCCTCCTTCTCCTTCTCCTTCTTCTTCTCCTTCTCCTTCTTCTTTTCTTCTTCTTCTCCTCTTCCTTCTTCTTCTCCTCCTCCTCCTCCTCCTTATTTTACTTCTTCTTCTCTATCTCTTCTTCTACGTAGCTTAGACTCCTCCAAGAAAGGCTAAATTGGCTAATTATCCTACGAAATGACATAATTAGCTTAGTTAGCTCCAAAATGGCCTATTTAATAAGAAATGACCTATACTTAGCTAATTATCCTCGAAATGACATAATTAGCTCCAAAAAGGCATTCTTAGCCAATTTAGCCCGAAGAAGGGGACAAGAAGAGAAAAAGAGGAAAAATGAAAGGAAGGAAGAGGAAAAATGAGGAGAAGAAGAAGGAGGAGAGGGAGGAGGAGAAGAAGAAGGAGAAGAAGCAGGAGAAGGAGAAGGAGCTCCTCCTTCTCCTTCTTCTTCCTCCTTCTTCCTCCTTCTCCTTCTCCTTCTTCTTCTCCTTCTCCTTCTTGTTTTCTTCTTCTTCTCCTCTTCCTTCTTCTTCTCCTCCTCCTCCTCCTTATTTTACTTCTTCTTCTCTATCTCTTCTTCTACGTAGCTTAGACTCATCCAAGAAAGGCTAAATTGGCTAATTATCCTACGAAATGACATATTTAGCGTAGTTAGCTCCAAAATGGCCTATTGAATAAGAAATGACCTGTACTTAGCTAATTATCCTCGAAATGACATAATTAGCTCCAAAAAGGCATTCTTAGCCAATTTAGCCCAAAGAAGGGGACAAGAAGAGAAAAAGAGGAAAAATGAAAGGAAGGAAGAGGAAAAATGAGGAGAGGAAGAAGGAGGAGAGGGAGGAGGAGAAGAAGAAGGAGAAGGAGAAGGAGCTCCTCCTTCTCCTTCTTCTTCCTCCTTCTTCCTCCTTCTCCTTCTCCTTCTTCTTCTCCTTCTCCTTCTTCTTTTCTTCTTCTTCTCCTCATCCTTCTTCTTCTCCTCCACCTCCTCCTCCTCCTTATTTTACTTCTTCTTCTCTATCTCTTCTTCTACGTAGCTTAGACTCCTCCAAGAAAGGCTAAATTGGCTAATTATCCTACGAAATGACATAATTAGCTTAGTTAGCTCCAAAATGGCATATTTAATAAGAAATGACCTATACTTAGCTAATTATCCTCGAAATGACATAATTAGCTCCAAAAAGGCATTCTTAGCCAATTTAGCCCGAAGAAGGGGACAAGAAGAGAAAAAGAGGAAAAATGAAAGGAAGGAAGAGGAAAAATGAGGAGAAGAGGAAGGAGGAGAGGGAGGAGGAGAAGAAGAAGGAGAAGAAGGAGAAGAAGCGGGAGAAGGAGTAGGAGCTCCTCCTTCTCCTTCTTCTTCCTCCTTCTTCCTCCTTCTCCTTCTCCCGCTTCTTCTCCTTCTCCTTCTTCTTTTCTTCTTCTTCTCCTCTTCCTTCTTCTTCTCCTCCTCCTCCTCCTCCTCCTTATTTTACTTCTTCTTCTCTATCTCTTCTTCTACGTAGCTTAGACTCCTCCAAGAAAGGCTAAATTGGCTAATTATCCTACGAAATGACATAATTAGCTTAGTTAGCTCCAAAATGGCCTATTTAATAAGAAATGACCTGTACTTAGCTAATTATCCTCGAAATGACATAATTAGCTCCAAAAAGGCATTCTTAGCCAATTTAGCCCGAAGAAGGGGACAAGAAGAGAAAAAGAGCAAAAATGAAAGGAAGGAAGAGGAAAAATGAGGAGAAGAAGAAGGAGGAGAGGGAGGAGGAGAAGAAGAAGGAGAAGGAGCTCCTCCTTCTCCTTCTTCTTGCTCCTTCTTCCTCCTTCTCCTTCTCCTTCTTCTTCTCCTTCCCCTTCTTCTTTTCTTCTTCTTCTCCTCTTCCTTCTTCTTCTCCTCCTCCTCCTCCTCCTCCTTATTTTACTTCTTCTTCTCTATCTCTTCTTCTACGTAGCTTAGACTCCTCCAAGAAAGGCTAAATTGGCTAATTATCCTACGAAATGACATAATTAGCTTAGTTAGCTCCAAAATGGCCTATTTAATAAGAAATGACCTATACTTAGCTAATTATCCTCGAAATGACATAATTAGCTCCAAAAAGGCATTCTTAGCCAATTTAGCCCGAAGAAGGGGACAAGAAGACAAAAAGAGGTAAAATGAAAGGAAGGAAGAGGAAAAATGAGGAGAAGAAGAAGGAGGAGGGGGAGGAGGAGAAGAAGGAGGAGAAGAAGAAGGAGAGGGAGAAGGAACTTCTTCCTTCTTCTTCCTCCTTCTCCTTCTCCTTCTTCTTCTCCTTCTCCTTCTTATTTTCTTCTTCTTCTCCTCTTCCTTCTTCTTCTCCTCCACCTCCTCCTCCTCCTTATTTTACTTCTTCTTCTCTATCTCTTCTTCTACGTAGCTTAGACTCCTCCAAGAAAGGCTAAATTGGCTAATTATCCTACGAAATGACATAATTAGCTTAGTTAGCTCCAAAATGGCCTATTTAATAAGAAATGACCTATACTTAGCTAATTATCCTCGAAATGACATAATTAGCTCCAAAAAGGCATTCTTAGCCAATTTACCCGAAGAAGGGGACAAGAAGAGAAAAAGAGGAAAAATGAAAGGAAGGAAGAGGAAAAATGAGGAGAAGAAGAAGGAGGAGAGGGAGGAGGAGAAGAAGAAGGAGAAGAAGGAGAAGAAGAAGGAGAAGGAGAAGGAGCTCCTCCTTCTCCTTCTTCTTCCTCCTTCTTCCTCCTTCTCCTTCTCCTTCTTCTTCTCCTTCTCCTTCTTCTTTTCTTCTTCTTCTCCTCTTCCTTCTTCTTCTCCTCCTCCTCCTCCTCCTCCTTATTTTACTTCCTCTTCTCTATCTCTTCTTCTACGTAGCTTAGACTCATCCAAGAAAGGCTAAATTGGCTAATTATCCTACGAAATGACATAATTAGCGTAGTTAGCTCCAAAATGGCCTATTCAATAAGAAATGACCTATACTTAGCTAATTATCCTCGAAATGACATAATTAGCTCCAAAAAGGCATTCTTAGCCAATTTAGCACGAAGAAGGGGACAAGAAGAGAAAAACAGGAAAAAACGAAAGGAAGGAAGAGGGAAAATGAGGAGAAGAAGAAGGAGGAGAGGGAGGAGGAGAAGAAGAAGGAGAAGAAGGAGAAGAAGAAGGAGAAGGAGAAGGAGCTCCTCCTTTCTCCTTCTTCTTCCTCCTTCTTCCTCCTTCTCCTTCTCCTTCTTCTTCTCCTTCTCCTTTTTCTTTTCTTCTTCTTCTCCTCCTCCTCCTCCTCCTCCTTATTTTACTTCTTCTTCTCTATCTCTTCTTCTACGTAGCTTAGACTCATCCAAGAAAGGCTAAATTGGCTAATTATCCTACGAAATGACATAATTAGCGTAGTTAACTCCAAAATGGCCTATTTAATAAGAAATGACCTATACTTAGATAATTATCCTCGAAATGACATAATTAGCTCCAAAAAGGCATTCTTAGCCAATTTAGCCCGAAGAAGGGGACAAGAAGAGAAAAAGAGGAAAAATGAAAGGAAGGAAGAGGAAAAATGAGGAGAAGAAGAAGGAGGAGAGGGAGGAGGACAAGATGAAGGAGAAGAAGGAGAAGAAGAAGGAGAAGGAGAAGGAGCTCCTCCTTCTCCTTCTTCTTCCTCCTTCTTCCTCCTTCTCCTTCTCCTTCTTCTTCTCCTTCTCCTTCTTCTTTTCTTCTTCTTCTCCTCTTCCTTCTTCTTCTCCTCCACCTCCTCCTCCTCCTTACTTTACTTCTTCTTCTCTATCTCTTCTTGTACGTAGCTTACACTCCTCCAAGAAAGGCTAAATTGGCTAATTATCCTACGAAATGACATAATTAGCTTAGATAGCTCTAAAATGGCCTATTTAAGGAAGAAATGACCTGTACTTAGCTAATTATCCTCGAAATGACATAATTAGCTCCAAAAAGGCATTCTTAGCCAATTTAGCCCGAAGAAGGGGACAAGAAGAGAAAAAGAGGAAAATGAAAGGAAGGAAGAGCAAAAAGGGATAAGAAGAAGAAGGAGAAGAATGAGAAGATATATGAAACTTTGTATGCACGTGGATGAAACTGGTGTAATATATGGTTTGGTACGGATGTAACTTGCATAATATGTATGCACTATGGATGAGAGTTATTTTAATATGGTTATCAGTACGGAAAGAAATTTATTTATGTCAAATATATATATATATTCTGATTATTGTTAAAAATGCTGGATATAACAAAAAATAAATAAAAAAGGGGCTGGTTCCCCTCTTTGTCGTCTGCCGACACATGGCAAAGGGGGGAAGGCACATGGCAAAGGGGGAATCTACCCCCTCTCTCTCCCCCTTTGCCGTCAGCCCCCACATGGCAAAGGGGGGAAGGCACATGGCAAAGGGGGAATCTACCCCGTCTCTCTCCCCTCTTTGCCGGCTGCCCCCACATGGCAAAGGGGGCAAGGCACATGGCAAAGGGGGAATCTACCCCCTCTCTCTCCCCTCTTTGCCGTCTGCCCCCACATGGCAAAGGGGGGGAGGCACATGGCAAAGGGGGATTCTGCCCCCTCTGTCTCCCCTCTTTGCCGTCTGCCCCCTCATGGCAAAGGTGGGAAGGCAGACGGCAAAGGGGGAATCTACCCCCTCTCTCTCCCCTCTTTGTCGTCTGCCCCCTCATGGCAAAGGGGGGAAGGCAGACGGCAAAGGGGGAATCTGCCCCTCTCTCTCTCCCCTCTTTGCCGTCAGCCCCCTCATGGCAAAGAGGGTATGGCAGACGACAAAGAGAGGAGGCCTGCCGTTAAGACTTAACGGGGACGTTGCAATATATGCCGTCCCATTTATTTTGCCGTCTGCCCCCTCATGGCAAATATTCTTTGCCGTCCGCTTTGTGAAGGCAGACGGCAAAGAGCCTCTTCACCGGATTTTTTTTTACTGTCTACTTTGCCATGAGGGGGCAGACGGCAAAGCCTTTGCCGTCCGTGGTTGCCCCCTTTGCCGTCCGCCTTGGCAGACGGCAAATTTCTGGATTTCAGTAGTGTCCTATGTTTTTGCGATCCTGTAAATCTAAGAGGCCCTAACATGGATAAAATAAACTAAAAAAAGAAAAAAAGGGGGAGGAGGAGCTCACCGGCGAGTCGGGGCGGGGCTGGCGCGGGGCGGCGGCGGGGCGGGGCTTGCACGGGGCAGAGGCGGGTAGGGGCGGGCGCGGGGCAGAGGCGGGTAGGGGCGGGCGCGGGGCAGAGGCGGGTAGGGGCGGGCGCGGGGAAGAGGCGAGTAGGGGCGGCGCCGGCGATTACGGGCGGGCGCGGGGGCCGATGCCTCGGGGCGGGGCGATGGCGGGGCTGGCACGGGGCGGCGCGGCGAGTAGGGGCGGTGCAGGGCGAGTAGGGTCGACGACGGCGGCGGGTCGGGAGAGCAGGGTGGGAGAGGTGAGAGAGAAGAGGGGTTAGGTCGTGGCACGGGGGGGGGGGGGGTAACCACCCGACTATGCCGTCAGCTCGCTGTCGGCAAAGACAGCCGTTAGGCTTTGCCGTCAGTTCGCTGTAGGCATAGACGGCTATCGTTAAGTTGTGGTCGAACGTGGGACCGAGAACCTCCCTATGCCGTTAGCCGCCCTTTGCCATCATTCTTTTGCTCCTTTGCCGTCAGCTGGCTGACGACTTAGATAGAGCGGACGTCATAGAGTTTCTATGCCGTCAACCGCGCCTATGCCGTCAGCATTATTTTCGGCTCACGGTAAAGCCTCTATGCCGTCAGCCCCGTGAAAATGCTGACGGCAAAGCCAAAAGCTATTGGCAAATTAGGTTTTTCCAGTAGTGATTGTGCTTGAACGTCGATGCTTCTTGACATAGTCTGGTTGGGGTAGCCGGTAGAGTAGTGGTGGTTGACTTCTATTGCTTCTTCCCCATCGTTGTGGTTTCCCGACTGTAGTGGTCCTTCATATTAATCGGACAAGATTATCTTCTACTGCTTGGAGGGTGCTTCGGGGAGTCCACTTTTTTGAGGTGAAACCTTACACTTGAGAAGAAGGGAAATTGGTGCTTCTAGGGCTTATCGAAATAGGACTAATGTCTTTCTTCTCTTATTACGTAAATGAATATATCATCCATGCGGACAACATCATATTTCTCCAAGCATCACATAATCACATTGCTCATTGGATACATGAAAGGAACGGTTATTTGTTCCAAATGGTCGCTAGTCTAGGGGTTTGGGGTCCAACATAATCTAGCTCTTCATGTCCACCTTCCTAACATGGTTGGTGGTGGTCGAGGTGGAGTATTGTCCATAGTATACTGACCTAGAGCCAAGACCTATTGTCGTAATCCGACCATATTATTGCTTGCTATAGCTGCGAGGTTTTAAGGAGCTTAGGATGTGAGTGAACCTCTATCATCTTATCCTTGAGCATAGTTCTTGGATGCCAATATTCCTCCCTATTTCTTTGAATAGAATCATCTGATTTAATCAAAAGTACCATCTCATATAAGTCAACTCCAACATCTCTTATGCCCTTCAACTCCAAGATTTGAGAGGAGGACTAAACCAAAATCTCATAAGCATACTATAGCTAACTCATCTATATCCCTATGTAAAAATCGTTGGGAAGTATACAAGTTGCTAAGCTTGTTTAAGACACTACAAATGCAAGTGCTCAGCTAGATTATACCGGGTCTATGGTACTGCATCTCTACGCTAAGGAAGCACATAATATACCAATCCAAGATCTTGTTTCCTATGTACCAATACAATCAAAGTGGTCCTTAATCGCCATCAGTCATTACATGATCCTATACTCCTACAAATCCAATGTCGACGGAATTCGACATAATTTCTTGAGTTCGACAAATATTTGCAAGGATTATTATTACCGGATATCCACCAACTTCCAATCTCATGACCAAGTAAACTCCAAAGTCAAGCTTATATAGATTCTGAAATCATTCCTTCCATCATCCAATTAGTTACACTTATTATCCACCGAGAAACATGGTATCATAATCAAGATAATTCAACTGAATCCAACTACTCCAACCATGTGCTCTCATTTATCATTGACACTCTATAAGGATTACCTATTTAAGTCGAAATCTCGGGTCCAACGAGAATTCCTACTAGTTCCTTAAATCCATGGTTGTAACATTATTAATTTGTGACCAATACTTGACAGAATCAAGATATCATACAACCAAGAATTTTGAACGTGGGTTCCTCATTTGTCCTACTAAATCCAGTTTACTAGAAGTAAGTTATGCTACTCTATCAACTTGATCCACCAAGTTCATCCATCACTATGAAAATGTCATAATCCACCAAAAAGGAGTTTAGTTATATCCTCAAGATACCTATTGTAGTCATATCAAACCATTGTCTACAAATCATATATCCTCACAACGATCCTTCCTATGGCATCAAGGTTTTGGCACTAGCTTATGAATGATGGATGCTTGTTCACTCTCATGACTCGTCTCATAATGAATCACGTGCTAAGCACGGGTTATTGAAGCTCGACAGGTATTCTGACGTATCCGTGCATTAAACCCGTGGTCAGAAGTCTGGGCTAGGGTAGCTTGTGAGGTCTAGGTTGGTCTAGGGAAGGGTTTCCAATCTTGAGGGAAAATCATAGCTCTTCGGGGTTGCACTTTGTTGTGTACGTTGTAGTCAAAGTCTTAATGCTAGTAGTATGTGAAGGTGGATCCTTGGTGCACCTTGTCTTGCTGGCCTTCAGTTGACGAGAGGTTGAGAGGGAAAGTAGCATAGAGGGAGTGCCTAAGGGGGTGGTATATTGTAAGTGCAATCAAACAAGCGCCAAAAGGCCAAATACAAGCAGCAAGATGAGGCAGGTGATATAGTCGCGTACCCGTTGCCTAGGGCAAAAGTGTGACTTATAGCAAAGCACAAACAAGAAAAAACAAGCAACACACAACATGGTTCCATTCAAACCATTTCAAGGACTCGACTTTGCATAAGGGATACATGACTTATCCTACCATAGGGGTTTTTGGCCTTAATGGTCGTGCCAACTTCGGGTCTTGTAGGGGAGTTCACTCAGCCTTTTGGATCTTCTTAAGGTGTCCTTGTGTCTCTTGTTGTTGTTCGTCAGAAAGATTCAGTTTGTTCCTCAAGAATCCTTGACAACTTCTCTGTAATAAGCTGACAGCGAAGGCGGTTCCTCATGGATGTCATTGACATGGTCTTCTGTTATACTTGTAATCCTGTCAATGTCCTCTTGTCTTTCAAGGCATTGAGAGTTCCGAGTTGATGATCCTTTATGCAATGAAGTTGACAAGGTATGATAGCATTTTGAATTGTCAGTTATGTTGATGACAATATCGACACCAAGAGCGGGGGATGAACAGAACACTTATACTTCTAACTATGGTGAGGAGGACCAAATGCGAGGTTCTTATCCACCGGTGGTTATCGACACAACAACGGTAAGGAGAGGGTCCCTCCATTAGCTAAGACTATAGGAATCATCTTCTTTGCTGTCTGCCATAGTGGACAACAAAGGACCATTCCACGGACGGCAAACACCTTTGTCGTCTGCTGGCGCACGGCAAAATTTCCACGGTAGCGAGTGTCGGTAAAGACTTTATTTTCTGTATGTCGGCTTGCAGTGGACGGCAATGATCTTTGCCATCGGTCTACCATGACAACCAGATGGCAAAATGATCTAGACGGCAGCCGATAGGGACCTACTCTGTTAGATAGCTAATGGAGCATTTGTCCTCTACTCGGAGGGGGGCCTTTGCCGTCTGCTGGGAGGGTGGCTTTTGCCATCTGCCGGGACGGGTGCCTTTGGCGTCTGCCGGGGGGGCTTTGTCGTGTGCGTGTGGGGCAGTGGGGGGGGGCTTTGTCATCTTCCTATGGGTGGGCCTTTGTTGTCTCCCATGGGGGGGTGGGCTTTGCCGTCTACCGATGTGGGGGCCTTTACCGCCTGGGGGGCCTTTGCCGTCTGCCTTGGGGACCTTTCCCATTTTCCAGGGTCACCAGCTGATGGCAAAGTGACCATATAGGTGAACCGTGTTGCCCCCAGGTTGCACAGGTGTGTGCCACATGGCACCTTTGCCATCAACTAGCACACGAAAAAATGCATGTATTGTCACTTTTTTTTTGTTTTCACCTATTTCCCCGCATTGTCAGAATACTTCTATGATATATATAATATTGAACATGACATGTAGATTCAGACATCACAGAAGAAGCATAGGCCATGTATCGAGCATCATCGTGAAAATATTGAGCAAGACAACAAATATTTTGACATAGTCCGTCCATATATACACATAGTTTGAAACATCACACTCTTCATCCATACAAATCAAAACAAAAAAGAAAACAATAGCAGCCCATCAATGCCACCTTCCATGAAGTGAACCAAATCTGGAAAATGAGAATTAGAATGTTAGAAGGAGAAGAAGAAGAAGAAGACTAGAATAAGAATAAGAAGAAGAAGAAGAAGAAGAAGAAGAAGAAGAAGAAGAAGAAGAAGAAGAAGAAGAAGGAGAAGAAGAAGGAGAAGGACAAGAAGAAGAAGAAGAAGAAGAAGAAGAGGAAGAAGAAGAAGAAGAAGAAGAAGAAGAAGCAGAAGGAGGAGGAGCAGGAGGAGGAGAAAAAGAGGAAGAAGAATAAGAAGAAGAAGAATAAGAATAAGAATAAGAAGAAGAAGAAGAAGAAGAAGGAGGACGACGAGGAGGAGGAGGAGGAGTACGAGGAGAAGGAGGAGGAGAAGGAGAAGGAGGAGAAGGAGAATAAGAAGGAGGAGAAGAAGAAGGAGGAGGAGAAGGAGAAGAAGAATGAGAAGAAGAAGAAGAAGAAGAAGAAGAAGAAGAAGAAGAAGAAGTAGAACAAGAAGATAAAGAAGAAGGACGAGAAGGAGATGAAGAAGGAGGTGGAGAAGGACATGAAGAAGGAGGAGAAGAAGAATAAGGAGGAGGAGATGAAGAACAAGGAGGAGGAGAAGGAGAAGAAGGAGGAGAAAAAGGAGAAGAGGGAGGAGGAGAAGGAGAAGAAGGAGGAGAAGAAGAATAAGAAGGAGAAGAAGAAGGAGGAGGAGGAGGAGAAGAAGAAGGACAATATGACTACAATACTTATCTTATTTTGAACTTATTATGTCATTTAGGAGGGAGATAAGCTAAGTATATGACATTTATGGGCTAACCAAGGTTCTTATGCTATTTTTGACCTAACTAAGCTAAACATGTCATAAATGAACTAAATAAGATAATTTTGTCATTTTGGAGGATAATTAGCTAAGTATTGTCTTTCTTGGTGAAAATAAGATAAGTATGTCGCATAATAGGGCTAACTAGCATGTACAAAGCTAATTATGCATTTGTTAAGCAGAACACTAGAGAAAAGTTACCATCGTCATCCCGAAGGATGTGAATTACCAGGGTTGCTTGGGGCGGGTTCACGTGGGGAAGGTTGCCCTGGGGAAGGGTTGTGCGATGTGGCTCAGGAGTTATTCCACACCAAAGATATTTTTGCAATGTCTTGTTAGCATGATGATACTCAAATGTTAATACTAGTAACTAATGACCATTCAAATGAAACTCACTGTTCCAATCGTAGAAATGTCTCGCATTGGCGGAGTGGTCTGACTGTTTTCTCGCCCATAGACTACATATTTGGTTTTGAAGAGTGAGTCATATTAGTTAGTAATGGAACAAAAATTACATGCATGATCGGGCTAATGTGAAACATAAACTTACTAGAAGGAGCTCCTACATGGCTTGGTGAGCCGCCTCATGCCGTGCCCTCTCCTCCTCCAACATCCGAGCCATATATATTATCCTTTGAGGCCCAAGCCGTCTCCACCGCCACCCAGTCCCTCTCTACCGCCACCCGGTCCCTCTCGTGTAGAATCTCCTGAATAGCAGCATGGGTTGTCTCTCTCTCTGAAGAGCAGCTTCCAACACCACTCCTCGTTAGAATTGTAATCGTCGATGGCCACACACACACAATGTAATCGACGAAAGTTTTCTTAGTCCGTATAACTAACCTTGATGGTGAGATCGATTGGCCATGGACGAGGCCATGTCTCAGGATAGGAGCTCGTTTGGCCCTCCTTGATCTCTGGGAGAGTGAGAGGACAATGTATCAGCCCATCTCCAATGGCTACCGAGCCATGGGGCCTCCTGCCACCAGGTATCAACACCAGCTCTGGATCCAAAGGTTCCTGTCTCGGGTTAAAGTCCTCCCCTTTCGTCACCTCCCCCTCCTCCTTGTATCTCATGAGCTTGTTGTGGGAGGATATGTTTGTGAACATCTCTGGATAATCAAGGCCAGACTCATAGAAAGTCTCGACCCTCTTGTACGAGGCAGTATGGGCCATGCCATAGAGGTTGTACACCTATGGCACCCCCGTATTATTGTGACGAGCCTAAAAGAGAGAACAAAGTATTAGTAAAGGGCTCAAGCTAGCATGAAGAATGAATTGCATGAATCATGAAGCAAATCAGACACCATGTTCCATCCAAACTGAAATAAGTTGGCGCTACCTTGATGGTGTGGCACACCAACCATTTGGGCACGTTGGTCCTTCGCATTATCGTGGACGGCTCGCCATTGGCGTGTGCACCACTCATCCACCAACGCCTCCCAACAATCCATCTTATCTGCACACCATCTCGGGGGCACCTATAAGTTAGTAAACAGATGTTTGAGCGCTACGCCTACGAATCAAATCAAGAAATAGGTAATTACCTTCATTTACTACTCCTTCAGAAACTTTCCGCGGCACTCCGACTTGTCCTTCTTAATACTACGCTATGCGTAGTAGTCTCTAACAGCCTGCGGCCGAGCCTCGTGGCGTAAGCTCTATAATAACCACTTGCACTCAGCCTGGATAGCCTTGGCCGATGCCTCCTCATATCCCTCCTCACACCTGTAGACGGTCTGCAATCAAACGAGACAACACTGATTAGTAAAATAACTACCTATATTTATAAGTGCATCTAGTGCCCCTTAGTGATTTTGGTGGTTTGAAGACTTATAGGTTAAGTATCTAATGTGTTTATGAGTATACACAGGATCTATAAGTCATTGAGGAGTTTGAGATATTTGAAGAATATCGACCCATAAAAATGTATATCTTCAGTTGAAGAAATTGGTCTGAAGCTGAAGAAATGAATCGCGAGGAATCTGTGATGAAATTGATATTCCTCATGAAGATACTGATATTGAGAAGACCGGTGGTTCCTGAAGAAAATCATTCTGAAGAAATTGAAGCGTGAAGATTTACGTTTTCTATTTTACTTTCTTCGCATTTGATGAATAGGAACACCGTACTCTTAAAGGGGGTCAAAGTAACACTATGGAATGGATTTCCTCATGATGCTCAACCCAATCCTAATCCTACCAAAAGCCTCAAGTCAGGAATATGAGTGACATGAGGACTCTCACAGTTGAGGGTCCCGACCGTTTCGATAACCACGACAAGTCACTGGTCTTATCACTCCAACGGTCATATTATTTAAGGGCATTAGTGTCAAATCATGTCGGGATGCTCCCAGGCTATAAATAGCCACCCTCCACAACCACTAGCTGGTTGGCTGCTCCGTTAGAAACTGACACTTGTCATAAGAGCAACCCAAATTCCTCAGAGCTTTCGAGAGTAATTCATCAGTGAGGAAATACTCCATACACCGAAACCACAAACCAAACCTAGTGATTGAGGATCACTGAAGAAGTTGTTCTTGTGTGTGACAGAAGCCTTTTACCTTTGAGGACTGTGCAACCTCCACACGGTTAGGCTTCATGGTCTAGAGCTTTCCAGAAGTCAACTGTGGATCGCCGGGTGACCTAGTTTGTGAGGGTTTGGAAGTCTGCCCTGAAGACTTACCACGAGTGTTGGTCGAGGACAGTGTGTCCTTAGCTCAAGGAGAATACGGTAGGGACTGTGTGTCCCGGGACTGGGTGTCATTTGGTTTCAATACCAATCCGCTCCAAACCAGATGTACAACTGTCACAGTAGTTGGAACTGGGTCATCAACAACAGTCTTCACTGAGAAACGGGTTCTAATTCCTCAACTCTTTACTTTTCTTGTATTGTGTGTTGATGTCTTTCACTGTGACTGTTTGAAGAATTTGCTGAAGACTTTCTCTGAATTTCCTCAACCCCAAATTCTTCACGATAGTTAATCATCATCTGTATTCTGCGTGCCTGCTTACTGTGCAATCTGTTTTCACATTCTTCACTCTGAAATACTGCTGTTGTGAACGTTTGCACGTCTGATCCGTTACTGTTTCCGCTGTAAGTTAGTCATCAGTGAGGAATTTCCTCAAAAGGAATTTCCTCAGTGATGAAATTCTAAAAATCTCCTATTCACCCCCCTCTAGTCGATATAACGCACTTTCAATTGGTATCAGAGCAAGGTACTCCCTTGTTCTGTGTGATTTTGGTTTAACCACCTGGAGTTTTAGTTATGTCGACTGCAAGCATGTTTAAGGTGACTGCAGCATGTCCTACCTACGAAGGAAAGAACTGTCCCTTCTGGAAGAACAAAATGCAAATGCATTTACAAGCTATTGATAATGATCTCTGGTATATTGTGGAAAATGGAGTCCCCATCATCTGTGCCAGTGTCACTGCGACTGATGTGAAGAAATTCAAGCAACTCGATTCTCAAGCGAAGAACATCATTTGTGATCATCTGAGCCCTGGCCAGTTTGGAAGAGTAAGTGCCTTGGGCTCTGCAACACTGTTCTGGGAGAGACTGTGCAAGGTAAATGAAGGAGTATCAACCCAACGTGACTCTCGTGTTGATATTCTTCGCAATCTCTTCAATCGCTTCAAGAGACATGACAATGAAAGGTGCCAAGACACCTTTGATCGCCTCACTAACATACCAAATGAACTGCAAGCACTGGGAGCTCGAGACATCACTGATCACGAAGTTGTGAAGAAACTGATGAGATCTTTGGATTCTTCATTTGATACTTTAGTTCTGATGATTCAAGAAAGACCAGATTACAAGATGCTTGATCCAGCTGATATACTAGAAAGGCTAAATACTCATGAATTCCAGCTAGAAGAAAAGAGAGATCTATATGGACCAAGCTATTCCAGACCACGTGCACTGAAGGCTAGAGCAATTTCCTCATCTGAAGACGAAGACACAAACGACAGCATTGGTGATCCTGAAGAATTTGGACAGGAGCTTGCAATGCTTGTGAGGAAATTCCAGAGATTTACACGACGAGGCCAATTCGGTAAATCTTCAAGAAGAGACATGAGGAAATCAGAATCTGCATCTGAGGAATACAAGAAACGAACCTGTCACAAGTGCAAGAAATCAGGTCATTACATTGCTGATTGTCCCCGTTGGGGAAAGGAATCAAAGAAGAAGAAATACAAGGATGACAGTTTTGATGACTCGAAGAAGAAGAAGAAATCTTCAAAATCCTCATCTTCAAAGCCCTCATCGCACAAGAAGAACAGTTTCAGAAAGGCTCGGGCACTTATTGGCAAGGAAATGGAGTCCGAGGCAGAATCAGAGGAATGTGATGAAGAAGAGGGTTCTGATGAAGACTCAGAATCAGGACAAGCTAGTGTTGCACTAGCAACCACTTTAGTCAGCAAGTCAATCTTCAATCTTGAAGAAAATGATTGCACCATCCATACTGATGACTATGCTGATGACATCGCTCCAACCTATTGCTTCATGGCAAAAGGTTCAAAGGTATCAAATAATGCCTCCTCCTCTGATTCAAGTGACTGTGAACCTAATGATTATAAGAAACCCAGTTACAGTAAACTTGCTATTATTGCCACTAAACAACAAACTGCTCTGGAAAAGCTTCAGAAACTCCTAGACAAAAGTGATGATCTGTTCAATGATGAAATGAACCTTACTCAAATCCTCACTGATGACATGAAAAGTCTGCAGTATAGATTTGATAATCTTCAGGATCGTTATGATACACTCCTCACTGATCATGAGAAGATTTTCTATGAATTTCTTCAAAGGAAGCTTGATCTTGAGAAGCTGAGGATGTCTCATGATGATCTTCATATGGAAAATGATTCATTACTAGCTCAGCAGATCAGCGCTAGTCAAGTTGAATTTATTCCTCCATGTCTTAAATGCATTGAACGCGAAACTGCTGATTCTTCACCAGAATCTTCAAATGCTACCATTGCTACAAATTCTTTAACTGCACCTGTTGTGTTTATTTCCTCACTTGAGGAAAACACAAATGTCACTGATGAAAATGGAGGGTTGAAGGAATTGTACGTGACAGGCATGTATAAAAGCCTCAAAGGACATCAAATCCTTTGTGATGTGCTCAAAAAGCAGATCTTGAACAGGAAGCCGAGGAAAGAAGGAATTGCCTTTGAGAGGGAACTAAATGCTGATGGATCTTATTGGAAACCTGAGCAGTATCCCAAAACCTCATGGGTTGCTGCTACTGGGCATCCTTTTGATCCATCTAATCTAACTAGCTTTTCATGTGAACTATCTTATTCCTCAGATGAGTCATTTGATTCCAACTATAAACTGTTCAAAAATCAATCTGGTGAAGTATTTGCTCGATATGTTGGAACTAACTGCAGGAATGGCCCTCCTCTGAGGAAAATCTGGGTTCCCAAAAGTTGTCTTGAAAATCTTCAGGTGAATGTCCTCATGACACCACCACTGAAGAATCTGAACCCCAGATCAAATTCCTCAGAAGGACCAAAGTCTTCAAGAGGATCAAAGTCCTGAACTGGTCAAAACTATGCTCGTACCCGTGCTTATGCATCTAACATGCAGGGAAACTATAAGGAATATGAATATGAGCGTTAATCCTGAAATCATTATGTTCATAAATCTTGAAACCAGTTCTCTGCATATTCATATGAGTACTTTAATCCCCCTACTGTTAAGAGAAGTGCATCAGCTTCAATGCCACCTTTCTCATATGGTGCTCGCAGGATGATGAATGCTTTGCCACCCCTTCAGATGTGGGTGGTGAAGAAATCAAACTAATCACTTCTGCAGGACAGGTCTCCAGATGAAAATCATCATCTGAAGAATTTGCTGGAGACCTGAGGAAATGCTTGATAGGACGCAAGCTAATGATTGATGAAATAGAGATGTTTCACTCGTCCTTACATTTCTGTTACGATGAAATTACTGATCTGATGAAATTAGTATCATATTCTGCAAATCTGAAGGATATGAGATGGTAAGCAGTACTAATTCATCTGTAGGATGACAAACCCAAGAATACTGAGTGGGTTCTTGATAGTGGCTGCACACATCACATGACTGGTGATAAAAGCTTACTGATGAATATGCCACTAACTCCATCACCTCTGAAGCAAATCACATATGCTGACAAAGGTAAAAGCAAGGTATTGGGACTTGGCAAAGTAGCTATTTCCAAGGATAGGCATATGAACAAAGTGATGCTTGTTGAATCCCTTGGTTTTAACCTCATGTCAGTCTCGATGCTTTGTGATCTTGATATGATTGTTATCTTTGGTAGATATAGATGTGTAGTCATCATGGAATCTGACAGATCCAAAGTCTTCGAAGGTGTAAGAAGAGGGTATTTGTACATTGTTGATTTCTCTACATGTCCTCAACCAGCCACTTGCTTACTAGCAAAAACCTCAGAAGGATGGCTGTGGCACCGAAGACTAAGTCATGCAGGCTTGAGCAATTTGCACACGGTTGCAAAGAAGAAGCATGTCATCAGCATCGAATCAGTCAAATTCCTCAAGGATCATCTCTGCGGTGCTTGTGAATCTGGGAAAATGACCAGATCCAAGCATCCCTCTAAAACCATCGTGACCACTACACGTCCATTCGAATTGCTTCATATGGATTTATTTGGACCTACTCACTATGCCACACTAACCAATGCAGCATCTTTATATGGCTTCGTCATAGTTGATGATTATTCCAAATATACTTTTGTGCATATCATAGTGTATAAAACTGAAGTGCAGGAAATCTACAAACGATTTTCTTCAAGGGCCTCGACGAACTTTGGCATCAAGATCAAACACATCAGGAGTGATAATGGAACCGAGTTCAAAAACACTGGTCTTGATGATTATCTTGATGAACTTGGTATTACTCACGAATTGTCTGCTCCTTATACTCCTCAGCAGAATGGTGTCGTCCAAAGGAAGAACAAGACTCTGGTTGAAATGGCAAGAACTAAGCTTGAAGAATATGAGACTCCTCGTCGCTTCTGGCCTGAAGCAATCAACACTGCATGTCATATCATCAACAGGGTATATCTTCACAAATTCCTCAAGAAAACCTCATATGAACTCCTCACTGACAAGAAACCCAATGTAAGTTATTTCAAAGTCTTCGGTGCAAAATGTTGGATTAGAGATCCTCACTAGAGCTCAAAATTTGCACCTAAGGCACATGAAGGTTTTATGCTCGGTTATGGAAATGACTCGCACACTTACAGAGTCTTCAACAACTATCACAACAAAGTTGTTGAGACTGTAGATGTGTAGTTCGATGAAACTAATGGCTCGCAAAGAGAGCAATCGCCTTCTGATCCAGATAAGCTGTCTCCTGAGGAGGCGATAAAGCTTAAGCCTACTGAAGACTTTGTCCCAATAGAGGAAATTGGTGAAGAAACGATCCCCATCGCTGATAAAAACCAAGAAGATGCTCCTGAGGAAATTGCAACAGCACCACTTCCTCAGCCCAGACAAAGTCCTCAACCAGCTCATCCGAGGATTGCAAACGAAGTAGAACTTGACAAAATCCTCAACGACATCAACGCGCCAAGTCCTCTCAGTCGCTCAAAAGCTTCACACTTGGTTAACTTTGGTGGGCATTTTTCCTTTGTATCCATCACAGAACCCTCAAAAGTTGCTGAGGCTTTTCTGGAACCGGAGTGGATCCAAGCTATGCAAGACGAACTTCTTCAATTCAAGCTGAATGACGTATGGGAGCTCGTCAAACGACCAGATCCTCGCAAGCAGAACATCATCGGCACCAAGTGGATTTTCCGAAACAAGCAAGATGAGGACGGTCAAGTGGTGAGGAACAAGGCACGACTTGTAGCCCAAGGCTACACCCAGGTTGAAGGAATATATTTTGATGAAACTTTTGCACCTGTTGCTAGACTTGAAGCTATTCGAATACTACTTGCTTATGCTAATCATCATAACATCACCTTATATCAAATGGATGTGAAAAGTGCATTCCTCAATGGTAAGCTTGAGGAAGAAGTATATGTTGCTCAGCCCCCGGGTTTTGAGGATCCAAAGAATCCAGACAAAGTCTTCAGAATCAAAAAGGCTCTATATGGTCTCAAGCAAGCCCCTCGGGCATGGTATGATTCATTGAAGGAATTGCTCATGAAGAAAGGCTTCAAACCTGGTTCACTCGATCCAACTCTTTTCACTAAATCCTACGATAATGAGCTGTTTGTGTGTCAAATATATGTCGATGATATCATATTTGGCTGTACTGACAAAAGATACAGTGATGAATTTGCCTACATGATGTGTGAAGAATATCAGATGTCCATGATGGGAGAACTGAAATTCTTGTTAGGTCTTCAAATTTGTCAACAAAGCAATGGAATCTTCATATCAAAGGAGAAATACGTCAAGGATGTTCTGAGGAAATTTGACATGCACGAATGCAAAGGTGCCAAGAATCCAATGCCTACCAACGGCCACCTCGGCACTGATGAAAATGGTAAAGATTTTGATCAGCAGGTATACCGTTCTATGATTGGCTCTTTATTGTATTTATGTGCATCTAGGCCAGATATAATGCTTAGTGTTTGCATGTGTGCACGTTTTCAAGCAAAACTGAAGGAATCACACCATAAGGTTGTGAAACATATTCTTCGATACTTAGCTCACACACCAACACTAGGTTTATGGTATCCCAAGGGATCCAATCTTCATCTGGTACGGTATTCTGTTTCTGACTATGCTGGTGACCGTGTGGATCGCAAGTCAACATCTGGCACATGCCATTTCCTCGGAAGATCACTAGTTTGCTGGTCCACATAGAAGCAGAACTATGTATCACTCTCCACTGCCGAAGCTGAGTACATTGCTGCTGGTTCTTGCTGTGCTCAATTGCTATGGATGAAGCAAACCCTCAAGGACTACGGCATCAACATGAAGAATGTACCTCTCTACTGTGACAATGAGAGTGCTATCAAGATTGCATACAACCCAGTACAACACTCGAAGACCAAGCACATCCAGATTCGTCATCATTTTCTTCGGGACCATGTCCTCAAGGGCAATATCCTCATCGACCATGTGAAGACTGATGATCAATTGGCAGATATCTTCACTAAGCCCTAGGATGAGAAAAGGTTTTGCAAGTTGCGGTGTGAGCTAAATATCATAGAGTCTTCAAATGTTTTGTAAAAACATGCACACATCCTAACATTTATGCAAAGTTGATGACTTAGATGTGCAACACATGATGAAACGATTTTCTTCAACTCATGAGGAATGTCACTCTGAATGTGAAGAAATTAACGAAGAAATTGATTCTCAGGGCCCTACGACAATTGTACGTGGCGTCTGTAATCAACATTCTTATATGGTGGGTAAGGCCACCGCCCAATGTGAAATTCCTCAAGTTGATTTTCTTCAAATGATCAATTTCCTCACAATGCATTCTTCTTCAAAACAGTTGTTCTTCATTGTGATGATCTATTACAAAGCCGTTAAAAACACTTGATGACATTCATTTGACTAGGTAGACTGAGACTTCTAGTCCTCAACAGCATTCACTTATTGCTATTTCTTCAAGTTGATGTTTCTGCTAAGTGAATGTGATCGGACCCTACTTTCCCTCTATGCTATACTTATCCAATCTATTCAATTCTTCATATGCGTTCTATTTGAAACTTAGTTCAAAATCCCCACTGCATCCTTGTCAGCTGATGATTTTGTAACGAAAATCCTCAAATCTTCAAAAATTGTTTTCTTCAAAGGCACAGTAACTGAACCCCCACTTCCCACGATCGGATAACCACGATCTCCACTATCTCCACCGCATCGTACGGGAGCTACACGTGTCCTGCGGAGACGTAGAGGCAGGGGCTATTTGGTCCGAAACTTTCACGCCAAACTGTAACTTTTGGGCTATAAATATGTCCTTATCCCCCTCGGTATCCTCTTCTTCGCCTCATCGCTCTCCTGCCACAGCACACTCCCACGAACCCTAGCGCCACCGCTGGTAGTCTTGTCGCCGGAGAGGAAGAGCTTCACTGCCTCGACCTTTTCGTCGCCAGAATCACGCCGGAGTCGGACCATCTTCGTCCGCCGCCGCCGTAGACGTCCTCTGCCGCCAAGTTAGGGTGCATTGGACACTCGAACGAAGAACCTCTCCAACACTACTTTCTGTGTTCTTCGTACGCACCTTCCAGGGTAAATATATCCCATTTTTACAGTAGATTAGATCTGAAATTTTACATCTTCTATGTGAAATCTGTTTTTCCTCAAGATACGATGCGCACATGATTCCTCAAACACTACCTATCACCACAATCATTGATGAACTAGCTAAGCATCTAAGATTTTCATGAGATTCCTCCATTGTGCAAATTTTCGGATCTGTACAACTCTGGAACCCAAGAACAGTATGCTTAGGCAAATTCCTCAACAACTGGTTATATTCCTCAAACTGCCAAACTTATTCATTTTCTTCAAATCTGAGAATGCATATGACCTCTCCAAATTCCTCGCAACTGTACTCTGTTCCCAGGTACACACATGTCAGCTGATGAATCTCTCGGTTCTCATCACATTAACTCATTTGCAGCGTTTCTGGAAGAAACTCTTCAAGGCTCTTTAGAATCCTCAAGTGTTCAAAATCATCAGCAAAGTCCTCAACTGAAGAAAATGGAGGAAGAGAGAAAACAGAAGGGATGAAAGAAACTGGAGCAGAACACAGCTGCTGATATCCCTGAGGACATATACTTGGACTATTGTACGCCTGATGAACATGAGACAATGGCCAAGAGAAAGATAAGGCTGCAGAAGATTGAACACCGATGGGCGAAGGAATGGAAGGAGTACAGGTTTGTGACTCCCAAATATGCGAAGAAATTCTCTTTGAAGCCTCCTGGCAGAAGGGCCCCACTTGAGGATCATCAAGTAGCTCATCCATCAATCCTCAAGACCATTGATGACTATCCAGATGAAAAGGAAAAGCATCTGGCCAAGCTCAAGAAGCAAGCAGAAGCTGCAGTGAGGAAATTTAATGAATCCTCAGCTGCTGTCTCCGGTGCTGCTAATTCCTCAGCGGCAGAAACCTCAGGCTCAGAAATTCCTCACACGCAGTCTGTGCCATCAAAGAAGAGGGCTCCAAAGCCTCAAGAGAAGTCTGTTCAGGCTTCTGTCACAAAACCCTCAGCTCCAAAATCCTCAGTTCTAGAACCCTCATTACCAAAACCTTCAACACCAAAACCATCAGCGCCAAAACTCTCTGCACAAATCTCCTCAGCACCAAAATCCTCAGCTCCACCTCCAAAGCCTCAAGAAAAACCAGTACAGAAGCATGTCGTGAAACCTACGACCGCCAGCTACAGCTCCTCACTCCCAGCTACAACTAGCTCGGAGACAAAGTCTTCAACACCACTTATGAAGACTTTGGCAGCTAATGAACGTGCACCTCTGCCCAGCCCCAGCAAAATCATCGCAGTCCCGTCTGCATCAGAGGGGAGTGATGAATATGATGATGAAACCCTTCAAGCCATCATCAGAAACAAGCAAGAAAGGGTTGCTCAAGCATCAGGCAGTGCTATTCCTCTGGCCATGGACCCCAAGGTCCTCCTTGACTACATCAATATCTGGTATGAGGATCCAAACACTCCCATTGATGATTTGAAACTTCCTCCTGGCATCGGCCACATGGTGGCCACCTTCATAAATGAAGCCAAGTGGAAAGAATGCAGGCCCGGCAGGCAAAGGTTGCAAAGGCCAAAAAGGAGAAATTCCTCAGGCAGAATCTCCTCAAGCTGACTCCTGATGCACTGGTGTCAACCCAGGCAGAGCTGCAAGTATTGACTGCAAGTATGACAAGCTGTCAGATCGCAAAAGCATCAAGCGCAATTTCATCAAGCTAGCCACTAGTGCTGTTGATGACTACAACAAGAGAAAAGCACCACCAGCACCAACTCCTCAGCCCCTGGTTGAGCAGCCAGCAGATGCATCTCCTAATGAGGAGGAAACTCCTCAAGCTGAGGAAGAACACCAAGAGTGCTGTGTTGATGAACCCGCCATTGAAGAAATCATCACGAAACTGCAACTGATGAAATTGCAACCACTGATGAGACTGCTCCTGATCCAGGTGCTTCATCAAAGCAGGCTGATGACTCTGTTCCAGCTGGTTCCTCACTACCAGCTGAAGAATCTGCAGAAAGAACACCTTCACCAAAAGCTTCAAAGGTGAAGAAGATAACTCCGTCTGCATCAGACGTGCAGAAAACAAGGGCTGCTGAAAAGGAAGCAAAGAAGAGAAAAGCCTCCTCAGCAGTGGAAGAGACAGAGGCAAAGCGCCACAAAGAAACTGAAGAATCTGCCCCTCTGGACCCCGTGCCTCTAAATGTCGCACCTTCATATGAAATGGTCGTCATTGATGACCCAGCTACAAGGCTAGATCGGGAAATGAAGGATGTCGCCTCTGAGGAACACACTGATGAGGAAATCCAGATTGATAACAGTCCTCAACCTCTTATTCCTCAGACAGAGACTGCTCAAGCATCAGCTGCGCCAGCTGATGAAACTGCGTCTGCCACAAAGCCAGCTGAAGAAAAACATGCTGAGGAAAATGTACATTCTGAGCAGACTCCTCAAGATGAGGAACAGGCTGACCCCACTCCTCAAAATGAGAAAGAAGCAGAAATTCCTCAGCCTGAAGCTCAGCCACAGCAAGCATCATCTACCCAGCAAGAAGTACCTGCTGATGAAATTCCTCAACTTGAGGAAAATGCTGAAGAAAATGTACCTGCCCAAGACAATGAATTCATTGTGCTCAACCCAGAGACTGCCATTGTTGTCTCCTCCCCCATTCCTCAGCAAAACCTTAAGCAAGTTCAGCGCCAACCATTCTCCAAGCGTCCAAAGTTTTAGAAAGAAGATTTCTTTGAAGAACGCATGTATTTCATCGGAGAGAATCCTTATGACAAGCCTCAAATGAGGCATCTGAAGTTTTGGACAAGGACCCAGATGAACTACTATGCCTCTGTACTCTGTGGACGCAACAAGATATTCCAGCACCGGCACATTCCTCATGTTGAGCTTGAAGCAATACCTTGCATGGAACCAATCCTCAGTGTACTCCATGATGCAGGTTTGCTCCCTTTGTGCTCAGACAAATTAGACTGGAATAACGAGCTCATTCTTCAGTTCTATGCCACTCTGCACATTTCTGGCAACGCTGATGACATCAACACTTGGGTGTTTTACTGGATGTCCCAAAATACTCACTACAAAGCTCCTGCTTCTGAACTTCTCACAGAACTGCCCGTACCAATTCCCTCAGATGGGGCAGTGAAACTTTATGGTGAGCGTGAGCTGCCAAATGGAATGATGGAAGTCCTCATGAAGCCTTTGGCTGCGGGAAAACCTTCAAGAACCACATTCCTCGTCCATGAGCTCAAGTACACACCCCGGTCTGTCTACAGAATCCTCTGCAGTGTGCTCGCGCCAATCAAAGGCCATGACGATGAAGAAGATGTTGTAGGCCTCATGAAGAATATCCTCTTCAACATCATTCATGATATTCCTATTAATATCCATGATTTCTTATTGAGGACTTTGGCCGACAATGCCATGTGCCCCTATGATCACAAGATATATGCCCCGTGGATCATGAGATTCATCAGGACAAGGACAGGCATCAACTTCCACGCTGATTTCCAAAACCATGTTGGTTATATGCCTCCTATCCGGGTCAACAACAAGACTTTCGAGCCCATTGAAGGATAAGGAAAATCTGTGATTGAAGAAGGCAGCAGGCCCCTTGATGGCCAGTTCAAAGAGCGAGAAGCTTATTCCTCATGGGACGATACAAAGACTCGTCCAGCAAGCCCTGTTCCTCCTCGCGTGCTGAACACCAGAGAGCTCCTCCTCAGTCTTCACCAGAAGGTGGATCGCAACCACAAATGGGTCAAACGCCAGTTTGGTGCCATTCTGAAAACGCTCACTGAAACTCAGAACTCTGTGAAGATTAATCATCACTATCTGCATGAGGTTTTCCATCGCACCTGGGCTACACTTGCACATGTGAAGACCCAGACTGAGCTTGAAGAAATGAACTTTGAGAAGGACTTTCACTGGTCGTGGCCTCCCAGACAGACCCAGACTGAGCTCCTTTTCTTCATTTCGCACCGCTGAATCTGATGAGGAACAACTTGACACTTCAACCGGCCCCAGGAAGAAGACTAATCCCAAGAAGCATCACGGCCCTCGACCGCAAAGAAATGAGGTCTTCACGGGCGTTAGTCCTCAGTTTGTCCCTTTTTGTCACTTGATGACAAAGGGGGAGAAACTCGAGAGTTCGTCTTCAAGCGGGAAATTTTTGAGGCTTATAAACTATATTAAGTTACAAACTCTTGGCTCTTCTGAAGTTTTTATGTAATAAGTTGTAACTTAAGCCCAATGGTACTCTGACGCTTTTGAACGCTTTTCTTCGCATGCTTATTCCTCAAGTTTTAATGCACGCATGCTGGAATTCGTTAGATACCATTTTCCATCATGCATCTTCATTTTCTTCATATGATATGTTATATGTATGCATCATTTACAAGACTCAGGGGGAGATCTCCATTATATAAATCATCAATGTGCATCTGCTATAAAAGCAAAATCCTCAAGGTATGCACATCTTTAGGGGGAGTCTGTGTGAATCTTGTTTTCAAATTCCTCAAATGAGTATTTACACTTCATATTTTTTATCCCTGTTGAAGACTTAACCTAATTGTCATCAACCACCAAAAAGGGGGAGATTGTAAGTGCATCTAGTGCCCCTTAGTGATTTTGGTGGTTTGAAGACTTATAGGTTAAGTATCTAATGTGTTTATGAGTATACACAGGATCTATAAGTCATTGAGAAGTTTGAGATATTTGAAGAATATCGACCCCTAAAAATGTATATCTTCAGTTGAAGAAATTGGTCTGAAGCTGAAGAAATCAATCGCGAGGAATGTGCGATGAAATTGATATTCCTCATGAAGATACTGATATTGAGAAGACTGGTGGTTCGTGAAGAAAATCATTTTGAAGAAATGGAAGCGTGAAGATTTTCGTTTTCTGTTTTACTTTCTTCGCATTTGATGAATAGGAACACCGCACTGTTAAAGGGGGTCAAAGTAACACTATG
Source organism: Hordeum vulgare subsp. vulgare (assembly GCF_904849725.1). Classification (NCBI taxonomy): domain Eukaryota; kingdom Viridiplantae; phylum Streptophyta; class Magnoliopsida; order Poales; family Poaceae; genus Hordeum; species Hordeum vulgare. The sequence goes on along the minus strand of NC_058524.1, from coordinate 297,775,763 downwards.
GAATGGATTTCCTCATGATGCTCAACCCAAGCCTAATCCTACCAAAAGCCTCAAGTGAGGAATATGAGTGACATGAGGACTCTCACAGTTGAGGGTCCCGACCGTTTCGATAACCACGCCAAGTCACTGGTCTTATCCACTCCAACGGTCATATTATTTAAGGGCATTAGTGTCAAATCATGTCGGGATGCTCCCACGCTATAAGAATAGCCACCCCCCACAACCACTAGCTGGTTGGCTGCTCCGTTAGAAACTGACACTTGTCATAAGAGCAACCCAAATTCCTTAGAGCTTTCGACAGTAATTCATCAGTGAGGAAATACCCCATACACCGAAACAACAAACCAAACCTAGTGATTGAGCATCACTCCAGACAGTTAGGCGTCATGGTCTTGAGCTTTCCAGCAGTCAATTGTGGATCGCCGGGTGACCTAGTTTGTGAGGGTTTGGAAGTCTGCCCTGAAGACTTACCACGAGTGTTGGGCGAGGACTGTGTGTCCTTAGCTCAAGGAGAATACGGTAGGGACTATGTGTCCCGGGATTGGGTGTCCTTTGGTTTCAATACCAAGCCGCTCCAAACCAGATGTACAACTGTCACAACAGTTGGAACTGGGTCATCAACAACAGTCTTCACTGAGAAACGGGTTGTAATTCCTCAACTCTTTACTTTTCTTGTATTGTGTGTTGATGACTTTCACTGTGACTGTTTGAAGAATTTGCTGAAGACTTTCTCTGAATTTCCTCAACCCCAAATTCTTCACGATAGTTAATCATCACCTGTATTCTGCATGCCTGCTTACTGTGCAATCTGTTTTCACATTCTTCACTCTGAAATACTGCTGTTGTGAACGTTTGCACGCGTGATCCTTTACTGTTTCCGCTGTAAGTTAGTCACCAGTGAGGAATTTCCTCAAAAGGAATTTCCTCAGTGATGATATTCTAAAAATCTCCTATTCACCCCCCCTCTAGTCGATATAACGCACTTTCAATATCGTTAATTTTAGATTGTGTAAGCTGTTGATCCCCATCTCGGCCCTCGTGTCGCACAAGACACCATCCATCATCTTCTCCGACTGGGGCTGGGCAGGCTTGTAGTGTTCCCAGCTAAATCTAGTGTAGGAACCTCACCCTCACCGGGCAACGTGAAAAACCACGAGAAATTTTGTCGGCAAAGCACACCAATGATGGTGTTCGGCTTGCGGACTCCAAGGGGGTGGTCCCAACCCCTGAAGTATGACAAGGTGAACACATTAGATAGTTGAAGAAACTTGAAGGCAAAGGTACAAAAAGAGTGAAATTATAATCATACTGAAATTTATTATAATTTGGAGTGTTAATTATATACTCATAATGATGCTATAATACTTCATCAACCCAAAATACTACTCAAGCATTAGAAGTGAAATTATAATCATACTGAAATTTATTAAGCAATCAATTAGGGTAATAATAACAGATGCAATATAAACATGCCGCAGTCGGGCGTCTCAGCGACAACACATAAAGGGCTTATATGAAACAATAAACATGCCACAGTCGGGCATCCCAGCGACACCACATAAATGGCTTATATGAAACAATAAACATGCCACAGTCGGGCGTCTCAGCGGCACCACATAAAGGGCTTATATGAAATAATAAACATGCCACTGTCGGGCGTCTCAGCGACACCACATAAAGGGTTTATATGAAATAATAAACATGCAATAGTCGGGCATCTCAGCGACACCACATAAAGGGCTTATATGAAATAATAGACATGCCACAATCGGGCCTCTCAGCGACACCACATAAAGGGCTTATATGAAATAATAAAGAATATCCAGGAGGTAGAACCGTCCCAGGGATATTCAACAATCAAAATCATAAGGGTTAGTCCATCAAAAATAATGTTTATAATCATCCACCATATATCCTGATTAGTCTCATACTTCTTTAACTACCTCCGAAGACCGTCACTTAGACCAACACTTGACTAGTCAACCAATGTCCTTGACCGTGGACATGGCTACTCGAATAGTTTTGACTCTACAGAGGGTGTACTCTTTCCCCATAGTTCACAGTTTTCAATAGTCATCATGAATAATCCCACGTTCGACAATTTAGAAGCGGACACTCAGAATCAGCACACACCCATTTTAACCTCCGCGGAGCCCGGCTTCACCCGGACTACGCTGCCAAGGCAAAACCATAAGACGGGGAGGCCGCCACCTCGACTAGCATGGATTCAAAAATATTTATACCGTGTGCTCACGAGGAGTGCCCTCCCTTCCGGTCCCAGACCGGAAACACCCATGCTCCCTGATCGTATGACTGGATTTAGACCACGGTCATGGATACCTTCATCCCGGCCCCTCTACAAGTGTGTGACTGATAATAGATCTGCAACTGACTATACCAAATCCATTATCCAGGAAGCTATGGTAGCACGCAAATAAGGAGACATACTGACAAGACTCGATCTATGGTCGACTCAGGAGGTTTGAATAGTTCTTGCATGATTAGCAAAAGCCATATGCAGACAGAATCACTACCCGCCTAACATGCCTTGCTGACCACTCTCGTCCACGAGGTATCAATCCCACGGTTGTGTCTCCACAAGACACCGACTTTCACCGAATCCCAACCCGTAGGCATGTAGGGTTGGAAAGGGTGACCACTATCCATGCACCATAATGCAACAATAGTTGCTCACAAATTATGAACCACATGCAAGATTTTCACATGAAATAATACCACACATATAACATAACTCTATGTTATTTTCACCAAGCAAACCACACATAACCAAGATAAATGTAGGTTCAGGATGCTTGCCTTCAAAGTGTAGAGAGGAAGGTTTCACCACAAAACTTTTTCAAGTTTTGACTCCTCTCTTCAAAGCCTATTTAAAAATATATGCTAATTACCACACAATATAAAAACAACACAGAAAGTTGTCTTAGAAAATTTTCAAATAAATACTAAAATAAACTAGGCAGAATTTGAAAGAGGTGTGAAAAAGAATCAACCCATATGGAGTTTTCAATAAAAATTTATAGCCAGTCAAAGTTTGGTCAAAAATATGTTTTTAAAACAAATAGAAAAGAAAACGTTTTGGACAAAAATGCGCTAGCGCAAGGGAAAAGCATACTCGATAGAAGACGTCTCGACTAGAGCGGGCTCTGGGTGGGACAGAGATGGTGACACGTGGTGCCCGCGTGCAGGTTTGACTCCGGTCTTCTTCCTCCTCTAGCCGAAAGGGAGGGGAATCTGGCGATGCTCTCTGGGGACAGGGTCCTCCATTCGAGGAACTGAGGGCACCGACATGCTCAGGGTGTCGAGGCGCATTAATTTCCGGGTCTTGGAGCTGTGGCGGCTGCCGGGAACGAGCAGACCTTCCTCCATGGTGGAGGATCTTCGATTGGAGCCAGCGGGGGCGCGGGGCGAGCTTAGGTCGAGGTTGAGGGGCGTGGGAGCTCTGTGGTGCCGAGGGGGTTTGAGTGGTAGGCTCAGGCAGGGGAAGGCGCTACTCCTAGGCCGAATCGATCCAAAGTGCGGTGGTGATCTGAGGTCACCGGAGCTGGGGAAGGAGGGGTTTCGGTCCAAATTGGGGTCGAGGGTGCATGGCTATGGCTCGAGGGAGGTCCTGGTGCACGCTATGGCCACTCAGGTCCCTTTTATAGCCCCGGAGAGTCGGTTCCCGCGATGAAGATGGATAGGAATGCCGACGATAACTTCTGGCCAGGGCACAGGGCGACTCGATGCAGCCAGAGGGCGGGGAAGCAACGACTCATCGCAGGGAGATGGTCCACGGGGCAGGTGGTATCCGAGGAGGGTTTGGGCGGTGCTGCGGCGCTGTGCAGCTGCTGGCTAATCGACGGCCGGCACGGATGCGGCATTGGCGGGGCGCAGCAGGGAAGCACGAGCAACAGGAGAACACGTGGAACCCGTGCGGGCGTGCCCACATCCTCAGGTTTCTTCGGACGGCGAGGGGGCGGCAGGGCTGCGACGTGGCGGCTCGGGTATACTGGCTGCAATCCGCGCGCTCTAGAGCATGCTCTAGCATGCCTGCCAGGTGCTCGGCAAAATGCTATGGCTAGCCAGGGGTTTAGGCTGGTGGGGAAATTTTTCCAGAATGGCTAAGGGCTCTACTAGGGATCTACTAGACATGTTGGTTTGGTCAATGGGGCAACTCTCTAACACAAACAAAACTTCATGCCAAATCTACTCAGGGACACGAGGTGTTTGACACAATGCCAAGGGCATCTATGGGCACTTAATAGCCACAACAATTACCAGATAGGAGTCTCCTTGGATGCAAGCAAATGTGGTAAGGTTAGATGTGGCAATCAAACAACTTCACAAAGTAATTATAGCAAAAATCCATTTCTGGACAGAAAAAAGATGATGATGCAACACGGGTAAAAACAACTCCAATGGGGCTGAAATTTTATACTTAAGGGTTCTATAGGGTGGACTAAAAGCACAAAAAATTTCAAGGTCATTGGGGAATAAAATAGTGGGATTGTAGTACAAAATGCCAATCTCGTCCAAAACATAAAACAAGAAGTGGTGCTCAAATTTTTCAAAAGACCAATATATATTTTTGCATAAAACTCATTTATATGAATCCCTTGACCATCAAATTTGTTGGTAGAATTTTTGGAGGCTTTTATTGAGAGGATGTAGTACAAATATCCAATTGGACCAGAAAAGAAAATCAATTAAATTACTTAAATTATTCAAAACAGTTGGCTATATTATTATATAATATTCATCCAAGAGTATAGTAGGTAATTTTCAAGTTTATTGTGGAATTTTTAGAAGAAGTTAACACGTGGTTGCAGTTTAAAACTGGGTCCTTAAAAAAATTAAAACGAGTTTTTGAGTAAATAGAATAGGAAGGTAATATTTATAAAAAAAGCCTTCTCAGACATATTCATTGGAGAAAAATATTTGACTCAACACTCAAGCCACAAATAATTTTTCAAAAATCTCTAGCTCATAGAAAGAGTTTTTGATAGAACTAGGAATAGGAAAGGCTCTGAAATCAGAAGAGAACTCAGAGATAAAAATTTCAAAGTAATCCTGGCCAAATTCAATAAATAAAATTGTGGCAAATGTTTTTGGGGTGTTACACAAATGCATCATCATCATCACTATCACGCGTGTCGTCATGAATGACGTTCTCATCGGGTTCACTGACATCAACATATGGAAGGCCTTTTTGTAATCGGTCAAGCATTGGCAGGTCATCCATAGTAGAAACCTCTTCTAGTTCTGGCTATGCTGATTCCGGGTGAGGGGTGAAGCCGGATTCACTGTTGCTGTCTACTTCCATGTTCTCGGGTGAAGTAAAGCGGTTCTTGAAATGTTTCTTGGAAATACGTGTTTCTTGGAAGAATTCTCCATCATATGTGTCTTAGTTAATGTGAGGTTCATAATCTTCTTCATTTGGGGCAGGTGATCTAGCATGTGGCGGCACTTCATAAACAACATCCCAACCATTTAAATTCTTATTAGTTTGGTAGATCCATGGTAGATAGAAAACTTGGATCGCATGTTGATCCGTAATATAGACATGGGTAACATCTAAATGGGTGCTTTGATTAATTTTTACTAGACCTATATGTTCATGAGTCCTTCTTGTCTCCTTCAGCTGGAACCAATAACATTTGAATACTACGACGTTTGGTGCGTTTTCACCATAGAACTGAAGTTCATAAATTGCTTCAACTCTTCCATAATACTCCGTACTTCCTTCACCGATAGGAGAGACACCAAAATTTGTAGATTTCTGATCGGGCATAGATAGATCTTTGCCAAAGGTACGAAAGTGATACCCCTTGATGTTGTATTTCTTAAATCAACGGACTTTATAGTCAAAACCATTAGTGCCTTGTCTCAATTCAGCATCCATAGACTATGAATTATCCTACAAGTTTAATACAAAATGATTGTTGCATTAGCCACAAATTAGACCAAGAAATGAAATGGTCCATTATTTATAATTACCATTTGTTTGGACCAAGAGATGAAACCGGGATAGCCGCCTCCGTGCTTTGCTAGAAGCTCATACTCTTCAACGGAATCATTTTGGATCACCACTCCATCCGAGAATTTGGTGACGTATTGACAGTATCAAATATCCGGAAATCAGAGCAGTTCAAAGGAATTAGAAGTTGCGCAAAAATGTGCTAAGAACTTACTCGATGTACGGCCGCACTTCTATTAGATTGTTGAAGATATACAACAAAATGGTACGCCATTCATCGACATCCAACGTTATTGGTTTCGAAGCACCGGCCGGTGGAAGTTTCCCTTTGAATAGGCTGAGGTTGGATCCACCTTTTTTAGGGTCGCCATCATTGTACCGAGGCTTCGGATTATGCAAATGATGATTTTAGGCTTCGTAGTGTGTTGTCATGAAGTTTGCCACCTCCTTAGTAATGAATGCATCGGCCATCGATGCTTCTATCCTATGTTTACATTTACATTTTGGTCGAAGCTTCTTCTGCATCCCCTCAGTTACAAAGCACCAACATTTTTGCACGGGCCCACCCAATCTTGCCTCGGACGGGAGATGTAAAATCAAATGTTGCATTGGATTAAAGAAGCCCGATGGAAAGATCTTCTCTAACTTGCACACCAACTCCGACGCCATCTCCTCCATGTCATCTATCACGTCACGCGATAGTTCTTTTGCACAAAGAACAGGGAAGAAATAGCTCAGATCTGCCAGTACTAGACATTCATCTGTCACACCCTGTTTTTACTACCACTTTCTGTGTAATGCAAAAACCTGAGCTTGTTAACACTTTTTCAAAACTAATGATGTGACTGCCATGATTGTCATTGTATGCTTGTGTCTTTGATCATGTGATGATAATAACCCCATTTCACAATATTGAGTTGTTTCCAAAACCCTTTTCTGGTTTCTGATTAAGTTAAAAACCCTATTTTGAGTTGCACTACATGCCCATGATGGCAAGGAGTGTTCTTATCCAAAGTCGGTGATCTCATATTAGCTTTATTTTAGTGCTCCAAAACAGATTACATGATGGCAAGGAGTGTTCTTACCCAAAGTTCTTACCCTTTTCCTAATTTAATTACATCTCCATTTGTGAGGCCAGAAATGGTATTCCTAGATGGAAAAATACTTTTCTGCTTTAGAAAAATCTGATTAAATTTGGAGATGATCAGAATGACATTTATTTTCCATACATAAGATTTAAAACCCCATAGTTATATTATAATTATTTGTGTAAAACCCTGAATACCATTTCTGTCTGTTTTGACCTTTTGAAATATTTCCAAAGGAAATATTTTCAATAAAATCCTAGAAAATTCTAGTAGTATTCCTAAGCCATATTTGGTGTCCACATAGTTTCATTTTCATCCAAGGTGATTAAGGACCCCAAATAACTAAAAAAACCTTCTGTCCAGATTGAAGTTAGAGCAGCTCTACGTAGCAAAGTTTGTCCAATGATGATGAAACTTTGCAGGAGTGCCTAATACCTCAAATGTGGGTTCCACACCAAAAATGGGATTTGTGGGACTTAGTTTGCCCACACTCTCTTTGGAAGGGACACATCTCGTCAAATGGTGGTGTTTTCAAGTTTACAAAGCTAAACTTGTCCAATGGAGCTCAAACTTGGTGAAACCCCATGTTTTAGCACCAATCCCAAACTTGTTAAGTTGCAGCACTAATGGTGGGGTGCAACCCCCTAAAACCACTGTCGAGCACCTTCTAACAGATGGGTAAAAGCCCTCTTGGCCATAGGTAAACCCAACCCCTTTGCTCCAAACTCTTAGCGTAGGTGGCCAGTATCAATGCCCAGCCCCAGTCAACTGGCCCCTGTCTGGTTCAAAGTAGAAATGCCAGAAAACCCAATCTAAGCTTCAGCTAAAAGCTGACAACACCTGTTTCTCTTGTCTCCCTTGACCAGTCGAAGCTCCCACGGGACTTCAGCAGCTAGCCTCACCCCCAGCCAGTTCCAGGACATGTTATACACGTCCAAAGCACCTCAGAGCGCACCAGCATGCCGTGGCATGCCAAAGCTGCGCTCTGCGTGTGCTACAGGAAGCCATCGAGGTGGGGGCGACGCCCTTGGCCAGTTCCAACCTCCCCCGAGGTGTCCAACCCCTTCCCCGACAACCCCTTTGAATCGAGCGACCATCAGGGCCCCTCCTCTCCCATGCTAGATCTTGTGCGACGCGTGCCCGCGCGCACCAGAACCGGCCAAGGTTGCGCGGCCACTAATGCTCGAGTCCCCTCTCTCTCCCTCTGTTGCAGATGGTTATGGCAGTCCAAAACCACGTCCTGATACCGTGGTTTCGACCCCAGCTCTTTTATGCACCCCCATGCGCGCCACGGTGAGTCACCGGCGCTCCCGAATGGGCTCAACGTCACGGGCCTATTTATAGTCGTCCCCCTCGCTCCAGCACCCCTCAGATAGCTTCGCCACAACCACTAGCACCTCCCTAGCCACCTAGCAAGCCAGCAGAGCCCCGAGGCTTGAGATCGACCGAGGCCCCTCCGCCTCAGAGCTCCAATCGATCTCCGGCTACATGAAGGCTCCTGCGTTTCTCGACCCGCCCAAAGCACTCCCCTCGACCTGAGGAAGCTTTCCCCCTAGCAACCACCTTGACCACTTCCCGGATCTCCTCAGCCGTGGCCTCCTCGTCGCCAGTGAACCCATGCCTCTCCGTCGTTGTTCCGACCAACAGCACGTAGGCGGCAACGAGCCGAACCCATTTATGTCTTCATTAGGTCTTGAGTACGTCGGCAGCCTCGCCGTCGAGCTTGTCCTCCTCTTTGGCCCGAGGTAGGAGACGACCCCGACAAGTGTGCCCCACCTATCAATGGCCCAACCCTCTCTCCCGCGCTGCTCGTAGGCGCTGATGGCAGGGCCCCGCACGTCAGGTTCAAACCTGACGGCTAGCGCGCCTGGGCAAGCTGTCGGCTGTCCTTTGGGCAGGCCCAGTTCCAGGCCAAGCCAGGCCAGGGACTTAGCCCATTTTTCTTTTCTTCTAAATCTGATTTTCAAAGATTTTTATAAAAATATTTAACCAGTGCAAAAATATAATTTCTGCACTGATATTCTTCTAAAAATGTGTAGTATTTAATAAGACCATTGTTTGAATTTTTCAGCAACTATTCTGTATTACCATAATAAAAAGGATTAAATTGGTATAATTTTGCTTCTGTTTAGTTGATTTTCAAAATGTTCACTCATTGGGATCAGAGGCAAATATTTTAAAAATAACAACTTGGATTTATCATTAATAAAGAACATTTTTAAAAATGACTTTGTGATCTGTTTTTGACTGAGCTATTTCTTATTTATTCTTTTGACGATGATAGAAAATCCGTGTGACGTGGGAATCGGATCGGAAGACCTTGAAGACCCCGGATACCTAGTTGATCAAGGCAAGCAACCCTTTGACCATGACTGAGCATATGTTATATTGCATGCTAGTGTAGCAAATATTTCCGTAGCATACGATCGTAACTGCCAGTAAATCATTGATGTGATGTTACCGATGGCTCCTCGGGAGCACATGCATTAAGCTTGATCCTACCACCTATGAGGGTCATGCTAGTATCATGTTGATAAGTAAAGCTAGAGTAACAGTAGCATGAGCATGTTGTTGGTATAAATCAAAGATTTACGAAAGCCCCGTCGGGTGCCACTAATGCCCGAGGGTGATGATGAGTTAGGTGGCCACTTTTGGTGAGTGGTGCACCAGGTATTTGTGTGAGTATTGTTTCGGAAATGGGAATAGATTTATGATGTGTCGACTGTCCCAACCTTACATGTACGACCATGTTACCCCATATGGGAAGGGGCTGAGTTGATTACACTGGTCGGTGCTAGCAAAGAGCCACATTACTGGTGGCGGGAGTGATGTGTGGTCACTCTCGTGATGGGGTCGTGCCAGGTAAGGCGACTATGCCATTTTTATGAGTTCTGGGCACACCGTTGGTCCCCGCATGGTTGATACTGTCCAGAGTTGGTGCTCGTAAGATGTACAACATGTGGGCTGGGTACCAATCGAGTGGACCTCTTTGTCTAGTATCGTTAGGGGAACGACATTGATCGGGTACTTATCTCTCGTATATTATATACCGCGAGTCATGGATGACACGGAAGTTTCCCGGATCTCGTGGGTCCTGCGTACTACCTCTGCAGAGTGTAAAACTATTTGAATAGCCGTGTCCACGGTCTAGGACAATTGGGTAATCGTGCTTAAACTACGTCCTCTGGTTTCCGCATAAACCAAGTGTGTGTAAGTTTTGATAAAAAGGAGTTATCATGAAAGTAATGATACGACCAAGTTCGGTAACTTGGCATATAGGGGAACCCGGATGGTTCAGCCCTCGACAGATATATTGATATCTGTAACCTGTTCTTCAAAAGTAGTTCTTAACTTATGATGCATACCTATGATCACATTTATGTACCACCAAGACACATCCACCAAAGATGCATGTTATTGTTATCCTTCACTTTCATTGTTCATATCATGGACTGTTTGCGAGTACATTCAAAAGTACTCATTGGCTTGCCTCTCGTTACTATATTAACCAGACATGGAAGGACTGGTGTTTGGAGACGAGTACGTCTTCGGAGACGCCCCTGCGAACTAGGACGCTTCCGAGTCAGAATGCCTGTCGGTGTAGGCTTGATGGCATGGGAACCGCTTACCCCTATGATTTCCGCTATTAGTTGTATCAATATGATTTGGACTTAGGCTCAACCTTGTGAACCTGACCATTCGGTCATGTGATGTAATAATTCGGTACTTGGATGTAAGACTTATTATTCAGTATATGTGTGTTCGGTGAGCATTGTTCTGTAGGATCACTGAGCACGTTCATTCGGCGATCTCGACTTGTTAGTCGGGGTCCCACAGAGCTGGTATGAGAGCCATCCTGACTATATGAAGCCTTAGGTAGCATGGACGATAGCCGAGACGATTAGTGCACATAGAGCATAACCAGAGATTCTACACCCACAAAAAACATTCTAACCCTGTCCTCTACATCTTGTAGATGGCCGGCGTACCTGAGACGCTTCTGGAGACGGGCTTTCCTCTACTTTTGAGTGATAGCCTCGAGCAGTGGCAAGTACGACTTACACCCATCTTCCTCTACCACGAGCACTGGGTCAACTCCGACACCAAGGAATATCACATGGACGTGATAGTGAAGGCTAATGACTCCCCGGCTAGCTGGTTCTTTGAAGGACCACCGATGGAGGATTTGATGTTGGCAGTGGAGACGGCAGCACGAGAGGCGCTCGTGCGACTCCACGACATCCTTCTTGAGATGGCTGACGAGCCAGCTACTTGTCACCTACCCTTCGTTAATGATGGGATAGAAGGGTGTTGGACACTCAACCCATCTTCTGAGGAAGGGACACCATTGAGGTTTCAGACCTACTTCAGTCTCTCCTCCGACACTTTGACGCATCTTTTGATCAAAGAGTCGAGAAGGATTCGCCAAGAGCTGCACCAAGTCAAGGATCTACTTCGCATGGAGAAGATGAAGAACCGCAAGGTGAAGAAGGAAGGACCACCCGAAGGACCACCTGGCATCGCTTTCCGAGGAGGTATACCACCGCTTCAGGCCACTCCTCTTCAGAGTCGTCGCCTGACCGCGGAAGAGTACACCGAACTCTTTGCTAACTCTCCAACCAAGAGACGCCACGATGGAGTGCATCCTTCTCCTACTCCTTCAAAGAAGGGAAGCACTGATGAAGATGAAGATGAAGATGAAGACGAAGATCCCACAGAACCCGCCTATGAGACCGCGCAGTCTGCCGCTTAGTATTATAAATGTAGGCAAATATGAGTTACTCCCCAAGCGTAGGAGTTCATGTATCGATTCAGTGAACCATGAGTGTTTTATAAGCATATTTGATGCAAGGGACATTCTGCTTTATGCATTTTGTGACCGACTAGACCGCTTGTTTTAATCTAATGCATTAGCTCTTTCAAAAACCTTTGGTTTCAAAATTTCACACTAGCACAACACCAGACCCCATCTTTACTAGAGCATGATCCCTTATGATTTCAGCCGATTCGGCAAATTGACCTCTCTAGTCCCCTGACAGGATGGTGAATGCAACTCGCAACAGCACCTTCGGCAACCCCGGTTCTGCCTCTTCACGTCAGCAGTAGGGAACCGGAGGGGAAGCTCAAGCTGGAGATCACCAAGAGCAGCAAGACGATGTTCCACCACCACCGCCTCCTCCTGAAAGATTGACTATGGCTCAGTTCCTTCAAGCTCTTCGAGAGGAACGTCAAGCCAATAATGCCGCTATTCGGCAGCTGTCTCAAGCCTTGGTGAACAACCCGCCATAGAACGGTTAAGGCAATGGTCGCTCTACTCTCTCTGAGTTCATGCGAACGACGCCACCCATATTCACGGAGATGACTAAACCATTGGATGCCGATGATTGGATCCGTACTATCGAAGACCTCCTCGCACTGGTCAAATGCACTGGTGATCGTGAGAAAGTCCTCTACACTTCTCACTGTCTCGGAGGCATAGCTAGAGCTTGGTGGGATGGATTTCAAATCATGCGAGCACGACAAGCCATCACTTGGGCTGTGTTCAAAGATGGATTCCGCGCTGCTCACATTCCTCCCGGAATAATGACCATTAAGAAGCGGGAATTCCGAGCCTTAAGGCAAGGCAGTGGATCCGTCAAGGAATATTTGCAGAAGTTTAGCCTCCTATCAAGATATGCACCGGAAGATGTCAACACTGAGGCCGCCAAAGTGGAATGCTTTATGGAAGGACTACAACACTCACTCCAGTATCAGCTGGTCGTTTGTGAATGCCGGACCTTCAGCGATCTCGTTAATAAGGCCCTTATGTTGGAGGATAAGCGTCGTGCTATAGACGACACCCGTAAGCGCAAGCTAATGGGTATTGGAGGACCGTGTAACCCGAAGCCACGCCCATGGCAGTCAACTCCAGCCAGACCCAACTATCAACAGCAGCAGTACAAGACTCCAACATTTTGCCAGAACTACCAGCCTCAGCAGCAAGTCAACACCAAGCCAGGAATCAATCAACCGAGCAAGTAGTGAAGACCAATCTTGTAGCACAAGTTACCTGTTTTGGATGTGGCCACACAGGGTACTATTCCATGCAGTGTCCCAACAAGAAGCCCGACGCACCGCGCCCCAATGCGCCAAATCAAGGCCAGGGAGCACCAGGCAGGAACCAAGCTCCTCGCAATCTGCAATATCACAGCAGGGGCAGATTAATCATATCTCTGCAGAAGAAGCACAGGAAGACCCGGACTGCATTCTGGGTACGTTACTTGTCAACTCCACCCCAGCAACAGTATTGTTTGAGTGTGGTGCTTCACATTCTTTTCTTACCCAAAAATTTGCGGAAAGAATGTGGTTTAAATCCTACTCTGCTTCGCGGACAAATGACAATTCAAAACCCGGGAACAGTGTTGAGTACGAACCTAGGATGTAGGAAGGTCGGGATAGTTATCAGTGGGACAAGCTTCTCAACAGATCTCATTGTTCTTAAGTCGCAAGGCCTAGAAATAATTATCGGCATGGATTGTTTAGCCAAGCATCAAAGTATCTTGGACTGTGCCAACAGGGCTATTACCATGACAAGCGACCAAGGGGTCAAACTGAAGTACGTCTCTTAGCTAGTAAACACTCAAGTACCGCGGGTTAATAGCCTGTCACAGGTAGAACTCGATCGACTGCCAATAGTCTGTGAGTACCCGGACGTCTTTCCTGATGAGCTACCAGGAATGCCTCCTGACCGAGACATTGACTTCATCATTAAACTCATGCCCGGATCAAGGCCTATCTCTAAGAAGCCTTACAGGATGGGAACCAAAGAACTAGCGGAGCTAAAGAAGCAGCTGGAAGAGCAACTCAGGAAAGGGTTCATTCGTCCGAGTGCGTCAACTTGGGGATCGCCTGTTTTGTTCGTGTCCAAGAAGGATGGGACTATCAGACTCTGCGTCGATTACCTTTCTCTCAATGAGGTCATGAGATCAAGAACAAGTATCCACTCCCCAAGATTGAAGACATGTTTGATCAGCTAAATGGAGCTAAGGTATTTTCCAAGATCGATCTCCCGTCTGGATACTACCAACTGAAGATTTGACCTGAGGACATACCCAAGACTTCGTTCGTGACCCGGTAGGGTCTATACGGATGCACTGTCATGTCCTTCGGGTTGACTAATGTCCCAGCTTACTTCATGTACCTCATGAACAAGGGCTTCATGGAATACCTGGACAAGTTTGACATCGTATTTATCGATGACATATTAATCTTTTCCAAGTCCCAAGAAGAGCATGAGCAACACTTGAGGTTAGTGTTGGAGAAATTTTGAGAGCACCAACTTTATGCCAAATTCAACAAGTGCCAATTCTGGCTGAACAAAGTTGGATTCTTGGGTCATACCATGACAGCAAGTGGATTGGCAGGTGATCCCTCCAAGATTACTACGGTAACCAACTAGGAGTCACCAATTGATGTGAAGGAAGTCATGAGCTTCCTCGGACTCGCAGGATATTACCGCAAGTTGTAGAAGGATTCTCCTGCATCGCTCGACCTTTGACTCAGCTCTTGAAGAAAGGCAAGAAGTTCAAATGGATGCCGGAGTGTGAAGCAAGCTTCCAAGAGTTGAAGAAGAGACTAACTACCGCCCCGGTATTTTCCACTCCAGATATCAGCATGGAGTTTGTGATATATTGTGATGCCTCCAAAACCGGGCTCGGTGGGGTCCTAATGCAGGAAGGCAGAGTTGTGGCGTATCTGTCACGACAACTGCGCCCGCATGAGGAAAATTATGCCACCCATGATCTCGAGTTGGCAGCAGTAGTTCATGCCCTAAAGACATGGCGACATTACCTTCTGGGGAAACATTGTGAAATATACACCGACCACAAAAGTCTGAAGTATATCTTCACCCAAAGGGAATTGAATTTGAGGCAACGAAGATGGTTGGAATTAATCAAATATTATGACCTCAGCATTCAGTATCACCCTGGTAAGGCCAATGTGGTGGTTGATGCCTTAAGACGGAAGACCATCACCTTGAACGTCATGCTCAAGGAAAGGAAGCCCGCCCTATATGAGGAAATGGAGAACTTCGGATTTGAGCTAGTGGAGTCAGGATTCCTAGCTAACCTCGAAGTCAAACCAACGCTGCTTGATGATATCAAGGAGGCCCAGAAGGGTCATAAGAGCATTGAAGGCATCAAGAAGAAGATTCGGGAAGGCAAGGCCCCAGGACTTTCAGTGGATGAACAAGAAGTAGTGTGGTATGGGAAACGTTTATGTGTACCCCACAAGGCTGAACTCAAGGATTTGATCCTACAAGAAGCACATGATACAACCTACGCTATTCACCCCGGTGGTACCAAGATGTATCAAGACCTCCGAGAAAGATTCTGGTGGCATGGCATGAACAGGGAAATAGTGTCTTATGTAGCCTAGTGTGATGTGTGCCAGTGGGTCAAAGCTGAGCATCAGCGACCTGCTGGATTGCTACAACCTCTCCAGGTGCCAGAATGGAAGTGGGACAAGATAGGCATGGATTTTGGTACTGGATTATCAAGGTCTAGCAGAGGCCATGAGTCTATATGGGTCATTGTCGACCAACTGACCAAGGTGGCCCATTTCATTCTAGTCCACAGCACATATGATAGGAACAAGTTGGCTAGTCTCTATATTGAGTGTATTGTGAGGCTTCACGGAGTTCCCAAGGAGATTGTATCTGACCAAGGCACGCAGTTCACCTCAAGACTTTGGAAGAAGTTCCAAGAAGCCCTCGGAACCAAACTCTCTTTCAGCACCGCTTTCCACCCACAAACGGGCGGACAAAGGAAAGAGTAAATCAGATACTCGAAGATATGCTCCGCGCTTCCGTCTTGGCACATGGTGCCAAATGGGAAGACCGTCTACAGTTCACTGGGTTTTCATACAACAACAGCTACCAGTCTAGTCTCCAGATGGCCCCATTTGAAGTGTTGTACGGACGGAAGTGTCGCACCCCGCTCAACTGGTCCAAAACTGGTGAAGGACTGATTTTCGGGCCAGAAGTCTTGCACAAGGCAGAAGAGAAGGTGCAACTAGTTCGAGACAACCTAAGAGCAGCCAAGTCGCGACAAAAGAGCTATGCGGATTTGCACCGCAGAGAATTGGAGTTTAACCTCGAAGACCAGGTGTACCTCCATGTCACACCTCTCAAGGGAACCAAGTGTTTCCATGTTAAAGGGAAACTCGCTCCAAGGTTCATTGGACCTTTTAAGATCACGACAAGGTGCGGAGAAGTCGCTTACCAATTGGAGCTACCTTGGGAACTTTCAGGTGTGCACAACGTCTTCCATTTGTCACAACTTCGAAAGTGTCTTCAAGCGCCAAACCGATCATATCCTTACAAGGAGATTGACCATCATGCCATCGACCTTCAGCCGGATCTCACCTACCACGAGAAGCCGATCCGCATTCTGGATGAAGCTGAGCGTTGCACCAGAAGCATCACCATCAAGTATTTCAAGGTTCAGTGGAGCAACCACACCGAAGCCGAAGCAACATGGGAGCGGGAAGACTATCTCCGATCTGAGTTTCCGGACCTTTTCAGCATCTAGCTTAGGAATCTCGGGGATGAGACTCTTGTAAGGGGGATAGGTCTGTGACACCCTATATTTACTACCACTTTCTGTGTAATGCAAAAACCTGAGCTTGTTAAAACTTTTTAAAAACTATTGATGTGAGTGCCATGATTGTCATTGTATGCTTGTGTGTTTGATCATGTGATGATAAAAACCCCATTTCACAATATTGAGTTGTTTCCAAAACCATTTTCTGGTTTGTGATTAAGTTAAAAACCCTACTTGGATTTGCACTACATGCCCTTGATGGCAAGGAGTGTTCTTACGCAAACTTGGTGATCTGATTTTAGCTTTATTTTAGTGCTCCAAAACCCCTATTTTCCTAATTTAATTGCATGTCCATTTCTCAGGCCAGAAATGGTATTCCTACATGGAAAAATACTTTTCTGCTTTAGAAAAATCTGATTAAATTTGGAGGTGATCACAAGGACATATATTTTCCATACATAAGATTTTCAACCCCTATTTATATTATAATTATTTGAGTAAAACCCTGAAAACCATTTCTGTCTATTTTGAACTTTTGAAATATTTCCAAAGGAAATATTTTCAATAACATCCTAGAAAATTCCAGTAGTATTCCAAAGAAATATTTGGTGTCCACATAAAGTTTCACTTTGATCCAAGGTGATTAAGGACGCCAAATAACTATAAAACCTTTTCTGTCCAGATTGATGTTAGAGCAGTTCTACATAGCAAAGTTTCTCCAATGATGATGAAACTTTGCAAGAGTGCCTAGGACCTCAAATGAGGGTTCCACACCAAAAATGGGATTTGTGGGACTTAGTTTGCCCATACTCTCTTTGGAAGGGACACGTCTGGTCAAATGGTGGTGTTTTCAAGTTTACAAAGCTAAACTTGTCCAATGTTTAAGCACGAAACTTGGTGAAATCCCATGTTTTAGCACCAAACTCAAACCTGTTAAGTTGCAGCGTCACTGGTGAGGTGCAACACCCTCAAACCACTATCGAGCACCTTCTAACAGATGGTTAAAGACCTCTTAGCCACAGCTAAACCCATCCCTTTGCTCCAAACTCTCAGATTAGGTGGCTAGTATCAATGCCGAGCCCCAGTCAACTGGCCCCTCTCTGGTTCAAAGTAGAAATGCCAAAAACCAGCAATCTAAGCTTCAGCTCAAAGCTGACAGCACATGTTTCTCTTGTCTCTCTTGACCAGCCGAAGCTCCCACGGGACTTCAACGGCTAGCATCACCCCCAGCCAGTTCCAGGACATGCTAGACACGTCTAAAGCACCTCAGAGCACACCAGCATGTCGTGGCATGCCAAAACTACGTTCTGGGCGCACTACAGGAAGCCACCAAGGTGGAAGCGATGCCCTCGGCTAGCTGCAACCTCCCCCGAGGTGTCCAACCCCTTCCCCGACAACCCCTCTGCATCAAGCGACCATCAGGGCCCCTCCTCTCCCGCGCTAGAGCTTGTGCGACGCTTGCCCGCGCGCACCAGAACCGGCCAAGGTTGCGCGGCCACTGATGCTTGAGTCCCCTCTCTCTCCCTCTACTTCAGATGGTTCTGGCAGTCCAAAACCACATCCTGAGACCGTGCTTTCGACCCCAGCTCTTCTCTGCACCCCCATGCGTGCCACGGTGAGTCACTGGCGCCCCCGAATCGGCTCACCGTCGATGTCCTATTTATAGCCCTCCCCATCGCTCCAGCACCCCTCAGACAGCTTTGCAACAACCACTAGCACCTCCCTAGCCACCTGAGCAAGTGAGCAGAGCCCCGGAGCTCGCGATCGACTGAGGCCCCTCCGCCTAGGAGCTCTGGCTACACGAAAGACTCATGCGTTCCTCGACCCCCCAAAGCACTCCCCTCGACCTCAGGAAGCTTTCCCCTAGCTTTTCCAAGTTTATCCGTGCCCCTAGCAACCACCTCGACCACCTCCCGAAGCTCCTCCACCGCGGCCTCCTCGTCGCCGGTGAACCTGTGCCTCTTTATCATTGTTCCGACCACCAGCAGGTAGGCGGAAACGAGTCGAACCCATTTATGTCTTCGTTGGGGCTTGAGACCGTCGGCAGCCTCACCGGCGAGCTCCTCCTCCTCTCTGGCGAGATGTAGGAGATGACCCCGACAGGTGTGCCCCACCTGTCGGTGGGCAAACCCCCTCTCCCTCGCTGCCCACAGCCGCTGACCGGAGGGCCCCGCACGTCAGGTTCAAACATGACGGCGCGCACGCCTGGGCAGGCTGTCGGCCAAGCCAGGCTAGGGACTTAGCCCATTGTTCTTTTGTTTTAAAATCTGATTTTCAAAGATTTTTATAAAAATATTTAACCAGTGTAAAAATACAATTTTTCCACTAATATTCTTCTAAAAATGTGTAGTATTTAATAAGACCATTGGTTGAATTTTTCAGCAACTATTCTGTTTTACCATAATAAAAAGGATTAAATTGGAATAGTTTTGCTTCTGTTTAGTTGATTTTAAAAATGTTCCTTCATTGGGATCAAAGGAAAATATTTTTAAAAATAACAACTTGGATTTATCATTAATAAAGAACATTTTTAAACATTACTTTGTGATCTGTTTTTGAGTGAGCTATTTCTTATTTATTCTTTTGATGACGATGGAAAATCCGTGTGACGAGGGAATGGGAGCGGAAGACCTCGAAGACCTCGGATACCTAGCTGACCAAGGCAGTCAGCCCTTTGACCATGACTGAGCATATGTTATATTGCATGCTAGTGTAGCAAATATTTCCGTTGCATATGATCAGAAGTGCCAGTAAATCATTGATGTGATGTTACCGATGGATCATTAGGAGCACATGCATTAAGCTTGATCCTACCACCTATGAGAGTCATGCTAGTATCATGTTGACAAGTAAAGCTGGAGTAGCAGTAGCATGAGCATGTTGTTGGTATAAATCAAAGATTTACGAAAACCCCGTCGGGTGCCACTAATGCTCGAGGGTGATGATGAGTTAAGTGGCCACTTTTGGTGAAGTGGTGCACCGGGTATTTGTGTGAGTATGGTTCCGGAAATGGGAATAAATTTATGATGTGTCGACCGTCCTAACCATACATGTACGACCACGTTACCCCTTATGGGACGGGGCTGTGTTGATTACTCTGGTCGGTGCTAGCAAAGAGCCACATTACTAGTGGCGAGAGTGATGTGTGGTCACTCCCGTGTTTGGGTCGCGCCAGGTAGGGCGACTATGCCATTTTTATGAGGTCTAGGCACACTGTTGGTCCCTGCATGGTTCATACTGTCCAGAGTCGGTGCTTGTAAGACGTACAACATGTGGGCTGGGTACCAATCGAGTAGACCTCTTTGTCTAGCATCGTCAGGGGAAAGGCATTGATCGGGTACTTACCTCGGGTATATTATATACCATGAGTCGTGGATGACACGGAAGTTTCCCGGATCTCGTGGGTCCAGCATAATACCTCTGCAGAGTGTCAGGGGAATAGCCGTGTCCATGGTCAAGGACAATTGGGTAATCCTACTTAAACTACGTCCAGTGGTTTACGCATAAACGAAGTGTGTGTGAGTTGTGATAAAAAGGTGTTATCATGAAAGTAATGATACGACCAAGTTCATTGACTTGGCATATAGGGGAACTCGGATGGTTCAGCCCTCGACAGATATATTTATATCTGTAACCTGTTCTTCAAAAGTAGTTCTTAACTTATGATGCATACCTGTGATCACTTTTATTTACCACCAAGAGACATCCACCAAAGATGCATTTTATTGTTATCCTTCACTTTCATTGTTCATATCAAGGGTTGTTTGCGAGTACATTCAAAAGTACTCATTGGCTTGCCACTGGTTATTGTATTGACCAGACATGGAAGGACCGACGTTTGGAGACGAGTACGTCTTCGAAGAAGCCCCTGCGAACTAGGACGCTTCCGAGTCAGAATGCCTGTCGGTGTAGGCTTGATGGTATGGGCACCGCTTAGCCCCTATGATTTCTGCTATTAGTTGTATCAGTATGATTTGGCCTTAGGACCAACCTTGTGAACTTGACCGTTTGGTCATGTGATGTAATAATTCGGTACTTGGATGTAAGACTCTTATTATTCATTATCTGTGTGTTCGGTGAGCATTGATCTCTGGGATCACTGAGCACGTTCATTCGGTGCTCAACTTGTAAGTCGGTGTCCCCACATCATCCTTAGGAATAAAGCCACGCAACATCACTAACATTAGCCGCTAAAGCCATATGTGCCAATCATGACTCTGGAGACCAAATATTTTCAATTTTTCAACACTCGCTCCCCTCTTTAGATTCATGGCATACCCACAAGATAATTTCCCTCATAGATGGCCTTCCAAGATTGAATCAGGCCTTTGGCTTCGACCAGTTCTGCTTTCCTTTCGATTGTCGCATGTTTTGAAATGGTCTATGACATAGAGTCTCTTGATCGACTCTAGCCATAGTTTTATCCTTTTAGTTCCCCTCTATGCCAAACAACGTACCAAAAATGGCCTCTCTGATATTCTTTTCAGTTTGCATCATGTCGATGTTGTGTGGAAGAAGGTGGTCTTTGAAATAAGGCAGATCCCACAAGCATGTCTTGTGAGTTCAGGCGTGTTCTTAATTATACCCCTTGAAATACCATGGACGCTCTAGATCACGCTCGAGACCGTTTAACTGATCTAAGATATGTTGGCCTGTCAATGCAGGTGGTGCCGAGTTTTTGACAAGTTTACCATTGATAAAGTTCTTCTTGTCTTTTCTGAACTCCTGGCTATGATCCAGGAATTGTCTATGCAAGTCAATGCAAGAATACTTCTGCCTGCTTGCAGCCAATGAAATTGAAGAGATGTCTTGCATGTGGGTCACGGGAACCTTCCATGCACACACCAGCTAGCGAATAGTGCATACGCATGCAAGTCATGCATCGAGTACATGTACCAGACATGCATTTTGAAGTTTTATTTTCTAGAATCGTCGAATGTCTTGAACCCATTATCCCAAGCTTCTTGCAATTCATCATTAAGCGGTTGCATGTACAAATTCATATTCTTCCCCGGATTGTTGGGCCCTGGAATTATCAACGTCAGGAATATGTTCGTTCATTCCATAATCTGTCCGGGGGGAGATTGAGTGGAATGACAAATACAGGCCTACTACTGTATTGGGCTCCCGTCATACTAAAGGGATTGAACCCATCCGTGGTGACGAAGACTCGAGGATGCCTTGGATCTGCCACTTTATCTGGATGTAATGCATCGAAGTGCTTCCACGCTTATGCATTCGACGTGTGTACTGACATCTTATTCCCATCTATATCCAGTTCAGTTCTTTTGCCCAATTTGTGCCATGCCATCTCCCTGGCCATCTCTTCAAGCATGAAAAGGCGTTAAAGCCTTGGTATGATTGGCAAATACGGAAGAACATTAATTGGGATTTGGGTGTGGCACTTCTCACCCATACTGTTGTCTACCACAACATACCTGAAAAACTTGCAAATGGGACAATAGTTCAAGTCTGCATAATCAAGCCTAAATAAGGCACATCCTTTCTAAAAGCCATGTATCTTTTCATAGCGCATCTTAAGTACATGGAGTATTTTGTCCGACTAGTACATGTTTGTAGGCATGACATGGCCTTTGGGTAGAAAGCATCCAAATAGTGTCATCATCACGTCGTAGCATTCTCTTCCCAAATTGAATTGAGCCTTCAGAGCCATTACTTGAGCAATGGCATCCAACTGACAAAGCTTAGTGTGCTTGTGGACAGGATGTTTTGAAGACTCTAACATTTCATAGAAGGCCTTTGCAGATTCCTCCATCTCAGCGTCTGAATCCCGGGCATCATCAAAGTCTTGCACCATGTCTT
Organism: Hordeum vulgare subsp. vulgare; assembly: GCF_904849725.1. Classification (NCBI taxonomy): domain Eukaryota; kingdom Viridiplantae; phylum Streptophyta; class Magnoliopsida; order Poales; family Poaceae; genus Hordeum; species Hordeum vulgare. Next base: position 297,753,291 of record NC_058524.1, on the reverse strand, counting down.
CCATCATGGTACCATTCTCATTAGTGCAACGACGAACAACCTCATCTCTGGTGCATTGGATATACTCACCATCAAATGTCCACATTGTATAATCAGACATAAAACCCGGCCTCTGCAGGTGTTTACCCATTCCAGCCTCTGTCCTCTTTTTAGAGTTGTGACACCCAGGACAGGGCACCAATTTGTTGTTTGCCCATTTGCAAATGCGGCTTTCACAAACTCCTTGGTTTTTGTGAACCATTCTTTGGTCATCTCTTTCTGACTAGCGTGGCCGGTGTACATCCATGCACGATCACTCATATTGCCTAGCTACTAAATACACTAGAAATATATGTATATATAATTCAACATATATATTCATCAGTTAATCAAGTTTTATTAAGTCCATGCAACCTACACGCTAATAGGTAAAGATAGGTCCTAATCCCACCCGAGTATGTGTAGATTGGGTTTGTTTCGCATGCTCTGTTTCGGATCCGACGCAAAATTTCGGCAGCACCTCCCCGCTTTCTCCTCATAAACGTCTCGACAATAAACATAAATGATGTGTTCCCGGAGGACATCAGGGAGGCACTGATGAAATTATGGATTAGATCCAAAGCAAAACATATGGGAAAATGAACCCAATCTACACATACTCACGCTGTCCATTGATAAAGTTGGACAATTCTAAAGAATCACGGTTATAAATATATGCAAATGCATGCATATTTATAACTGTAACCCTTTTGAACAGGGGGCATTGTCGGTGTTCTGGGAATGGGGATACCCAGACCTGCCTGCATATGGCACAGGGTAGGCCCACTTCATTAGGCAAACCAACGGGCTCGACACCATTAAGGGCAAGGCCCTTGTGAGGGGCCAAGCCTCATGAGGAGGAACGACATCAAGACCCGCAGGGGGCCCCCTAAGGTCCCCTCCCGAGCGACGGATATTTGGAGGCGAGGCCAGGCCTCAGGAGTAAAGGATAATGCTAGGGAAGGACATGCGAGCAACAAACAGCAGAGTGGAGCAATTTCCCCTTTCGTACAAAGGGGGCAAGGACGTACCAAGGTTCCAAAAGTATCTTCCAAAGGTTTCCCTTCTGGTGTAACAAGGCCGTCGCCGCCCGCCAGTAGGACAGGTGTCATCCCCGGGCCCGTCCCTGCAGAGCGGGCAGCCACTTGGCAGGCGAAGACCACCTTTGGGCAAGGGAGCATGTTCCCCTGTTCCCCTTCAAAATTGGCCAATGAGGGATCCCTTCCCGCTGAAACGATAAGGGAAGAGGACTGGGGCCGCCACTATATATAGGGGATAGGTTGCTTCGTAGAGGGCTCCCGAACCATTCATTCACCCACTAGCACCACGCAAGGTGACCCAGCCTCCGAAGGCGCCCAAGCACTATACTAGTTCATCCACCAACCTCCACGAGAGGCAATCCACAAAGCAGGAGTAGGGTTTTACGCCTTACAGTGGCCCAAACCTAGGTAAACTGTTGTGTCCTCTGTTTTCTTCTTGATCGAGTGAGTTTCCTGCCATCTGAAGCGACAATCAAGCTAAGTGTGGCGCACCAATGAGAGTTTTTGTACACGCCCCTGAGTTCAAATCTTTAGGGTTCTGTAGTGCCCAAAATCCGAATGGCACATACTGGTCACGCATACTAATGATTTAATGTACCTATATCTTGCAAGTTTGGTCTGCACGAAGACCGAAATAGAGCAAATGAAGGGGGGATGAGGAGTTGTCATTTGTGCTCACCCGTGAACGCAGGGGTGGAGCTCGTCGAACGCACGGGGAGGTCTTCGAACTACAGACCTCACATCGACGAAACAAATGCACATGTACATCCACCCGATCAACACAAATATATTTTTTATAACAAAATTGGAAAATATATGACCTAACTCATTATTTACAAAACAGTGACCCAGTCGGCCTCATCTTCCCCTTGTTATTTTCCTTTTTCCTCTTCTTCTTCTTCTTCTTCTTCTTCTTCTTCTTCTTCTTTCTTCTCCTCGTCTTCTTCTCTTCGTCTTCTTCTCTTTCTTCTTTTCCTTTTTCCTCTTCACCTTCTCCCCCTCTCCTCTTTTTCTTCTTATCCTTCTTCTACTTATAATTATTCTTTTCTTCCCCTCTTCTTCTTCTTCTTCTTCTTCTTCTTCTCCTCTTTTATTCTTCTTCTTCTTATTCTTACTCTTCTTTTCTTCTTCCTCCTCTTCTTCCTTTTTTCTTTATCCTCTTCTTCTACTTAATTATTCGTCTTTTCTTCTTACTTTTTTTCATATTTCTTCTTCTTCTTCTAATAACCTAAATCTAAACCTAAACCTAAATCTAGCACTAACCTAAAACAAACACTAATTACAATAAACCTAAATGGAAAAGAAACAAAAAAAAATCTGACCTTGAGGGCCAGTTATGGTGCTGGGGCGGTGCCGGAACAGGGAGCCGCGATGGTGGATGCGGCGCAGGGGAGACAACGTTGGGAGGGCGACACATGGATGGGAGCAACGCGATGGTGGGGTGGCACAGGGAGGCGGAGGGCACGAGGGAGGGGCAGCGCGGGGGAGTGTGGCTGAGTCGGGAGGGGCGGTGTGGCGGAGGGTGCGGCGTGGGGAGGGGTCCAACGGGTGGAGGGGCTGCACGGGGAGGGGCGGGTGCAGGGAGGGGGCGGTGCCAGCAGGGGGATCCACGATGGTGGGGGCAGTGTGGTTGAGCCGACGTGGGAAGGGGGCTCCACGGGATGGGGGCGCGATAGTTGGTGTGGCAAGGTGGAGGGGGAAGCTGCCGGGAGGGTGTGGCACGGAGGTGGTGGTGTGGCAACGCGGGGAGGAGAGTCAGAGGAGGAGATGAGGGTGGGGATCGGAGGAGAGGGAGAGGGAGAGTGGGGATCTGGTGACGGGGTGGGGCCAGGGTGGGGAGGTAGTGCTCTGTTAGTGGGGAGGTGGGCCCCCGTCCCCTTTGCCGTCCACCTGGGGATCAGGCAGATGGAAAAGCGGGTTTGGTCAGACGGCAAAGAGGTCAGAGATGGTAAAGGTGTCAGCTCAAGTTAAGGTGACTCTTTGCCGTTTTTGTGAACCATCTTTGCCAGCAGGTATTTCTTTGCCGTTTGTGTGGTCTATCTTTGCCGTCCCACATCAGATGGCAAAGAATGCACTGATGGCAAAGAATATCTTTGCCATTAGTCAGTTATTTGCCGTCTTTTTTCTGGTAGCTGACGACAAAGAGTATCTTTGCCATCAGCCAGCAGATGGCAAAGATTAGGCAGATGGAAAATTCACTGATTCATGTAGTGTATGGATATCATGATCTTGCATATCTTATGTCCTGATCATCGTAGGTCATGGTTGCATCACTCTGGGACAATGACGAGGGTGCCACCATCTTCCACGTCTTGATGTCCTCATTCCTTGAGAAGGTAGCTTCTGTTGGTGTCGTCTTGTCATAGCGTTGCCATCCTTATCCTCCAAATATGTGGGTGATTGTCTGACAAGGTCCCTTCCTTTCAAGTTACCCATCAAGATTTCAAGGAATCGAGGGGTCAGGGGCATAAGGTTGTTTGCGTCCGTTTCCAAGTTTTTAAAAGGCAGACCAGGAGAATTAAGAGAATAAGGGTGGAAGTGTTCAGGCAAAAACCATTGCTTCCTTTGGGAACTTAGAAGAGGCGAGAAATATATAGGTTTTGCAAGTGTTTTGAAGGGTCCAAAAAATAGTCTTATCCTAACCAATGTAAATGCTAACTAAGGGCTTCCTACAGTCAGGATGGCTATGATACTAGCTCTGTGGGGAACCTTAGTCATAAGTCGTGACCACCGAACGTACGTGCACAATGATCCAAGAGATCGATGCTCACTGAACACGGAGAAACTGAATAACAAGAGTCTTACATCCATTACGTAGCGCTTTACTCGAATATGACAATCATTGCCAAGTCTTCATTTATTTGCAGCGGAAATATTCAACGGTAGTGTCAACCCATGCCATCTGCCAAAACCCTACATGCATTATGACTCGGAAGTGTCCTAGCTCCCAGGTACGTCACCAAGGTATTCCTCATCATATGTTCTCTTTCTTCCTTGGCCAATAAAATGACTAGTGTCAAGCCAATGAGTACTTTGAATGTACTCGCAAGTAACCCATGTTTGGAACTAGGCAATAACAATGCATGACATAGCACTAAGTTGCCAAGTTGCAGAAAGCTATTTTTGGGTGCAATTTCGTGGCCAATCAATTTGTAAAAGCATGCATCGATTGGTTGCGGATATCCGTACGAACATGTTATAGATATCATCATAAGCAGGGGTTGAACTTCTCTTGTTCATTCATCATGTCAAGTCATTTGACTTAGCTCAAGTATCATATTATTCACACAAACATACACCAAGTTTGGAAACCATGGATGTAGCCGAAGAGCGGTCATCCAACTATCCTTTATCGTGGGCACAACTATTCGGATAGTTGTATACTCTACACAGGTTGCACACCTTACTGACAAGACTCTCGAAACTTTCGTGTCAAGCAACGACCCGCGGTATTTTCAATACTCGAGGTAAGTACCCAAACATTGCCTTTCCTGTGATGATACTAACAAAGAGTTCATGTTGGAAATATGCCCTAGAGGCAATAATAAAATAGTTATTATTATATTGCCTATTGCAACATAATGATTTATTATCCATGCTATAATTGTATTGAATGGAAACAGATGCATGTGTGGATATATAGATAAAACAATGTCCCTAGTAAGCCTCTAGTTGACTAGCCTATTGGTGAAGCATGGTTAAGGTTTCCTAGCCATAGACAAGTGTTGTCACTTGATGACGGAATCATATCATTAGGAGAATGATGTGATGGACAAGACCCAAACTATAAATGTAGCATATGATTGTGTCATTTCGTTGCTATTGTTTTCTGCATGTCAAGTATACATTCCTATGACCATGAGATCATGTAACTCACTGACACCGGAGGAATGCCTTGTGTGTATCAAACGTCGCAACATTACTGGGTGACTATAAAGGTACTCTACAGGTATCTTCGAAGGTGTCCGTTGAGTTAGCATGCATCAAGACTGGAATTTGTCACTCCGTGTGATGGAGAGGTATCTCAGGGCCCACTCGGTAATACAACATCACAAACAAGCCTTGCAAGCAATGTTACTAAAGAGTTATCCATGGGATCTTGTATTACTGAATGAGTAAAGAGGCTTGCCGGTAACGAGATTGAAATAGGTATGTCGATATCGACGATCGAATCTCGGGCAAGTAACATACCGAAGGACAAAGGGAATGATATACATGATTGTGTGAATCCTTGACATAGAGGTTCAACCGATAAGATTTTCATAGAATATGTAGCATCCAATATGGACGTCCAGGTCCCGCTATTGGATATTGACCGGAGAGTGTCTCGGTCATGTCTACATAGTTCTCGAATCTGCAGGGTGTGCACACTTAAGGTTCTGTGACGTTTCCGGTATAGTTGAATTATTGATGTTGGTAAGCAAATGTTGTTCGGAGTCCTGGATGTTATCCCAGACGCCACGAGTGTCTCCGAAATGGTGCGAAAACGAAGATTGATACATAGGATTGTTGCATTTGGCCTCCTGAAAGATTTCGGGCATTATCGATAAAGTATGGGGAGTGACGAATGGGTTCCGGGGTTTTACCGGGAGGGGCCACCCACCTGGGAGAGAACAAAATAGGATAATGGGTGTCCCACTAGCTCTTAGTGGGCTGGTGAAGCCATCCCAATAAGGTTATTTTGGCCAAGACAATCAAAAGGAAGGTAAAAAAGGAAGGAGGTGGACAAGATAGGAAGGAGTCCTCCACCAAACCAAATTGGAGGAGGACTCCTCCCTCCTTGCCTCGGCCGATAGCTCCTCCTTGGAGTAGGAGGCAAGCCAACCACCCCTTGGTTCCTCCTATATATAGTGGAGGGTTTTAGGGGCTTTGCAACTCAAGCCTTTGTCTAGCCCTCTCTGCCTCCACTACTTCATGACACCTCGTAGCTAGATCGGTACGGCACGGCGAAGCCCTGCCGGAGTAGCTCCACCATCATCACCGCTACGTCGTTATGCTGCCGGAGAATTCAGCTACCTCTTCGTCTCACTTGCTGGATCAAGAAGGCAGAGATCATCATCGAGCTGTATGTGTGCTGAATGCGGAGGTGCCGTCCGTTCGGTGCTAGATCAGGACGAATCGTGGGACGACGGCGATTTGGATGGCGAAGATGTTCCACCACATCAACCGTGTTTCTTGACGCTTTCCGCTTAGCAATCTACAATGGTATGTGGGTCCGATCTCCCTCTCGTATATGATCATCACCATGATAGGTCTACATGTACGTAGGAATTTTTTTTGTTTCCCGTGCAACGTTCCCCAAGAATGGCATCATGAGCTAGGTTCATGCATTGATGATATCTCGAGTAGAATACAAAAGAGTTTATGGGCGTTGATGTTCAATTTGCTGCCCTCCTTAGTCTTTTCTTGATTCAGCGGTATTGTTAGATTGAAGCGGCCCGGACCAAGATTACTCGTACGCTTACGGGAGACCGGTTTCACCGACTAACATGCAACTTGTTGCATAAAGATGACTTGCGGGTGCCTGTTTCTTCAACTTTAGTGGAATCGGATTTGACCGAGGTGTTCCTTGGAGAAGGTTAAATAGCAATTTGCATATCCCCGTTGTGGCTTTGCGTAAGTAAGATGCGATCATACTAGATACCCATAGCAGCCACGTAAAACATGCAACAACAAATTAGAGGACGTCTAACTTGTTTTTGCACGGTATGCATGTGATGTGATATGGCCAAAGACATTATATTATATATTGGATGTATGAGATGATCATATTATAATAGTTAATATCGACTTGTACGTCGATGCTACGGCAATCGGCAAGAGCCATAAGGTTGTCGTTAAATTTATTTTGTGCTTTCAGATGCTCTTGCTATAACGCTAGGCAGTTGCTTTAGTAGTAAAAACATAGATAGCGACACAACATCGACGGCAGCACAACGATGGAGATCATGGTGTGTCGCCGGTGACGATGGTGATCATGCCAGTGCTTTGGTGATGGAGATCATGGTGTGACGCCGATGACGATGGTGATCATGCGGGTGCTTTGGTGATGGAGATCAAGAAGAACAACTTCATGGCCATATCATGTCACTTATGATTTGCATGTGATGTTCATCCTTTTATGCAACTTATTTTTCTTAGAACGATGGTAGCATTATAAGGTGATCCCTCACTAAAATTTCAAGATAAGATTGTGTTCTCCCCGACTATGCACCGTTGCGACGGTTCATCGTTTCGAGACACCACGTGATGATCGGGTGTGATAGAATCAACGTTCCATACAGCGGATGCAAAATAGTTGCACATGCGGAACAATCGGGTTAAACATGACGATCCTAGCATGTACAGACATGGCCTCGGAACACAAGAGACCGAAATGTTGAGCATGTATCATATAGTTGATATGATAAACATGGAGATGTTCACCACTGAAACTATACTCAACTCACGTGATCGGACTTGAGTTAGTGAATTTGGATCATGCTGCACTCGAATGACTAGAGGGATTGATGTCCAACCGTCCAGCTAGCTAGCCAGCCAGCCCAGGCATGCACCTCGTCGGGTTTAAACCTCATGCGCGGGGCCATGCGGCCAGTGACTAATGGGAGAGAGGAGGATAGAGACGCCCGCTGATAGGTGGGGTCCTCCTGTGGGGGTTGTCTCCTACCTCAGGACAGAGGGGACGGGGGAGCTCACAGCGGCAGTTCCGGCGATGTCGAGGACGGGCGAGTGCAGGAATGGACTCCTCGCACTCCCGTCTCTCGGATGAGTGTCGAATGAACGTAGGTGGTGGCCTGAGTCACCGGCGACGAAGAAGCCACGGTGGAGGCTTTCAGCAGGGTGTTGGTGACGACGCTCAAAGGGTGGAGAAGGTCGGGGAAGGGGTGGAGGAGGACGAGGAAGCTCTTGTGATCTCAGGAGAGGTGGAACGAGTGTTAGAGCATGCATGTGTTCCGAGATCGACGGACCCCCGACACGGCGGCACCTCGGTCGATCTCGAGCACCGGTGCTTGTTTAGCTCAAAGGGGCAGTGGGGGTGGTCGATTGGAGTCTAGGGACATGTGCTAGAGGTGCGTGGGAGAGCGTGGGGGCTTCAATAGGCGACTGCCGATCCAGCGAGAGGTGGTGCACCGACGATGCTGTTGAAGTAGCCAGAGGGAAAAAGAGGGCTCACGAGCGGTCCCGTGGTATTGCAAATGTGGTTTTGGACCGAGGGGCATCTTTAGAAGGAGCGGGGGCGAGCTCTTGGCGTGCCGCGGTGGCGAAGCTCTTCTGGCCGGTTCGGGCGCGCACGGGCATGCATCACCACGGGCAGAGGAGAGGGCGAAGAGAGGGGTACGTCGGCGTTGTGGTCAAAGAGGGTCAACAGGAGGGGGCAGGATATGGCCGTAGCTGGCCTCCCTGTGCTCGGGTGCCCCCTGTAGCACGTCCAAGTGCAGCTTTGGCATGCCATGGCATGTTGGCGCACTCTAGGGCCTTTTTCCATCTCTCAGGAATTCTGGGGGTGTGGTAGATGCCCTTTGAGTGCTTGGGGCCGAGGGGAATCGAGCTGGTCAAAAGGGGGAGTGGTAAACAGATGCTGTAAGCATTGATTTTGTTAGTTAATTGGGGATTTTGGCCCAGTCTGATTGAACGGGTGCTGAATCTCTTGGCTGCAGCTGTGGGGAGGCACAAGCAACCTGTGACACAAGTTTTCTAAACTAGCAGAAGGTGTTTGATGCTGGTTTGGGGGAGTTAACCTCCTCCAATGGCTTTGGTAGTTAACAGGATTGGATGGAGGACATAAATAGGAGGCTTTACCAAATTTAAGTTGAATTGAACAAGTTTGACAATGTAAACTTGAAAATACCCACAAATGGGCAGATGTGCAATCTTGTGAGAAAATGTGGTCAAATTAATTCCGACAAATCCAATTCTTGGCATGCCCTCCTTATTTGGGATATTGAACACTCGTGCAAAGTTTCAGACCAATTGGACAAACTTGGCAATGTAGAGTTGTTCCAACTTCGTTCTAGGCAAAAAGGTTTTCTGGCTTATTTGGTTAACCAAACAAACTAGGATGGAGCTGAAACCTGGCATGATCACCAAATATAACTTGTGGGTCAAACTAGAATTTTCTTGGAATTTATTGAGAATATTTTCTTTGGAAATACTTCAAAAGGTCAAAACAGACAAAAATGATATTTAAGGGTCTACTCCAATATTTTGAACATGAAAAGGGGTTGAAACTATTATGTTTGGAAAATATATGTCCTCAAAGTCTTCCTAAATCAGATTTTTCTAAAGTAGAAAAATAATTTTCCACCAAGAAATACCATTTCGAGCCTTAGTAAAGGGCATATAAGTAAAATAGAAAAAATACTTCAAGAATAATTATTTTACGATTTTTAAGAGTTAACTTAATAATAAAATCATTATACAATCCTTGTTTAAAAGCACTTCCCTCAAATCAGGGGCTTGTAGTGCAAATGCCAAAGTAGGGGTTTGAAGCTACAAAAATAATAATAATGGTTTTGTGGAAATAATATTTTATGATAATTGTTTTTGGTGATCCACCCACAAGCACACATACTAGCAATGACAATGAAGACACAAATGGCACTTTCCTAGAAATTTTAATTCATTCCAAATTTTGGAAAGAAAACAATAGTGGCAAAGTGGTGCAAAAACAGGGTGTGACAGACCTATCCCCTTACAAGAATCTCGTCTCCAAGATTCCTAAGCTAGGTGCTAAAAAGGTACAGAAACTCGGATCTAAGATACTCTTCACACTCCCATGTTGCTTCTGCTCGGTGTGGTTTCTCCACCCGACCTTGAAGTACTTGATGGTGCGGCTTCAAGTACAACATTCGGCTTCATCCAGGATGCAAATCCGTCTCTCGCGGTAAGTAAGGTCTGGCTGAAGATCAATGTCTTGATGATCTATCTCCTAGTGAGAATCCAAATGGTGTAGCTCCTAGAGGCACTTTCGGAGTTGTGACACGTGGAAGACGTTGTGCACACGTGAAAATTCTCGAGGTAGCTCCAACTAGTAAGCAACTTCCCCTCGTCTTGTTGTGATCTTGAAGGGCCCAATGTACCTCGGTGCTAGCTTTCCCTTGACGTGAAAGCCCTTCGTTCCCTTGATCGGTGAGACGCAGAGATACACGTCGTCTCGAGGGATGAGTTCCATGTCCCGGCAATGCATATCCGCGTAGCTCTTTTGTCGCGACTTGTTGCCTTCCAAACATTCACGGACAAGGTGAACATGCTAATTGGCGTCGCGGAGGATGTCCGGCCCAAAAATCAGTCCATCACCAGTCTCGGACCAGTTGAGGGGTGTGCGGCATTTGCGACCGTACAGTACCTCAAATGGTGCCATCTAGAGACTCAACTATTATTTGCTGTTGTAAGAGAACCAAGCGAAGGGCAGACAGTCTTCCCATTTGGCCCCGTATGCCAAGACACAGGAGCGAAGAATTCCCTGTAGTATTATGTTTCCTCGCTCCGTCTGCCCACCGGTTTACGGGTGGAAGGCAGTGCTGAAGGAGAGCTTCGTCCCCCAGGCCTCCTGAAACTTCTTCTAGAATACCGAGGTGAATTGAGTGCCACGGTCGGACATGGTCTGCTTTGGAATTTCGTGGAGGCTCACAATACGCTCGATGTAGAGAGTGACTAGCTTATTGCCATCATATGTGGTACTGATAGGAATGAAGTGGGCTACCTTGGTCAGGTGATCAAAAATGAACCAAATGGAGTCATGACTTCTATTGGATCTAGGCAGACCCATGATGAAGTCCATAATGATCCTATCCCACTTCCATTCAGGCACTTGGAGGGGTTATAGTAGTCGAGCAGGCCGCTCGTGCTAAGCTTTGACTTTCTGGCATATGTCGCACTTGGCAACATACGCAACTATTTCCCTTTCATGCCATGCCACCAGAACCTTTCTCTGAGGTCTTGATACATCTTTGTTCCACCAGGGTGAATTGAATATGGAGTGTCGTGAGCTTCTTGCAAGATCAAATTCCCAAACGACACAACTCCGTGCTCATCCACTGAGAATCATGGTGCTTTGCCTTCCTTGATCTTGCTCTTGATGCCTACGATGCTCGTGTCTCTTCTAGGCTTCCTTAATGTCGTCCATCAGCATTGGTTCAACTTCGAGGTTTGCCTGGAATACTTGTTCGACTAGCTCCAACCCAAAGCTTTCCAGGTCTTCATATAGGGCATGTAGCCTTTCCTTGATTATAGCATTCAAGGTGCAATCCTTCTAGCTCAACGCGTCAGCTACCACACTGGCCTTACCGAGGTGGTATTGAATGCTGAGGTCATAGTCTTTAATTAACTCCAACCATCTCTGCTTCCTCATATTCAATTCCTTATGGGTAAAAATATACTTCACACTCTTGTGATCGGTGTATATCTCGCATCGCTTTCCCAGAAGGTAATGCCGCCATGTCATCAAGGCTGTTGGAAATATGCCCAACAGGTAATAATAAATTAGTTATTATTATATTTCCTTGTTCATAATAATTGTTTATTATCCATGCTAGAATTGTATTGATTGGAAACTCAAATACATGTGTGGATACATAGACAGAACACTGTCCCTAGTGAGCCTCTAGTTGACTAGTTCATTGATCAAAGATGGTCAAGGTTTCCTGGCCATAGGCAAGTGTTGTCAGTTGATAACGGTACCACATCATTGGAGAATGATGTGATGGAAAAGACCCAAACTATAAACGTAGCATATGATCATGTCAGTTTATTGCTACTGTTTTCTGCATGTCAATGTATCTGTTCCTATGACCATGAGATCATGCAACTCCCGGACACTGGAGGAATACCTTGTGGGTTATCAAACATCGCAACATAACTGGGTGACTATAAAGGTGCTCTACACGTATCTCTAAAGGTGTCTGTTGGGTTGGCATGGATCAAGACTGGGATTTGTCACTCCGTGTGATGGGGAGGTATCTCGGGGCCCACTCGGTATTACAACATCACAACAAGTCTTGCAAGAAATGTCACTAAGGAGTTAGTTACGGGATCTTGTATTATGGAACGAGTAAATGGACTTGCCGGTAACGAGTTTGAACTAGGTATAGAGATACTGACGATCAAATCTCGGGCAAGTAACATACCGAAGGACAGAGGGAATAGTATACGGGATTATATGAATCCTTGACATAAAGGTTCAACCGATAGACATCTTCATAGAATATGTAGGAACCAATATGAACATCTAGCTCCCGTTGTTGGTTATTGACCAGAGAGTGTCTCAGGTCATGTCTGCTTAGTTCTCGAACCCGCAGGGTCTGCACACTTAAGGTTCAGTGACGTTTCGGTATAGTTAAGTTATATGTGTGCGTGAGCAAAGTTTTGTTCGAAGTCCCGTATGAGATATCGGATGTCACGAGGGTTTCCCGAAAGGTCCGGAAACGAAGATTGATATATAGGAAGTTGGTATTTGGATTCCGGAAGATTTTCGGGCATTACTAGCAGCGTACAGGGAGTGACGAATGGGTTCCCGGGGCCCACTAGGGTTTATTGGATGCGCAATAAGGTATAATGGGCTGACAAAGTCATCCAAGGAAAGCCCATGAGAAAAAAGTGGAAAATTCGAAAGAGGTGGGAAATTAAGGAAGGATTCCTAATCCAAGTGGGATTGGAGGAGGAATCCTCCCTACCCCACTTCAGCCGACCCAAGGAGGCCTTCCTTGGCACGCCAAGGATGCCCCTCCGTTCTCCTATATATACTAGAGGTTTAGGGCTTTTGAGAAACAACTTCCCCACATGATGCCCTCTCCTCTAGATTGTAGTTCTTCCTCTTGATCGGTTTTTGGCGGAGCTCGGGCGGAGCCCTGAAGGAATAGATCATCACCATCACCGGCGCGCCATCACGCTGCCGAAGAACTCATCTACTTCCCTATCTCTCTCGCTAGATCAAGAAGCCGGAGATCGTCATCGAGCTGTACGTGTGCGGGATGCGGAGGTGTCGTCCGTTCGGTATTTGATTCGGACGGATCGTGGGACGGTTCGTGGGACGGATGGTGAAGATGTACCACTACATCAACCGCATTTAATAACGCTTCCGCTTAGCAATCTACAAGGGTATGTGGATCCAATCTCCCTCTCGTAGATGAACATCACCATGATAGGTCTTCGTGTGCGTAGGAAATTTTTTGTTTCCCATGCAACGTTGCCCAACTGTGGCATCATGAGCTAGGTTAATGCGTAGATGTAATATCGAGTAAAACACAAAATTTTGTGTGGGCGTTGATGTTCGATTTTCTGCCCTCCTTTGTCTTTCCTCGATTCAGCGGTATTGTTGGTTTGAAGCGGCCCGGACCAACCTTACTCGTACGCTTACGAGAGACCGGTTCCATCGACTAGCATGCAACTTGTTTCATAAATATGACTCGCGGGTGTCCGTTTCTTCAACTTTAGTTGAATGGGATTTGACCGAGGCGGTCCTTGGAGAGAGGTTAAATAGCAATTTTCACATCACCGTTGTGATTTTGCGTAAGTAAGATGCACTCATACTAGATACCCCTAGTAGCCACGTAAATCATGCAACAACAAATTAGAGGAGGTCTAACTTGTTTTTGCAGGCACTACTGAAATTCAGAAATTTGCTGTCTGCCATGGCAGACGGCAAATAGGGGAACCACTGACGGCAAAGGCTTTGCCGTCGGTCAGCAGACGGCAAAAAAAAAATCCGGTGAAGAGGTTATTTGTCGTCTGCTTTTTTAAAGCGGACGGAAAATAATCTTTGCCATGAGGGGGCAGACGACAAATTAAATGGGACGACACATACACCAACGACCCCGTTAAGTGTTAACGGTAGGCTTCCTCTCTTTATCGTCTGCCATAACCCCCGTTGCCATGTGGGGCTAGACGGCAAAGAGGGGAGAGAGAGGGGGCTGGTTCCCCCCTTTGCCATGTGGGGGCAGACGGCAAAGGGGGGAACCAACCCCTCTCTCTCCCCTCTTTGCCATCTGTCATCCCCCCTTTGCCATGTGGGGGCAGACGGCAAAGGGGGGAACCATCCCCCTCTGTGTCCCCTCTTTGCCGTCTGCCATCCCCCCCTTTGCCATGTGGGGGCAGACGACAAAGGGGGGAACCAGCCCCTTTTTAATTAATTTCTTATTATATCCAGCATTTTTCATAATAATCAGGATATATATATATATATATTTCACATAAATAAATTTCTTTCCATACTCATAACCATATTAAAATAACTTTCATCCATAGTACATACATCTTATGCAAGTTCCATCCGTACCAAACCATGTATTACACGAGTTTCATCCACATGCATACAAAGTTTCGTATATATCCATATACTACAATAGTTTCAATACAAGCTTCCATGAAGCCATGGTACAAGAAATCATCTTCAAGCATTCCATCAATATAATCCAAGCTTCCCATGAAGTGAATGTAATCTGCAAAATGACAAATAAGAAAGTTTGAATAATACTAGATGAACAAGTATATAGGTTATTTCGGAGAGAAATTAGCTAAGTATAGGCCATTTAATAGCTAAGTTAGGTGGAATGGGTCATCTTGGAGCTACATAGCCTTATTATGTCATTTAAGAGAGAACTTAGCTAAGTATAGGTCATTCTAGAGCTAACTTGGATAAAATATGTCATTTTGTAGCCAACTATGATTATTAATCCATTTTGACCTTATTATGTCATTTTGGAGCTAAATTAGTCATTTTAATGAGCTAACCAAGGTTATTATGATGTTTTTACCTAACTATGCTAATTATGTCATTTTGGAGGATAATTAGCTAAGTATCTCTTTGTTGGGGAAAATAACCTACGTAGAAGAAGAAAGAGAAGAAGCAAGAAGATAAGAAGCAAGAAGAGAAGAAGGAGAAGAAAAAGAAGAAGAAGGAGGAGGAGGAGGAGAAGGAGGCGTAGAAGGAGGAGGAGAAGGAGAAGAAGAAGAAAAGAAGAAGGACAAGAAGAAGGAGAAGAAGGGGGAGAAGAAGGAGAAGGAGCTTCTCTCCTCCTTCTCCTTCTCCTTCTTCTTCCTCCTTCTCCTTCTTCTTCTCTTCTTCTTCTTCTTCCTTCCTTCCATTTTTTCTCTTTCTTCTCCTCTTGTCCCCTTCTTCAGGCTAAATTAGCTAAGAATGCCTTTTTGGAGCTAATTATGTTATTTCGAGGAAGAAGAAGAAGCAAGAAGAGAAGAAGAAGTAAAAGAAGAAGGAGGAGAAGGAGATGAAGGAGGAGGAGGAGAAGGAGAAGGAAGAGGAGAAGAAGAAGAAAAGAAGAAGGAGAAGGAGAAGGAGGAAGAAGAAGGACAAGGAGGAGCTCATTCTCCTTCTTCTCCTCCTTCTTCTCCTTCTTATTCTCCTCCTTCTCTTCTTCTTCTTCTTCTTCTTCCTTCCTTGCATTTTTCTCTTTCTTCTCCTCTTGTCCCCTTCTTCGGGGTAAATTAGCTAAGAATGCCTTTTTGGAGCTAATTATGTCATTTCGAGGACAATTAGCTAAGTATAGGTCATGTTTTATTAAATACACCATTTTGGAGCTAACTAAGCTAATTATGTCATTTAGGTGGAACCCTAGCAAACTATAGGACGTTCCGGAGCTAACTTGGGTAAAATAGGTCATTCCGGAGCAAACTATGCTTATTAAGCCATTTTGGATCTAGCTAGGCAAATTATAGGCCATTCCATACCTAAATTAGGGGGAATAGGTCATCTTGCAGCTACGTAAGCCTTATTATGTCATTTAGGAGAGAACTTAACTAACCATAGGTCATTTTTTATTAAATAGGTCATTTTGGAGCTAACTAAGCTAATTATGTCATTTTGTAGGATAATTAGCCAATTTAGTCTTTCTTGGATGAGTCTAAGCTACGTAGAAGAAGAGAAAGAGGAGAAGCGAGAAGAGAAGAAGAAGTAAAAGAAGAAGGAGGAGGAGGAGGAGGAGGACGAGAAGAAGGAAGAGGAGAAGAAGAAGAAAAGAAGAAGGAGAAGGAAAAGGAGGAAGAAGGAGGAAGAAGAAGGAGAAGGAGGAGCTCCTTCTCCTTCTCCTTCTCCTTCTTCTTTTCTTCTTCTTCTTCTTCTCTTCTTCTTCTTCTTCTTCCTTCCTTTCATTTTTCCTCTTTCTTCTCCTCTTGTCCCCTTCTTCGGGCTAAATTAGCTAAGAATGCCTTTTTGGAGCTAATTACGTCATTTCAAGGATAATTAGCTAAGTATAGGTCATGTTTCATTAAATACACCATTTTGGAGCTAACTAAGCTAATTATGTCATTTAGGTGGAACCCTAGCAAACTATAGGTCGTTTCGGAGCTAATTGGGTAAAATGGGTCATTCCGGAGCAACCTATGCTTATTAAGCCATTTTGGAGCTAGCTAGGCTAATTATAGGCCATTTAATACCTAAGTTAGGGGGAATAGGTCATCTTGGACCTACGTAAGCCTTATTATGTCATTTAGGAGAGAACATAGCTAACTATAGGTCATTTATTACTATATAGGTCATTTTGGAGCTAACTAAGCTAATTATGTCATTTTGTAGGATAATTAGCCAATTTAGTCTTTCTTGGATGAGTGTAAGCTATGTAGAAGAAGAGAAAGAGAAGAAGCAAGAAGAGAAGAAGAAGTAAAAGAAGAAGGAGGAGAAGGAGATGAAGGAGGAGGAGGAGAAGGAGAAGGAAGAGGAGAAGAAGAAGAAAAGAAGAAGGAGAAGGAGAAGGAGGAAGAAGAAGGAGAAGGAGGAGCTCATTCTCCTTCTTCTCCTCCTTCTTCTCCTTCTTATTCTCCTCCTTCTCTTCTTCTTCTTCTTCTTCCTTCCTTGCATTTTTCTCTTTCTTCTCCTCTTGTCCCCTTCTTCGGGGTAAATTAGCTAAGAATGCCTTTTTGGAGGTAATTATGTCATTTCGAGGACAATTAGCTAAGTATAGGTCATGTTTTATTAAATACACCATTTTGGAGCTAACTAAGCTAATTATGTCATTTAGGTGGAAGCCTAGCAAACTATAGGACGTTCCGGAGCTAACTTGGGTAAAATAGGTCATTCCGGAGCAAACTATGCTTATTAAGCCATTTTGGAGCTAGCTAGGCTAATTATAGGCCATTTAGTACCTAAGTTAATGGGAATAGGTCATCTTGCAGCTACGTAAGCCTTATTATGTCATTTAGGAGAGAGCTTAGCTAACCATAGGTCATTTTTTATTAAATAGGTCATTTTGGTGCTAACTAAGCTAATTATGTCATTTTGTAGGATAATTAGCCAATTTAGTCTTTCTTGGATGAGTCTAAGCTACGTAGAAGAAGAGAAAGAGGAGAAGCAAGAAGAGAAGAAGAAGTAAAACAAGGAGGAGGAGGAGGAGGAGGAGGAGGAGAAGGAGAAGGAAGAGGAGAAGAAGAAGAAAAGAAGAAGGAGAAGGAGAAGGAGGAAGAAGGAGGAAGAAGAAGGAGAAGGAGGAGCTCCTTCTCCTACTTCTTCCTCCTTCTCCTTCTCCTTCTTTTCTTCTTCTTCTCTTCTTCTTCTTCTTCCTTCCTTTCATTTTCCTCTTTCTTCTCCTCTTGTCCCCTTCTTCGGGCTAAATTAGCTAAGAATGCCTTTTTGGAGCTAATTATGTCATTTCGAGGATAATTAGCTAAGTATAGGTCATATTTCATTAAATAGACCATTTTGGAGCTAACTAAGCTAATTATGTCATTTAGGTGGAACCCTAGCAAACTATAGGTCGTTTCGGAGCTAACTTGGGTAAAATAGGTCATTCCGAAGCAAACTATGCTTATTAAGCCATTTTAGATCTAGCTAGGCTAATTATAGGCCATTTAATACGTAAGTTAGGGGGAATAGGTCATCTTGCAGCTATGTAAGCCTTATTATGTCATTTAGGAGAGAGCTTAGCTAACTATAGGTCATTTTTTATTAAATAGGTCATTTTGGTAATAACTAAGCTAATTATGTCATTTTGTAGGATAATTAGCCAATTTAGTCTTTCTTGGATGAGTCTACGCTACATAGAAGAAGAGAAAGAGGAGAAGCAAGAAGAGAAGAAGAAGTAAAAGAAGAAGAAGGAGGAGGAGGAGGAGAAGGACAAGGAAGAGGAGAAGAAGAAGAAAAGAAGAAGGAGAAGGAGAAGGTGGAAGAAGGAGGAAGAAGAAGGAGAAGGAGGAGCTCCTTCTCCTTCTCCTTCTCCTTCTTCTTTTCTTCTTCTTCTTCTTCTCTTCTTCTTCTTCTTCTTCCTTCCTTTCATTTTTCCTCTTTCTTCTCCTCTTGTCCCCTTCTTCGGGCTAAATTAGCTAAGAATGCCTTTTTGGAGCTAATTACGTCATTTCAAGGATAATTAGCTAAGTATAGGTCATGTTTCATTAAATACACCATTTTGGAGCTAACTAAGCTAATTATGTCATTTAGGTGGAACCCTAGCAAACTATAGGTCGTTTCGGAGCTAATTGGGTAAAATGGGTCATTCCGGAGCAACCTATGCTTATTAAGCCATTTTGGAGCTAGCTAGGCTAATTATAGGCCATTTAATACCTAAGTTAGGGGGAATAGGTCATCTTGGACCTACGTAAGACTTATTATGTCATTTAGGAGAGAACATAGCTAACTATAGGTCATTTATTACTATATAGGTCATTTTGGAGCTAACTAAGCTAATTATGTCATTTTGTAGGATAATTAGCCAATTTAGTCTTTCTTGGATGAGTGTAAGCTATGTAGAAGAAGAGAAAGAGAAGAAGCAAGAAGAGAAGAAGAAGTAAAAGAAGAAGGAGGAGAAGGAGATGAAGGAGGAGGAGGAGAAGGAGAAGGAAGAGGAGAAGAAGAAGAAAAGAAGAAGGAGAAGGAGAAGGAGGAAGAAGGAGAAGGAGGAGCTCATTCTCCTTCTTCTCCTCCTTCTTCTCCTTCTTATTCTCCTCCTTCTCTTCTTCTTCTTCTTCTTCCTTCCTTGCATTTTTCTCTTTCTTCTCCTCTTGTCCCCTTCTTCGGGGTAAATTAGCTAAGAATGCCTTTTTGGAGGTAATTATGTCATTTCGAGGACAATTAGCTAAGTATAGGTCATGTTTTATTAAATACACCATTTTGGAGCTAACTAAGCTAATTATGTCATTTAGGTGGAAGCCTAGCAAACTATAGGACGTTCCGGAGCTAACTTGGGTAAAATAGGTCATTCCGGAGCAAACTATGCTTATTAAGCCATTTTGGAGCTAGCTAGGCTAATTATAGGCCATTTAGTACCTAAGTTAATGGGAATAGGTCATCTTGCAGCTACGTAAGCCTTATTATGTCATTTAGGAGAGAGCTTAGCTAACCATAGGTCATTTTTTATTAAATAGGTCATTTTGGTGCTAACTAAGCTAATTATGTCATTTTGTAGGATAATTAGCCAATTTAGTCTTTCTTGGATGAGTCTAAGCTACGTAGAAGAAGAGAAAGAGGAGAAACAAGAAGAGAAGAAGAAGTAAAACAAGGAGGAGGAGGAGGAGGAGGATGAGGAGAAGGAGAAGGAAGAGGAGAAGAAGAAGAAAAGAAGAAGGAGAAGGCGAAGGAGGAAGAAGGAGGAAGAAGAAGGAGAAGGAGGAGCTCCTTCTCCTACTTCTTCCTCCTTCTCCTTCTCCTTCTTTTCTTCTTCTTCTCTTCTTCTTCTTCTTCCTTCCTTTCATTTTCCTCTTTCTTCTCCTCTTGTCCCCTTCTTCGGGCTAAATTAGCTAAGAATGCCTTTTTGGAGCTAATTATGTCATTTCGAGGATAATTAGCTAAGTATAGGTCATATTTCATTAAATAGACCATTTTGGAGCTAACTAAGCTAATTATGTCATTTAGGTGGAACCCTAGCAAACTATAGGTCGTTTCGGAGCTAACTTGGGTAAAATAGGTCATTCCGAAGCAAACTATGCTTATTAAGCCATTTTAGATCTAGCTAGGCTAATTATAGGCCATTTAATACCTAAGTTAGGGGGAATAGGTCATCTTGCAGCTATGTAAGCCTTATTATGTCATTTAGGAGAGAGCTTAGCTAACTATAGGTCATTTTTTATTAAATAGGTCATTTTGGTGCTAACTAAGCTAATTATGTCATTTTGTAGGATAATTAGCCAATTTAGTCTTTCTTGGATGAGTCTACGCTACATAGAAGAAGAGAAAGAGGAGAAGCAAGAAGAGAAGAAGAAGTAAAAGAAGAAGAAGGAGGAGGAGGAGGAGAAGGACAAGGAAGAGGAGAAGAAGAAGAAAAGAAGAAGGAGAAGGAGAAGGTGGAAGAAGGAGGAAGAAGAAGGAGAAGGAGGAGCTACTTCTCCTTCTTCTTCCTCCTTCTCCTTCTCCTTCTTCTTTTCTTCTTCTTCTTCTCTTCTTCTGCTTCTTCCTTCCTTTCATTTTTCCTCTTTCTTCTCCTCTTGTCCCCTTCTTCGGGCTAAATTAGCTAAGAATGCCTTTTTGGAGCTAATTATGTCATTTCGAGGATAATTAGCTAAGTATAGGTCATGTTTCATTAAATAGACCATTTTGGAGCTAACTAAGCTAATTATGTCATTTAGGTGGAACCCTAGCAAACTATAGGTCGTTTCGGAGCTAACTTGGGTAAAATAGGTCATTCCGGAGCAAACTATGCTTATTAAGCCATTTTGGAGCTAGCTAGGCTAATTATAGGCCATTTAATACCTAAGTTAGGGGGAATAGGCCATCTTGCAACTATGTAAGCCTTATTATGTCATTTAGGAGAGAACATAGCTAACTATAGGTCATTTTTTATTAAATAGGTCATTTTGGAGCTAACTAACCTAATTATGTCATTTTGGAGGATAATTAGCCAATTTAGTCTTTCTTGGATGAGTCTAAGCTACGTAGAAGAAGAGAAAGAGATGAAGTAAGAAGACAAGAAGTAAAATAAGAAGGAGGAGGAGGAGATGAAGGAGGAGGAGGAGAAGGAGAAGGAAGAGGAGAAGAAGAAGAAAAGAAGAAGGAGAAGGAGAAGGAGTAAGAAGAAAGAAGAAGAAGGAGAAGGCGGAGCTCATTCTCCTTCTTCTCCTCCTTCTTCTCCTTCTTCTTATCCTCCTCCTTCTCTTCTTCTTCTTCTTCTTCTTCCTTCCCTGCATTTTTCCTCTTTCTTCTCCTCTTGTCCCCTTCTTCGGGCTAAATTAGCTAAGAATGTCTTTTTGGAGCTAATTATGTCATTTCGAGGATAATTAGCTAAGTATAGGTCATGTTTTATTAAATACACCATTTTGGAGCTAACTAAGCTAATTATGTCATTTAGGTGGAACCCTAGCTAACTATAGGTCGTTTCAGAGCTAAATTG
The DNA here is from genome assembly GCF_904849725.1 of Hordeum vulgare subsp. vulgare. Lineage (NCBI taxonomy): Eukaryota > Viridiplantae > Streptophyta > Magnoliopsida > Poales > Poaceae > Hordeum > Hordeum vulgare. The sequence goes on along the minus strand of NC_058524.1, from coordinate 297,731,972 downwards.
GGTAAAATAGGTCATTCTGGAGCAAACTACGCTTATTAAGCCATTTTGGAGCTAGCTAGGCTAATTATAGGCCATTTAATACCTAAGTTAGGGGGAATAGGTCATCTTGCAGCTACGTAAGCCTTATTATGTCATTTAGGAGAGATCTTAGCTAACTATAGGTCATTTTTTATTATATAGGTCATTTTGGTGATAACTAAGCTAATTATGTCATTTTGTAGGATAATTAGCCAATTTAGTCTTTCTTGGATGAGTCTAAGCTACGTAGAAGAAGAGAAAGAGGAGAAGCAAGAAGATAAGAAGAAGTAAAAGAAGAAGGAGGAGGAGGAGGAGGAGGAGGAGAAGGAGAAGGAAGAGGAGAAGAAGAAGAAAAGAAGAAGGAGAAGGAGAAGGAGGAAGAAGGAGGAAGAAGAAGGAGGAGGAGCTCCTTCTCCTTCTTCTTCCTCCTTCTCCTTCTTCTTCCTCCTCCTTCTCCTTCTTCTTTTCTTCTTCTTCTCTTCTTCTTCTTCTTCTTCTTCCTTCCTTTCATTTTCCTCTTTCTTCTCCTCTTGTCCCCTTCTTCGGGCTAAATTAGCTAAGAATTTCTTTTTGGAGCTAATTATGTCATTTCGAGGATAATTAGCTAAGTATAGGTCATGTGTTATTAAATAGACCATTTTAGAGCTAACTAAGCTAATTATGTCATTTAGGTGGAACCCTTGCAAACTATAGGTCGTTTCGGAGCTAACTTGGGTAAAATAGGTCATTCCGGAGTAAACTATGCTTATTAAGCCATTTTGGAGGTAACTAAGCTAATCATGTTATTTAGATGGAAGTCTAGCTAATTTTTATTAGAACACTAGAAATAAGATACCATTATCGTCATCACGGCGGTGAAGCACGGTGGCTCTAGCTTGTTTCAGCTGGAGAAGGCTCCACTGTAGAAGGGTCTTGCGATGCGTTTCGGGAGATATTCTACACCAAACATCATTTGCAATGTGTCGTTAGCATGAGGACACTCTTAAGATCACTGCACAGAAATGAAACTCAGTGTCCCCGCAATGTTAATGACTAGCATCGGCGGATGGACTTTGCCGCTCTTCTCGCACATAGACTGTACATTTGGTTTCGACAAGTCAAACTTTTTATTTATTAATGAACCGACGTTAAAATGCAAGATTTGAAATAACATGAAGAAGAAACTTACCACGAAGAGCTCGTAAATGGCCCTGTTAGATGCATCATTCCGTGCCCTCTCCGCCTCCACCAATGCAGTCGTCCTCTCCTCCAGCTCCCTCATCTCCTTATCCTTCTCCGCCATAGCCGCCTGGATTGCCTCTCTCTTTCTAAATAGCAGCTTGCAACACAACTCGTTGTTAGCTATGTAATCATATTGGTTCCAACGCACAACATAATGCGGAAAGATAGTTGAGTCCATTAAACTAACCTCGATGACGAGCTTGACTGGCCGTGGACGACGTGTTTTCTCCGGACAGGAGCTCGTTTGGCGTGCCTTTATCTCCCGTAGAGTGCTAGGACAACGTATAAGGCCATCTCCAATGGCGATCGAGCCATGGGGCCTCCCGTTGCCAGCTATCATCACCAGCTCTGGATCAATAGTCCCCTCGCTCGGGTTAAAGTCCTCCCCTTTCCTCTCCTTCCCGTGATCTCGGTACTTCACGAGCTTGTGGTGGGAGGAGATGTTGGTGAAGTTTTCTAGATGCTCGAGGTCAGGCTCAGAGAATGCCTTGACCTTCTTGTACGAGGCAGTATGGGCCATCGCATACAGGTTGTACATCTGTGGCACCTCCGTCTTATTGTGACGCCCTAAAAGAGAGAGAGAGAGGAAAAATATATTAGTAAAGGGCTCAAGATAGCATTAAGAATGAATTGCATGAGGCATGAAGCAAACCCCATACACAGTTCTCGCCAAATTGGATTAAGTTGACGCTCCCTTGACGGTGTGGCACACCAACCATTTTGCCACGCCTCTCCTTGGAGTTGTTGTGGCTGGCCTCCCACGTTTCGGAGCACCACTGATCCACCAAGGCCTCCTAACAATCCATCTTATCCACACACCATCTCGGGGGCACCTAAGTTAATAAAGAGAAATTTGAGCGTGTAAGAACCAAATCAAGGAAACTAACTACAAAGCCTTATTAATATGTAATTACCTTCATGTAATGCTCCTTCTCCATGTTAGCATCACGGCACTTCGCCTTGTCAATCCTAATACGCTGCGTGGCATAGTAGTCTCGAATAGCCAGCACCCGAGCCTCGTGCTGAAAGTTTTGAGGTAGGCGGCGACATTTGGTTTCGATAACCTTTGTCGCGTCCTCCTCGTATACCTCCTCACACCTGTAGTAGGTCTGCAAATGAGACAACACCGATTTGTACAATAACTAGCTATGGTTGATTTATAATTGTATGAAGGAGAAATTACCCAGAACTGTCGGATCACCATGTCGGCCCTCGTGTGGCACAAAACACCGTCAATCTCCACCTCCGGCGGGGCCAGGGCACCCAAGTAGTGCTCCCAGGTCATTCCTACCTCTTGCTCCGACCGGGCAACGTAACAAACCCTGGGATGTTTTTACGGCAAAGCACACCAAGGACGTTGTTGGGCTTGCGGACACCCTTGGCAACAATCCAACCCGTATGGTATGACAAATTAAAACCAAAACATTAGATATTTGAGAAAACGCGAAGGAAAAATGTTAAATAAGAGTAAATTAACTTACTTGTCCCCATTTGGCCTAATTGACCACCTCTACTCGGGGGTCGCCGACACGAGCGGGAGCCCCGAACTACCACGCTGGTAGACGGTAGCCCCCTCAGCCAGCTCCTCGTCGCTACCAGCATGGCCACTTGGCTCAGCCCAGGTATCCCACTTGGTCTTTGGGAACGTACCCTCATCCCTGCATTGCTCCGGAGTCACGTGGAACGAAGCCTCTGGGACACGAGTCTCGTGGGTCAAAGGCTCGTCGACCCGAGGCTCGTGAACCGGAGATAGTGTAGCCTCCACCTCAGACGAATCCACCCTAGAAGTCCTGTGCTCAGGTGAATCAGCTTGGGGTGGTGGCGGAGACCGTGTAGCCTCCACCTCAGAAGGCGTGGCAGCCACCGCCCTACCTCTCCCGCGGCCATGTGTACCTTTAGTACAACATAAATACCAACATGAGTAATAAAATGTATATAAATACCAATATGCATACAACATGAGTACAACATGAATACCAACATGAATACAACGTGTACCTTTAGTACCTCTCTGCTTCACGGGGGGTCGAACTCCTCTCACGGAGGGTGCTCCTTGTAGAGTAGAGAGCAACCCTTTCCGAAGAGGCGAGGCAGGAATGGAAGTACCCATCCCATCACCCGCCGACGAAGAAGGTGCAGCGGAGTGCTTTCGACCCTTTCCCACCATCTTTCAACATGTGTCATGACAGAGTAAATGAAATTAGTACAACATAAATACCAACATGAGTAATAAAATTTATATAATTTAAGTGTATCATCGTCATAAATACCAACATGACTAATAAAATTGAATACCTAACATAAACTCAAAATTTATATATAGTATAATAGTTGAATACCTGACATGAACTAATAACAATCGTGCTCGTCTATATATGCTTCGGGGTCAATAAATGCATCTTGATCATCTCTATCATCAATAAATGAATCATCATCATCACTATCACGAAGAACATGTGGAAGGCCACCATTATGTAATCGGTCAAGAAGTGAGAGGTCATCCGCAGCAGTAACCTCTTCTTCTTCCAGCTCTTCCTGTTCAGGCTCAGGGGTTAAGACGTATTCACTGTCACTGTCTACTTCAATGTTCTAGGGTGAACTAGAGCGGTTCTTGAAACGTTTCTTTTACATACGTGTTTCTTGGAAGAATTCTCCGTCATATGTGTCTGGGTTAATGTGAGGTTCGTAATCCTCTTCATTGAGGGTAGGTGGTCTAAAATGTGGTGGCACTTCATAAACGACATCCCAACCTTTGAGATTTGGATCAGTTTGGCAGGCCCACGGTAGATAAAAAACTTGTGTCGCCTTTTGAGCCATAATATAGACATCGGGAACATCTAAGTGGGTGTTTTGGTTGATTTCGACTAGTCCTATATGTTCATGAGTCCTTCTAGTCTCCCTCGGCTCAAACCACTAACATTTGAAGACTACGACGGTCGGTGGGTTTTCACCATAGAATAGAAGTTCATAATTTGTTTCAACTCTTCCATAATACTCGGTGTCTCCTTCGCTGAAAGGAGAGACAGAACAATTTGTAGTCTTTAGGTCAGACATAGATAGCTCTTTGCCAAAGGTACGAAAGTGATACCCGTTGATGTTGTATTTGTCAAATGAACGGACCTTATAGTCAAAACTATTAGCGACTTGTCTCAACTCGAAGTCCATAGACTCTGCATTAGCCTACAAGTATAATACGAAAGAATGGATGCATTATCCGCAAATTAGACCAAGAAATCAAATCGGCCCTTAATGGTAATTAATTACCCTTTGGTTGAACCAAGAGATGAAACCGGGATAGTCGCCTCCATGCTTTGTGAGAAGCTCATACTCTTCGACGGAATCCTTTTCGATGAACGCTCCATCCGAGAATTCAGCAACGTATCGACTATATCAAATATCCGGGAATAAGAGTAGTTCAAAGAAATTAGAAGTTGCAGAATAATAAATTACCAAGAACTTACTCGATGTACGGCCGCACTTCTGTGAGGTTGGTGAAGATATACAATGAAATGGTCCGCCATTCTTCGACATCCAACGATTTCCCTTTAAAAGCACCGGATGGTGTGAGCTTACCTTTGAATAGGCTGAGGTTGGATCGAACTTTTTTTGGATCACCATCATTGTACCGAGGCTTCGGGTTATGCAAATGATGATTTTTGGCTTCGTAGTGTGCTATCACGAAGTTTTCCGCCTCCTCAGTAATGAATGCCTCGGCCATCGATGCTTCAATTCTACGTTTATTTTTACACTTAGCTCGAAGCGTCTTCTGCATCCTCTCTATTGAGTAGCACCATCGATTTTGAACGCCCCCCCCCATTCTTGCCTCGGTCGGGAGATACAAAATCAAATGTTGCATTGGATTAAAGAAGCCCGGTGGAAAGGTCTTTTCTAATTTGCAAATCAACTCCGGCGCCAACTCTTCCATTTCATCTAGCACGCGAGGCGATAGTTATTTCGCACAAAGAGAACGGAAGAAATAGCTCAGCTCTTCGAGTACTAGCCATTCATCCTCAGGGATAAAGCCACGCAACATCACCGGCATTACCCGCTCAATCCATATGTGCCAATCATGACTCTTGAGACCAAATATTTTCTATTTCTCAAGACTCACTCCCCTCTTTAGATTCGCAGCATACCCATCGGGGAACATCAACCGCATTTTCACCCACAATAGCATTTCTCTCATAGCTGGCCTTTCAAGATTGAACCATGCCTTTGGCTTCGCTATGCTTTGCTTTCCTTTCTGTTGTTGCAAGTTTTGCAACGGTCTATCACATAGAGCCTCCAGGTCGATTCTAGCCTTAGGATTATCTTTTGACTTCCCCTCTATGCCGAACAATGTACCGAAAATGGCCTCCGCAATATTCTTTTCAGTGTGCATCACGTTGATGTTGTGTGGGCAAAGGAGGTCCTTGAAGTAAGGCAGATCCCATAAGCATGACTTGTAAGTCCAGGCGTGATCCGTATTATATCCTTTGACGTATCATGGACGCAAAGGATCAGGCTCGAGAGCGTTTAACTGATCAAGGGTCTGTTGGCCTGTCAACGCAGCTGGTGCAGTTGTTTTTGACAACTCTACCTTTGATGAAATTCTTCTTGTCTTTTCTGAACTTATGGTCAGGATCCAGGAATTGTCTATGCATGTCGAAGCAAGAATACTTGCGACCAGCCTACAGCCAACGGAAGTGAAGATCTGCCTTGCATGTGGTGCACGGGAACCTTCCATGCACACACCAGCCAGCGAATAGCGCAAACGCCGGATAATCATGCGTCGAGTACATGTACCACACATGCATTTTGAAATTTGTTTTGGTAGCCGCGTCGTAGATCTTGATCCCATTATTCCAGGATTCTTGCAACTCATCCTTAAGCGGCTGCATGTACACATTCATATTCTTCCCCGGATAGTTGGGCCCTGGAATTATCAACGTCAGGAAAATGTTCTTTCTTTTCATAATCTCTCTCGGTGGCAAATTTAGTGGAATGACAAATACAGGCCAACAACTGTATTGTCCTGCTATCATACCATACACATTGAACCCATCCGTGCTGATGGCAACTCTAGGTTGCCTTGGATCTTCCGATTTATCCTTATGTAGTGCATCGAAGTGCCTCCACGCAAAACCATCTAAAGTGTGTACCAGCATCTTGTTCCCATCCGCATCTAGTTCGGTTATTTTGCACAATTTGTGCCATGTCATTTGTCTGGCCGTCTCTTCGACCATGAAAATACGTTGAAGTCTTCGTAAGATTGGCAGATACCGAAGAACACTAATGGGGATTTTGGTCTGATTCTTCTCGCCCATACCGTCGTCTACCACAATATACCTGGAAGAATTGCAAATGAGGCAATAGTTCAAGGCCGCATACTCAAGCCTAAATAAGGCACATCCATTCTCACAGCCATGTATCTTCTCATAGGACATCTTAAGTACACGGAGGATTTTCTCTGACTGGTACAGGTTTGCAGGCAGTACATGGCCTTCGGGTAGAAATCGTCCAAATATCATCATCATCGCGTCGTAGCATTCTCTGCCTAGGTTGAATTGAGCCTTCAGAGCCTTTACTTGCGCGATAGCATCCAACTGACAAAGCTCAGTCTGCTCGTGGAGAGGACGTTTTGAAGACTCCAATATATAATAGAAGGCCTTTGCAGATTCCTCCATCTCATCGTCCGAATCCCGAGCATCATCAAAGTCTTGCACCATGTCTTCAATCCTCGTACCATGCTCGTCGGTGCGACGACGAATCACCTCAGCTCTGGCACGTTGGTCAGACTCACCATGAAAAGTACACACCGTATAATTAGGCGTAAAACCCCACTTGTACAGGTGTTTACCCATTTCAAACTTTCTCTGCTTTTTCCAGTTGTCGCAGTTGGGACAGGGGCACCATGTTTTTTGTTGGCCATTTGCAAATGAGGCTCTCACAAACCCCCTGGTTTTTCTTAACCATTCATGGGTCATGTCTTTCTGACTAGGGTGATCAGTGTACATCCAAGCACGATCACTCATGTTGCCTAGCTACCTATGGGGGCACAAGAAATAAGTATATAATTCATCATCTATATTCATACGCTAATGAAGTTTGTCAGTTTTATAACGTCCATGCAACCTACATGCTAATAGGTAAAGATAGGTCCTAATCCCACCCGAGTATGTGTAGATTGGGTTCGTTTTCCCATGCTCTGCTCTAGATGCGACGCAGAATTTCGACAGCACCTCCCCGCTATTCTCCTGATACACGTCTTGGCAATAAGCAGAGAGGATGTGTACCCGGAGAACAACACGGAGGCACTGACGAAATTCTGCATCGGATCCAGAGCACAACATACGGGAAAACAAACCCAATCTACACATACTCGGGCTGTCCATGGATAATGTTGGACAATTCCAAAGGATGGCGGTTATAAATATGCAAAGAAATGCATATTTATAGATGTCACCCTTTTGAACGGGAGATGCATAGTGGTCACGCATACTCATGATTGAAGAAACCTATAGCTAGTAAGTTTCATCGGCACGAAGACCGGGACAGAGCAAATTAAGGGGGTAGGAGGAGAAGTCATTTGTGCTCACCAACAAACACAAGGGCGGAGCTCATCCAATGCACGTGGAGGTCGTCGAACAAATGCACATTGAAATTCACACGATCAACACAAATATGATGTTTTTATAATTAACATAATCGGAAAATATGTGACCTAACTCATAATTTACAAAACTATGACCCCGTGGGCCTCTAGAAGGCCGAAAAGCACCTTCTCGTTCAACAGTAAGTAGAAGAGGTGTCGGGGGTTGGGGCTTAGTGGCGTTGAGGGTTGGTGGTGTCAGGTGTCGATGGTCGGGAGTCGGGTTAAATGCGTCGATGTTCGGGGGTCAGTGTCGTCGGGGGTCGAGGGTCACTAGCGTCGGGGGTTGGGGTATTTTCGATCAACAAGAGGCCAAAGAGGTGTCGGGGGCCCGGGGTTGGGGGTTATTGGCGTCGGGGGTCGGGGGTAGGGGGTCGGGGGTCGAGGGTTAGTGGCGTCGGTGGTCGGGGGTCGGGGGTCAGTGGTGTAGGGCGTCAGGGGTCGGGAGTTGGGGGTCGGGGGTCGGTGGTCAGTGGTGTCGGGCGTCGGGAGTCGGGGATCAGTGGTGTTGGGGGTCGGGAGTCGGGTGTCAGTGGCGTCGGGGGTCGGGGGTCGAGGGTCGGGGGTTGGTGGAGTCGGGCATCAGGGGTTGGTGGCGTCGGGCGTCGGGGGTCGGGAGTCGGGTGTCGGGGGTCGGGGGTCAGTCGTGTCGGGTGTCGGGGGTCGGGAGTCGGGGGTCGGGGCTCGAGGGTCGGGGGTTGGTGGCGTTGGGCGTCGGGGGTTGGCGGCGTCGGGCGTCGGGGGTCGTGGGCAGGGGGTCGGGGTCCTTTTCTTTCTTCTTCTCCGCTGTCCTCTTTTTCTTCTTCTTCTTCTTCTTCTTCTTCTTCTTCTTCTTTCTCCTCCTCCTCCTCCTCCTCTTCTAACATTAACCTAATTAACACTAAAGTAATAGTAACCTAATTAACCTAAACTAACAATAACCTAATTCACATTAAACTAATAGTAACCTAATTAACCTAAACTAACATTAACCTAATTAACAGTGACAGTAACCTAAACTAACAGATGCAATGAAATGAAAAAAAAGAAGAAAATGAACTCACCAGGGAGGAGGTGTGGTGGTGGGGGAGGAGGGCCACGGGGAGGGGGTCGCCGCGGGGAGGGGTTGCCTCGGGGAGGGGCCGGGGTGGCCGCGGGGAGGGGGTGGCCGCGGGTAGTGGCCGGGGTGGCCGCGGGGAGGGGAGCGCCGCGGGGAGGGGGTCGCCGGTGTGAGCGAGGCGGGGCGGCGGTGGGGGCGAGTGACAGTGAGCGCGAGGGAGAGAGAGAGATAGTGTGGGGGGAGAGAGAGACAGTGAGCGCGAGGGGGAGTAGACGGTCGTTACACGGTCGGCCCCTTTGCTGTCCGCCCCCGACAGCAAGGGGCCCCACGGAAGAAGGCAAAGGACAAAAAATGGCAAAGTTAGCCTTCCATCGGACACGGCAAGCATGGGACCCACCCGTCCTCTTTGCCCTGTGCCCTGGGTCTCTTTGACGTCCGCTGGCAGACGGCAAAGGGCCGACACATGGCAAATAGTATTTTTGCCATCAGTCAGCCCTTTGCCGTCCACCTTGTGTCAACTGACGGCAAAGAGGTTCTTTGCCATCAGCCAGCAGACGGCAAAGACCTGGCTGACGGCAAAAAACTGGATTCCAATAGTGAGGGTATGCATATGATGTGATATGGCCAAAGACATGGTGTGATATATTGGATGTATGAGATGATCATGTTGTAATAGTTAAATATCGACTTGCATGTCGATGGTACGGCAACCGACAGGAGCCATAGGGTTGTCTTTAAAACTAACGTTTGTGCTTGCACATGTGTTTACTATGTTGCTAGGTTGTAGCTTTAGTAGTAATAGCATAGATATCACAACAACTTCGATGGCGGCACGATGATGGAGATCATTGTATGGCACCGGTGACAATGAAGATCATGCCGGTGCTTTGGTGATGGAGATCAAGAAGCACAAGATCATGGCCATATCATGTCACTTATGAATTGCATGTGATGTTAATCCTTTTCTGCACCTTATCTTGCTTGGAACGATGGTAGCACTATAAGGTGTTCCCTCGCTAAAATTTCAAGGTAAAATTGTGTTCTCCCTGACAGTGCACGGTTGCTACAGTTCGTCGTTTCGAGACACCATGTGATGATTGGGTGTGGTAGACTCAACGTTCACATACAACGGGTGCAAAACAGTCGCACACGAGGAACACGCGGCTTAAACTTGACGAGCCTAGCATGTACAAACATGGCCTCGGAACACAAGAGACCGAAAGTTCGAGCATGAATCATATACTTGGATATGATCAACATGGAGATGTTCACCACTGAAACTATACTCAACTCACGTGATGATCGGATTTGAGATAGTGGATTTGGATCATGCGCCACTCGAATGACTAGAGGGATGTCTATTTGAGTGGGAGTTCTTATGTAATATGATTGATCAAACTAACTATCATGAACACAGTCAAAAGGTCTTTGCAGATTACGTTGTAGCTTGCGCGGTAGCTCTACTATTTTTATACGATCCTAGAGAAAATTTAGTTGAAAAATGATAGTAGCAACTTCGCGTAATGAGTCCGTGAAATGAGGATTGTCCTCATTGCTGCGTAGAAGGATTATGTCCGTAATGCACCACTCGGTGTGCTGCACCTCGAGTGTCGTCTATGGATGTTGCGATCATCTGACATAAACGTTTTGATGACTACGTGATAGTTCAGTGTGTAATACTTAACGACTTAGAATTGAGGCGCTGAAAACGTTTTTAACGTCACGGAACATAAGAGATATTCTAAGAGATGAAATTGGGATTTCGTGCTTGTGCCCTTGTTGAGAGGTATGAGACCTGCGACAAGATTCTTTGTAGACAAAGTAAAAGGAGAAAACCTCAATCGTTGAGCATGTGCTCAGATTGTCTAAGTGCAACAGTCGCTTGAATCAAGTGGGAGTTGATCTTCCAGATGAGATAGTGATGGTTCTCCAAAGTCACTGCCACCAAGCTGCTAAGAGCTTAGTGATGAACTATAACATATCAAGGATAGATATGATGATCCTTGAGCGATTCGCAATGTTTGACACTTCGAAAGTAGAAATCAAGTAGGAGCATCAATTGTTGATGGTTAGTAAAACCACTAGTTTCAACAAGGGCAAGGGCTAGAAGGGGTACTTCATGAAACGGCAAACCAGTTGTTGCTCTAATGAAGAAACCCAAGGTTGAACCCAAACCCGAGACTAAGTGCTTGTGTTATGATGGGAACGGTCACTGAGGCGGAACTACCCTATATACTTGATAGATAAGAGGGGTGGCAAAGTCTACTAAAGTATATTGGATATACCTGATATTGATGTCTACCTTACTAGTATTCCTAGTAGCACCAGGGTATTAGATACCGGTTCAGTTGCTAAGTGTTAGTAACACAAAGTTATTGCTATGGATTAAAAGGATACTAGCAAGGGTGAGGTGACGATGTGTGTTGGAAGTAATTCTAATGTTGATGTGATCAAACATCGCACGCTCCCTCCACCATCAGGATTGGTGTTAAACCTGAACAATTGTTATTTGGTGTTTGCGTTGAGCATGAACACGATTGGATCGTGTTTATTGCAATACGATTATTCATTTCCAGAGAATAATGGTTATTCTATTTGCTTGAATAATTACCTTCAATGATTTATTGAATCTCGATCGTAGTGATACACATGTTCATAATCTTAATGCCAATAGATACAAAGTAGTAATGATACTCCCAGTTACTTGTGGCACTGCCACTTGAGTCATGTCGGTGAAAAATGCATGAAGAAGCTCCATGCTGATGGATCTTTGTACTCACTCATTTTTGAAACGTTTGAGGCATGCAAACCATACCTATTGGTATAAACGCATGAAGAAACTCCATGCAAATGGATCATTTGGACTAACTTGATTTTGAATCATTTGAGACATGCAAATCATACCACATGGGCAAGATGACTGAAGGCCTCGTTTCCCACTGAGATGGAACAAGAAAGTAACTTGTTGGAAGTAATACATTTTTTATGTGTGCAATCCAATGAGTGCTGAGGCATGTAGTGGATATCGTTATGTTCTTACTTCACTGACGATTTCAGTAGATATAGGTGTTGGAAATATGCCCTAGAGGTAATAATAAAATGGTTATTATCATATTTCCTTGTTCATGATAATCGTCTATTGTTCATGCTATAATTGTATTAATAGGAAACAGTGATACATGTGTGAATAATTAGATCACAATGTGTCCCTAGCAAGCCTCTAGTTGGCTAGCTCGTTAGTCAATAGATGATCATGGTTTCCTGGTCATAGGCATTAGATGTCATTGATAACGGGATCACATCAGTGGGAGAATGATGTGATGGACAAGACCCAATCCTAAGCATAGCACTAGATCGTATTGTTCGTATGCTAAAGATTTTCCAATGTCAAGTATATTTTCCTTCGACCGTGAGATTGTGCAACTCCCGGATACCGTAGGAGTGCTTTGGGTGTATCAAACGTCACAACGTAACTGGGTGACTATAAAGGTGCACTACGGATATCTTTGAAAGTGTTTGTTGGGTTGGTACGAATCGAGATCGGGATTTGTCACTCCATGTGATCGAGAGGTATCTCTGGGCCCACTCAGTAGAACATCATCATGAGCTCAATGTGACTAAGGAGTTAGTCACATGATGATGTGCTACGGAACGAGTAAAGAGACTTACCGGTAATGAGATTTAACAAGGTATAGGTATACCGACGATCGAATCTCGGGCAAGTTCTATACCGACAGACAAAGGGAATTGTATACGGGATTGATTGAATCCTTGACATCGTGGTTCATCCGATGAGATCATCGTGGAGCAATTGGGAGCCACCATCGGTATCCAGACCCTAGTGATGGTTATTGGCCGAAGAGGTGTGTCGGTCATGTCTACCTGTCTCCCGAACCCGTAGGGTCTACACACTTAGGGAATTGTTATACGAGGTTATCGAAAGTTGTTCGGAGTCCCAGATGAGATCCCGGACGTCACGAGGAGCTCCGGAATGGTCAGGAGGCAAAGATTGATATATAGGACGGATGGTTTCGGGCACCGGAAGTGTTTTGGGCGTCACCGGTAATGTACCGGGACCACGAGGACCTCCGGAGGTGGCCCCGAGGGTCCACAGAAAGGGGGCAACGACCCCGGGAGGCTAGACGGGCCAAGTGGGGAAGGGAACCAGCCCCTAGGTGGGCTGGTGCGCCCCCACCCAGCCCATGCGCACCAGAGAGGGAGGGAGGGGGAACCCTAGGCGCTGGGGAGGCCCAAGGCCCACCTAGGGCGCCCCCCCTTTTTCCCTACCCTGGCCGCCACCCCTCTCCCATCTGGTGGCTGTCGCACCACCTAGGTGGGAACCCTAGGGGTGGTGCACCCCCCTCCCCTCCCCCTATATATAGTTGTGGTTTTGGGGCTGTTTCGACACGGTTTTCTCTCTCTCTCTCGGCGCAGCCCTGCCCTTCTTCCTCCTCCTCTCTGCCGGTGCTTGGCGAATCCCTGCCGGGAGACCTCGTCTCTCCATCAACACCACGCCGTCGGGCTGCTGGAGTTCTTCCCCAACCTCTCCCTCCTCCTTGCTGGATCAAGGTGCGGGAGACGTCACCGGGCTGCACGTGTGTTGAACGTGGAGGTGCCGTAGTTCGGCACTAGATCGGAATCACACCGCGATCTGAATCTCCGCGAGTACGACTCCATCAACCGCATTCTAGTAACGCTTCCACTTAGCGATCTTCAAAGGTATGAACATGCACTTACCCCTCTCTCGTTGCTGGTCTCTCCATAAAAAGATCTGAATATGGCATAGGAAAATTGTGAATTTATGCTACGTTACACAACAGTGGCATCCGAGCCAGGTTTTCTATGCGTAGATTCTATGCACGAGTAGAACACAAAAGGTTGTGGGCGATGATTTGTCAATTGCTTACCGCTACTAGTCTTATTCTTTTCCGGCGGTATTGTGGGATGAGGCGGCCCGGACCGACTTTACACGTAAGCTTACGTGTGACTGGTTCCACCGACAGACATGCACACCGTGCATAAAGGTGGCTAGCGAGTGTCTGTCTGTCCTACTCTAGTCGGATTGGATTTGATGAAAAGGATCCTTATGAAGGGTAAATAGCTTTGGCATATCATCGTTGTGGCTGTAACGTAGGTAAGAAAGCATTCTTGCTAGAAACCCAAATCAGCCACGTAAAACTTGCAACAACAATTAGAGGACGTCTAACTTGTTTTTGCAGGGTTTGACATGTGATGTGATATGGCCAAAGTTGTGATGTTGCATGTATGATGTATGAGATGATCATGTTATTGTAATAGGTTTCACGACTTGCATGTCGATGAGTATGACAACCGACAGGAGCCATAGGAGTTGTCTAAATTTATTGTATGAGATGCAACGCCATGTGCTTACTACTTTTACTTCATTGCTAACGGTTAGATTTAGTAGTAGTGATAGTAGTAGTTGGCGTGACGACTTCACGGAGACACGATGATGGAGTTCATGGTGTCACGCCGGTGACGATGATGATGATGGGATGCCTGAAGATGGAGATCGAAAGAGCAAAGATGATAATAGCCATATCATGTCACTATATGATTGCATTGTGTTGTTTATCATGTTTTTCATCTTATTTCTTAGAACGACGGTAGCATAATAAGATGATCCCTCTCAAAATTTCAAGAACGTATTCCCCTAAGTGTGCACCGTTGCGAAGGATCGTTGTCTCGAAGCACCACGTGATGATCGGGTGTGATAGATTCTAACGTTCGCATACAACGGGTGTAAGCCAGATTTACACACGTGAAACACCTAGGTTGACTCAAGGAGCTTAGCATGTACAGACATGACCTCGAATACAAGAGACCGAAAGGTCAATCATGAGTCGTATGGTTGAATACGGTCAGCATGAAGTTGCTCACCATGGTGACTAGTCCATCTCACGTGATGATTGGACACGGGTTAGTCAACATGGATCATGTATCACTTAGATGACTAGAGGGATGTCGATTTAAGTGGGTGTTCTTACTTAATTTGATTAAATGAACTTAATTGTCATGAACTTTGTCTAAAAGTTGTATTTATAAATAATGTAGATGGCCAACGTCAACCTCAATTTCAACGCATTCCTAGAGAAAAACAAGCTGAAAGACGATGGTAGCAACTGTGCGGACTCGGTTCGCAACTTGAAGCTCATCCTTGAAGCAGCTAAAAAGGCTTATGTCCTTGATGCGCTGCTAGGTGACCCTCCCGCTCCCGCAGCAGCCCAGGACATTCTGAACGTCTGGCAAACGCAAAGTGATGACTACTCTCTGGTTAGGTGTGGCATGTTATACAGTTTAGAAACGGGGCTCCAAAGGCGTTTTGAGCAACACGGTGCATATGAGATGTTCCAAGAGCTGAAGTTAGTTTTTCAAGCTCATGCCCGTGTCGAGAGATATGAAGTCTCCGACAAGTTCTTTAGCTGTAAGATGGAGGAGAACAGTTCTGTTAGTGAGCACATACTCAAAATGTCTGGGTTACACGGTCGTCTGACTTCACTTGGAGTCGAATTTCCACATGATGCTATAATTGACAGAATCCTCCAATCTCTCCCACCAAGCTACAAAGGCTTTGTGCTTAACTACAACATGCAAGGGATGGAGAAAACCATTCCCGAGTTGTACGCGATGCTCAAGTCTGCAGAAGTAGAAATGAAGAAAGAGCATCAAGTGTTGATGGTCAACAAGACCACTAGTTTCAAGAAGGGCAAGGGTAAGAAGAACTTCAAGAAAGACGGCAAAGCCGTTGCCGCGCCCGGTAAGCCAGATACCGGTAAGAAGAAAAAGAATGGACCCAAGCCTGAGACTGAGTGCTTCTATTGCAAGGGAAAGGGTCACTGGAAGCGGAACTGCCCCAACTACTTAGCGGACAAGAAGGCCGGCAACGTTAAAGGTATATGTGATATACATGTTATTGGTGTGTACCTTACCAGCGCTCGTAGTAGCTCTTGGTTATTTGATATTGGTGCTGTTGCTCACATTTGCAACTCAAAGCAGGAACTGCGGAATAAGCGGAGACTGGGAAAGGACAAGGTGACGATGCGCGTCGGGAATGGCTCCAAGGTCGATGTGATCGCCGTCGACACGTTACCTCTACATCTACCATCGGGATTAGTTTTAAACCTTACTAATTGTTATTTAGTACCAGCTTTAAGCATGAACATTGTATCAGGGTCTTGCTTAATGCGAGACGGCTACTCATTTAAGTCAGAGAATAATGGTTGTTCTATTTATGAGTGATATGTTTTATGGTCATGCTCCGCTGGTGAATGGTTTATTGTTGATGAATCACGATCGTGATGTTACCAATATTCATAGTGTGAGTACCAAAAGATATAAAGTTGATAATGAATGTCCCACATACTTGTGGCACTGCCGCCTTGGTGATATAGGCGTTAAGCGCATGAAGAAGCTCCATACTGATGGGCTATTAGAGTCTCTTGATTTTGAATCATTTGACACATGCGATCCGTGCCTCATGGGCAAGATGACTAAGACTCCATTCTCAGGAATAATGGAGAGAGCAACCGACTTATTGGAAATAATACATACTAATGTGTGTGGTCAAATGAATGTTGAAGCTCGCGGTGGCTATCGTTATGTTCTCACTCTCACCGATGATTTGAGTAGGTATGGGAATATCTACTTGATGAAGCACAAATCTGAGACATTTGAAAAGTTCAAGGATTTCAGAGTGAGGTCGAGAATCAACATGACAGAAAAATTAAGTGTCTACGATCTGATCGTGGAGGAGAATATTTGAGTCATGAGTTTGGCACACACCTAAGGAAGTGTGGAATCGTTTCACAACAGACGCCGCCTGGCACACCGCAATGCAACGGAGTGTCTGAATGTCGTAATCGCACTTTATTACATATGGTACGATCTATGATGTCTCTTACCGACTTACCGCTATCATTTTGGGGATACGCATTAGAAACTGCAACATTCACTTTAAATAGGGCACTGTTTAAATCCGTTGAGACGACACCGTATGAACTATGGTTTGGCAAGAAACCTAAGTTGTCGTTTCTTAAAGTTTGGGGCTGCGATGCTTATGTGAAGAAATTTCAACCAGAAAAGCTCGAACCCAAAGCGGAGAAATGCGTATTCATAGGATACCCTAAGGAAACTATTGGGTATACCTTCTATCTTAGATCTGAAGGTAAAACCTTTGTTGCCAAGAACGGATCCTTTCTAGAGAAAGAGTTTGTCTCGAAAGAAGTAAGTGGGAGGAAGGTAGAACTTGATGTGGTTATTACACCCCCTCTCGAACAGGATAGTAGCGCAGCGCGGGAAGTTGTTCATGTGGCGCCTACACCAACTGAAGAGGAAGTTAATGATAATGATCATGAAGCTTCGGATCAAGTTACTACTGAACCGCGAAGGTCCACAAGGGCGCGCTCCGCACCAGAGTGGTACTGCAACCCTGTGATGGAAATCTTGTTGTTAGACAACGGTGAACCTTCGAACTATGAAGAAGAGATGGCGGGCCCGGATTCAAACAAATGGCTTGAAGCTATGAAATCCGAGATAGGATCCATGTATGAGAACAAAGTATGGACTTTGGTGGACTTGCCCGATGACCGGCGAGCCATAGAAAATAAATGGATCTTCAAGAAGAAGACTGATGCAAACGGTAATGTAACCGTTTATAAAGCTCGACTTGTCGCCAAGGGTTTTCGACAAATTCAAGGAGTTGACTAAGAAGAGACTTTCTCTCCCGTAGAAAAGCTAAAATCAGTCCGAATCATGTTAGCAATTGCCGCCTTTTATGATTATGAAATTTGGCAAATGGACGTCAAAACAGCGTTCCTTAACGGGAACCTTAAGGAAGAGTTGTATATGATGCAACCAGAAGGTTTTGTCAACCCTAAGGGTGCTAACAAAGTGCGCAAGCTCCAGCGCTCCATCTATGGGCTGGTGCAAGCATCTCGGAGTTGGAACATTCGCTTTAATGAGGTGATTAAAGCGGTTGGGTTCATACAGGTTTACGGAGAAGCCTGTCTATACAAGAAAGTGAGTGGGAGCTCTGTAGCTTTCCTCATACTGTATGTGGATGACATATTATTGATGGGGAAAAATATAGAGATATTGGAGAGCATAAAGGCCTATTTGAACAAGAGTTTTTCAATGAAGGACCTTGGAGAAGCTGCATACATAATAGGCATCAAGATCTATAGAGATACATCGAGACGCCTCATAGGTCTTTCGCAAAGTACATACCTTGACAAGATATTGAGAAGTTCAATATGGAAAACTCAAAGAAAGGGTTCTTGCCAGTTTTGCAAGGTATGAGATTGAGTAAGACTCAGTCGCCGACCACGGTAGGAGATAGAGAGATGATGAGTTATGTCCCCTACGCTTCAGCCGTAGGCTCTCTTATATACGCCATGCTGTGTACCAGACCTGATATAAACCTTGCCATATGTTTGGTAGGGAGGTACCATAGTGATCCCGGTATGGAACACTGGACAGCGGTCAAGAATATCCTTAAGTACCTGAAAAGGACTAAGGAAATGTTTATCGTTTATGGAGGTGACGAAGAGCTCGTCGTAAAGCGTTACGTCGACGCTAGCTTCGACAAAAATCCGGATGACTCTAAGTCACAGACCGGATACGTATATGTTTTGAATGGTGGGGCAGTGAGCTAGTGCAGCAGCAAGCAAGAAGTCGTGGCGGCATCTACATGTGAAGCGGAGTACATAGCTGCTTCAGAAGCGGCTCATGAAAGAATTTGGATGAAGGAGCACATCACCGACCTTGGAGTGGTTCCAAGCGCGTCGGGTCCAATGACACTCTTCTGTGATAACACTTGGGCCATTGCCATAGCCAAGGAGCCCAGGTTTCACCGGAAGACGAAGCACATCAAACGCGGATTCAACTCCATCCAGGACCATGTCCAGAGTGGAGTGATAGATATTTGTAAAGTACACACGGATCTGAATGTTGAAGACCCGTTGACTAAACCTCTTCCATGAGGAAAACATGATCAACACCATAATGCTATGGGTGTTCGATACATCACAATGTAACTAGATTATTGACTCTAGTGAAAGTGGGAGACTGTTGGAAATATGCCCTAGAGGCAATAATAAAATGTTTATTATCATATTTCCTTCATGATAATCGTCTATTGTTCATGCTATAATTGTATTAACAGGAAACAGTGATACATGTGTGAATAAATAGATCACAATGTGTCCCTAGCAAGCCTCTAGTTGGCTAGCTCGTTAGTCAATAGTTGATCATGGTTTCCTGGTCATGGGCATTAGATGTCATTGATAACGGGATCACATCATTGGGAGAATGCTGCGATGGACAAGACCCAATCCTAAGCATAGCACTATATCTTATTGTTCGTATGCTAAAGCTTTTCCAATGTCGAGTATCTCTTCCTTCGACCGTGAGATTGTGTAACTCCCGGATACTGTAGGAGTGCTTTGGGTGTATCAAACGTCACAACGTAACAAGGTGACTATAAAGGTGCACTACGGGTATCTCTGGAAGTGTGTGTTGGGTTGGTACGAATCGAGATCGGGATTTGTCACTCCGTGTGCCGAAGAGGTATCTCTGGGCCCACTCGGTAGAACATCATCATGAGCTCAATGTGACTAAGGAGTTAGTCGCACGATGACATGCTACGGAACGAGAAAAGAGACTTGCCGGTAACGAGATTGAACAAGGTATAGGTATACCAACGATCGAATCTCGGGCAAGTTCTATACCGACAGACAAAGGGAATTGTATACGGGATTGATTGAATCCTTGACATCTTGGTTCATCCGATGAGATCATCGTGGAGCAAGTGGGAGCCACCATGGGTATCCTGACCCCGCTGATGGTTATTGGTTGGAGAGGTGTCTCGGTCATGTCTACCTGTCTCCCGAACCCGTAGGGTCTACACACTTAAGGTTCGATGACGCTAGGGTTATAGGGAATTGTGATACAATTTTATCGGAAGTTGTTCGGAGTCCCGGATGAGATCCCGAACGTCACGAGGAGCTCCGGAATGGTTCGGAGGTAAAGATTGATATATAGGACGGATGGTTTCGGACACCGGAAGTGTTTCGGGGGTCACCGGTAACGTACCGGGACCACCGAAAGGGGGCAATGATCCCGGGAGGCTAGATGGGCCATGTGGGGAAGAGAACCAGCCCCTAGGTGGGCTGGTGCACCTCCCACCCAGCACATGCGCACCAGAGAGGGTGGGAGGGGGAACCCTAGGCGCAGGGGAGGACCAAGGCCCACCTAGGGCGTGCCCCCCCTTTTTCCCAGCCTTGGCCGCCGCCCCCTCTCCCATCTGGTGGCTGCCGCACCACCTAGGGGGGAACCCTAGAGGTGGCGCACCCCCCTCCCCACCCCCTATATATAGTTGAGGTTTCGGGGCTGTTTCGACACGGATTTCTCTCTCTCTCTCTCGGCGCAGCCCTGCCCTTCTTCCTCCTCCTCTCTACCGGTGCTTGGCGAAGCCCTACCGGGAGACCTCGTCTCTCCATCGACACCACGCCGTCGTGCTGCTGGAGTTCTTCCCCATCCTCTCCCTCCTCCTTGTTGGATCAAGGTCCGGGAGACGTCACCGGGCTGCATGTGTGTTGAACGCGGAGGTGCCGTAGTTCGACACTAGATCGGAATCACACCGCGATCTGAATCGCCACGAGTACGACTCCATCAACCGCGTTCTAGTTACGCTTCCGCTTAGCGATCTTCAAAGGTATGAAGATGCACTCACCCCTCTCTCGTTGCTGGTCTCTCCATAGGAAGATCTGAATATGGCGTAGGAAAATTTTGAATTTATGCTACGTTACCCAACAATAGGAGTATTTACTTAATGAATCACAAGTCTGAAATATTGAAAAGTTCAGATCTATTTCAGAGTTGAGATCATCGTGACAAGAGGATAAACTATCTACGATATGAATATATAGATGAATATCTGAGTTGCGAGTTTTGGTACACAGTTAAGACAATGTGGAAATTGTTTCGTAATTCATGCCACCTAGAACACCATAGTGTGATGGTGTGTCCAAACGTCATAGTCGCGCCCTATTTGATATGGTGCATACTATGATCTCTCTTATGGAATTACCACTATCGTTTATGGGTTATGCATTAGAGACAACCACATTCACTTTAAAAAGGGCACCACGTATTTCAATTGAGATGACACGGTATGAACTATGGTTTGAAAAAGTTTCAGTGTGATAAGCTTGAACCCAAAGAGGATAAATGCATCTTCATAGGATATCCAAAACAGTTGGGTACATCTCCTATCTCAGATCAGGAAGCAAAGTGTTTGTTTACAGAAACGCGTCCTTTATCGAGGAATGGTTTCTCTGGAAAGAATTGAGTGGGAGGGTGGTGGAACTTGATAAGGTTATTGAACCATGACTTCAACCAGTGTGTAGTAGGGCGCAGGAAGTTGTTCCTGTGGCGCCTACACCAATTGAAGTGGAAACTGATGATGGTGATCATTAAGCTTCGGATCAAGTTACTACAAACCTCGTAGGTCGACAAGGTCGCGTACTACTACAGAGTGGTACGGTAACCCTGTCTTGGAGCTCATGTTGTTGAAACAACAATGAACCTACGAGCTATGGAGAAGCGATGGTAGGCCCGGATTCTGACAAATGGCTGGAGGCCCTGAAATCCGTGAGAGCATCCGTGTACAAAACAAAGTGTAGACTTTGGAAGAACTACTTGTTGGTCGTAAAATTATTAAGTACAGATGGATCTTTAAAAGGAAGACAAACGATGATGGTGAAAAGTCACCATTAAGAAAAGCTCAACTTAACGCAAAGATGTTTCCGACAAGTTCAAAGAGTTGACTATGATGAGACTTTCTCACTCGTAGCGAGGCTAAAGGTCTGTTGGAAGTATGTTAGCAGTTGCTGCATTATTTATGAAATATTGCACATAGGATGTACAAACATTGTTTCCTCGACGGTTTCCTTGAGGAAAGGTTGTATGTGATACAACGAGAATGTTTTGTCGATTCTCAGGATGCTAACAAGTATGCAAGCTCCAGCGATCCTTCTATGGACTGTTGCAAGTAACTAATGGACTAAGGAATTTTTCTCGAGTATGTAGGTGATTAAAGAGTTCGTCGTAAAGGGTTATGTCGATGCAAGCTTTGACACTAATCTAAATAACTCTGAGTAGTAAACCGGATTCGTATAGTAGAGGAGTCATTTGAAATATTTCCAAATAGCATGTAGTAGCAGCATCCATAGGATGACATAAAGATTTTAAAGCACACACGGATCTGAAAAGGTTCAGAACCATTCAATAAAACCTCTCTCACAAGCAAGACATGATCGAACCCGAGAACTGTATGGGTATTAGATTCATTACAATCACATAGTGATGTGAACTAGATTATTGACTCTAGTGCAAGTGGGAGACTATTGGAAATATGCCCTAGAGCCAATAATAAATTAGTTATTATTATATTTCATTATTCTAATAATCATTTATTATCCATGCTAGAATTGTATTGATTGGAAACTCAAATACATGTGTGGATACATAGACAACACACTGTCCCTAGTGAGCCTCTAGTTGACTAGTTCATTGATCAAAGATGGTCAAGGTTTCGTGGCCATAGGCAAGTGTTGTCACTTGATAACGGGATCACATCATTGAATAATGATGTGATGGACAAGACCCAAACTATAAACGTAGCATATGATCATGTCAGTTTATTATTACTGTTTTCTGCATGTCAATGTATCTGTTCCTATCACCACAAGATCATGCAACTGTCGGACACCGGAGGAATACCTTGTGGGTTATCAAACATTGCAACGTAACTGGGTGAGTATAAAGGTGATCCACAGGTATCTCCAAAGGTGTCTGTTGGGTTGGCATGGCTCAAGACTAGGATTTGTCACTCCGTGTGACGGAGAGGTATCTCGGGGCCCACTCGATAATACAACATCACAACAAGCCTTGCAAGCAATGTGACTAAGGAGGTAGTTACGGGATCTTGTATTACGGAACGAGTAAAGAGACTTGCCGGTAACGAAATTGAACTAGGTATAGAGATACCGACGACCGAATCTCGGGAAAGTAACATACCAAAGGACAAAGGGAATAGTATACGGGATTATATGAATCCTTGACATAAAGGTTCAACTGATAGAGATCTTCACAGGATATGTAGGAACCAATATGGACATCCAGGTCCCGCTGTTGGTTATCAACCGGAGAGTGTCTCAGGTCATCTGTGCATAGTTCTCGAACCCGCAGGGTTTGCACACTTAAGGTTCGGTGACGTTTCGGTATAGTTGAGTTATATGTGTTGGTGACCGAAGTTTTGTTTGGAGTCCTGGATGAGATCTCGAACGTCATGATGGTTTCCGGAATGGTCCGGAAACGGAGATTGATATATAGGAAGTTGGTATTTGGATTCCGGAAGGTTTTCGGGCATTACTCGTAGTGTACCGGGAGTGACGAATGTGTTCCGGGGGCCCACTGGGTGTGCCCACCATGACCCAAGGGGTCCACGTGGGTTTATTGGATGTGAAATAAGGTATAATGTGCTGACAAAGTCAGCCAAGGAAAGCCCATGAGGAAAAAGTGGAAAATCAAAAAGAGGTGGGAAATTAAGGAAGGAGTCCTAATCCAGGTGGGATTGGAGGACGACTCCTCCCTTCCCCACTTCGGACGGACCAAGGAGGCCTTCCTTGGCGCGTCAAGGCTGCCCCTCCCCTCCTCCTATATATAGTAGAGGTTTAGGGCTTTTGAGACACAACTTTGCCACATGCTGCCCTCTCCTCTAAATCGTAGTTCTTCCTCTAGATCGGTTTTTTGCGGAGCTTGGGCGGAGCCCTGTAGGAATAGATCATCACCGTCACCGGCGCGCCGTCACGCTGCCGGAGAACTCATCTACTCCCCCATCTTTCTTGCTGGATCAAGAAGGTGGAGATTGTCATCGAGCTGTGATGTCCGTTCCGCACTTGATCGGGACGGATCGTGGGACGGATCGCGGGACGGTTCGTGGGACAGATCGTGGGACGGTTCATGGGATGTATTGTGAAGACGTACCACTACATCAACTGCGTTTAATGCTACCGGAATCACAAGCTTTAACACAAATTTTTTTTTTCTATATCACAATTACTTACGAGCATGACTCTAATATTACCATCTTCATATCTCAAAACTGTATGCAAGGAATCAAACTACTCATCATATTCAATGCACTTAATATGAAAGTTTTTATTATATCTCTCCTGGATGCCTATTATATGAGGACTAAATTCATAACCTAAACCAATTACCATCCTCTTTGAAGAACTCTAAAATTAATATACATGAGGTATGAGAGTTTAATAATTTGTATAAAACACAACACCGCCGTTCTCTAAAAGATATAAGTGAAGTACTAGAGCAACATTGCCTAGCTCAAAAGATATAAGTGAAGTACACAGAGTATTCTCATAAATTCACGATTTAGAATGTCTCTCTCTCAAAATATGTGTGCAGCAAGGATGATTGTGGCAAACTAAAAAGTAAAGACTCATATCATACAAGACGCTCCATGCAAAACACATATCATGTGGTGAATAAAAATATAGCCTCAAGTAAATTAACCGATGGATTGAAGATGAAAGAGTGGATGCCTTCCGGGGCATCCCCAAGCTTAGTCTCTCTGGTATCCTTGAATATGACTTGGGCTCTTTCCACTCCTTATTCCGTAGTCCATCAAATCTTCACCCAAAACATGAAAACTTCACAACACAAAACTCAACAGAAAACTCATGAGGTCCGTTAGTATAAGAAAAATAAATCACCACTTTAGGTATTGTTGTGAACTCATTCTTTATTTATTCTATATAATATTTACTGTATTCCAACTTCTCCATGGTTCATACCCCCCAATACAACCCATAGATTCATCAAAATAAGCAAACAACACAAAGAAAACAGAATCTGTCAAAAACAGGACAGTTTGTAGCAATCCGTTTACTTCAAATACTTCTGTAACTCCAAAAGTTCTGAAAAAAATAGGAAGATGTGAGAAGTTTGTAAGCCAATCTTTTGTAAAAAAACTCATATCAAAATCACGTTCCAGTGAATTTACAAAATTTCTGGCCTGAGAGCGAAAGTTTCTATTCTTCAGCAAAATCAACTTGCAAACACCGTAGACCATCCCAAAGGTCTTACTTGGCTCAAACACTAATGAAAACAAGAAAACACAATTATTACAGAGGTAATAATGTGTGCAGCACTCAAAAACAGAAGCAAAAAACAAAACAAACCAAACAAAACTGGGTTGCCTCCCAACAAGCGCTATTGTTTAATGCCCCTAGCTAGGATAATGCAATATATCTAGGTATTGTCATCTTTGGTATGCAATACATAAGTAGCTCTAATAATATATTCATAAGGTAATCTTATTTTCTTTCTAGGAAAGTGCTCTATGCCCTTCCTTAATGGAAATTGGAATCTAATATTAACCTCTTTCATATCAATAACTGCACCAATCGTGCTAGGGAAAGGTCTACCAAGAATAATAGGACATGTAGGATTGAAATCTATATCAAGAACAATTAAATCTATGGGCACATAATTCATATTTGCAATAATAAGAACATCATTAATCCTTCCCGTAGGTTTCTTAATTGTAGAATCCGCTAGATGCAAATTTAAAGAGCAATCATCAAATTCATGGAATCCTAGCACATCTCATAACGTTTTGGGAGTCGTGGAAACGCTAGCACCCAAATCACACAAAGCATGGCACTCATAATCTTTAATTCTAATATTAATAGTAGGTTACCACTCATCATAAAGCGTTCTAGGTATAGAAACTTCGGACTCATGTTTTTCTTCAAAAGATCACATCATGGCATCCACAATATGTTTAGTAAAAGCTTTATTTTGACCATAAGCGTGCGGAGAATTCAACATGGATTGCAACAAGGAAACACAATCAATCCAAAAGAGTAGGCTCATCGCTATTTAATGTTTTGACCTCTTCCATCCCACTTCTATCAATCTTATCATTAAGATCTCTAAACTCCGAATCATTGGGATGCCTTTTAACTAAAGTTAACTCATCTCCAGTCCAATCTTCTTGAAGATTTATACTAGAAAACAAAGATTCAATAGGTGTCAGTCCAATCACTTTAAGATATTCATCAATATTATCATTTGAAAACACTTTTTCAATCCATTCACGCTTAGCACATATTCTAGCGGTTCTTTCCTTACACTCATCAATAGAAATTCTCATAGCTTTTACAGACTCATTAATATCATGCTTGGGGGGAATAGATCTAATTTTCAAAGTCAATCTCAAGAGAAATTCTATCAATGTTCCTAGCCAAATCATCAATCTTGAGCAATTTTTTGTTCAATCATAGCAATGAGACCTTTTTGAGAGCTAATGAATTCTTTAATATCATTCTCAAGATCAGAGGGCATCTTATTATAATTTCCATAAGAATTGTTGTAGGAATTCCCTTAATTATTAAAGGAATTACTAAGAAACTACCTAGGATTGAAATTACCTCTCTACATGTTATTGCTAAAATTGTTCCTACCAACAACATTCACATCCATAGATTCATTATTGTTTACAATCAAAGAAGACTAAGGCATATCATCGGGATCAATAGGGGCATTCTTACGAGCAAACAATTTCATTAATTTATCCATCTTTCCACTCAAGGTGTTTATTTCTTCCATAACATTCACTATTTTACTAGTAGGAGATCTTTCGGTATGCCATTGCAAGTAATTTGCCATAATATTATCTATGAGTTTAGTAGCTTCTCCTAATGTGATTTCCATAAAGGTACCACCCGCGACGGAATCTAAAAGATTTCTGGAAGGAAAATTCATCCCACATATAAATTTGTATAATCAACCATAAACTCAAATCATTTGCGGGGTAATTCCTAATCATTTGTTTCATCCTCTCCCAAGATTGTGTAACATGCTCATGATCAAGTTGCTTAAAATTCATTATATCGTTCCTAAGGGAGATAATCTAAGCGGGCGGAAAGTACTTCGAAATAAAAGCATCTTTAAATTTATTCCATGATTCAATACTACTTTTAGGTAAAGATGAAAACCAAGTTTTGGCACGATCTTGTAGTGATAAAGGAAATAACTTTAATTTAACAGTTTCATTATCCACATATTTCTTCTTTTGCATATCACACAACTCAACGAAAGTATTTACATGGGATGCGACATCTTAACTAGGAAGGCCAGAATTTTTTTGATTCATAACAAGATTGAGCACTAGTTGCGGGAGCAATCGGTGTACTAATAAAATCATTATTATTAGTAGTGGAAAAGTCAGATGACTTGGTATTCTCTTGAGCCATCATGACAAACCAAGCAATCTAGAACACAAGCAAGCAAACAAAAAGACGAAGGAAAAAAGGGCAAATAAAAAGGAAAATCTTTTTGGTATTTTCTGAAGATCGTTTTAGAAGTGGGGGAGGGGAAAAGGAGAGGCAAATGGAAAATAAAGTAAATGCAAGACATGAGTTTGTGATGGGTACTTGGTAGGCTTGATCTTGCTATGTATCCCCCGCGAAAAATCTTTTCGGTATTTTTTGAAAATCATTTTAGAAGTGGGGGAGAGGAAAATGAGAGGCAAATGGAAAATAAAGTAAATGCAAGAGATGAGTTTGTGATGGGTACATGGTAGGCTTGATCTTGCTATGTATCCTCCGAGAAATCCTTCTTTCTACCTCTTGAGCTTGCGTTGGTTTTCCCTTGAAGAGGAAAGGGTGATGCAGCGAAGTAGATAACTATTTCCCTCGGTTTGTTCAGAACCAAGGTATCAATCCAATAGGAGGAACAAGCAAGGCCCCATTAGTAGTACCTACAAAACAATCAAACACTTGCACCCAACGCTATAAATGGGTTGTCAATCCTTCAGAGTTATTTGAAAGGGTGAGATCCGATAGAGATAGATATAAAGGATTGTGGATACAAAGTAAATAAATTGGAGCAATGTATTTTTTGGTATTTTTGGTTTATAGATCTGAAAATATAATATGGAAAATAGACCCTGAGGCCATAGGTTTCACTAAAGGTTTCTCTCATAAATGGAAATAATACGGTGGGTGAACAAATTACTGTCGAGCAATTGATTGAAAAGCGAATAATTATGAAGATATTCAAGGCAATGATTGTGAATATAGGCATCACGTCCGTGTCAATTAGACGGAAACGATTCTGCATCTACTACTATTACTCCACACATCGACCGACTCCTGGCCCCGTCTAGAGTATTAAGTTCATGAATAATAGAGTAATGCATTAAGTAAGGTGACATGATGTAGAGGGATAAACTCAAGCAATATGATGAAAACCCCATCTTTTTATCCTTGATGGCAACAATACAATACGTGCCTCGCTACCCATTCTATGTTACTGGGTGAGGACATCGTGAGATGGAACCCAAAACTAAGCACTTCCACCATTGCAAGAACTACCAATCTTGTTGGCCAAACCAAACAATTAACTCGAAGAGACTTGCTAAGATATGAAATCACGCATATAAGAATTCAAAAGAGACTCAAATAATATTTATAGATAATCTAAACATAAACTCAGAATTCATCGGATCTCGACAAACACACCGCAAAAGAGTATTACATCGGTTAGATATCCATGAAGATCATGAAGAACATGGTATTGAAGATCAAAAAGAGAGAAGAAGCCATCTAGCAGATTATCAGAAAAGGCTCCCAGATTGGATCTCACGAGAACAAAGGATCTCGGCGGCGTAAATGTATTTTCGTGGCTCTTTTTGGCGATACGGGAATGTTTGGGGCCAAAGAATAGGGTTAGGAGACCTACAGGGGGCCCACAAGACAGGGGGCGCGGCCAGCCCCCAGGACACACCCTGCACGCTTGTGGCATCCTGGCACATGCCTTGCCCCCTACTCCAAGTCTGCTGGGTGTCTTCTGGTCCAAGAAAATTCTTTCCGGAATTTTTTTTCGTTTGGGTTCCGTTTAATATTCGTTATCTACAATACTCAAAAACGTGGAAAAACAAAAACTGGCACTAGGCTCTAGATTAATAAATTAGTCCCAAAAATAATATAAAACAACATATTAATGCTTATAAAACATCCAAAACAAATAATATAATAGCACGGAACAGTCAAAAATTATAGATACGTTGGAGATGTATCACTTTTGACGACTTGTGCGTGAGTCCATCTCAACACAGTTTTCTCTAAAATCATTCTGGCTATCCTCAGGTCCTGACATCTTGGCAGACAAGCAACAACTCACTGGCAAACGAGGAAACAGCAACCCTATGAAATGGATATAGAGGAGCACAAGGCTTGAGCATCACAAAACACAGAAGAGATTTTTCAAAATTTGAATTCAGAAACTTAGGGTATGATCTTCTGCAGAATATAAATCGGTAGCGCCGGGTTGATAATTTTGGAGTCACACAGAAAATCCCCTCGAATAACACAGACTTGGAAGTCTTTTCAGTGACACCAAAAAGAACGGCTCGCTCTCATCGAGTTGCTTCTTAGGAACCCTAAAACCAAAATCGGTGGAACCGATATTACCAACTTGGTCTCACCGAGTTGCATGCTGCGGGAGATCAGATCCTAAATTCCATCATTCTCTATGCTACGAGATTCTCTGGTGGAAGGAGGGGTTTGCACATGGTGGCTTGTAGAGAAAAAATCCTAATGCGCATGAGTTGGATTAAAAGAGCACAAGAAGAGATCGGAACCGTACCCTAGCTCGGTGACGGCTGACTACGGCGGCGACGACGGTCAAGATTCCATCGACGGCGGCGAATCCCAATGGCGGAGGTTCTCGGGGAGGCAAAGGCAGCGACCAGGGTACCTTCGGCGGCAGCTTAGGGTTCAAGAATGAAACATTTGAGGAGTGGATTTCTAAATGCTCAATCCGCAAGATTATATACCCGTTGCTATCGGTGTCACCAAGATTACAAAATTTGTGTCACTGAGTTCCTCTGTTGTCAACTAACACGGAAACCCGATGTAACCGAGTTGGTAATTTTTGTGGAACCAAGATTGAAAAACTAGATCAACTGTGGGAATTCGGTGGAATCGAGTCTATGGGGTTGGTTTCTACGAGATTCACAAAGAGGTTTTGGAAGGCGGCCTTTGATGACACTGAGCTCCAAGTGCTCCTTCACAAGGAGGGATCGAAAAGTGCTTGTTCAAGTTTTGTGATGAAGCATCAATAGAACTTCAGATAAGATAGCATAGATAGCTAGAGGAGGGTCCTAGGCATTCTTGTCCATCCAATAGGAAAAATATAAATCAAGAGCCAAATAACAACAATTGGATGTCCTTGAATGAAGAAAAGTATGCAGACGAAAATGCTCACACAATAAGATGGTAGATAGAATATGGTAAACATGCACAAACATCCTAGCATCTATCCAACACTTGGATGATGACAAAGTCATCTATATATGAGTATATTGACTTAGGAGCCAAGTAAGAAGACTTGACCATAGGTCATACTCATCGTTAAGCACAAGTGGGCATACCACTTTTACATAAGCATTAATGTGTTCATATCCTTATACTCAAGATTTAGAATAAAGCCCCCCTTGATATAACATCCCCGCTAAGAGGGATAAACTAACCTTGGATTTTGTTATAGAAGACTTCAAGTAGGTCAAGTAGTGTTGGATGCTCAATGTTGATGAACATCATCTTGAGTTGCGAGCAATCCTTGTTGTTTGTTACTCTTCTCACCGACATGGGTTAGTCCCAAAGGACAAGGACCATATACCAGAATATCTAAGGACATGGATTAAACACACATGGTATGATGTCCGAACATACATTAATTACCTTGTTCCTTGCTTATCTTTGAGGGAATGCATAACTCCTTGAACTAATGCATATAGTTGAGGTTGATTGCATATAGTTATTGCCCTTGTGAATTTCATTGGTAGAGTCACCCCTCAAGAACTTTCTAGTTCTTTCTCTTGGGAATCCACATCAACTAGATGGGAATCTTTGGAGTTGTGGTAGCACTAGATGAGGTAGTCCTAGTAGTGTCCTTGGGAATCCACTTGAACTTGACTTGGGGTTCCTCTTCAAATAAGCCAATGTCATTTTGAAGCTTTCCCTTGCCCTTGTGGTATTGTGATAGAAGGCCATCTTGTGAGCTTGTTCCTTTGGTAGGAGTAGGATCACACTTCTCCTCTTTAGGAATAAACTTAGGAATGGGATATAGACCTTCTTTCCCATCATCTTCGTTGACGTTGAAGTAGCCAACACCTTCTTTCTTTCGATGTCCTCCTTGCTTGCGCACAATTTCCTCAAATTGCTTTCTTCTGGCAAGACTCTTGAAGACACCTCTATCTATAATCCCTTTCAATAAATCGTTTTACTGCTCAAGTCTAACTTGGCTAAGAGAATAATTAGTGGAATCAAGAAAGCTATTAGCAACAACATTACTAGATTTAGCTTTAGCATTGTTGTTACTAGATGAAGAAACTTTCTTGCCTTTGTTACTAGTGTTCTTAGGTTTAACTTGTGGAATAGAGGTAGACAAAAGTATTCGTTTGGCTAGATAACAAGAACTCTTCTTTCGAAG
Organism: Hordeum vulgare subsp. vulgare; assembly: GCF_904849725.1. Taxonomy (NCBI): domain Eukaryota; kingdom Viridiplantae; phylum Streptophyta; class Magnoliopsida; order Poales; family Poaceae; genus Hordeum; species Hordeum vulgare. The sequence continues at coordinate 297,700,455 of NC_058524.1, read as the reverse complement.
ATCATCATTGATCTCTTTTAGGAACTCAGTCTCTTGCTCCAAATTGAGCTTCTCCAAGCGTAGTTTCTCATGAGTTCTTGCGAGCTCTCTATGATCTTCTATAGTAGTTTCATGAGCTAACTTAAGAGTATTTAATTCTTGAGTTAGTCATTCAATCTCTTTCTTATCATCATCACTCGTTTTTAATTTACTAGCATGATTATTAGAAAGTTCAGTTTCAGTGCAATCAGTAGTTTTATGAAAGAGCAAGTCATCTTCTCCTAACAAGTCATCCTCAGCACTATTGAAATCAAGATACTCGGGGTGTGATACCTTGGGTCCTTTAGCCACGAAGCAGTTTCTGAACCCTCATTTGGTGAATCAAATAGGTTGTAGGAGTTGGAGGAAACAAGTGCAATGCCGGCAACACCTTCATCTTCACTATAGTCGGAGTTGGAGTGGTAGCTTCTTTCGGATTGGTTGTCAGACTCGGAACCACAAACCCATTCACCAACATGAGCTTGATGTCTTCTTCTTGAGCTGCTCTTCATGTATTTGTCCTGCTTCTCTGATTCTTTGTTTCTCCGTGAGTGTCTTTGTCGGAGTTCTAGGAATGGGTGTACCTAGACCTACCAGCATGTGGCCAAGGGCCGGCCAACTTCACCAGGCGAACCAACGGGCTCGGCGCCACTCAAGGCAATCCATGTTGGGTAACGTAGCATAAATTTCAAAAAAATTCTACGCATATTCAGATCTTCCTATGGAGAGACCAGGGACGAGAGAGGGGTGAGTGCATCTTCATACCTTTGAAGATTGCTAAGCGGAAGCGTTGCTAGAATGCGGTTGATGGAGTCGTACTCGCGGCGATTCAGATCGCGGTGTGAATCCGATCTAGTGCCGAACCACGACACCTCCGGGTTCAACACACGTGCAGCCCGGTGACGTCTCCCGCACCTTGATCCAACAAGGAGGAGGGATAGGTTGGGGAAGATCTTCGGCAGCAAGACGACGTGTTGTCGATTGTGAGACGAGTCTCCCGGCAGGGAGAGGAGGAAGGAGGGGGGCAAGGCTGCGCCGAGGGAGAGGGAAAATCTTGTGACAAACAGCCCCAAAACCCCCACTATATATAGGACGAGGGAAGGGGGTGCCACCCCTAGGGTTCCCACCCTAGGTGGTGCGGCAGCCCCCCAGATGGGAGGTACGGTGGCCAGGGCAGGGGGAGGGGGTGGCGCACCCCTAGGTGGGCCTTAAGCCCACCAGCGCCCAGGGTTTCCCCCCCTCTCCACCTCCTGCGCCTTCGGCCTCCTTGTGCGAGGCGCACCACCCCACTTTGGGCTGGTTGCCCTCCCTCTTTTGTCCCATGCTACCTCTTGGGGCTGGTGGCCCCTCCTGGTGGAACCCCGGGACCATTTCCGGTGGTCCTGGTGGTCCCGGTACATTACCGGTGACGCCCGAAACAATTCCGGTGTCCAAAACCATCCATCCTATATATCAATCTTCACCTCCGGACCATTCTGGAGCTCCTCGTGACATCCGGGAACTCATCCGGGACTCCGGACAACTTTCAGTAACCTCGTATAACAATTCCCTATAACCCTAGCGTCATCGAACCTTAAGTCTGTAGACCCTACGGGTTCGGGAGACACGCAGACATGACCGATACACCTCTCCAGCAATAACCATCAACAGGGTCTGGATACCCTTGGTGGTTCCCACTTGCTCTACAATTATCTCATCGGATGAACCACGATGTCAAGGATTCAATCACTCCCGTATACAATTCCCTTTGTCTGTCGGTATAGAACTTGCCCGAGATTCGATCGTCGGTATACCTATACCTTGTTCAATCTCATTACTGGTAAGTCTGTTTACTCGTTCCGTAGCACGTCATCGTGTGACTAACTCCTTAGTCACATGGAGCTCATGATGATGTTCTACCGAGTGGGGCCAGAGATACCTCTCCGTCACGTGGAGTGACAATCCCGATCTCGATTCGTACCAACCCAACAAACACTTTTAGAGGTACCAGTAGTGCACCTTTATATACACCCAGTTACGGTGTGACGTTTGATACACCCAAAGCACTCCTCCGGTGTCCGGGAGTTGCACAATCTCATGGTCGAAAGAAAAGACACTTGACATTAGAAATTCTTTAGCATACGAACAATACGATCTAGTGCTATGCTTAGGATTGGGTCTTGTCCATCACGTCATTTTCCCAATGATGTGATCCCGTTATCAATGACATCTAATCCCATGACCAGGAAACCATGATCATCTATTGACTAACGAGCTAGCCAACTAGAGGCTTGCTAGGGACACATTGTGATCTATTTATTCACACATGTATTACTGTTTCCTGTTAATACAATTATAGCATAAGCAATAGACGATTATCATCAACAAGGAAATATGATAATAACCATTTTATTATTGCCTCTAGGGCATATTTCCAACAGTCTCACACTTGCACTAGAGTCAATAATCTAGTTACATTGTGATGTATCGAACACGCATAACATTATGGTCTTGATCATGTTTTGCTCCTGGAAGAGGTTTAGTCAACATGTCTGCAACATTCAGATCCGTATGTACTTTACAAATCTCTGTTACTCCACTCTAGACATGGTCCTGGACGGAGTTGTAGCGGCGTTTGATGTGCTTCGTCTTCCGGTGAAACCTGGGCTCCTTGGCTATTACTCCACTCTAGACATGGTCACAGAAGAGTGTCATTGGACCCAATGCGCTTGGAACCACTCCAAGGTCGGTGATGAGCTCCTTCATCCAAATTCCTTCATGAGCTGCTTCTGAAGCAGCTATGTACTCCGCTTCACATGTAGATGCTGCCACGAGTTCTTGCTTGCTGCTGCACCAGCTCACTGCCCCACCATTCAGAACATATACGTATCTGGTTTGTGACTTAGAGTCATCCGGATCTGTGTCGAAGCTAGCATAAACGAGAAACATTTCCTTAGTCCTCTTTAGGGACTTAAGGATATTCTTGACCACTGTCCAGTGTTCCATATCGGGATCACTTTGGTACCTCCCTACCAAACTTATGGCAAGCTTTATATCAGGTCTAGTACACAGCATGGCATACATTAGAGAGCCTACGGCTGAAGCGTAGGGGACAGTACTCATCTTCTCTCTATCTGGTGCCGTGGTCTCGGTGACTAAGTCTTACTCAATCTCATACCTTGCAAAACTAGCAAGAACCCTTTCTTTGAGTTTTCGATATTGAACTTCTTCAATATCTTGTCAAGGTATGTACTTTGCGAAAGACCTATTAGGCGCGTCGATCTATCTCTATAGATCTTGATGCCTAATATGTATGCAGCTTCTCCAAGGTCCTTCATTGAAAAACTCGGGTTCAAATAGGCCTTTATGCTCTCCAACATCTCTATATTATTTCCCATCAATAATATGTCATCCACATACAGTATGAGGAAAGCTACAGAGCTCCCACTCACTTTCTTGTACAGACAGGCTTCTCCGTAAACCTGTATGAACCCAAACTCTTTAATCACCTCATTAAAGCAAATGTTCCAATTCCGGGATGCTTGCACCAGCCCATAGATGGAGCGCTGGAGCTTGCACACTTTGTTAGCACCCTTAGGGTCGACAAAACCTTCTGGTTGCATCATATACAACCCTTCCTTAAGGTTCCCGTTAAGGAACGCTGTTTTGACGTCCATTTGCAAAATTTCATAATCATAAAAGGCGGCAATTGCTAACATGATTCAGACTGATTTCAGCTTCGCTACGGCAGAGAAAGTTTCTTCGTAGTCAATTCCTTGAATTTGTCGAAAACCCTTTGCGACAAGTCGAGCTTTATAAACGGTCACATTACCGTTTGCATCAGTCTTCTTCTTGAAGATCCATTTTTTTTCTATGGCTCGCCGGTCACCGGGCAAGTCCACCAAAGTCCATACTTTGTTCTCGTACATGGATCCTATCTCGGATTTCATAGCTTCAAGCCATTTGTTGGAATCCGGGCCCGCCATTGCTTCTTCATAGTTCGAAGGTTCACACTTGTCTAACAACATGATTTCCATCACAGGGTTGTCGTACCACTCTGGTGCCGAGCGTGCCCTTGTGGACCTTCGTGGTTCAGTAGTAACTTGATCCGAAGCTTTATGATCATTATCATTAACTTCCCCTTCAGTTGGTGCAGGCGCCACAGGAACAACTTCCCATGCTACGCTACTTTCCTGTTCGAGAGGGGGTGTAATTACCTCATCAAGTTCTACTTTCCTCCCACTTACTTCTTTCGAGAGAAACTCTTTTTCTAGAAACGGTCCGTTCTTGGCAACAAAGGTTTTACCTTCGGATCTAAGATAGAAGGTATACCCAATAGTTTCCTTAGGGTATCCTATGAATACGCATTTCTCCGCTTTGGGTTCGAGCTTTTCTGGTTGAAGTTTCTTCACATAAGCATCGCAACCCCAAACTTTAAGAAACGACAACTTAGTTTTCTTGCCAAACCATAGTTCATACAGTGTCGTCTCAACAGATTTAGACGGTGCCCTATTTAAAGTGAATGATGCAGTTTCTAATGCGTATCCCCGAAATGATAGCGGTAAGTCGGTAAGAGACATCATAGATCGTACCATATCTAATAAAGTGCGATTACGACGTTCAGACACTTCGTTGCGTTGCGTTGTTCCAGGCGGCGTCAGTTGTGAAACGATTCCACACTTCCTTAGGTGTGTGCCAAACTCGTGACTCAAATATTCACCTCCATGATCAGATCGTAGACAATTAATTTTTCAGTCACGTTGATCCTCGACCTCACTCTGAAATTCCTTGAACTTTTCAAACGTCTCAGATTTGTGCTTCATCAAGTAGATATACCCATACCTACTCAAATCATCGGTGAGAGTGAGAACATAATGATAGCCACCGCGAGCTTCAACGTTCATTGGACCACACACATCAGTATGTATTATTTCCAATAAGTCGGTTGCTCTCTCCATTATTCCTGAGAATGGTGTCTTAGTCATCTTGCCCATGAGGCATGGTTCGCACGTGTCAAATGATTCAAAGTCAAGAGAATCTAATAGTCCATCAGTATGGAGCTTCTTCATGCGCTTAACACTGATATGACCAAGGCGGCAGTGCCACAAGTATGTGGGACTATCATTATCAACTTTACATCTTTTGGTACTCACATTATGAATATGTGTAATATCACGATCGAGATTCGTCAAGAATAAACCATTCACCAGCGGAGCATGACCATAAAACATATCACTCACATAAATAGAACAAGCATTATTCTCTAACTTAAATGAGTAGCCGTCTCGCATTAAGCAAGACCCTGATACAATATTCATGCTCAAAGCTGGTACTAAATAACAATTATTAAGGTTTAAAACTAATCCCGATGGTAGATGTAGAGGTAGCGTGCCGACGGCGATCACATCGACCTTGGAGCCATTCTCGACGCGCATCGTCACCTCGTCCTTGGCCAGTCTCCGCTTATTCCGCAGTTCCTGCTTTGAGTTGCAAATGTGAGCAACCGCATCGGTATCAAATACCCACGAGATACTACGAGCGCTGGTAAGGTACACATCAATAACAAGTATATCACATATACCTTTAACGTTGCCGGCCTTCTTGTCCGCTAAGTATTTGGGGCAGTTCTGCTTCTAGTGACCCTTTCCCTTGCAATAGAAGCTCTCAATCTCTGGCTTGGGTCCATTCTTTTTCTTTTTCCCGGCATCTGGCTTACCGGGCGCGGCAACGGCTTTGAGTTCTTTCTTGAAGTTATTCTTACCCTTTCCCTTCTTGAAACTAGTGGTATTGTTGACCATCAACACTGGATGCTCTTTCTCGATTTCTACTTCTGCAGACTTGAGCATCGAGTACAACTCGAGAATGTTCTTCTCCATCCCTTGCATGTTGTAGTGCAGCACAAAACCTTTGTAGCTTGGTGGGAGAAACTGGAGGATTCTGTCAATTATAACATCATCCGGAAGTTCGACTCCAAGTGAAGTCAGACGACCGTGTAACCCAGACATTTTGAGTTTGTGCTCAATGACAGAACTGTTCTCCTCCATCTTATAGCTAAAGAACTTGTCGGAGACTTCATATCTCTCAACACGGGCATGAGCTTGAAAAACTAGTTTCAGCTCTTGGAACATCTCATATGCACCGTGTTCCTCAAAACGCCTTTGGAGCTCCGTTTCCAAACTATATAACATGCCACACCTAACTAGAGAGTAGTCATCACTCCGCGTTTGCTAGACGTTCAGAATGTCCTGGGCTACTGCGGGAGCGGGAGGGTCACCTAGCGGCGCATCAAGGACATAAGCCTTTTTAGCTGCTTCAAGGATGAGCTTCAAGTTGCGAACCCAGTCCGCATAGTTGCTACTATCATCTTTCATCTTGTTTTTCTCTAGGAATGCATTGCAATTGAGGTTGACGTTGGCCATCTACAATATTTATGAAGATAACTTTTAGACTAAGTTCATAACAATTAACTTCATTTAATCAAATTAAGTATGAACTCCCACTTAAATCAACATCCCTCCAGTCATCTAAGTGATACATGGTCCATGTTGACTAACCCGTGTCCGATCATCACGTGAGACGGACTAGTCATCATGGTGACCAACTTCATGCTGATCGTATTCAACCATACGACTCATGTTCGACCTTTCGGTCTCTTGTATTAGAGGTCATGCCTGTACATGCTAAGCTCGTCGAGTCAACCTAGGTGTTTGGCGTGTGTAAATCTGGCTTACACCGTTGTATGCGAATGTTAGAATCTATCACACCCGATCATCATGTGGTGCTTCTAGACAAAGACCCTTCGCAATGGTGCACACTTAGGGGAAAACGTTCTCGAAATTTTAAGAGGGATCATCTTATTATGCTACCGTTGTTCTAAGCAATAAGATGAAAAACATGATAAACATCACAATGCAATCATATAGTGACATGATATGGCCATTATCATCTTTGCTCTTTCGATCTCCATCTTCAGGCATCTCATGATCATCATTGTCACCGGCGTGACACCATGATCTCCATCATCGTGCCTCCGTGAAGTCGTCACGCCAACTACTACTATGACTACTACTATAGCTATCCATTAGCAATGAAGTAAAAGTAGTAAGCACATGGCGTTGCATCTCATACAATAAATTAAGACAACTCCTATGGATCCTGCCGGTTGTCATACTCATCGACATGCAAGTTGTGAAACCTATTACAATAACATGTTCATCTCATGCATCATACATGCAACATCACAACTTTGGCCATATCACATCACATGTCAAACCCTGCAAAAACAAGTTAGACGTCCTCTAATTGTTGTTGCAACTTTTGCGTGGCTGATTTGTGTTTCTAGCAAGAACACTTTCTTACCTACGTGACAGCAACAACGATTATATGCCAAAGCTATTTACCCTTCATAAGGACCCTTTTCATCAAATCCAATCCGACTAGAGTAGGAGAGACAGACACCCGCTAGCCACCTTTATGCACGGTGTGCATGTCTGTCGGTGGAACCAGTCACACGTAAGCGTACGTGTAAGGTCGGTCCGGGTCGCTTCATCCCATAATACCATCGGAAAAGAATAAGACTAGTAGCGGCAAGCAATTGACAAATCATCGCCCACAAAAAAATTTGTTCTACTCGTGCATAGAATCTACGCATAGAAAACTTGGCTCTGATACCACTGTTGGGTAACGTAGCATAAATTCAAAAAGAATTCTACGCATATTGAGATCTTCCTATGGAGAGACCAGCAACGAGAGAGGGGTGAGTGCATCTTCATACCTCTGAAGATCGCTAAGCGGAAGCATTGCTAGAACGTGGTTGATGCAGTCATACTCGCGGCGATTCAGATCGCGGTGTGATTCTGATCTAGTGCCGAACCACGGCACCTCCGCGTTCAACACACGTGCAGCCCGGTGACGTCTCCCGCACCTTGATCCAGTAAAGAGGAGGGAGAGGTCGGGGAAGATCTCCGGCAGCACGATGGCATGGTGTCGATGGAGAGACGAGGTCTCCCGGCAGGGCTTCGCCATGCACCGTGGGAGAGGAGGAAGGAGGGGGGCAGGGCTGCACCGAGGGAGAGGTAAAACCGTGTGTCAACAGCCCCAAAACCCCCCACTTTATATAGGAGGAGGGGAGGGGGGTGCCACCCATAGGGTTCCCACGCTAGGTGGTGGGGCAGACCCCCCCCAGATGGGAGCTGCGGCGGCCAGGGCAGGGGGAGGGGGTGGCGCACCCCTAGGTGGGCCTTATGCCCATCACCGCCTATGGTTTCCCCACCCCCCCCCTCTCCACCTCCTGCGCCTCGGGCCTCCTTGTGGGAGGCACACCAGCCCACTTTGGGCTGGTTGCCCTCCCTCTTTTGGCCCATGCTACCTCTTGGGGCTGGTGGCCCCTCCCGTTGGAACCCCGGGACCATTTCCGATGGTCCCGGTACATTACCGGTGACGCCCGAAACATTTCCGGTGTCCAAAACCATCCATCCTATATATCAATCTTTACCTCCGGACCTTTCCGGAGCTCCTCGTGTCGTCCGGGATCTCATCCGGGACTCCGAACAACTTTCGGTAATCTCGTATAACAATTCCCTATAACCCTAGCGTCATCGAACCTTAAGTGTGTAGACCCTACGGGTTCGGGAGACACGCAGACATGACCGAGACACCTCTCCGACTAATAACCATCGGCGGGGTCTGGATACCCATGGTGGCTCCCGCTTGCTCCATGATGATCTCATCGGATGAACCACTATGTCAAGGATTCAATCAATCCCGTATACAATTCCCTTTGCCTGTCGGTATAGAACTTGCCCGAGATTCGATCGTCAGTATACCTATACCTTGTTCAATCTCGTTACCGGTAAGTCTCTTTACTCGTTCCGTAGCACGTCATCGTGTAACTAACTACTTAGTCACATTTAGCTCATGATGATATTCTACCGAGTGGGCCCAGAGAAACCTCTCCGTCACGCAGAGTGACAAATCCCGATCTCGATTCGTACCAACCCAACAGACACTTTCAGAGGTACTCGTATTGCACCTTTATAGTCACCCAGTTACGTTGTGACGTTTGATACACCCAAAGCACTCCTACGGTGTCCGGGAGTTCCACAATCTCACGGTCGAAGAAAAAGACACTTGACATTAGAAAAGCTTTAGCATACGAACAATACGATCTAGTGCTATGCTTAGGATTGGGTCTTGTCCATCACATCATTCTCCCAATGATGTGATCCCATTATCAATGACACCTAATGCCCATGACCAGGAAACCATGATCATCTATTGACTAACGAGCTAGCCAACTAGAGGCTTGCTAGGGACACATTGTGATCTATTTATTCACACATGTATTACTGTTTCCTGTTAATACAATTATAGCATGAACAATAGACGATTATCATGAACAAGGAAATATTATAATAACCATTTTATTATTGCCTCTAGAGCATATTTCCAACAAGCCTCACGAGGTGGAACAACATCAAGACCCGCAGGGGGCCTCCTGAGGGCCCCTTCGGAGTGACGGACATTCGGAGGCGAGGCCCGGCCTCAGGAGTCAAGGGCGATGCAAGGGAACGACAAGCGAGCATCACACAACAGGGTGGTTGAGTTTCCCCTTTTGTGCAAAGGGGACAAGGATGTTCCGAGGCCCCGAGGACATCTTCCAAAGGTTTCCCTTCTGGTGCAAAAAGGCCGTCGCCGCCGGCCAGCCGGACAGACGTCATTCCCCGGCCCGTCCCTCAGCGCGGGCAGGCACTTCGCATGCGAAGACCACCTTTGGGAAGGGTAGCATGTTCCCCTGTTCCCCTTCAAAATTGGCCACTGTGGGATCCCTTTCAGCCGAAACGATAAGGGAAGAGGACCGGGGCCACCACTATAAATAGAGGATAGGTTGCTTCATAGAGGGGGATCCGATTCCCGAACCACCTATTCACCCACTAGCACTCCGCAAGGTCTTCCAGCCTACCGAGGCGCCCAAGCACTATACTAGTTCATCCACCAACCTCCAAGAGAGGCAATCCACCAAAGCAGGAGTATTGTTTTAAGCTTTGCAGTGGCCCGAACCTGGGTAAACTGTTGTGTTCTGTGTTTCACTCACCATCGAGTGAGTTTCTAGCCATCTGAAGTGAGTAGCTAGCTAGGTGAGGTGGATCAGTGAGAAATCTTCATAAACGTCCCTAAGTTTGAATCTTTAGGGTTTTGCGGAGCCCGAAACTTTTTCTAATGATGTTGTGAATGCTATGAATATCTTGTATGAATGTATGCTTGTTTTCTTGTTGATCCAAAACCCATGATAAATTTATTTCTTAAAATGAATTTCCAAAGCTCTTTTTCCTTGACACCAGATCACCTCTACCTTGCTTGCGTTACACTACTAGCTCATGGTGCCTAGTAGCACTCCCAACCAAAGTTGGTGATCTGAACTCAAATACTATTATTATTTACCAAAAACATTAGTTAATGATTTAAAACATTATTTTTCTATTTTAAATACATGTTTGTTTCTAAGGCCAGGAATGATATTCCCACAAGGAAAAATGCTTCTCTGCCTTAGAAAATTATGAGTAAAATCATGGAAACTCAGAAGGACATATGTCTTCCATATATAAGATTTTCAACCCTAATTTATATTATAATTATTAGAATAAAATCCTAAAAACCGTTCCTGTCTGTTTTAACCTTTTTAGATATTTCCAAACGAAATACTCTCATTAAAATCCCATTAAAGTATAGGAGCCTCCCCAAGCCATATTTGGTGCCCACATAAAATATCACCTTGATCCAAGGTGAGGAGGGTCACCAAATGAGCCTAAAACCCTCTGTGTCCAGAATAGAGTTGGAACAACTCTACATAGCAAAGTTTGTCCAATGGGGCCGAAACTTTGCTGGGGTGTTTGGCACCTCAAATGAGGACTCCACACCAAAAATGAGATTTGCAAGACTCTGTTTAGTCACACACCCTTTGGAGGGGACATATCTGGCCACTTTGATGCATTTTCAATTTTACAAAGCTAAACTTGTTCAATGGAGCTCAAAATTGGTGGAAACCCCTACTTTAACCCCAAGACCAAACCTGTTAAGTTGCAGTTCCAATGGTGGAGTGGAAGCACCCCAAACCACTATCGAACACCTTCTGGAAGGAAAGCAAAAACCCACCTAGCCACTATTTTACCCAATGTCAAAGCCTCAAACTTGGTGTATTAGTGCCTCAGATCAACCTAAACACCCAGTCAACTGGCCCCTCCCTAGTTCAAAGAACAAGTGACAAGAACCCCAATTTGTGCCACAGATCAGGGCTGACAGCACTAGTGAAACCTGTCCCCCTTGACCAGACAGTGCTCTCACTAGCACACAACGGCTAGAAACACTCCCAGCAACACCTAGGACATGAGGGACACGTCTAAAGTACCCCAGAGCGTGCCAGCATACCGTGGCATGCCAAAATTGTGCTCTGGACGCGCTACAGGGAGCCATCGAGAAGGGGACGATGCTCCCGGCCGGTCCCAACCTCCCCCGAAGTGTCCAAGACCTCCCCTGACAACCCCTCTGTGTAAAGCAGCCGCCAGGGACCCTCCTCTCCCGGGCTAGAGCTCGGGCGACGCATGCCCGCGCGAACCCTACTCGGCCGAGCATGCACAGACGCTGCAGTTCGACCCCACGCCTTCTCCCTCTGCGGCCGATGCTTCAGAGCGTCCCAAACCACGTCCGGAGACCGTGGTTTCACAGCCAGCTCCTCACTATGCACGCACGCGCACCACGGTGAGTCACCGGCGCACCGAGTCGGCTCACTGTCGCGAGCCTATAAATAGGCCTCCCCGGCACCTCAGCACCCCTCCAGCAGCCTCTGCACAACCACTAGCTCCTCCCTAGCCACCCAATCGAGCTCGCAGGGCCCCGGTGCTCGAGATCGACCGAGGACCCTCCGCCTCGGAGCTCCGGTCGATCTCCGGCTACACGCCGACCCCTGCGACACTCGACCTACCAGAGCACTCCCCTCGACACCAGGAACCTTTCCCCCAACTGCCCCGAGCGATTCCATGCCCCTAGTTACTAGTTCAACCACGTCCCGAAACCCCTCCGCCATGGCCACCTCGTCGCCGGCGACTCCAAGCCTCTCCGGCGCTATCCCGACAACCTGCAGGTAGGCGGAGGCACGGTGAACCCATTCCTGCCCTTAGCTAGGCCCAAGGACGACGGTAGCCTCGCCGGAGTTCATCTCCTCCTCCCTGGCCGTAGGCAGGAAAGAAACCGAGAGGTGCGCTCCACCTGTTGGCGTCTTGGAGCAATCCCCGCGTGTAGCCATAGCCGCCGACCCCAGGGGCCTGCACGTCAGGTTCAAAACTAGCGCGCGCGCCTGGCTGCCTGCTGGCTGGGTCGGCCGGCCTGCTTCCCAGGCCAGGCTTTGGCCTTTTTCTTTTATTTTTAAAACACAAACTAAAATGATATTTGTAAAAATAACTACCTAGTGGAAAAATATAATTCTTCCACTGATATTTTTCTAAAAATAAGTAGTATTTGATTCTGCCATTGTTGGCATTTTTCAAAAACATAATCTGTTTTATAATAATATAAAGGCATTAAAGGAAATAGTTTGCCCTGTTTAGTAATTATTAAAAATGCGTAGTTACTAAAAACTAAGAGAAGATATTTTTCAAATTAACAACCTCAATTTAACGAAGTTGTGCAACATTTTTAAAAGTGTTTTGTGATCTGTTTTTGTGTGAACTATTTCTTATTTATTCTATTCTCGACGATAGAATTACCGAGTGACGAAGGATTCGAAGCGGAAGACCTCGAAGACCCCGGATACCTAGCTGACCAAGGCAGGCAGCCCTTTGACCATGACTTGAGCATATAAATTGATGCATGCTAGAATAGCAAGTACTTTTCCGTTGCATGTGATCATAGTGCTGGTTCATCATTGGTGTGATGGTACCGAAGGCTTCTTGGAAGCACTTGCATGATGGTGATGTTATACATATGGCTCCTCGGAGCACAAGCATGATGAGTTTGATCCTATCATCTATGAGGATCATACTACTATCATGTTGACTAGTAGAGTTAGAAAACCATTGCATGAGCATGGTGATGAGTTAAATCAAAGGTTTATGAAAACCCCGTCGGGTGCCACTAATGCCGGAGGGTGATGATGAGATGGGTGGCCACTTTTGGTGAAGTGGTGCACCGGTGTTTTGTGTGAGTATGGTTTCAGAAATGGCATTAGATTTATGATGTGTCGACCGTCCCAACCTCACTTGTGCAACCACGTTACCCCTTTATGGGACGGGGATTTTTTGATTACTCTGGCCGGTACTAGCAAAGAACCACATTACTAGTGGCGGGAGTGATTGTCGTCACTCTCGTGATGGGGTCGTGCCAGGAAAGGCGACTATGCCATTTTTATGAGTTCCAGGCACACCGTTGGTCCCCGCATGGTTGATACTGTATAGAGTCGGTGCTCGTAAGACGTACAACATGTGGGCTGGGTACCAATCGAGTGGACCTCTTTGTCTAATATCGTCAGGGGAAATATAATGATCGATTACTTACCTCGGGTATATGTGATATACCGCGAGTCGTGGATGACACGAAGTTTCCCGGAAGGATTCCGTGCGGCTCATATTCCGCCAGGAATGATGACCATCAAGAAGAGGGAATTCCAAGCCTTGAGGCAAGGCAGTGGAACCGTTAAAGAATATCTGGAGAAGTTTAACCTCTTGTTGAGGTATGCCCCTGAGGATGTTAACACTGAGGCCACTAAGGTGGAACGCTTCATGGAAGGGTTGCAGCAGTCCCTGCAATACCAGTTGGTAGTTTGCGACTACAAGACCTTCAGCTACCTGGTTAACAAGGGACTTATGCTGGAAGACAATCGTCGTGCAATGGACGACACCCGCAAGCGCAAGCTGATAGGCAGTGGAGGACCCACTAATGCAAGACCAAGACCATGGCAGTGAGCACCTGCCAGGCCCAACTATCAGCAGCAACAGTACAAGACCCCGGTATTCCGTCCGAATTATCAGCCTCAAGTCAACACCAAGCCAGTTTCCAACCTACCGAATAACAGCGGAGTCAAGACCAACCCTCTGGGTCAGGTCACCTATTTTGGGTGTGGTCAAACTGGACACTATTCTAGGCAGAGTCCCAACAAGAAGCCCGATGCACCGCGTCCCAATGCACCCAACCCAGGTCAAGGAGCACCAGGAAGGAACCAGGTTCCCTGCAACCAGCAGTTCAATAGAAAGGGGCGGATCAACCACATCACCGCCAAACAGGCGCAGGAAGACCCGGATTGCATTCTAGGTACGTTCCTCGTCAACTACACCCCAACTACAGTGTTGTTCGATTGTGGTTGAAAGTCCGTTATATCGACTAGAGGGGGGTGAATAGGAGATTTTTAGAATTTCATCACTGAGGAAATTCCTTTTGAGGAAATTCCTCACTGATGACTAACTTACAGCGGAAACAGTAAAGGATCAGAAGTGCAAAGTTTCTCAACAACAGTTTTTCAGTGTGAGGAATGTGAAAACCGATTGCACAGTGAGCAGGCACGCACAAAATAGATGAGGATTAACTAGCGTGAAGAATTTGGGGCTGAGGAATTTCAGAGAATGTCTTCAGCAAATTCTTCAAACAGTAAGAGTGAAAATCATCAACATATAATCTGAGGAATGTAAGGAGTTGAGGAATTAGAACCCGTTTCACAGCGAAGACAGTAGTTCATGACCCTGTTCCAACTGCTGTGACAGTTGTACATCTGGTTTGGGGCGGCTTGGTATTGAAACCAAAAGACACACAGTCCCGGGACACACAGTCCCTACCGTATTCTCCTTGGGCTAAGAACACACAGTCCTCGCCCAACACTCGTGGTACGTCTTCAGGGCAGATTTTCAAACCCTCACAAATTTGGTCACCCGGCGGTCCACAATTGACTGCTGGATTGCTCTAGACCATGACGCCTAACCGTCTGGAGGATGCACAATCCTCAAAGGTAAAAGGATTCAGTCCCACACAGGAACAACTTCTTCAATGATGCTCAATCACTTGGTTCTAGGTTTGTGGTTTAGTGTTTGGTGTATTTCCTCACTGATGAATTACTCTTGAAGACTCTGAGGAATTGGGTTGCTCTTATGACAAGTGTCAGTTTCTAACGGAGCAGCCAACCAGCTAATGGTTGTGGGGGCAGCTATTTATAGCCTGGGAGCATCTCGACATGATTTGACACTAATGCCCTTAAATAATATGACCGTTGGTGTGGATAAGACCAATGATGTGGTGAGGCTATCAAAACGGTCGGAACCCTCAACTTTGAGAGTCCTCATGTCACTCGTATTCCTCACTTGAGGCTTTTGGTAGGATTAGGCTTGGGTTGAGCATCATGAGGAAATTCATTCCAAAGTGTAACTTCGACCCCCTTTAACAGTACGGTGTTCCTATTACTCAAGTGTGAAGAAATAAAACAGAAAGAGTAAATCTTCATGCTTCAAAGTCTTCGGGATGATTTTCTTCAGGACACACCGAATTCCTCAATTTCAATATCTTCATGAGGAATATCAATTACATCGCAGATTCTTCGCGATTCAATTCTTCAGCTTCAGACCAATTTCTTCAACCGAAGATATACATTTTTAGGGGTCGATATTCATCAAATATTTCAAACTCCTCAGTGACTTATAGATCCCATGTACACTCAACAACACATTAGATACTTAACCTATAAGTATTCAAGCAACGAAAATCACTAAGGGTCACTAGATGCACTTTCAATCTCCCCCTTTTTGGTGGTTGATGACAATTACGTTAAGTCTTCAACAGGGATAAAAATATGAAGTGTAAATACTCATTTGAGGAATTTGAAATCAAGATTCAGAGAGACTCCCCCTGAAGATGTGCATATCTTGAGGATTTTGCTTTTCACAGGAAATGCACATTGATGATTTATATCATGGAGATCTCGCCCTGAGTCTTGTAAATCATGCATACATGTAACATATAGTATGAAGAAAATGAAGATGCATGATGACAAATGGTATCTGACGAATTCCAGCATGCGTGCATTAAAAACTTGAGGAATAAGCATGAGAAGAAAAACGTTCAAAAGTGTCAGACTACCATCGGGCTTAAGTTACAACTCATTACATAAAAACTTCAGAAGAGCCAAGAGTTTGTAACTTAAATATAGTTCATAAGCCCCAATATATCCCGCTTGAAGACTAAATCTCAAGTTTCTCCCCCTTTGTCATCAAGTGACAAAAAGGGACAAACTGAGGACTAACGCCCATGAAGACTTCACTTCTTGGCGGTTGATGAAGAGGCGTGTTGCTTCTTGGGAGTAGTCTTCTTCCTTGGACCGGTGGAAGTATCGAGTTGTTCTTCATTAGATTCTACAGTGCGGAATGAATAAAAGGAACTGTCTTCAAGATCTGGAACTAGAATTGGCCTGAACTTCTTCTTGGGTGGCCACGACCAGTCAAAGTCACGCTCCAACTCCAATTCTTCAAGTTCTGTCTGAGTCTTCAGATGAGCAATTGTAGCCCAGGTGCGATCAAAAACCTCATGCAGATAGTGAGGGTTAAGCTTCACAGAGTTCTGGGTTTCAGTGAGGGTTTTCACAATGGCTTCGAACTGGCGTTTGACCCACTTGTGATTGCGATCCACCTTCTGGTGAAGATTGAGGAGAAGCTCTCTTGTATTCAACACGCAAGGAGCAACACGGCTTTGAGGGTGAGTCTCAGTATCATCCCATGAAGAATATGCTTCCGGCTCTCTGAACTGGCCATCAAGGGGCCTAAGACCTTCATCAATAACTGACTTGCCTTTTCCTTCAACTGGCTTGAAAGTCTTCTTGTTGACCCTGATAGGAGGCATATAACCAACATGGTTGTTGAAATCTGCACGGAAGTTGATGCCTGTCCTTGTCCTGATGAATCTCATGATCCATGGGGCATATATCTTATGATCAAATGGACACATGGCATTGTCAGCCAAAGTCCTCAGTGACTTATAGATCATGTGTACACTCAAGAACACATTAGATACTTAACCTATAAGTCTTCAAGCCACCAAAATCACTAAGGGGCACTAGATGCACTTAAAGTGGTGCTTCGCATTCCTTTGTTACTCAAAGGTTTCCGAAGAAGTGTGGTTTAAAACCCACTCTGCTTCGCGGGCAGATGGCAATTCAAACCCCGAGAGCAGTGTTGAGGACCAATCTAGGGTGTAGAAGGGTCGAGATAGTTATCCATGGGACGAGCTTCTTGGCAGACCTCATTGTGCTGAAGTCGCAAGGCTTAGAAGTAATTCTCGGCATGGATTGGTTGGCCAAGCACCAGAGTCTCTTGGACTGTGCCAACAGGGCCATTACCATGACAAGCGACCAAGGGGTCAAGGTCAAGTATGTCTCTGAGCCGGTATCAGCTCAAGTACCTCGAATCAACACCCTATCCGAGGTAGAGCTCAACCAAATGCCTGTAGCCTGTGAGTACCCGGACGTCTTTCGAGACGAGCTACCTGGAATGCCTCCTGACTGAGACATCGAGTTCATCATCGAGCTCATGCCTGAGTCAAGGCCTATATATAAGAACCTTACAGGTTGGGATCCGAAGAGCTAGCAGAGCTGAAGAAGCAGCTGGATGAGCAACTCAGGAAAGGATTCATTCGTCCGAGTGCATCACCTTGGGGATCACCTGTTCTGTTTGTATCAAAGAAGGATGGTACCATTCAACTCTGCATCGATTACCGTTCTCTCAACGAAGTCACAATCAAGAACAAGTACCCACTCCCCAAGATAGAAGACCTGTTTGACCAGTTAAATGGAGCTAGTGTATTCTCCAAGATCGATCTCCGATCCGGATAGTACCAGCTGAAGATTCGACCCGAGGACATACCCAAGACTGCATTCGTGACCTAATACGGTCTCTATGAGTGCACTGTTATGCCCTTCGGATTGACAAATGCCCCAGCTTACTTCATGTACCTCATGAACATGGTCTTCATGGAGTATTTGGACAAGTTTGTCGTCGTATTCATCAATGACATATTAATATTCTAAAAATCTGAAGAAGAGCATGAGCAACACTTGAGGTTAGTTCTGGGAAAGCTTCGAGAGCACCAAGTGTATGACAAGTTCGGCAAGTGCCAATTCTGGCTGAACGAAGTTGGATTTTTGGGTCATATCATGACGGCAAGAGGATTGGCAGTAGATCCATCCAAGATGACCACAATGACCGACTGGGAATCGCCGAGAGACGTGAAGGATGTCAGGAGTTTCCTCGGGCTCGCGGGATAGTACCGCAAGTTCGTAGAGGGATTCTCCAGCATCGCTCGACCTATGACTCGGCTTTTGAAGAAAGGCCGGAAGTTCGAGTGGACACCGGCGTGTGAAGCAAGCTTCCAAGAGTTGAAGAAAAGACTGACTACCTCCCCGGTACTAGCTACCCCGGACATCAACAAGGAGTTTGTGATTTACTGTGATGCCTGCGGAACCGGACTCGGTGGAGTCTTAATGCAAGATGAAAGAGTCGTGGCGTACTTGTCATGGCAACTGCATCCGCATTAGGAGAACTACACCACCCACGATCTGGAGTTAGCAGCTGTAGTGCATGCCTTGAAGACATGGCGACATTACCTTCTACGGAAGCGATGTGAAATATACACGGACCACAAGAGTCTGAAATATATCTTCACCCAAAGGGAGCTGAATATGAGGCAACAAAGATGGCTTGAGTTAATCAAGGATTACGACCTCAGCGTTCAGTACCACCCCGGTAAGGCAAACGTGGTAGCCGATGCTTTAAGCCGGAAGGCTGGCACCTTGAACGTCATGATCAAGGAAAGGTTGCCCGCCTTGTATGAAGAGATGGAAAGCTTCGGGCTGGAGTTAGTCGAACCAGGATACCTGGCCAACCCCGAAGTCAAACCAACTCTGGCTGATGATATCAAGGAAGCCCAGAAGGGACACAAGAGTATTAAAGGCCTCAATAGGAAGATACAGGAAGGCAAGGCCCCAGGGTTCTTGGTTGATGATCAAGGAGTGGTGTGGTACGGGAAACGCTTATGCGTGCCCAACAAGGCCGAACTCAAGGACTTGATCCTGCAAGAGTCTCATGATACGCCATACTCCTTCCATCCCGGTGGTACCAAGATGTATCAAGACCTCCGAGAACGATTTTGGTGGCATGTCATGAAGAGAGAGATAGGCTCCTACATCGCTAAGTGCAATGTATGCCAGCGTGTCAAGGCTGAGCATCAGCGACCTGCTTGGCTGCTACAACCTATTCAAGTGCCAGAATGGAAATGGGATAAGGTCGGCATGGACTTCATCACTGGACTACCCCGATGAAGCAGGGGTCATGACTCCATATGGGTCATCGTCGACCACATAACTAGGGTGTCTCATTTAATTCTGGTCAACACCACCTGCGTGGGCGACAAGTTGGCTAGCCTCTACATTGAGCGCATTGTTAGCCTCCATGGAGTTCCTAAGGAGATCATGTCTGACCGCGACACGCAGTTCACCTCAAGATTCTGGAAGAAGTTTCAAGAAGCTCTCAGAACCAAGCTCTCTTTCAGCACGACTTTCCACCCGCAGATGGGCGAACATACCGAGAGGGTAAACCAGATACTCGAGGACATGCTCCGCGCATGTGTCTTGGCTCATGGTGCCAAAAGGGAAGACTGTCTGCCGTCTGCTGAGTTCTCATACAACAACAGCTACCAGTCGAGTCTTCAAATGGCCCCATTCGAGGTGCTATATGGGCGAAAGTGTCGCACCCCACTCAATTGGTCCGAAACCGGAGAAGGAATAGTTTATTGGCCAGAAGCGCTGCAGGAAGCGGAAAATAAGGTGCAGATTGTCCAAGAAAACCTGAAGGCAGCTAAGTCCTGACAAAAGAGTTATGCGGACTCCCACCGCAAGGATGTGGAGTTCGTTCCGGGAGACCAGATGTACCTGCACGTTACGCCTCTCAAGGGAACCAAGCGATTCCATGTCAAGGGAAAGCTAGCCCCAAGGTTTATTGGACCCTTCAAGATCAGGGCAAGGCGCGGGGAAGTGGCTTATCAGTTGGAGCTACCCCCAGAACTTTCGGGTGTGCACAACGTGTTCCAGGTGTCACAGCTCCGGAAGTGCTTACAAGTGCCGAACCGTTCCGATCCTTGCAAGGACATTGACCACCAACTTGTTGACCTTCAACCGGACCTTACCTATCACGAGTAGCCGATTCGCATTCTGGATGAAGCAGAGCGTTGCAGCAGAAGCCGCACCATCAAGTATTTCAAGGTTCAGTGGAGCAACCATACCGAAGCAGAAGCAACATGGGAACGTGAAGACTATCTCCGATCAGAATTTCCAGAGCTATTTAACGCCTAGCTTAGGAATCTCGGGGATGAGATTCTTGTAAGAGGGATAGGTGTGTCACACCGTATTTTTCACCACCAATGTTTTAAGTTGCAAAAATCAGAGCTTGTTAAAACTTTGTCTAATGATGTTGTGAATGCTATGAATATCTTGTATGAATGTATGCTTGTTTGCTTCTTGATCCAAAACCCATGATAAATTTATTTTTTTAAATGCATTTCCAAAGCTCATTTTCCTTGACACCAGATCACCTCTACCTTGCTTGGGTTACACTACTAGCTCATGGTGCCTAGTAGCACTCCCAACCAAAGTTGGTGATCTGATTTTAAATACATGTCTGTTTCTAAGGCCACGAATGATATTCCCAGAAGGAAAAATGCTTCTCTGCCTTAGAAAATTCTGAGTAAAATCATGGAAACTTAGAAGAACATATATTTTCCATATATAAGATTTTCAACCCTATATTATATTATAATTATTTGAATAAAACCCTGAAAACCATTCATGTCTGTTTTAACCTTTTTAGATATTTCCAAAGGAAATACTCTCAATAAAATCCCATTAAATTACAGGAGCCTCCCCAAGCCATATTTCGTGCCCACATAAAATCTCACCTTGATCCAAGGTGGGGAAGGTCACCAAATGAGCCTAAAACCCGCTTTGTCCAGAATAGAGTTGGAACAACTCTACATAGCAAAGTTTGTCCAATGGGGCTGAAACTTTGCAGGGGTGTTTGGCACTAGAGCTCGGGCGACGCCTGCCCACGCGCACCCGACTCGGCCGAGCATGCACAGACGCTGCAGCTCGACCCCACTCCTTCTCCCTCTGCGGCCGATGCTTCAGAGCGTCCCAAACCATGTCCGGAGACCATGGTTTCGCAGCCAGCTCCTCACTGTGCACGCACGCGAGCCACGTTGAGTCACCGGCGCACCGAGTTGGCTCACCATCGCGAGCCTATAAATAGGCCTCCCCGGCGCCTCAGCACCCCTCCACCAGCCTCTGCACGACCACTAGCTCCTCCCTAGCCACCCAATCGATCTCGTAGAGCCCCGGTGCTCGAGATCGACCGAGGCCCCTCCGCCTCGGAGCTCCGGTCAATCTCCGGCTACACGCCGGCCCCTGCGACACTCGACCCACCAGAGCACTCCCCTCGACCCCAGGAACCTTTCCCCCAACTGCCCCGAGCGATTCCGTGCCCCTAGCTACCAGTTCAAGCATGTCCCGAAACCCCTCCGACACGGCCACCTCGTCGCCGGCGACTCCAAGCCTCTCCGGCGCTGTCCCGACCACCTGCAGGTAGGCAGAGGCATGTTGAACCCATTCCTGCCCTTAGCTAGGCCCAAGGACGACGGTAGCCTCGCCGGAGTTCATCTCCTCCTCCCTGGCCGGAGGTAGGGGAAGAACCCGACAGGTGGGCTCCACCTGTCGTCGTCCTGGAGCAGCCCCCGCGTGCAGCCCAACCGCTCACCCCAGGGGCCCGCACGTCAGGTTCGAACCTGGCGCGCGCGCGCCTCGCAGCCTGCTGGCTGGCTGGGCCGGCCTGCTTCCTAGGCCACGCTTTGGTCTTTTTCTTTTATTTTTAAAACAAAGAGTAAAATGATTTTTGTAAAAATAACTACCAAGTGGAAAAATATAGTTCTTCCACTTATAATTTGCTAAAAATGAGTAGTATTTGATTCTGCCATTGTTGGCATTTTTCAAAAACAGAATCTGTTTTGTAATAATATAAAGGCATTAAAGGCAATAGTTCACCCCTGTTTAGTAATTATTAGAAATGCTTAGTTAGTAAAAACTAAGAGAAGATATTTTTCAAATTAACAACCTTAATTTAACCAAGTTTTGGAACATTTTTAAAAGTGATTTGTGATCTGTTTTTGTGTGAGCTATTTCTTATTTATTCTATTCTTGATGATAGAATTACCGAGTGACGAAGGATTCGGGGCGGAACACCTCGAAGACCCCGGATACCTAGCTGACCAAGGCAAGCAGCCGTTTGACCATGACTTGAACATATAAATTGATGCATGCTAGAATAGCAAGTACTTTTCCATTGCATGTGATCATAGTGTCAGTTCATCATTGGTGTGATGGTACCGAAGGCTTCGTCGAAGCACTTGCATGATGGTGATGTTCTACATATGTCTCCTCGGAGCACAAGCATGGTGAGTTTGATCCTACCATCTATGAGGATCATACTACTATCATGTTGACTAGTAGAGTTAGAAAACCATTGCATGAGCATGATGATGAGTGAAATCAAAGGTTTATGAAAAAACCCGTCGGGTGCCACTAATGCCTGAGGGTGATGATGAGATGGGTGGCCACTTTTGGTGAAGTGGTGCATCGGTGTTTTGTGTGAGTATGGTTTTGGAAATGGGATTAGATTTATGATGTGTCGACCGTCCCAACCTCACCTGTGAGACCATGTTACCCCTTTATGGGATGGGGCTTTGTTGATTACTCTGGCCGGTACTAGCAAAGAACCACATTACTAGTGGCGGAGTGATTGTCGTCACTCTCGTGATGGGGTCGTGCTAGGAAGGGCGACTATGCCATTTTTATGAGTTCCACGCACACCGTTGGTCCCCGCATGGTTGATACTGTCTAGAGTCGGTGCTCGTAAGACGTACAACATGTGGGCTGGGTACAATTCGAGTGGACCTCTTTGTCTAGTATCGTTAGGGGAAAGATAATGATCGGGACTTACCTCGGGTATATGTGATATACTGCTAGTCGTGGATGACATGGAAGTTTTCCGGTTCTCGTCGGTACAGCGCGCTACCTCTGGAGAGTGTCAAACTATTCAAATAGTTGGGTAATCCTGCTTAAACTACGTCCAGCGTTTCTGCATAAACCAAGTATGAGTGTGTGTGTGTGTGTGTGTATGTGTGGTAATTGGTGTTACAAGATGAATTGATATGACCAAGTTCGGTGACTTGGCATATAGGGTGAACTCGGAGTGTTCAGCCCTTGACAGATGCGATGGCATCTGTAACCTGTTCTTCAGGAGTAATTCTTTAGCTTGATGCACATACATGATCATCCCACCAAGTTGCATTTCATCAAACCTGCATGTTATTGTTGTACTTCACTTTCATTGTTCATATCATGGGCTGTTTGCAAGTACATTCAAAGTACTCCTTGGCTTGCCACTAGCTATATTATTGACCAGACATGGAAGGACCGGAGTTTGGCGATGAGAACATCTTCGGAGACGGACCTGCGATCTAGGATGCTTCCAAGTAGAATGCATGTCGTTGTAGGCTTGATGGCATAGGCACCCGCTTAGCCCTTATGAGTTTCCTCTACCGATCGTACCCGTTTTAATTGGCCTTAGGCCCTGCTTGTGAACCTGACCCTTCGGTCATTTGATGTAATATTCGGTATTAGGATGTCAGACTCTATTATTCAGTATCTGTGTTTAGTGAGCATTGATCCTTGGGGTCACTGGACACGGCGATCTCGA
Organism: Hordeum vulgare subsp. vulgare; assembly: GCF_904849725.1. Taxonomy (NCBI): domain Eukaryota; kingdom Viridiplantae; phylum Streptophyta; class Magnoliopsida; order Poales; family Poaceae; genus Hordeum; species Hordeum vulgare. The sequence goes on along the minus strand of NC_058524.1, from coordinate 297,676,639 downwards.
CGTACTAGTCGGGGTCCCCACAGTCACGTCGTTGAAACGGTGTCTGCATGCCCCGCCGGTGCACGCCGATCGCCATCTCCCGTGATGAACGCCGCCATGGGCCCCAACGCTCAAGAACAACATGACTCCTCCCAGCCGGTTACCGAGCACCGTGACAGCCACACAGCCACTCCGTCGCTCGTCCGAGGCTCCGGGGCGACGTCGCACGCCCGACCGGAGATGCTACACGGTCGGCGCGAGCTTTCCATGGACACCGACCTGCTCCACTACCAACCCACTCCTGACCGCCACCACGACTGGGTCCAGTGCATCGAGGAGCTCGTCACTGTCGTTGGCGACTCCGCAGCACTCTCCTGCTCGCTTCGACCCCAACCGTCCCAAGAAAATGATGAAGAACAAGATGTGTCGCCCCCACCATAGCGGCAAGACGTGCGCCCCGAGCCCAGATAGGAAGCGCGTCCCCGCAGCCAACATCGCAAGGCCATGGTGGGGCCAGAAGATGAAGCCAGCTGTCAGGTGGTCCCTCGGCCCCGCGATGACGGGCACGCACTCCCAGCGGAGCAATTCCCGCGTCGTGAGCATGCCCCGCTCGAAGCAGACCCGTTGGATCAACAAGATCCGGCTGCTCTTGCACGCGTCGCACCCTTCGGGCCAGTGGAGTGCCTCGCCATCGCCCTTGAACTCTACCCAACCACATGGCCCTGCAAGTTCAAGACCGACCTACCTCCGTGCTACGACATCACCCTGGACCCAACAGAGTTCCTGCAGCTTTACACGCTCAGCATCAGGGCGGCAGGAGGAGGCGACAAGTTCATGGCGTGTTAGTTCCCCATGGTGCTCAAGGGAGGCGTGCTCTCTTGGCTCCTCAACCTCCTGAAGGCGTCCATCACCTTGTGGGATAGCCTGCGCGATAACTTCATCACCAATTTCCAGGGAACTCGCGACCGCGCCCCCACCATGAACGACTTGCGGTGCATCAAGCACCAAGAGGGGGAGACCCTGCACAAGTTCGTACAACGCTTCACCGTCATGCGCCTCAAGATCCTTAAGGCATTGCACGAGGCCATCATCTCGGCCTTCTCTGACGGACTCACCGACCTCAAGATGAAGGAGGAGCTTGCCATGAGTGACGAAATGAGCACCACACTGGAGATGTTCAACCTGGAAAACAAGTGCGCCAGGGCTGAGGAAGGTTGCATGTCCCTCCTCAGGCCTCACGCGGCGGAACCAGAGGAGAAGAAGGCCAAGGCCAAGGAGGTGAAGCGCAAGGCCCCTGCGGTGCTCGCAGCTGAGCCTGAGTTGAAGTACGACCGAGGAGAGCGCCCGTCTAGAGGGGGGCCAATGTGCATCTTCCATGGAACGAGCGGCCATGACACCTCTTAGTGCCAAGAGCTCTGTCTGGCTCGTGCAGAGCATTTCAGCAGCGCCGTAGGCGGGGAGACAGAAGCCCCGCCCGTGGCGAAGGCCGTGGCGGAGACCGCTGGGACGACCGCTAGCCGCATCAGGGGTGGCACGAGCAGCCTCATGAGGACAGTTGGCATGGCCAACCTTAGGAGGACCGCTGGCGCGATGACCCTCAGGAGGGGCAACGATGCGACCAGCCTCATCAGGTCCGCCCTCGAGGGGCTGGGTTGCCTCCTCTACCTCCGCCACGCAGGAGGATGGATGAAGACAAGCAGGACGATGTGGCTGGGGGCTTCCAGGAGGTCAGGGCGGTGGCCTCCATCTTGGGCGGCGCCCAGACCCCAGCCTCCAACCGTGCCTTCAAGCAGTTCGCACGGGAGGTGAATGCTGCTCTCCTGAAGCTTGAAGCGATGCACCCCCTCAACTGGTCCTAGACCACGATCGCCTTCGATCCCAGGGATCAGATCAGGTGCTTGCTCATGGACGGCAAGCTCCCCATGATGTGCACCACGAACATCAGCAACGTCCTCGTCACCAAAGCCCTTATCGAAAGTGGAGCGGGGTTCAACGTCCTCTCGGTCGAGACCTTTGAGAAACTCCACCTGCCATACGCACAACTTCTGTCGACCAAGCCCTTCTTAGTAGTCACGAATGGGTCCACCATGCCTATCGGGCAGGTGCACCTGCCGGCCACCTTCGGCAACCGCAAGAACTACCAAACTAAGGTCATTGTCTTCGACGTCGTGCACATCCATCTGTCGTACAATGCGACCCTTCGATACCCGACTTTAACACAGTTCATGGCAGTGACCCACCATGGATACAACGTCCTCAAGATGCCGGGGAGCAGTGGCGTAATCACCATTGCCAGCGACGAGAAGGATGCCGTATGTGCGCTCGAGCGTGCTTACCGTGTAGCGGCAGCAGAGCGCTTGGACTACGAAGAAGACAAACTGCCTCAGGGCGACCCACGCAAGAAGATTTAGGAACTCCTCCCCACGGAGTGCCCGGGGCTACAGGCTCCGTACTGGGGGCGAGGCCCTGCCCCCCATCACATAGGAAGGCGCGCTCGGCGCCCCCCCTTGAGTCGGGCATGGAGCCTCCCACGAGGGAGATCCCCAACCAGGCTAGTGAGGCAAGGGTGGTGCTCGAGCACAACTCAGGTGCAAGCTTCGTCGCGCACCAGCTCAGCTCTCGCAAGTCCATTATCAGAGCAATCCGTGAACTTTGAGCAGCCCAAGCCGTGCGAGGCCGGGGCTGCCCTGCACCAGCAATCGGAGCCGCCGTCGGCGTTATGGTGTATCCGCGAGTCCATTAGCGCGCTCACAATCGACAGAGCAGCGGCCCAAGGCCCTTTTTGGCCCGCGCCAACTAAGGGCCGGTGGGTGTACCCGCGCGCCGGTGCACACATGCCCTTCGGGCTGGAAAACGCAGCTGCAACCTATCAGCGGCTCAAGCGGGCCATGCTCATGCCCGGCCCGTTGGTTGTGTCGGGGTGCAGGACGAGGCGCTCGGACCGAGCGAGGGCTCTGAGCCTCGGGATAGGGCGGACCCGTGATGGTCGCGACCGCGGAGACAGGAGATCGGACAACGACGGCGATTTCGACACTTCAGCGGCATGGCCGCCAGGTGACTTTTTGTTGGCTGCTGCCGGGTAACTTTTTGGTTCACCCCGTCCGAGGACACCCACAAGGCCATGTGGTCTCCAGGAGCTCACGGCACTCCCAGCTGCTACTTCCATTTAAGCATGTTTTAGTTGTTTCTACATCACCCGCTTCGAAGCCTAACGTTCTACCTTGCTTACGCCTTTGGGCGGTCGAACCTGCATGGGGGCTCCGGTCGAAGCTTATCCTTGCAGGCCGCGTGACACATCAAACACCCAATCTCACTCCCAAAGAAAAGAAATCACCATGGTTTACCAATGACCCAAAAGAAGCTCAGTCCACGAATGACTCAGGGGTAGGGACACTCGCGAGGCTAAAGCTTCCTCGCGACCTCCCAGATACACCCCCACCGTGACACTCTCATGTAATAACGAGCCGAGGTTGTATATGCCTAGGGCCCTGCGAGGACGCGGAGGGGTCCAACCCATGCCTTGTCGCAGCCCTATGGTCCGCGCTGGGGAGAAGCTCAGTCCACCAATGACTCGGAGGAAGGGACACTCGTGAGGCCAAAGCGTCCTTGCGACCTCCCATATACATCCCCACCTTGACACTCTCACATAATAATGAGCCGAGCCTCTATACGCTGAGGGCCCCCTGAGGACGCTGAGGGGTCCACCCCATGCCTAGTGGAAGACCTATGCTCCGCGCTGGGTACAGATGGAGGCAATCAACAGAGTCCGCCAATGACTATGCCCTCAGCTAGCACCAACGCAGTCTGCCAATGACTGTGCCCGTAGCTGGCACCAACACAGCCCGTCAATGGCTACACCCGCGGCCGGCAAGGAGATCAACACAGTCCACCCGTGACTACGCCCACCCGAAGTGTGTGGGAAAAACATATGAAGGTTGGAGCCGCTCGTACGTCAAGGGGGACCCCTGAGCATCGCATCTCGGGGGCCTAACTGCGCCCGTAGCCCCTTCCCCCTTTGGGCCATCCTCTGTTTCCGGTCGGTTCAATCACGGGGAGCTCCGCGTGTGGCGTGCCCTGCCGACGTAGAGCCTAATGCGCTCAACAAGCCACTTCAGATATCTTAGGAGGGACATTGGAATCGTTGAACGTCATGGGGTACCCCTGAGCATCGCGACTCAGGGGCCGAACTGTGCTCGTAGCCCCTTCCCCCTTTGGGCCATCCTTGGTTTCCGGTCGGTTCAATCGCGGGGAGGTATGCGTGAGGCGTGCCCTGTCGACGCGGAGTGCTGAAAGTGTTCAAAACATTTAGAATCCTCATCGCGTTCTCGTCATGAGGGCAGCTCGCACGTCATGGGGGACTCCAGAGCATCGTGACTCAGGGGCCTAACTGCGCTCGAAGCCCCTTCCCCTTTGGGCCGTCCTTGGTTTCCGGTTGGTCCAATCGCAGGGAAGTACGCGCGGGGCGGGCCCTGCCGATGCGGAGTAACACATCAAACATGAGAGGAACGAGGCGAAGAAAACATTCAAGCATTCAGTTATTAGAGGCCTTGACAAGTTCATGAAAATGCAAATAAGTTTAATGCCTCCACGAGGCACGATGTGCATTGCAGGGAAAAGGCAAGGACAAGAAACTAGGAGGAGCCACTGTCGGCATTATGGGATTGGGGGTACCCAGACCTGCCTGCCTATGGCCTAGGGCGGGCCCGCTTCACTGAAACAAAGCAACGAGCCCGACACGGCTTAATGGAAGGCCCTCGTGAGGGGCCAAGCCTCACGAGGAGGAGCAATGTCAAGACTCGTAGGGGGGCCTCTTCAGGACCACTCCGGAGCGGCGGATATTCCAAGGCAGGGGGGCCTCAGGAGTCAAGGGTGGCACGAAGGAAGGACAGACGAGCAGCATATCGTAGGACGGGACAGTTTCCCCTTTGGTGCAAAGGAGGTGGGGCGTATAGGCTTTCCAAAGGCATCCCCCAAATGTTTCCCTTCTGGTGCAACAAAGCCGCAGTCTCCCGCTAGTAGGGCAAACATCATCCACGGGCCTGTCTTTGCGTGGCGGACAATTACTTTGCAGGCGAAGCCATCTTTGGGCAGGGGAGTATGTTCCCCTGTTCCCCTTCAAAATTGGCCGCTGTGGGATCCCTTCCCGCCGAAGCTATGATGGTAGAGGACCCGGGCCACTGCTATAAATAGATATGGTAGGATACTTGAGAGAGGTGGTTAATTCGGATGGCAGAACATCACACTTAGTCACTCAGCCTCCGGAGGCACAAGAACACTATACTAACTCACCCATCACCTCCGTGAGAGGTAATCCACCAAAAGAAGGAGTAGGGTTTTACGCTTCGCAGCGGCCCGAACCTGGGTAAACTCTTGTGTTCTGTGCTCCCCTCGCCATCGAGTGAGTCCTTCATCGTTTCCATCAAGTAGTGAGTTAGGGGAGGCGAAGCAGGGGAGATCCTCGTACGCCCCAGTGTACCTATCCTTAGGGTTTTGCGGAGCCCGAAAATCCGACATTTGCCGCGCCGGGTAGGGGGCGTGTCGAGGTTTCCTCCAAGCTCCATCCTCACCAAGCTCCATGGCTCCGATGGCTGACACTTGCCGGCAACGCGCAGAACCACGCGCCACCTGTATCTCCCAGACTGCGCCCGTCGGTGCCGCCAGCGTGCGCCGGTCGCCGTCACCCGTGGTGAACGCAACCATGGGTACGGAAGCTCAAGAACAACATGGCTCTTCTAAACCACCGACTGAGCATGTAGACGGCGGCACCGCCACGTCTTTGCTCGCCCGGTCTTTGGGGTCGGCATCATGAGCTCGGCTAGATATTCCACACGGCCGTCATGCGCTCGCTATGGCCACCGAGCTGCTTCGTTACCGGCCCGCTCCAGACCGCCATGATGACTGGCTCCATTGCATCGAGGAGCTCATCGCCACCGCGGTGACTCAGCGGCGCACTTGTAACACCCTGTCTTTTGGCTTTCCTGACTAATTAACTTGTTTCACAAATTAGGACTAATTAAAATTTTTGTGAATGCGTGTGATGCTTGAATTGACTATTGGTAGACTGCTTGCTGGTATGCTTGTGTTGATCCCCAATACTTCTTGCTACCCTCCAACTCACCTCCTCATCCCATGTTCTCCTGCCTAATGATCATGCCAAGTGTTTAGGACCAATATCTATTTGACCAAATATTATTATTTTCATCAAAAGCATTTCTTGAATTAAAACTACTGAACCCCTCAGATGAGGTTTGTGTTACAAGTCCTCAATTGGGGAACTTATTTTTGCACCAATTATTTTATTTAAAACCTACTATCAAAATGTCCTCCAAAAACAACAAGATTATCATTTTAAAAGTTATTTTATTATTTTATTTAAATGCCTTTCTATGAGGTCAGAAATGGTCTCTTATGAAGGATAGTTATTTTTATTGCTTTCTAAATATTTAAGAAAATTTAGGGTTACTAAGTGGATATATTTATTCCATATATATGAGTTTCAATACCTGGTCATGTTCAAAATATTGGGCAACCCCTCCAAAACCCTTTCTGCCTATTTCAAGCTTTTGAAATATTTCTATTAGAAATATTCTCAATAAATTCCAGTAAAATTCCATCATGTGATCTATGATATTCTTGATGATCTTGCCAAGTTTCATATCAATCCAAGTTCATTTGACTCCCCTAATTATTTTAAAACCCTATCTGTCCAGATTCAAATTTGAGCAACTCTACATTGTGAAGTGTCTCCAATTGTGCTCAAACTTTTTGTGCATGCCTTAATGCTCAAATAATGCCCCTAGACCAAATATTGAATTTGTGGGAATTGATTTGAATAGGGTTGCAAGCAGAAAGCCATTTCTTCCCATTTCAAGGGTTTTCCAAGTCTACATTGGGAAACTTCTCCAGCAAATCCCAAATTTGGTGTGCAAGCTTATTTTCATCTATTATTTGATCCTGTTAAATTTCATAGCCATTGGAATCCATCTGGTAGCCTAACCACGGATCAAAGACCTTGTGTGCACTCACTAAATTGGCTTCTTTGACCCCTTCCACTTTTACCCTTGAGCTCAACTTTCTACCATAGCTATTTCTAGTTACATTTTACCTCCAGTAACATCCCCATGGCCACTGGTCAATTATTGAAGAAGGACCCTATGTAACTACCACTCATTTTCACCCTTGGCAGCACTGTTTTACCTCTCTTCCCATACTTCTGCTTAAGCTAATACTCCCAATTCTTTCCAGAGCCTCTCTAGTGTATAAATGCTTCATTTCAAACCACGAGATGGCATGCACATGTGGAGAAAATGAGCAGCACATCTATAACTCCATTTCTGCCTAAAATATAGGATTGTACTGCAAGTGCTAGCTAGGCTTATTTCCCTGAGCTGAAAATTGGGAGGCTAGCAGTCCTTCTATGAACAAGAGTGCAGGACATGGTTTTCCCTCAATCCACTCTTAATGCAAACCACTTTTGTTGGCCTTAAGTTTGCTGCTGCAAACATAATCATAGTCAAAACCTATTCAAACCTGATCCACTCGAAGCCAAACTCCTCACTCACCTTCCAAATAGCATGCCCCACATCCCACACATTATTGACTGGTCATTTGGACCCTATAGGCACAGGTGGCCATGGTGACGACCACCCTGGCCTGCAATATGGGTGATCTGCGCCTTGTCTCCTTCTTCCAGACCTCTTTCGACCGTTGCAGCACATCTCAAAGCACCGGGGTATCCCATTTGACCGGTCCAAGCCCACCTGGACACCAGCTCGCCGCGAAAGTGCCCCCGGGACGCATGTATGCCCGTTCCCTGAGAGCACCGAGAGCTCCTGAGCTCTTCTTCTCTTCTCCCTCTCTTATTTCCTCTCCCCTGAGCCCTCAATATCTCTCTCCAATTTCCCTCTCTCCCTTGGACCTCGAGATGCCCCATTTCTCCTCCCGTGCTCTGTCTCCCCTCCCATGGCCGAATCTCACCGGCAGCATCCGTTCCAATTTGGATAGGACCGAGGCTCCCCTCGCCCCTAACCTCCCCTGAGGGTGCTCTTGTCCGGAGCAAGCCCGTTCCCCTTTCCTCTGGGCCTTCTCCTGGCGCCAAGGACACGTGACTAGAGGAGGACACGACCACCTCCATTACCGCAGGAGCCGGCGCCGCTCTGGCCCTCTCCGGCCAACAGGGGCCTCCAGCTGGGCGCAGCTCACGACCCTGGTGCCCTCTGGCGGCTGGGCCGCAGAGAGAGGTGTCCGGAGGTGTGGGCCACCGGCGAAGGGGCGCTCCTCCCCCTGTCTCCTGCTCTGGCGGGAGGTAGACGAGAGACCCGACAGGCGGGGCCCCACCGTCAACCTCCCAGCCGGCCGAGCCCCAAGTCCCTCTTGGCGCACTTCTGTTTTGCGCCACTCCAAGGCAAAAACGCCTTTACTCCAGTGCGCCATCGGCGTAGGATTTCCCCCCCCCCCGCAGCCGTGCATCTAGGCCGACCCAGTGCACCGCAGCGCTATGCTGTGCCCAGTGCGAGGCCGAGTCCCGTTGGGCGCTTCCTTGCCCTTATTTATTTTTATTTCTGTAACTTAAATAATCCATAGATTATTCATTTGGAGTCCAAAATTGATGATTCAAAATGTTGCAGATTTCTAAAATCCTGTTCTATCCAGATCTGGGCATTGCACCTTTTTCCAAAATACTTTCCTGTGATAATAATATCTAAATGCCCATTTTGATATTTTAAACACCACCTTTGCAAATTCCAAGAGGATCCAAACCAACTCCAAATGGAGTTATTCAAATTTCCACATCCCTCTTAAATCATTCCCTATTTTTAGAAACTTGGCCAGCATTTTATTCAGGCTTAATTATGTTGTATAATATAAATAGATTCCTATTGCTATTTATTCCATGTTAGAAAATTCCTAGTATATTCATATAAACTCCAAATCCAGTGAATCAACTTCCTAAATATTTCTAAAATCATGCTCTGTTTATTGAGTGCCTCCACTCATTTTTAAGAGAATGATTTCTATAGGCTTCTTCAATAATCACCTATTGCTCTTTCCATCCATTCATAAATCCTTGACGATTCAAATATCCTATGCAAAGCTTGAGGTCTTTTCTTATGACCAGAGAGGTCCAAGAAAAATAAAACTTCTATTTTATAGAACACTTTTGTTTCTGCTTGCTGTGTGGCTTACCGTAATTGTTTCTCACGCTAGTTGACGGGTAGACAGAGTATTCGGAGTTGGAGCGGAAGACCTCGAAGACCCCGAGGTCTTATGTGAGCAAGGCATGCAGTCCTTTGACCATGACCGAGCATATGTTACTTTGCATGTTAAAATAGCAAGTATTCCCGTTGCATATGATCATAAGTGCCGGTAATCATTTGACATGATTTTACCGAAAGCTCCCCCGGAGCACGTGCATTGAGCTTGGCTCTACCCCTTGAGGGTCATGCTAATACCATGTTGACAAGTAAACATAGAAGTAGTATTATCAAGAGCATGTTGATGACATAAAGCAAGAGTTTACTAAAACCCCATCGGGTGCCACTAATGCCCGAGGGTGATGATGAGTTAGGTGGTCACTTTCGGTGTAGTGATGCACCCAGTATTTGTGTGAGTATGGTTTCAGAAACGGGAATAGATTTATGATGTGTCGACCGTCCCAACCTTACAAGTACCACCATGTTACCCCTCATGGGACGGGTCTATGTTAATTACTCTGGTCGGTGCTAGCAAAGAGACACATTACTAGTGGCGAGAGTGATGTCTGGTCACTCTCTTGATGGGGTCGTGGCAGGTAGGGCGACTATGCCATTTTTATGAGTTCCAGTCACACCGTCGGTCCCCACATGGTTGGTACTGTCCAGAGTTGGTGCTTGTAAGACGTACATCATGTGGGCTGGGTACCAATCGAGTGGACCTCTTTGTCTAGTATCGTTAGGGGAAAGGAATTGATCGGGTACTTACCTCGGGTATGTGATATACCGCGAGTCGTGGACGACACGAAAGTTTCCCGGATCTCGTGGGTCCAGCGTACTACCTCTGCAAAGTGTAAACTATTCGAATAGGCGTGTCCATGGTCAAGGACAGTTGGGTAATCCTGCTTATACTACATCCAGATATTTCCGCATAAACCAAGTGTGAGTGTGATGTGTTGAAAAAGGTGTTGCTGTGACAGTAATGATATGACCAACTTTGGTGACTTGGCATATAGGGTGAACCAGGATGGTTCAGCCCTCGACGGATATATTGATATCTGTAACCTGTTCTTCAAAAGTAATTCTTTAACTTGATGCATATTCATGATCATTCCACCTAGATGACTTGCACCAAAGATGCATGATATTGTTATCCTTCGCTTTCATTATTCATATCTCGGGCTGTTTGCCAGTACATTGAAAGTACTCATTGGCTTGCCACTGGTTATTTGATTGAGCAGGTATGAAAGAACAGGATTTTGTGAAGATTAACTCGGTGACGTTCTTGCGAGCTAGGACGCTTCCCAGTCAGAATGCCTGTAGGATAAGGATGATGGCATGGGTTCACGCTTTCAACCAATAATTCTGCTAATGGTCCAGTTTGGAGTGTTGGCCTTTAAGGCCCTATTTTTGTAAGACTCGACCGACGTGGTCATTTACTGTATCAAACGATATGTATGGATGTAAGACTCTTTTATTTATGTATCAAACGATATGTATGGATGTAAGCATTGATCTCTGGGATCACTGAGCACGGCGATGTCGACTCGTAAGTCGGGGTCCCCACTGCACTCTTGCTCGTTTCGGCCACAACCGTCCCTGACGAACAACAAGGAGAAAGACGCGCCACCCCCGCCTCCGCGGTGTGTCGCGGACCCCGATCCCGAGCAGGAAGCGCGATCCCGCGCTCGGCCTCGTGAACGCAGGGCGAGGCCCGGAGATGAAGCAAGTTGCCAGATGATCCCCCGGCCCCGTGCCAAGGCGTGCACACCCCCGACGTTGCAGCTCTCACGCCCGTAGCACGCCCCACTCGAGGCAGACCCTATGGAGCAACAAGACCCGGCAGCCCCCGCACGTACCGTGCCTATTGGACCGATGGGGTGATTCACCATTTCGCCCGAGGTCTACCCCGTCTCGTGGCCTGCAAGTTCAAGCCCGACCTGCCCCCACAATACGATGGCACCCAGGACACGACTGAGTTCTTTCAACACTACACGCTGAGCATCAAGGCGGCCGAAGGAGGAGACAAGATCATGGCGTGCTGGTTCCCGATGGCGCTCAAGGGCGGCGCGCTCTCATGGCTCCTCAACCTCCCGAAGGCGTCCATCACCTCCTGGGACGACCTGCGCGAGCGCTTCATCGCGAACTTCCAGGGCACCCGTGACCGCGCCCCACCGTGAACGACCTGCGATGCATCAAGCAGCAAGAGGGAGAGATCCTGCACAAGTTCATACATCGTTTCACTGTCATGCGCCTCAAGATCCCCAAGGCGTCGGACGAGGCCGTCATCTCGACTTTCTCCGAAGGAGTCACCGACCTCAAGATGAAGGAAGAGCTCACCATGAACGATGAAATGAGCACCACAGTGGAGATGTTGAACTTGGCAAGCAAGTGCGCCAAGGCGGAAGAAGGACGACTGTCGCTCCATGGGCCCCAGGTGGCGGACCTAGAAGAGAAGAAAGCCAAAGCCAAGGAGGTGAAGCGCAAGGCCCAGCAGTGCTAGACGCCGAGCCTGAAGCGAAGCATACCCGAGGGGGAGAGCGCCTATCCGGAGGAGGGCCGGCGTGCATCTTCCATGGCCCAAGCGGCCATGACACCTCCGAATGTCAAAACTACGTCTGGTTCATGCCGAACACTGGCACAGGCACCCAGGACAGTTCGACAGAAGCCCTACGAGCAGAGGAGGTCGCAATGGGGTACGCTAGGATGATCGTAAGCGGCAGGGGTGACGTGACCAGCCTCAGGAGGACCCCTAACATGGACAACCTCAGGAGGACCACTGGTGTGATAATCCTCAAGAGGGGTAGCGACGCCGCCAACCTCGTGAGGCTCGCCCTCGAGAGGCCGGGCTGCCCCCGCTGCCCCCACAGCCCAGGAGGAGGGATGAAGAAAGGTAACACAATGGGGCTGGGGGCTTCCAAGCGGCCAGGGCAGTGGCTTCCATCCTGGGCGGTGCCCAGACCCCAGCTTCCAACCGCGCCTTCAAGCAGTTCGCTAGGGAGGTGAATGTCGCCCTCCCGAGGCCCGAAGCGATGCGTCCCCTCAACTGGTCCTAGACTATCATTTCTTTCGACCCAAGCGACCAACTCAGGTGCTCGTTCATGGCCGGTAAGCTCCCAATGATGTGTACCCCAACTATCAGCAACGTCCTCGTCACCAAGACCCTCATTGATCGTGGAGCTGGGTTCAACGTACTCTCAGTCAAGACCTTTGAGAAGCTCCAACTGTCGTATGAGCATCTCATGCCAACAAAGCACTTCTCAGGGGTAAGTTCATCCGCCCGTCACCTTTGGCGAGCCCCAGAACTACCATACTGAGGTCATCGTCTTCGACATCACGCACATCCACCTGCCATACGATGCCATCCTTCGTTACCCAGCGCTTGCCAAGTTCATGGCAGTGATCCACCATGGATACAATGTCCTGAAGATGTCAGGGAGCGGCGGCGTCATCACCATCCCCTGTCACGAGAAGGATATCGTCTGTGCACTAGAGCGAGCGTACCGCGCGGCGGCTGTGGAACGCTTAGACAATGAAGATGACGAGCTGTGTCGTTAGGACCCGCGCAAGAAGAAGAAGGAGATCCTCCCCACGGAGTGCACCGGTGATTCGGGTTCCGTGCTCGGGGACGGAGCCCTGCTCCCCATCGCATAGGGATGCGAGCTAGGTGCCCCTCTTGGGTCAGGACTAGCAGCTCCCACCAGGGAGGCCCCTATCCTCGGTAGTGAGGCAGAGGCGGCGTCCGAGCACATCCTGAGGGCGCACTCCAGAGCATGTCTAACAGCTATCGCAAGTCCGTCACCAGAGAAATCCATGAATTTTGCAAGGCCCAGACCATGCAACGCGGTGACTGCCCTGCACCACCTATCGCAGTCACCGTCGTCGGCCCGGTTGACCGACCCTGCATCTGCATCAACGCATTCGCAACCAACACAGCCACGGCCCACGACCCCTTCTGGCCTATGCAGACGGGCTACCGGTGGGAGTACCCGGGCACCGGCGCATTCATGCCCTCCGGGCTGAGGAACGCGCCTGCCACTTACCAGAGGCTCCATCAGGCCATGCCCGTACCCCCGCCTGCTGGGGAGCCGCGAGGAGGACGAGGAGATGCTCGAGCCAAGCGAGCGTACGGCTGAAGCGTAGGGGACAATACTCATCTTCTCTCTATTTGGTGCCGTGGTGTCGGTGACTGAGTCTTACTCAAACTCATACCTTGCAAAACTGACAAGAACCCTTTCTTTCAGTTTACCATATTGAACTTCTTCAATATCTTGTCAAGGTATGTACTTTGCGAAAGACCTATGAGGCGCGTCGATCTCTCTCTATAGATCTTGATGCCTAATATGTATGCAGCTTCTCCAAGGTCCTTCATTGAAAAACTCTTGTTCAAATAGGCCTTTATGGTCTCCAACATCTCTATATTATTCCCCATCAATAATATGTCATCCACATACAGTATGAGGAAAGCTAGAGAGCTCCCACTCACTTTCTTGTACAGACAGACTTCTCCGTAAACCTGTATGAACCCAAACTCTTTAATCACCTCATTAAAGCAAATGTTCCAATCCGGGATGCTTGCACCAGACCATAGATGGAGCGCTGGAGCTTGCACACTTTGTTAGCACCCTTAGGGTCGAAAAAACCTTCTGGTTGCATCATATACAACTCTTCCTTAAGGTTCCCGTTAAGGAACGCTGTATTTTACGTCCATTTGCCAAATTTCATAATCATAAAAGGCGGCAATTGCTAACATGATTCAGACTGATTTCAGCTTCGCTAGGGGAGATAAAGTTTCTTCGTAGTCAATTCCTTGAATTTGTCGAAAACCCTTTACGACAAGTCGAGCTTTATAAACGGTCACATTACCGTTTGCATCAGTCTTCTTCTTGAAGATCCATTGTTTTTTTATGGCTCGCCGGTCACTGGGCAAGTCCACCAAAGTCCATACTTTGTTCTCATACATGAATCCACCAAAGTCCTTTTTCATAGCTTCAAGCCATTTGTTGGAATCCGGGCCCGCCATTGCTTCTTCATAGTTCAAAGGTTCACACTTGTCTAACAACATGATTTCCATCACAGGGTTGTCGTACCACTCTGGTGTGGAGCGTGCCCTTGTGGACCTTCGTGGTTCAGTAGTAACTTGATCCGAGGCTTCATGATCATTATCATTAACTTCCCCTTCAGTTGGTGCAGGCGCCACAGGAACAACTTCCCACGTTGCTCTACTTTCCTGTTCGAGAGGGGGTGTAATTACCTCATCAAGTTCTACTTTCCTCCCACTTACTTCATTCGAGAGAAACTCTTTTTGTAGAAACGATCCGTTCTTGGCAACAAAGGTTTTACCTTCGGATCTAAGATAGAAGGTATACCCAATAGTTTCCTTAGGGTTTCCTATGAATACCCATTTCTCCGCTTTGGGTTCCAGCTTTTCTGGTTGAAGTTTCTTCACATAAGCATCGCAGCCCCAAACTTTAAGAAACGACAACTTAGTTTTCTTGCCAAACCATAGTTCATACAGTGTCATCTCAACAGATTTAGACGGTGCCCTATTTGAAGTGAATGCTGCAGTTTCTAATGCGTATCCCCAAAATGATAGTGGTAAGTCGGTAAGAGACATCATAGATCGTACCATATCTAATAAAGTGCGATTACGACGATCAGACACTTCATTGCGTTGCGGTGTTCCAGGCGGCGTCAGTTGTGAAACGATTCCACACTTCCTTAGGTGTGTGCCAAACTCGTGACTCAAATATTCTCCTGCACGATCAGATCGTAGACAATTAATTTTTATGTCACGTTGATTCTCGACCTCACTCCGAAATTCCTTGAACTTTTCAAACGTCTCAGATTTGTGCTTCATCAAGTAGATATACCCATACCTACTCAAATCATCGGTGAGAGTGAGAACATAACGATAGCCACCGCGAGCTTCAACGTGCATTGGACCACACACATCAATATGTATTATTTCCAATAAGTAGGTTGCTCTCTCCATTATTCCTGAGAGTGGAGTCTTAGTCATCTTCCCATGAGGCATGGTTCGCACGTGTCAAATGATTCAAAGTTAAGAGACTCTAATAGTCCATCAGTATGGAGCTTCTTCATGCGCTTAACACCGATATGACTAAGACGGCAGTGCCACAAGTATGTGGGACTATCATTATCAACTTTACATCTTTTGGTACTCACACTATGAATATGTGTAATATCACGATCGAGATTCATCAAGAATAAACCATTCACCAGCGGAGCATGACCATAAAACATATCACTCATATAAATAGAACAACCATTATTCTCTAACTTAAATGAGTAGCCGTCTCGCATTAAGCAAGACCCTGATACAATATTCATGCTCAAAGCTGGTACTAAATAACAATTATTAAGGTTTAAAACTAATCCCGACGGTAGATGTAGAGGTAGCATGCCGACGGCGATCACATCGACCTTGGAGCCATTCCCGACGCGCATCGTCACCTCGTCCTTGGCGAGTCTCCGCTTATTTCGCAGTTCCTTCTTTGAGTTGCAAATGTGAGCAAACGCATCGGTATCTAATACCCAGGAGATACTACGAGCGCTGGTAAGGTACACATCAATAACCTGTATATAACATATACCTTTAACGTTGCCGGTCTTCTTGTCCGCTAAGTATTTGGGGCAGTTCTGCTTATAGTGACCCTTTCCCTTGCAATAGAAGCACTCAGTCTCTGGCTTGGGTTCATTCTTTTTTTCTTCCCGGCATCTGGCTTACCGGGCGCGGCAATGGCTTTGCCTTCTTTCTTGAAGTTCTTCTTACCCTTGCCCTTCTTGAAACTAGTGGTCTAGTTGACCATCAACACTTGATGCTCTTTCTCGATTTCTACTTCTGCACACTTGAGCATCGAGTACAACTCGGGAATGGTCTTCTCCATCCCTTGCATGTTGTAGTTCAGGACAAATCCTTTGTACCTTGGTGGGAGAGACTGGAGGATTCTGTCAATTATAGCATCATCCGGAAGTTCAACTCCAAGTGAAGTCAGACGACCGTGTAACCCAGACATTTTGAGTTTGTGCTCAATGACGCAACTTGAACTTGTCAGAGACTTCATATCTCTCGACACGGGCATGAGCTTGAAAAACTAGTTTCAGCTCTTGGAACATCTCATATGCACCGTGTTCCTCAAAACGCCTTTGGAGCTCCATTTCCAAACTGTATAACATGCGACACCTAACCAGAGAGTAGTCATCACTCCGCGTTTGCCAGACGTTCAGAATGTCTTGGGCTACTGCGGGAGCGGGAGGGTCACCTAGCGGTGCATCAAGGACATAAGCCTTTTTAGTTGCTTCAAGGATGAGCTTCAAGTTGCGAACCCTGTCTGCATAGTTGCTACCATCATCTTTCAGCTTGTTTTTCTCTAGGAATGCATTGAAATTGAGGTTGACGTTGGCCATCTACAATATTTATAAAGAAAACTTTTAGAATAAGTTCATAACAATTAAGTTCATTTAATCAAATGAAGTATGAACTCCCACTTAAATCAACATCCCTCCTGCCATCTAAGTGATACATGATCCATGTTGACTAACCCGTGTCCGATCATCACGTGAGACGGACTAGTCATCATGGTGAGCAACTTCATGCTGATCGTATTCAACCATATGACTCATGTTCGACCTTTCAGTCTCTTGTATTCGAGGTCATGTATGTACATGCTAAGCTCGTCGAGTCAACCTAGGTGTTTTGCGTGTGTAAATCTGGCTTACACCGTTGTATGCGAACGTTAGAAGCTATCACACCCGATCATCATGTGGTGCTTCTAGACAACGATCCTTCGCAACGGTGCACACTTAGGGGAATACGTTCTCGAAATTTTAAGAGGGATCATCTTATTATGCTACCGTCGTTGTAAGCAATAAGATGAAAAACATGATAAACATCACAATGCAATCATATAGTGACATGATATGGCCATTATCATCTTTGCTCTTTCGATCTCCATCTTCAGGCATCGCATGATCATCATTGTCACCAGCGTGACACCATGATCTCCATCATCATGATCTCCATCATCGTGTCTCCGTGAAGTCGTCACGCCAACTACTACTATCACTACCACTATAGCTAACCGTTAGCAATGAAGTAAAAGTAGTAAGCACATGGCGTTGCATCTCATACAATAAATTAAGACAACTCCTATGGATCCTGCCGGTTGTCATACTCATCGACATGCAAGTTGTGAAACCTATTACAATAACATGATCATCTCATGCATCATACATGCAACATCACAACTTTGGCCATATCACATCACATGTCAATCCCTGCAAAAACAAGTTAGACGTCCTCTAATTGTTGTTGCAACTTTTGCGTGGCTGATTTGTGTTTCTAGCAAGTACGCTTTCTTACCTACGTGACAGCCACAACGATGATATGCCAAAGCTATTTACCCTTCATAAGGACCCTTTTCATCAAATCCAATCCGACTAGAGTAGGAGAGACAGACACCCGCAAGCCACCTTTATGCACGGTGTGCATGTCTGTCGGCGGAACCAGTCTCACGTAAGCGTACGTGTTAGGTCGGTCCGGCCCGCTTCATCCCACAATACCATCAGAAAAGAATAAGACTAGTAGTGGCAAGCAATTGACAAATCGTCCCCCACAACCTGTTGTGTTCTACTCGTGCATAGAATCTACGCATAGAAAACTTGGCTCTGATACCACTGTTGGGTAACATAGCATAAATTCCTACGCATATTCAGATCTTCCTATGGAGAGACCAGCAACGAGAGAAGGGTGAGTGCATCTTCATACCTTTGAAGATCGCTAAGAGGAAGCGTTGCTAGAATGCGGTTGATGCAGTCGTACTCTCGGCAATTCAGATCACGGTGTGATTCCGATCTAGTGCCGAACCACGGCACCTCCGTGTTCAACACACGTGCAGCCCGGTGACGTCTCCCGCACCTTGATCCAGCAAGGAGGAGGGAGAGGTTGGGGAAGATCTCCGGCAGCACGATGGTGTGGTGTCGATGGAGAAACGAGGTCTCCCGGCAGGGCTTCGCCAAGCACCGTGGGACAGGAGGAAGGAGGGGGGCAGGGCTGCGCCGAGGGAGACGGAAAACCGTGTGTCAAACAGCCCCAAAACCCCCACTTTATATAGGCGGAGGGGAGGGGGGTGCCACCCCTAGGGTTCCCACTCTAGGTGGTGGGGCAGCCCCCCAAGATGGGAGGTGCGGCGGCCAGGGCAGGGGGAGGGGGTGGTGCACCCCTAGGTGGGCCTTAGGCCCACCAGCGCCTATGGTTTCCCCCCTCTCCACCTCCTGCGCATTGGGACTCCTTGTGGGAGGCGCACCAGCCCACTTTGGGCTGGTTGCCCTCCCTCTTTTGGCCCATGCTACATCTTGGGGCTGGTGGGCCCTCCCGGTGGACCCCCGGGACCATTTCCGATGGTCCCGGTACATTACCGGTGACGCCCGAAACATTTCCGGTGTCCAAAACCATCCATCCTATATATCAATCTTTACCTCCGGACCTTTCCGGAGCTCCAAATGACGTCCGGGATATCATCCGGGACTCCGAACAACTTTCAGTAACCTCGTATAACAATTCCCTATAACCCTAGAGTCATCGAACCTTAAGTGTGTAGACCCTACGGGTTCGGGAGACAGGCAGACATGACCGAGACACCTCTCCGGCTAATAACCATCAGCGGGGTGTGGATACCCATGGTGGCTCCCGCTTGCTCCATGATGATCTCATCGGGTGAACCACGATGTCACGGATTCAATCAATCCCGTATACAATTCCCTTTGTTTGTCGGTATAGAACTTGCCCGAGATTCGATCGTTAGTATACCTATACCTTGTTCAATCTCGTTACCGGTAAGTCTCTTTACTCGTTCCGTAGCACGTCATCGTGTAACTAACTCCTTAGTCACATTGAGCTCATGATGATGTTCTACCGAGTGGGCCCAGAGAAACCTCTCCGTCACGCAGAGTGACAAATCCCGATCTCGATTCGTACCAACCCAACAGACAGTTTCAGAGGTACCCGTATTGCACCTTTATAGTCACCCAGTTACGTTGTGACGTTTGATACACCCAAAGCACTCCTACGGTGTCCGGGAGTTGCACAATCTCACGGTCGAAGAAAGAGACACTTGACATTAGAAAAGCTTTAGCATATGAACAATACGATCTAGTGCTATGCTTAGGTTTGGGTCTTGTCCATCACATCATTCTCCCAATGATGTGATCCCATTATCAAGGACATCTAATGCCCATGACCAGGAAACCATGATCATCTATTGACTAACGAGCTAGCCAACTAGAGGCTTGCTAGGGACACATTGTGATCTATTTATTCACACATGTATTACTGTTTCCTGTTAATACAACTATAGCATGAACAATAGACGATTATCATGTACAAGGAAATATGATAATAACCATTTTATTATTGCCCCTAGGGCATATTTCCAACAAGCCTCACGAGGTGGAACAACATCAAGACCCGCAGGGGCCTCCTGAGAGCCCCTTCGGAGTGATGGACATTCCGAGGCGAGGCCCCGCCTCAGGAGTCAAGGGCGATGCAAGGGAACGACAAGCGAGCATCACACAACAGGGTGGTGGAGTTTCCCCTTTAGTGCAAAGGGGACAAGGATGTTCCGAGGCCCCGAGGATTTCTTCCAAAGGTTTCCTTTCTGGTGCAAAAAGGCCGTCGCCGTCAGCCAGCCGGACACACGTCATTCCCCGGCCCGTCCCTCAGCGCGGGCAGGCACTTTGCACGCGAAGACCACCTTTGGGAAGGGTAGCATGTTCCCCTGTTCCCCTTCAAAATTGGCCACTGTGGGTCCCTTCCAGCCGAAACGATAAGGGAAGAGGACCGGGGCCGCTATTATAAATAGAGGATAGGTTGCTTCATATAGGGGGATCCGATTCCCGAACCACCTATTCACCCACTAGCACTCAACAAGGTCTTCCAGCCTACCGAGGCGCCCAAGCACTATACTAGTTCATCCACCAACCTCCAAGAGAGGCAATCCACCAAAGCAGGAGTAGTGTTTTAAGCTTTGCAGTGGCCCGAACCTGGGTAAACTGTTGTGTTCTGTGTTTCACTCACCATCGAGTGAGTTTCTAGCCATCTGAAGTGAGTAGCTAGCTAGGTGAGGTGGATCAGTGAGAAATCTTCATAAACGTCCCTAAGTTTGAATCTTTAGGGTTTTGCGGAGCCCGAAACTTTTTCTAATGATGTTGTGAATGCTATGAATATCTTGTATGAATGTATGCTTGTTTTCTTGTTGATCCAAAACCCATGATAAATTTATTTCTTAAAATGAATTTCCAAAGCTCTTTTTCCTTGACACCAGATCACCTCTACCTTGCTTGCGTTACACTACTAGCTCATGGTGCCTAGTAGCACTCCCAACCAAAGTTGGTGATCTGAACTCAAATACTATTATTATTTACCAAAAACATTAGTTAATGATTTAAAACATTATTTTTCTATTTTAAATACATGTCTGTTTCTAAGGCCAGGAATGATATTCCCAGAAGGAAAAATGCTTCTGTACCTTAGAAAATTATGAGTAAAATCATGGAAACTCAGAAGGACATATATTTTCCATATATAAGATTTTCAACCCTATATTATATTATAATTATTTGAATAAAACCTTGAAAACCATTCATGTCTGTTTTAACCATTTTAGATATTTCCAAAGGAAATACTCTCAATAAAATCCCATTAAATTACAGGAGCCTCCCCAAGCCATATTTGGTGCCCATATAAAATTTCACCTTAATCCAAGGTGGGGAAGGTCACCAAATGAGCCTAAAACCCGCTTTCTCTAGAATAGAGTTGGAACAACTCTACATAGCAAAGGTTGTCCAATGGGGCTGAAACTTTGCAGGGGTGTTTGGCACCTCAAATGAGGACTCCACACCAAAAAAGAGATTTGCAAGACTCTGTTTAGTCACACTCCCTTTGGAGAGGACAGATATGGCCACTTTGATGCATTTTCAAGTTTACAAAGCTAAACTTGTTCAATGGTGCTCAAAATTGGTGGAAACCCCTACTTTAACCCCAAGACCAAACCTGTTAAGTTGCAGTTCTAGTGGTGGAGTGGAAGCACCCCAAAAAATTGTCGAACATCTTCTGACAGGAAAGTAAAAACCCACCTAGCCACTGTTTTACCCAATGTCAAAGCCTCAATCTTGGTGTATTAGTGCCTCAGATCAACCTAAACACCCAGTCAACTGGCCCCTCCCTAGTTCAAAGCACAAGTGACAAGAACCCCAATTTGTGCCATAGATCAGGGCTGACAGCACTAGTGAAACCTATCCCCCTTGACCAGCCAGTGCTCTCACTAGCACACAACGGCTAAAAACACTCCCACCAACACCCAGGACATGAGGGACACATCTAAAGTGCCCCAGGGTGCGCCAGCATGCCATGGCATGCCAAAACTGCGCTCTGGACGCTCTACAGGGAGCCACCGAGAAGGGGACGACGCTCCCGGCTGGTCCCAACCTCCCTCGAAGTGTGCAAGACCTCCCCCGACAACCCCTCTATGTAAAGCAGCCGCCAGGGACCCTCCTCTCCCGCACTAGAGCTTGGGCGACACCTGCCCACGCGCACCCGGCTCGGCCGAGCATGCACAGACGCTGCAGCTCGACCCCACGCCTTCTCCCTCTGCGGTCGATGCTTCAGAGCGTCCCAAACCACGTCGGGAGACCATAGTTTCGTGAGTCACCGTGCACGCACTGTGCACGCACGCGAGCCACGGTGAGTCACGGTGCACGCACCCTCTCCCTCGGCGAGCTCCTCACTGTGCACGCACGCGAGCCACGGTGAGTCACCGGCGCACTGAGTTGGCTCACCGTCGTGAGCCTATAAATAGGCCTCCCCGGCGCCTCAGCACCCTCCAACAGCCTCTGCACAACCACTAGCTCCTCCCTAGCCACCCAATCGAGCTCGCAGAGCCCCGGTGCTTGAGATCGACCGAGGCCCCTCCGCCTCGGAGTTCTGGTCGATCTCCGGCTACATGCCGGCCCCTGCGACACTCGACCCACCACAACACTCCCCTCGACACGAGGAACCTTTCCACCAACTGCCCCGAGCAATTCCGTGCCCCTAGCTACCAATTCAACAATGTCCCGAAACCCCTCCGACACAGCTACCTCGTCGCCGGCGACTCCAAGCCTCTCCGGCGCTGTCCCGACCACCTGCAGGTAGGCGGAGGCATACTGAACCAATTACTGCCCTTAGCTAGGCCCAAGGACGACGGTAGCCTCGCCGGAGTTCATCTCGTCCTCCCTGGCCGGAGGTAGGGGAAGAACCTGACAGGTGGGCTCCACCTGTCGGCTTCATGGAGCTGCCCCCGCGTGCAGCCACAACCGCTGACCCCACGGGCCCGCACGTCTGGTTCGAACCTGGCGCGGGAGCGCCTCGCAGCCTGCTGGCTGGCTGGGCCGGCCTGCTTCCCAGGCCAGGCTTTGGTCTTTTTCTTTTATTTTTAAAACAAAGACTAAAATGATTTTTGTAAAAATAACTACCAAGTGGAAAAATATAGTTCTTCCATTGATATTTTTCTAAAAATGAGTAGTATTTGATTCTGCCATTGTTGGCATTTTTCAAAAACAGAATCTGTTTTATAATAATATAAAGGCATTAAAGGCAATAGTTCGCCCCTGTTTAGTAATTATTAGAAATGCTTAGTTAGTAAAAACTAAGAGAAGATATTTTTGAAATTAACAACCTTAATTTAACCAAGTTTTGCAACATTTTTAAAAGTGATTTGTGATCTGTTTTTGTGTGAGCTATTTCTTATTTATTCTATTCTCGATGATAGAATTACCGAGTGACGAAGGATTCGGAGCGGAAGACCTCGAAGACCCCTGATACCTAGCTAACCAAAGCAAGCAGCCCTTGTGACCATGACTTGAACATATAAATTGATGCATGCTAGAATAGCAAGTACTTTTTCATTGCATGTGATCATAGTGCCGGTTCATCATTGGTGTGATGGTACCGAAGGCTTCGTCGAAGCACTTGCATGATGGTGATGTTATACATATGGCTCCTCGGAGCACAAGCATGATGAGTTTGATCATACCATCTATGAGGATGATACTACTATCATGTTGACTAGTAGAGTTAGAAAACCATTGCATGAGCATGATGATGAGTGAAATCAAAGGTTTATGAAAAAACCTGTCGGGTGCCACTAATGCCCGAGGGTGATGATGAGATGGGTGGCCACTTTTGGTGAAGTGGTGCACCGGTGTTTTGTGTGAGTATGGTTTCGGAAATGGGATTAGATTTATGATGTGTCGACCGTCCCAACCTCACCTGTGCGACCATGTTACCCCTTTATGGGGCAGGGCTTTGTTGATTACTCTGGCCGGTACTAGCAAAGAACCACATTACTAGTGGCGGAGTGATTGTCGTCACTCTCGTGATGGGGTCGTGCTAGGAAGGGCGACTATGCCATTTTTATGAGTTGCAGGCACACCGTTGGTCCCCGCATGGTTGATACGGTCTAGAGTCGGTGCTCGTAAGACGTACAACATGTGGGCTGGGTACAATTCGAGTGGACCTCTTTGTCTAGTATCGTCAGGGGAAAGATAATGACCGGGACTTACCTCGGGTATATGTGATATACCGCGAGTCGTGGATGACACGAAATTTTCCCGGTTCTCGTGGGTACAGCGGGCTACCTCTGTAGAGTGTCAAACTATTCAAATTGTCGTGTCCACGGTCAGGGACAGTTGGGTAATCCTTCTTAAACTACGTCCAGCGTTTCCGCATAAACCAAGTGTGAGTGAGTGTGTGTGTGTGTGTGTGTTGTAATTGGTGTTACAGGATGAATTGATATGACCAAGTTCAGTGACTTGGCATATAGGGTGAACCCGGAGTGATCAGCCCTTGACAGATGCGATGGCATCTGTAACCTGTTCTTCAAGAGTAATTCTTTAGCTTGACGCATATACATGATTATCCAACCAAGTTGCATTTCATCAAACCTACATGTTATTGTTGTACTTCACTTTCATTGTTCATATCATGGGCTGTTTGCAAGTACATTCAAAGTACTCATTGGCTTGCCACTAGTTATATTATTGACCAGACATGGAAGGACCGGAGTCTGACGATGAGAACATCTTCGGAGACGGAACTGCGATCTAGGACGCTTCCAAGTAGAATGCATGTCGGTGTAGGCTTGATGGCATGGGCACGCGGTTAGCCCTTATCAGTTTCCGCTACCCATCGTACCCGTTTTAATTGGCCTTAGGCCCTGCATGTGACCCTGACCCTTCAGTCATTTGATGTAATATTCGGTATTTGGATGTAAGACTCTATTATTCAGTATCCGTGTTCAGTGAGCATTGATCCTTGGGGTCACTGGGCACGGCGATGTCGACTTACTAGTCTGGGTCCCCACAGTCACGTCGCTCAAACGGTGTCCGCATGCCCCGCCGGTGCACGCCGATCGCCATCTCCCATGATGAACACCGCCATGGGCCCCAACGCTCAAGATCAACATGACTCCTCCCAGCCGGTTACCGAGCACCGTGAAAGCCACACAGCCACTCCATCGCTCGTCCAAGGCTCCGGGGCGACGTCGCACGCCTGACCGGAGATGCTACACGGCTGGCGCGTGCTTGCCATGGACACCAACCTGCTCCACTACCAACCCAATCCTGACCGCCACTACGACTAGCTCCAGTGCATCGAGGAGCTCGTCGCTGTCGTTGGTGACTCCGCAGCACTCTCCTGCTCGCTTCGACCCCAACCGTCCCAAGCAAATGATGAAGAACAAGATGTGCCGCCCCACCACAGCGGCGAGACGTGCGCCCCGAGCCCAGATAGGAAGCGTGTCCCCGCAGCCAACATCGCGAGGCCATGGTGGGGCCAGAAGATGAAGCCAGCTGTCAGGTGGTCCCTGGGCCCCGCGATGATGCGCACGCACCCCCGGCGCAGCAATACCCACGTTGTGAGCATGCCCCGCTCGAAGCAGACCCGTTGGATCAGCACGATCCGGCTGCTCCCACACGCGTCGCACCCGTCGGGCTAGTGGAGTGCCTCGCCGTCGCCCATGAACTCTACCCAACCACGTGGCCCTGCAAGTTCAAGCCCGACCTACCTTCGCGCTACGACAGCACCCTGGACCCAACAGAGTTCCTACAGCCTTACACGCTGAGCATCAGGGCGGCAGGAGGAGGCGACAAGGTCATGGCGTGTTAGTTCCCCATGGCGCTCAAGGGAGGCGTGCTCTCTTGGCTCCTCAACCTCCTGAAGGCGCCCATCACCTTGTGGGATAGCCTGCGCGATAACTTCATCACCAATTTCCAGGGAACTCGCGACCGCGCCCCCACCAAGAACGACTTGCGGTGCATCAAGCACCAAGAGGAGGAGACCCCGCACAAGTTCATACAGCGCTTCACCGTCATGCGCCGCAAGATCCCTAAGGCGTTGCACGAGGCCGTCATCTCGGCCTTCTCTGACGGAGTCACCGACCTCAAGATGAAGGAGGAGCTCGCCATGAGTGACGAAATGAGCACCGCACAGGAGATGTTCAACCTGGAAAACAAGTGCACCAGGACTGAGGAAGGTTGCATGTCCCTCCTCGGGCCTCACGCGGCGGACCCAGAGGAGAAGAAGGCCAAGGCCAAGGAGGTGAAGCGCAAGGCCCCTGCGGTGCTCACAGCTGAGCCTGAGGCGAAGTACGACCAAGGAGGAGAGCGCACGTCTAGAGGGGGGCCAATATGCATCTTCCATGGAACGAGCGGCCATGACACCACTTAGTGCCAAGAGCTCCGTCTGGCTCGTGCAGAGCATTTCAGCAGCGCCCTAGGCGGGGAGACAAAAGCCCCTCCCGCAGCGCAGGCCGTGGCGGAGACCGCTAGGACGACCGCGAGCCGCGTCACGGGTGGCGCGAGCAGCCTCATGAGGACAGTTGGAACGGCCAACCTCAAGAGGACCGCTAGCGTGATGACCCTCGGGAGGGGCAACGATGTGACCAGCCTCGTCAGGTCCGCCCTCGAGGGGTTGGGCTGCCTCCTCTACCTCCGCCACCCAGTGTTGGAATTATGCCCTAGAGGCAATAATAAATATAGTTATTATTATAATTCCTGTATCAAGATAATCGTTTATTATCCATGCTATAATTGAATTGAATGAAGACTCATTTACATGTGTGGATACATAGACAAAACACTGTCCCTAGCAAGCCTCTAGTTGGCTAGCCAGTTGATCAAAGATATTCAATGTCTTCTGATTATGAACAAGGTGTTGTTGCTTGATAACTGGATCACGTCATTAGGAGAATCACGTGATGGACTAGACCCAAACTAATAGACGTAGCATGTTGATCGTGTCATTTTGTTGATACTGTTTTCTGCGTGTCAAGTATTTGTTCCTATGACCATGAGATCATATAACTCACTAACACCGGAGGAATACTTTGTGTGTATCAAACGTCGCAACGTAACTGGGTGACTATAAAGATGCTGTACAGGTATCTCCAAAGGTGTTCGTTGAGTTAGTATGGATCTAGACTGGGATTTGTCACTCCGTGTGACGGAGAGGTATCTCGGGGCCCACTCGGTAATACAACATCACACACAAGCCTTGCAAGCAATGTGACTTAGTGTAAGTTGCGGGATCTTGTATTACGGAACGAGTAAAGAGACTTGCCGGTAAACGAGATTGAAATAGGTATGCGGATACTGACGATCGAATCTCGGGCAAGTAACATACCGAAGGACAAAGGGAATGACATACGGGATTATATGAATACTTGGCACTAAGGTTCAAACGATAAGATCTTCGTAGAATATGTAGGATCCAATATGGGCATCCAGGTCCCGCTATTGGATATTGACCGAGGAGTCTCTTGGGTCATGTCTACATAGTTCTCGAACCCGCAGCGTCTGCACACTTAAGGTTCGACATTGTTTTATGCGTATTTGAGTTATATGGTTGGTTACCGAATGTTGTTCGGTGTCTCGGATGAGATCACGGACGTCATGAGGGTTTCCGGAATGGTCCGGAAACGATGATTGATATATATGATGACCTCATTTGATTACCGGAAGGTTTTTGGAGTTACCGGGAATGTACCGGGAATGGCGAATGGGTTCCGGGAGTTCACCGGGGGGCAACCCACCCCGGGGAAGCCCATAGGCCTTGAGGGTGACGCACTGGGACAGCCCAAAAGGACCCTATGCACATTGGAAGAAAAATCAAAGAGAAAAAGAAAAAAAAAGGGAGGTGGGATAGGAAAGAAGGACTCCACCCACCAAACCAAGTAGGACTCGGTTTGGGGGGGAGACCTTCCCCCCTTGGCTCGGCCGACCCCCTTGGGGCTCCTTGAGCCCCAAGGCAAGGCCCCCCTCTCCCACCTATATATACGGAGGTTTTAGGGCTGATTTGAGACGACTTTTCCACGACTGCCCGACCACATACCTCCACGGGTTTTCCACTAGATCGCGTTTCTGCGGAGCTCGGGCGGAGCCCTGCTGAGACAAGATCATCACCAACCTCCGGAGCACCGTCACGCTGCCGGAGAACTCTTCTACCTCTCCGTCTCTCTTGCTGGATCAAGAAGGCCGAGATCATCGTCGAGTTGTACGTGTGCTGAACGCGGAGGTGCCGTCCGTTCGGCACTAGATCGTGGGGCTGATCACGGGACGGTTCGCGGGGCGGATCGAGGGACGTGAGGACGTTCCACTACATCAACCGCGTTCACTAACGCTTCTGCTGTACGGTCTACAAGGGTACGTAGATCGCTCATCCCCTCTGGTAGATGGACATCACCATGACAGGTCTTCGTGCGCGTAAGAAAATTTTTGTTTCCCATGCGACGTTCACCAACAGTGGCATCATGAGCTAGGTTCATGCGTAGATGTCTTCTCGAGTAGAACACAAAAGTTTTTGTGGGCGGTGATGTGTGTTTCGCTGCCCTCCTTAGTCTTTTCTTAATTCCGCGGTATTGTTGGATCGAAGCGGCTTGGACCGACATTACTCGTACGCTTACGAGAGACTGGTTTCATCGCTACGAGTAACCCCGTTGCTCAAAGATGACTGGCAAGTGTCAAGTTTCTCCAACTTTAGTTGAATCGAATTTGACTGAGGAGGTCCTTGCATGAGGTCCGTTGTGGTGTTTGCGCAAGTAAGATACGATCCTACTAGATACCCATGGTCACCACGTAAAACATGCAACAACAAAATTAGAGGACGTCTAACTTGTTTTTGCAGGGTATGCTTGTGATGTGATATGGCCAACGATGTGATGTGATATATTGGATGTATGAGATGATCATGTTGTAATAGATAATATCGACTTGCACGTCGATGGTACGGCAACCGGCAGGAGCCATAGGGTTGTCTTTATACTAACATTTGTGCTTGTAGATGCGTTTACTATTTTGCCAGGGATGTAGCTTTAGTAGTAATAGCATGAGTAGCACGACAACCCCGATGGCGACACGTTGATGGAGATCATGTTGTGGCGCCGGTGACAAGAAGATCGTGCCGGTGCTTTGGTGATGGAGATCAAGGAGCTCGTGATGATGGCCATATAATGTCACTTATGAATTGCATGTGATCTTAATCCTTTTATGCACCTTATTTTGCTTAGAACTACGGTAGCATTATGAGGTGATCTCTCACTAAAATTTCAAGACGAAATTGTGTTCTCCCCGACTGTGCACCGTTGCTACAGTTCGTCGTTTCGAGACACCGCGTGATGATCGGGTGTGATAGACTCAACGTTCACGTACAACGGGTGCAAAACAGTTACGCACGCGGAACACTCGGGTTAAGCTTGACGAGCCTAGCATGTGCAGACATGGCCTCGGAACACATGAGACCGAAAGGTCGATCATGAATCATATAGATGATATGATTAGCTTCGGGATGCTTAGCACTGAAACTATACTCAACTCACGTGATGATCGGACTTGAGCTAGTGTAAGTGGATCATGAACCACTCAAATGACTAGAGAGATGTACTTTTTGAGTGGGAGTTTAGCAAATAATTTCATTAAGTTCAACTCTAATTATCTTGATCATAGTCTAAGTCCACTTTGAATATATTTGTGTTGTAGATCATGGCTCACGTGACAGTCACCCCGAATTTTAATACGTTCCTAGAGAAAGCTAAGTTGAAAGATGATGGAAGCAACTTTGTAGACTGGGTTCGTAATCTTAAGCTAATCTTACAAGTTGGGAAGAAGGATTATGTCCTTAATGCTGCGCTAGGAGATGAACCACCCGCTACGGCTGATCAGGATGTTAAGAACGCTTGGTTAGCACGTAAGGAGGACTACTCAGTAGTTCATGTGCAGTCTTGTATGGCTTAGAACCGGGACTTCAACGTCGCTTTGAGCGTCATGGAGCATTTGAGATGTTCCAGGAGTTAAAGTTTATCTTTCAGAAGAACGCCCAGATTGAGAGGTATGAGACCTCCGATAAATTCTATGCTTGCAAGATGGGGAGAACTCGTCTGTCAGTGAACATGTGCTCAAAATGTCTGGGTACTCAAACCGTCTAGCTGAGCTGGGGATTGAACTCCCGCAAGAGGCTATCGCTGATAGAATCCTCCAATCACTGCCGCCAAGCTATAAAGGCTTTGTGTTGAACTACAACATGCAAGGGATGAACAAGTCACCCGACGAGTTGTTTGCGATGCTGAAAGTCGCAGAGTCTGAACTCCGTAAAGAGCACCAAGTGTTGATGGTGAATAAGACCACTAGTTTCGAGAGAAACGGCAAAGGGAAGAAGGGAAATTCAAAGAAGAGCGGCAAGCCTGTTTCCAATCCGACGAAGAAACCCAAAGCTGGACCTAAGCCTGAAACAGAGTGTTACTATTGCAAGGGTATGGGTCACTCGAAGCGCAATTGCCCCAAGTATCTGGCAGATAAGAAGTGGCCAAAGAAAAATCAGGTATATTTGATATACATGTTATTGATGTGTACTTAACCGGCTCTCGTAGTAGTGCCTGGGTATTCGATACAGTTTCTGTTGCTCATATTTGCAACTCGAAACAGGAACTGCGGAATAGACGAAGGCTGGCGAAAGATGAAGTGACGATGCGCGTAGGAAATGGTTCCAAGGTTGATGCAATCGCCGTGGGCACAGTTTCACTTCAGTTACCATCAGGAATAGTTATGAACTTGAATCATTGTTATTTAGTGCCTGCGTTGAGCATGAACATTATATCTGGATCTTGTTTATTGCGAGACGGTTACTCTTTTAAGTCAGAGAATAATGGTTGTTCTATTTCTATGAGTAACATCTTTTATGGTCATGCACCCAATGTGAGAGGATTGTTCATATTGCATCTTGATAGCGATACACACATACACAACATGGAGACCAAAAGAGTTAGAGTTAACAATGATAGCACCATATTTTTGTGGCACTGTCGCTTAGGTCATATTGGTGTAAAGCGCATGAAGAAACTCCATGCCGATGGAATTTTGGAGTCACTTGACTTTGATTCACTTGACACGTGCGAACCATGCCTCATGGGCAAGATGACTAAAACTCCGTTCTCCGGAACAATGGAGCATGCAGGTGACTTGTTGGAAATCATACATACCGATGTGTGTGGTCCGATGAGCATAGAGGCACGCGGCGGATATCGTTATTTTCTCACCTTCACTTACGGTTTGAGTAGATATGGTTATGTCTACTTAATGAAGCACAAGTCTGAAACATTTGAAAAGTTCAAGCAATTTCAGAGTGAAGCTGAAAATCATCGTAACAAGAAGATCAAGTTCCTACGGTATGATCGTGGGGGTGAATATTTGAGTTTTGAGTTTGGTGCTCACTTAAGTCAATGTGGAATTGTTTCACAGTTGACACCGCCTGGAACACCACAGCGTAATGGTGTGTCCGAACGTCGTAATTGTACTTTATTAGAGATGGTGCGATCTATGATGTCTCTTACCGATTTGCCGTTATCGTTTTGGGGTTATGCATTAGAAACAACTGCATTCACTTTAAATAGGGCACCATCAAAATCCGTTGATACGACACCATACGAAATGTGGTATGGCAACAGGCCAAAGTTTCGTTTCTTAAAGTTTGGGGATGTGATGCTTATGTCAAAAATCTTCAGCCTAAAAAGTTGGAACCCAAAGCGGAAAAGTGTGTCTTCATAGGTTACCCAAAAGAGACAGTTGGGTACACCTTCTATCTCAAATCCGAGGGCAAAGTGTTTGTTGCTAAAAACGGAGCTTTTCTCGAGAAGGAGTTTCTCTCGAGAGAATTGAGTGGGAGGAAGATAGAACTTGACGAGGTTGTCGAACCTCTCATCCCTCTGGGTGGTGGCGCAGGGCAAGGGGAAACCTCTGTCATTGCGACGTCGGTTGAGGAGGAAGTTAATGATGATGATCATGAAACTCCGGTTCAAGTTTCTGTCGAACCAAGCAGGTCGACGAGACCACGTGCTGCTCCAGAGTGGTACGGTAATCCCATCTTATCAATCATGTTGGTGGACAACAATGAACCTGCAAATTATGAAGAAGCAATGGTGGGCCCAGATACCAACAAATGGCTAGAAGCCATGAAGTCCGAGATAGGATCCATGTATCGGAACAAAGTGTGGACTTTGGAGGTGCTGCCTGAGGGCCGCAAGGCCATTCAGAACAAATGGATCTTTAAGAGGAAGACGGACGCTGACGGCAATGGGACCGTTTATAAAGCTCGACTTGTGGCAAAGGGTTTTTCACAAGTTCAAGGAGTTGACTACGATGAGACATTCTCACCCATAGCGATGCTTAAGTCCGTCAGAATCATGTTAGCACTAGCTGCATTTTTCCATTATGAAATCTAGCAGATGGATGTCAAAACGGCGTTCCTTAACGGTTTCCTTAAGGAAGAATTGTGTATGATGCAACCCGAAGGTTTGGTCGATCCTAAGAATGCTAACAAGGTGTGCAAGCTCCAGCTATCCATTTATGGACTCGTGCAAGCATCTCGGAGTTGGAACAAACGCTTTGATGAGGTGATCAAAGCATTTGGGTTTATTCAAGTGGTTGGAGAATCGTGTATTTACAAGAGAGTGAGTGGGAGCTCTGTGGCGTTTCTAATATTATATGTGGATGACATATTGTTGATTGGAAACAACGTAGAGTTTTTGGAGAGCATAAAGGATTACTTGAATAAAAGTTTCACTATGAAGGACCTAGGAGAAGCTTCTTACATTCTAGGCATTAAGATCTATAGGGATAGATCAACACGCCTGATAGGACTTTCACAAAGCACATACCTTGATAAAGTTTTGAAGAGGTTCAAAATGGAACAGTCCAAGAAGGGGTTCTTGCCAGTTTTACAAGGTACGAGATTGAGTAAGACTCAGTGCCCAGCAACTGATGAGGATAGAGAGCATATGCACTCTGTCCCCTATGCTTCAGCAATAGGTTCTATCATGTATGCAATGCTGTGCACTAGACCGGACGTTAGCCTGGCCATAAGTATGGCAGGTAAGTTCTAGAGTAATCCACGAGTGGATCACTGGACAGCGGTCAAGAATATCCTGAAGTACCTTAAAAGGACTAAGGAGATGTTTCTCGTGTATGGAGGTGACGAAGAGCTCGCCGTAAAAGGTTACGTCGATGCAAGCTTTGACACCGATCCGGACGACTCTAAGTCGCAAACCAGATACGTATTTATTCTTAATGGGGGTGTGGTAAGCTGGTGCAGTTCCAAGCAAAGCGTCGTAGCAGATTCTACATGTGAAGCGGAGTACATGGTTGCCTCGGAGGCGGCTAAGGAGGGTGTCTAGATGAAGCAGTTCATGACGGATCTTGGAGTGGTGCGAAGCGCACTGAATCCAATAACCTTGTTCTATGACAACACGGGTGCCATTGCCTTAGCAAAGGAACCACGGTTTCACAGGAAGTCCAGACACATCAAACGACGCTTCAACCTCATCCGCGACTACGTCGAAGGAGAGGACGTTAATATATGCAAAGTGCACACGGATCTGAATGTAGCAGACCCGCTGACTAAACCTCTTCCACGGCCAAAGCATGATCAACACCAGAACTGTATGGGTGTTAAATTTATTACAATGTAATTCGCATGATGATGTGAGGGCTGGATTATTGACCCTAGTGCAAGTGGGAGACTGTTGGAATTATGCCCTAGAGGCAATAATAAATATACTTATTATTATAATTCCTGTATCAAGATAATCGTTTATTATCCATGCTATAATTGTATTGAAGGAAGACTCATTTACATGTGTGGATACATATACAAAACACTATCCCTAGCAAGCCTCTAGTTGGCTAGCCATTTGATCAAAGATAGTTAGTGTCTTCTGATTATGAACAGGGTGTTGTTGCTTCATAACTGGATCACGTCATTAGGAGAATCACGTGATGGACTAGACCCAAACTAATAGACGTAGCATGTTGATCGTGTCATTTTGTTGCTACTGTTTTCTGCGTGTCAAGTATTTGTTCCTATGACCATGAGATCATATAACTCACTAACACCGGAGGAATACTTTGTGTGTATCAAACGTCGCAACATAACTGGGTGACTATAAAGATGCTCTACAGGTATCTCCGAAGGTGTTCGTTGAGTTAGTATGGATCAAGACTGGGATTTGTCACTCCGTGTGACGGAGAGGTATCTCGGGGCCCACTCGGTAATACAACATCACACACAAGCCTTGCAAGCAATGTGAGTTAGTGTAAGTTGCGGGATCTTGTATTACGGAATGAGTAAAGAGACTTGCCGGTGAACGAGATTGAAAGATGTATGCGGATACTGACGATCGAATCTCGGGCAAGTAACATACCGAAGGACAAAGGGAATGACATACGGGATTATACGAATCCTTGGCACTGAGGTTCAAACGATAAGATCTTCGTAGAATATGTAGGATCCAATATGGGCGTCCAGGGCCCGCTATTGGATATTGACCGAGGAGTCTCTCGGGTCATGTCTACATAGTTCTCGAACCCGCAGCGTCTGCACACTTAAGGTTCGACGTTGTTTTATGCGTATTTGAGTTATATGGTTGGTTACCGAATGTTGTTCGGAGTCCCGGATGAGATCACGGAAGTCACGAGGGTTTCCGGATTGGTCCAGAAACGAAGATTGATATATAGGATGACCTCATTTGATTACCGGAAGGTTTTTGGAGTTACCGGGAATGTACCGGGAATGACGAATGGGTTCCGGGAGTTCACCGGAGGGCGGGGGGCAACCCACCCCGGGGAAGCCCATATACGGAGGTTTTAGGGCTGATTTGAGACGACTTTTCCACGGCAGACCGACCACATACCTCCACGGTTTTTCCTCTAGATCGTGTTTCTGCGGAGCTCGGGCGGAGCCCTGCTGAGACAAGATCATCACCAACCTCCGGAGCGCCATCACGCTGCCGGAGAACTCTTCTACCTCTCCATCTCTCTTGCTGGATCAAGAAGGCCGAGATCATCGTCGAGCTGTACGTGTGCTGAACGCGGAGGTGCCGTCCGTTCGGCACTAGATCGTGGGACTGATCGCGGGACGGTTCGCGGGGCGGGTCGAGGGACGTGAGGACGTTCCACTACATCAACCGCGTTCACTAACCCTTCTGCTGTACGGTCTACAAGGGTACGTAGATCGCTCATCCCCTCTCGTAGATGGACATCACCATGATAGGTCTTCGTGCGCGTAGGAATGTTTTGTTTCCCATGAGACGTTCACCAACACCCAGGAGGAGGGATGAAGACAGGCAGGACGATGGGGCTGGGGGCTTCCACGAGGTCAGGGAGGTGGCCTCCATCTTGGGCGGCGCCCAGACCCCAGCCTCCATCCGCGCCTTCAAGCAGTTCGCACAGGAGGTGAATGTTGCTCTCCTGAAGCTTGAAGCGATGCGCCACCTCAACTGGTCCTAGACCACGATCGCCTTCGATCCCAGCGATCAGCTCAGGTGCTTGTTCATGGACGGCAAGCTCCCCATGATGTGCACCCCGAACATCAGCAACGTCCTCGTCACCAAAACCCTTATCGAAAGTGGAGCGGGGCTCAACGTCCTCTCGGTCGAGACCTTTGAGAAACTCCACCTCCATACGCACAACTCCTGTCGACCAAGCCCTTCTTAGTAGTCACGAATGGGTCCACCATGCCTATCGGGCAGGTGCACCTGCCGGTCACCTTCAGCAGCCGCAAGAACTACCAAACTAAGGTCATTGTCTTCGACGTCGCGCACATCCATCTATCGTACAATGCAATCCTTGGATACCCGACTCTAACACACTTCATGGCAGTCACCCACCATGGATACAACATCCTCAAGATGCCGGGGAGTAGTGGCGTAATCACCATTGCCTGCAACGAGAAGGATGTCGTATGTGCGCTCGAGCATGCTTACCGTGTAGCGGCAGCAGAGCGCTCGGATTACGAAGAAGACAAACTGCCTCGCGGCGACCCACGCAAGAAGATTTAGGAACTCCTCCCCACGGAGTGCTCGGGGGCTACAGGCTCCGTACCGGGGGCGAGGCCCTGCCCCCCATCACATAGGAAGGCGCGCTCGGCGCCCCCCTTGAGTCGGGCATGGGGGCTCGCACGAGGGTAATCCCCGGCCAGGCTAGTGAGGCAAGGGTGGTGCTCGAGCACAACTCACGTGCAAGCTCCGTCGCGCATCAGCTCAGCTCTCCCGAGTCCACTATCAGAGCAATCCATGAACTTTGAGCAGCCCAAGCCGTGCGAGGCCGGGGCTGCCCTGCACGAGCAATCGGAGCCGCCGTCGGCGGTATGGTGTACCCGCGAGTCCATTAACGCGCTCACAATCGACAGAGCACCGGCCCAAGGCCCTTTTTGGCCCACGCCAACTGAGTGCCGGTGGGTGTACCCGCGCGCCGGTGCACACATGCCCTTCGGGCTGGAAAACGTAGTTGCAACCTATCAGCGGATCCAGCGGGCCATGCTCATGACCGGCCCGTTGGGGCGTGTCGGGGTGCAGGACATGGCGCTTGGACCAAGCGAGGGCTCCGAGCCTCGGGATAGGGCAGACCTGTGATGGTCGCGACCGCGGAGATAGGAGATCGGACAACGACGGCGGTTTCGACACTTTTTGTTGGCTGCTGCCAGGTAACTTTTTGGTTCTCCCCGTCCGAGGACACCCACAAGGCCATGTGGTCTCCAGGAGCTCAGGGCACTCCCAGCCGCTACTTCCATATAAGCATCTTTTAGTTGTTTCTACATCACCCGCTTCGAAGCCTAACGTTCTACCTTTCTTACGTCTTTGGGCGGTCGACCCTGCATGGGGGCTCCGGTCGAAGCTTATCCTTGCAGGCCGCCTGACACATCAAACACCCAATCTCACTCCCAAAGAAAAGAAATCAACATGGTTTACCAATGACCCAAAAGAAGCTCAGTCCACCAATGAATCAGGGGTAGGGACACTCGCGAGGCTAAAGCGTCCTCGCGACCTCCCAGATACACCCCCACCGTGACACTCTCATGTAATAACGAGCAGAGGATGTATATGCCCAGGGCCCCGCGAGGACGCGAAGGGGTCCATCCCACGCCTACTGGCAGCCCTATGCTCTGCGCTGGGGAGAAGCTCAGTCCACCAATGACTCGAGGGTAGGGACACTCATGAGGCCGAAGCATCCTTGCGACCTCCCATATACATCCCCACCATGACACTCTCACATAATAATGAGCCGAGCCTCTATACGCTGAGGGCCCCCTGAGGCCGCGGAGGGGTCCACCCCATGCCTAGTGGAAGACCTATGCTCCCCGCTGGGTATAGATGGAGGCAATCAACACAGTCTGCCAATGACTATGCCCTCAGCTAGCACCAACGCAGTATGCCAATGACTGTGCTCGTAGCTGGCACCAACACAGCCCGTCAATGGCTACACCCGCGGCCGGCAAGGAGATCAGCACAGTCCACCCGTGACTACGCCCACCCGAAGTGTGTGGGACAAACATCTGAAGGTATGGAGCCACTCGTACGTCAAGGGGGACCCCTGAGCATCGCATCTCGGGGGCCTAACTGCGCCCGTAGCCCCTTCCCCCTTTGGGCCGTCCTCTGTTTCCGGTCGGTTCAATCACGGGGAGCTACGCGTGTGTCGGGCCCTGCCGACGTAGAGCCTAATGCGCTCAACAAGCCACCTCAGATATCTTAGGAGGGACATTGGAATCGTTGAACGTCATGGGGGACCCCTGAGCATCGCGACTCAGGGGCCGAACTATGCTCGTAGCCCCTTCCCCCTTTGGGCCGTCCTTGCTTTCTGGTTGGTTCAATCGCGAGGAGGTATGAGTGGGGCATGCCCTGTCAACGCGGAGTGTTGAAAGTGTTCTAAACTTTCAGAATCCTCATCGCGTTCTCCTTATGAGGGCAGCTCGCACGTCATGGGGGACTCTAGAGCATCATGACTCAGGGGCCTAACTGCGCTCGAAGCCCCTTCCCCTTTGGGCGGTCCTTGGTTTCCGGTTGGTCCAATCACGGGGAAGTACGCACGGGGCAGGCCCTGACAATGCGGAGTAACACATCAAACATGAGAGGAACGAGGCGAAGAAAACATTCAAGCATTCAGTTATTAGAGGCCTTGACAAGTTCATGAAAATGCAAATAAGTTTAATGCCTCCACGAGGCACGATGTGCATTGCAGGGAAAACACAGGGACAAGAAATCAGGAGGAGGCACTGTCGGCATTATGGGATTGGGGGTACCCAGACCTGCCTGCCTATGGCCTAGGGCGGGCCCGCTTCACCGAAACAAAGCAACGATCCCGACACGGCTTAATGGAAGGCCCTCGTGAGGGGCCAAGCCTCACGAGGAGGAGCAATGTCAAGACCCGCAGGGGGGCCTCTTTAGGACCCCTCCGGAGCGGCGGATATTCCAAGGCAGGGTCGGGCCTCAGGAGTCAAGGGTGGCACAAAGGAAGGACAGGCGAGCAGCATATCGTAGGACGGGAGAGTTTCCCCTTTGGTGCAAAGTAGGTGGGGGCGTATAGGCTTTCCAAAGGCCTCCCCCAAATGTTTCCCTTCTGGTGCAACAAAGCGGCAGTCTCCCGCTAGTAGGGCAAACAGCATCCATGGGCCCGTCTCTGCGTGGCGGGCAATTGCTTTGTAGGTGAAGCCATCTTTGGGTTGGCGAGTATGTTCCCCTGTTCCCCTTCAAAATTGGCCGCTGTGGGATCCCTTCTCGCCGAATCTATGAGGGTAGAGGACCCGGGCCACTGCTATAAATAGATAGGGTAGGATACTTGAGAAAGGGGGTTCATTCGGATGGCAGAACATCACACTTAGTCACTCAGCCTCCGGAGGAACAAGAACACTATACTAACTCACCCATCACCTCCGTGAGAGGTAATCCACCAAAAGAAGGAGTAGGGTTTCACGCTTCGCAGCGGCCCGAACCTGGGTAAACTATTGTGTTCTGTGCTCCCCTCGCCATCGAGTGAGTCCTTCATCGTTTCCATCAAGTAGTGAGTTAAGGGAGGCGAAGCAGGGGAGATCTTCATACGCCCCAGTGTACCTATCCTTAGGGTTTTGCGAAGCCCGAAAATCCGACATTTTCCGCGCCAGGTAATGGGCGTGTCGAGGTTTCCTCCAAGCTCTGTCCTCACCAAGCTCCACGGCTCCGATGGCTGACACTTGCCGGCTACGCGCAGAACGCCACGCCACCCGCATCTCCCAAACTGCGCCCGTCGGTGCCGCCAGCGCGCGCCAGTCGCCGTCACCCGTGGTGAACCCAGCCATGGGTACGGAAGCTCAAGAACAACATGGATTTTCTCAACCACCGACTGAGCATGTAGACGGCCGCACCACCACGTCTTTGCTCGCCCGGTCTTTGGGGTCGGCATCATGCGCTCGGCTAGAGATTCCACACGGCCGCCATGCGCTCGCCATGGCCACCGAGCTGCTTCGTTACCAACCCGCTCCAGACCGCCATGACGACTGGCTCCATTGCATCGAGGAGTTCATCACCACGGTGGTGACTCAGCGGCGCACTTATAACACCCTGTGTTTGGCTTTCCTGACTAATTAACTTGTTTCACAAATTAGGACCAAATAATTTTTTTGTGAATGCTTGTGATGCTTGAATTGACTATTGGTAGCCTTCTTGCTGGTATGCTTGTGTTGATCCCCAATACTTCTTGCTACCCTCCAACTCACCTCCTCATCCCATGTTCTCCTGCCTAATGATCATGCCATGTGTTTAG
Organism: Hordeum vulgare subsp. vulgare; assembly: GCF_904849725.1. Classification (NCBI taxonomy): domain Eukaryota; kingdom Viridiplantae; phylum Streptophyta; class Magnoliopsida; order Poales; family Poaceae; genus Hordeum; species Hordeum vulgare. The sequence goes on along the minus strand of NC_058524.1, from coordinate 297,637,298 downwards.
GACCAATATCTATTTGACCAAATATTATTACTTTCATCAAAAGCATTTCTTGAATTAAAACTTCCAAACCCCTGAGATGAGGTTTATATTACAAGTCCTCAATTGGGGAACTTATTTTTGCACCAATTATTTTGTTATAAACCTACTATCAAAATATCCTCCAAAAACCACAATATTATTATTTTAAAAGTTAATATTTTATTTAAATGCCTTTCTGTCAGGTCAGAAATGGTCTCTTATGAAGGAAAGTTATTTTGATTGCTTTCAAAATATTTAAGAAAATTTAGGGAAACTCAGTGGATATATTTATTCCATGTACATGAGTTTCATTACATGGTCATGTTCAAAATATTGGGCAACCCCTCCAAAACCCTTCCTGCCTATTTCAAGCTTTTGAAACATTTCTATTAGAAATATTCTCAATAAATTCCAGTAAAATTCCAGCATGTCATCTATGATATTCTTGATGATCTTGCCAAGTTTCATCTCAATCCAAGTTGATTTGACTCCCCTAATTATTCTAAAACCCTATCCGTCCAGATTTAAATTTGAGCAACTCTACATTGTGAAGTGTCTCCAATTGTGCTCAAACTTTTTATGCATGACTTAATGCTCAAATAATGCCGCTAGACCAAATATTGGATGTGTGGGAATTGATTTGAATAGGGATGCAAGCAGAAAGCCATTTCTGCCCATTTCAAGAGTTTTCCAATACTACATTGGAAAACTTCTCCAACAAATCCCAAATTTGGTGTGCAAGCTTATTTTCATCTATTATTTGATCCTGTTAAATTCCATAGCCATTGGAATCCATATGGTAACCTAACCATAGATCAAACACCTTGTGTGCCCTCACTAAATTTGCTTCTTTGACCCCTTCCACTTTTACCCTTGAGCTCAACTTTCTACCACAGCTATCTCTAGTTACATTTTACCTCGAGTAACATCCCCATGGCCACTGGTCAATTATTCGAGAAGGACCCTATCTAACTACCTCTCATTTCCACCCTTAGCAGCACTGTTTTATCTCTCTTCCTATACTTTTGCTTAAGCTAATACCCCCAATTCTTTCCAGAGCCTCTCTAGTGTGTCATTGCTTCATTTCAAACCATGAGATGGCATGCTCATGTGGAGAAAAGGAGCAGCACCTCTACAACTCCATTTCTGGCTAAAATATAGGATTGTACTCCAAGTTCTATCTAGGCTTATTTCCCTGAGCTGAAAATTGGCAGGCTAGGTATCCTTCTGTGAACAAGAGTGCTGAACATGGTGTTGCCTCAATCCACTCTTAGTGCAAACCACTTCTGTTGGCCTTAAGTTTGCTACTGCAAACATAATCATAGTCAAAACCTATTCAAACATGATCCACTCGAAGCCAAACTCCTCACTCACCTTCCAGATAGCATGCCCCACCTCCCAGACATAATTGACTGGTCATTTGGACCCTGTAGGCACAGGTAGCCATGGTGACCACCACCCTGGCCTGCAGTATGGGTTCTCTGCGCCTTGTCTCCTTCTTCCAGACCTCTTTCGACTGTTGCAGCACATCTCAAAGCACCGGGGTATCCCATTTGACTGGTCCAAGCCCTCCAGGACACCAGCTCGCCGCCAAAGTGCCTCAGGGACACATGTATGCCCGTGCCCTGAGAGCACCGAGAGCTCCTGAGCTCTTCTTCTCTTCTGCCTCTCTTATCTCCTCTCCGGTGAGCCCTCACTATCTCTCTCCCATTTGCCCTCTCTCCCTTGGACCTCGGGGTGCCCCATTTCTCCTCCCGTGCTCTGTCTCCCCTCCCATGGCCGAATCTCGCCGGCAGCATCCCTTCCAATTTGGACAGGACCGAGGCTCCCCTCGCCCCTAACCTCCCCTGCCGGCGCTCCTGTCCGGAGCAAGCCCGTTCCCCTTTCCTCTGGGCCTTCTCCTGGCGCCAAGGACCCGTGACTAGAGGAGGCCACGACCACCTCCATAACCACAGGAGCCGGCGCCGCTCTGGCCCTCTCCGGCCAACAGGGGCCTCCAGCTGGGCGCAGCTCACGACCCTGGTGCCCTCTGGCGGCTGGGCCGCAGCGAGAGGTGTCTGGAGGTGTGGGCCACCGGCGAAGGGGCGCTCCTCCCCCTGTCTCCTGCTCTAGCGGGAGGTAGACGAGAGACCCGACAGGCGGGGCCCCAGCGTCAGCCTCCCAGCCGGCCGAGCCCCAAGTCCCTCTTGGCGCACTTTCGTTTTGCGCCACTCCAAGGCGAAAACGCCTTTACTCAAGTGCGCCATCAGCGTAGGACTTCTCCCCCCGCAGCCATGCATCTAGGCCGACCTAGTGCACCGCAGCGCTATGCTGTGCCCAGTGCGAGGCCGAGTCCCGTTGGGCGCTTCCTTGCCCTAATTTATTTTTATTTCTGTAACTTAAATAATCCGTAGATTATTGATTTGGATTCCAAAATTGATGATTCAAAATTTTGGAGATTTCTAAAATCCTGTTCTATCCACATCTAGGCATTGCACCTTTTTCCAAAATACTTTCCTGTGATAATAATATCTAAATGCCCATTTAGATATTTTAAACACCACCTTTGCAAATTCCAAGAGGATCCAAAACCAACTCCAAATGGATTGATTCAAATTTCCAGAGCCCTCTTAAATCATTCCCTATTTTTAGAAACTTTGCCAGCATTTTATTCAGGCTTAATTCTGTTGTATAAAATAAATAGCTTCCTGTTGCTATTTATTCCATGTTAGAAAATTCCTAGTATATTTATATAAACTCCAAATCCAGTGAATCAACTACCTAAATATTTCTAAAATAATGCTCTGATTATTGAGTGCCTCCACTCATTTTTAAGAGAATGATTTTTGTAGGTTTCTTCAATAATAACCTACTGCTCTTTCCATCCATGCAAAAATCCTTGACGATTCAAAGCTCCTATGGAAAGCTTCAGGTCTTTTGTTTCTGCTTGCTGTGTGGCTTACCGTAATTGTTTCTCACCCTAGTTAACGGGTAGACAGAGTATTCGGAGTTGGATCGGAAGACCTCGAAGACCCCGAGGTCTTACATGAGAAAGGCAAGCAGTCCTTTGACCATGACTGAGCATATGTTACTTTGCATGTTAAAATAGCAAGTATTCCCGTTGCATATGATCATAAGTGCCGGTAATCATTTGACATGATTTTACCGAAAGCTCCCCCGGAGCACATGCATTGAGCTTGACTCTACCCCTTGAGGGTCATGCTAATACCATGTTGACAAGTAAACATAGAAGTAGTATTATGAAGAGCATGTTCATGACATAAAGCAAGAGTTTGCTAAAACCCCGTCTGGTGCCACTAATGCCCGAGGGTGATGATGAGTTAGCTGGTCACTTTCGGTGAAGTGATGCACCCAGTATTTATGTGAGTATGGTTTCGGAAACGGGATTAGATTTATGATGTGTCGACCGTCCCAACCTTACCAGTACCACCATGTTACCCCTCGTGGGACGGGGCTATGTCAATTACTCTGGTCGGTGCTAGCAAAGAGCCACATTACTAGTGGCGAGAGTGATGTGTGGTCACTCTCGTGATGGGGCCGTGCCAGGTAGGGCGACTATGCCATTTTTATGAGTTCCAGTCACACCGTCGGTCCCCACATGGTTGGTACTATCCAGAGTTGGTGCTTGTAAGACGTACAACATGTGGGCTGGGTACCAATCGAGTGGAGCTCTTTGTCTAGTATCGTCAGGGGAAAGGCATTCATCGGGTACTTACCTCGGGTATGTGATATACCGGGAGTCGTGGATGACACGGAATTTTCCCGGATTTCGTGGGTCCAGCGTACTACCTCTGCAAAGTGTAAACTATTTGAATAGCCGTGTCCACGGTTAAGGACAGTTGGGTAATCCTGGTTATACTACGTCCAGATATTTCCGCATAAACCAAGTGTGAGTGTGACGTGTTGAAAAAGGTGTTGCTCTGACAGTAATGATATGACCAAGTTCGGTGACTTGGCATATAGGGTGAACAAGGATGGTTCATCCCTCGACGGATATATTGATATCTGTAACCTGTTCTTCAAAAGTAATTCTTTAACTCGATGCATATTCATGATCATTCCACCTAGATGACTTGCACCAAAGATGCATGATATTGTTATCCTTCGCTTTCATTATAGATATCAGTGTCTGTTTGCGAGTACATTGAAAGTACTCATTGGCTTGCCACTGGTTATTTGATTGAGCAGGTATGAAAGAACAGGATTTTGTGAAGATTAACTCGGTGATGTTCTTGCGAGCTAGGACGCTTCCCAGTCAGAATGCCTGTAGGTTAAGGATGATGGCATGGGTTCACGCTTTCAACCAATAATTCTGCTAATGGTCTAGTTTGGAGTGTTGGCCTTTAAGGCCCTATTTATGTAAGACTCGACCGAGGTGGTCATTTACTGTATCAAACGATATGTATGGATGTAAGACTCTTTTATTCGGTATCTGTGTTTGGTGAGCATTGATCTCTGGGATCACTGACCACGGCGATCTCGACTCATAAGTCGGGGTCCCCACTGATCTCTTGCTCGCTTCGGCCACAATAGTCCCTGACGAACAACAAGGAGAAAGACGCGCCACCCCCGCCTCCGCGGTGTGTCACGGACCCCGAGCCCGAGCAGGAAGCGCGATCCCGCGCTTGGCCTCGTGAACGCAGGGCGAGGCCCGGAGATGAAGCAAGGTGCCAGATGATACCCCGGCCCCGTGCCAACGCGTGCACACCCCCGACGTTGGACCGGTGGGGTGCTTCGCCATTTTGCCCAAGGTCTGCCCCGTCGTGTGGCCTGCAAGTTCAAGCCCGACCTGCCCACACGTTACGATGGCACCCCAAACACGGCTGAGTTCTTGCAACACTACACACTGAGCATCAAGGCGGCCGAAGGACGAGACAAGATCATGGCGTGTAGGTTCCCGATGGCGCTCAAGGGCGGCACGCTCTCATGGCTCCTCAACCTCCCGAAGGCTTCCATCACCTCCTGGGACGACCTGCGCGAGCGCTTCATCGCCAACTTCCAGGGCACCCGCGACCGCGCCCCACTGTGAACGACCTGCGGTGCATCAAGCAGCAGGAGGGAGAGATCCTGCACAAGTTCATACATAGTTTCACTGTCATGCGCCTCAAGATCCCCAAGGCGTCGGACGAGGCCGTCATCTCGACTTTCTCCGAAGGAGTCACCGACCTCAAGATGAAGGAAGAGCTCGCCATGAACGATAAAATGAGCACCACACTGGAGATTATCAACTTGGCAAGCAAGTGTGCCAAGGCGGAAGAAGGATGCCTGTCGCTCCTTGGGCCCTAGGCGGCGGACCTAGAAGAGAAGAAAGCCAAAGCATAGGAGGTTAAGCGCAAGGCCCAGCGGCGCTAGACGCCGAGCCTGAAGCGAAGCATACCCGAGGGGGAGAGCGCCCATCCGGAGGAGAGCCGGCGTGCATCTTCCATGGTACAAGTGGCCATGACACCTCTGAATGTCAAGAACTACGTTTGGTTCATGCCGAACACTGGCTCAGGCAGCCAGGACGGTTCGACAGAAGCCCTACGCGCGGAGGAGGTCGCAATGGGGACGCTAGGATGATCGTAAGCGGCAGGGGTGACGTGACCAGTCTCAGGAGGACCCCTAGCGTGGACAACCTCAGGAGGACCACTGGTGTGATAATCCTCAGGAGGGGTAGCGACGCGGCCAACCTCGTGAGGCTCGCCCTCGGGAGGCCGGGCTGCCCCCACTGCCCCCACAGCCCAGGAGAAGGGATGAAGACAGGTAAGACAATGGGGCTGGGGGCTTCCAAGCGGCCAGGGCAGTGGCTTCCATCCTGGGCGGTGCCCAGACCCCAGCCTCCAACCGCGCCTTCAAGCAGTTCGCTAGGGAGGTGAATGTAGCCCTCCCGAGGCCTGAAGCGATGTGTCCCCTCAACTGCTCCTAGACTATCATTGCTTTCGACCCAAGCGACCAACTCAGGTGCTCGTTCATGGCCGGTAAGCTTCCAATGATGTGTACCCGCACTATCAGCCACGTCCTCGTCACCAAGACCCTCATTGATCGTGGAGTTGGGTTCAACGTACTCTCAGTCAAGACCTTTGAGAAGCTCCAACTGTCGTATGAGCATCTCATGCCAACAAAGAACTTCTCAGGGGTAAGTTCATCTGCCCGTCACCTTTGGCGAGCCCAAGAACTACCATACCGAGGTCATCGTCTTCGATATCACGCACATCCACATGCCATACGATGCCATCCTTGGTTACCGAGCGCTTGCCAAATTCATGGCAGTGGTCCACCATGGATACAATGTCCTGAAGATGCCGGGGAGCGGCGGCGTCATCGCCATCCCCTGTCACGAGAAGGATATCGTCTGCGCACTAGAGCGAGCGTACCGCGCGGCGGCTGTGGAACGCTTAGACGATGAAGATGACGAGCTGTGTCGCTAGGACCCGCGCAAGAAGAAGAAGGAGCTCCTCCCCACGGAGTGCTCCGGTGATTCGGGTTCCGTGCTCGGGGACGGAGCCCTGCTCAACATCGCATAGGGATGCGAGCTAGGCGCCCCTCTTGGGTCAGGACTAGGAGCTCCCACCAGGGAGGCCCCTATCCTAGTTAGTGAGGCAGAGGCGGCGTCCGAGCACATCCTGAGGGTACACTCCAGAGCACGTCTGAACAGCTATCGCGAGTCTGTCACCCGAGAAATCCATGAACTATGCAAGGCCCAGACCATGCAACGCGGTGACTGCCCTGAACCACCTATCGCAGTCACCGTCGTCGGCCCGGTTGACCGACCCTGCATCTGCATCAACGCATTCGCAACCAACATAGCCACGGCCCACGACCCCTTCTGGCCTATGCAGACTGGCTGCTGGTGGGAGTACCCGGGCACCGGCGCCTTCATGCCCTTCGGGCTGAGGAACGCGCCTGCCACTTACGAGAGGCTCCATCAGGCCATGCCCGTACCCCGCCTGCTGGGAGCCGCGAGGAGGACGAGGAGATGCTCGAGCCAAGAAAAGGTCCCAAACCTCGGGGGTGGCAAACCCGTGAGGGTCGCGACCGCAGAGGCAGGAAATCAAGAGAAAACGGAGCCTCCGGCACATTAGCAGTTCGGTCGCCAGGTGACTTTTTCTTGGCCGGTGCTAGGTAACCTTTCGGTTTGCCGAGTCCATAGGTAACATGAGGGCCATGCAGCCTCCCCCAGCTCCGGACTTTCCCCAGCTACTACTTTCGGTCATGCATCATTTGGTTGTTCAATTGCACCTTCTTGGCATCCTAACATTTTGCCTTGGTTATATTGTCGGGCGATCAGCCCCCCGCTTGGGAGCTCCGGTCAAAGTTTGTTCATGCAGGTGCCCAGCCTCACTCCTAAAGAAGAAGAAGTCAGCAAGGTTTGTCAATGACCCAAACCAAGTCAATTAAGTCCACCAATGACTTGGGGGTAGTGACACTCGCGGGACCATAGCGTCCTCGCGACTTCCCATATACACCCCCACCGTGACACTCTCACGTAATAACAAGCCGAGGCTGTATATGCCCAGGGCCCCCCCGAGGACGCGGAGGGGTCCATCCCATGCCTAGTGATAGACATACGCTCCGCGCAGGGGAGAAGATCAGACCCCAATGCCTCGGGGGTAGGGACACTCACGAGGCCATAGCATCCTCACGACCTCCCATATACACCCCCACTGTGACACTTTCATGTAATAACAAGCCGATGTTGTCTACACCCAGGGGGCCCCGAGGACACGGAGGGGTCCACCCTACACCTAGTAGAGGACCTATGCTCCGCGCTGGGTACAGACATGGGCAACCAATATAGTCCGCCAATGACTACGCCCACAGCTGGCATCAACACATCCCGCCAATGGCTACGCCCGCGGCCATCAAGGCACTACTGGAAAAACATAATTTGCCGACAGCTTTAAGCTTTGCCGTCAGCAATTTCACGGGGCTGGCGGCAAAGAGACTTTGCCCTCAACCAAAATTAATGCTGGCGGCATAGGAGGGGCTGACGGCAAAGAAAATCTATGTCGTCCGCTTTATCTAAGCCGGTAGCCAGCTGACGGCAAAGGAAAAAAAGCTGTCGGCATAGGAAGGCTGACAGCATAGGGGGCTAACACGGTCGCCGCCTCGACCAGTGCTTAACGGGGATCGTCTTTGCCGACAGCCAGCTGAGGGCAAGGACTAACGGCTGTCTTTGCCGACAGCTGGCTGAGGGCAAAGACTAACGCCTGTCTTTGCCGACAGCTGGCTGAGGGCAAAGCCACGTGCCTTATCCCCCCGTGCCACGAACTCTTCTCTCTCTCACGTACCTCTCCCACCCTGCTCTCCCGACCCGCCCTGCGCCGCCCCGCGCCGCCCGTGCTCGCCGGCGCCCCCCCCGCGCCCGCCCCGACCTGCGCCGCCCCGCGCCCGCCCGGCCCTGCACCGCCCCGCGCCCGCCCTGACCTACGCCGCCCCTCGCCCGCCCCGCCCTGCGCCGCCCCGCCGCCGCCCCGCGCCAGCCGTCGGTGGACTCGTCGGTGAGCTCCTCCTCCCCTTTTTTTGTTTTTCTTAGTTTATTTTTTCTATGTTAGGCCTCTTAGATTTACAGGATCGCAAAAACATTGGAATAGGAAAAATGTAGGAAAACTATTGGAACTAGTGATTTGGCAGTCGTTGCATGCTTAGGAAAATACATGTTTTGTTCGTGTGGAATTTGCATTCCTGCGTTTTTCCTATGGAATTTGCAATGGAGGCTTTAGTTAGATCCTATGGAATTTGCTTAGGAAAATACTATGAAACGTTTGAAATGGAGGCCTTAGTTAGATCCTATGGAATTTGCATTCCTGCGTTTTTCCTACGAAAAATCCTTCAAATCAAAGGAGGCCTTAGTTAGATCTGTTAGTAGTGGATTTTTAGTTGAATTTAGTTAGCAATTACTTAGTGGTAGATTTTGAGTTAGATTTAGTTAGCAATACATGTTAGTACATGTAAGTATTAGTTAGCTAGTTGTTAGTATTAGTCAGGTAGATGTTAGTATTAGTTAGCTAGCTGTTAGCAATAGAAAGAAAATAATAGGAAGAAAATAAATAGAAGAAGAGAAGAGTAACAAAACTTGAATAATAGATGTTAGTATTAGTTAGCTTAATTACTGCGAGTGCGTATTTGTGTTGATTGAGTGCATTTAAATGTGCAATAGCTTCTCTGCGAGGGATTGGTTTTCGATGATCTCCCCTGCATTCGAAAGTGAGCACATTTGTTAACTCCTCCTCTACCCCCTTTATTTTGCTCTATTCCGGCCTTCGTGCTGATGACACTATCTAGCTAGTTATTTTTAGTATTAAAATGCAAAGGTGTTGTGTAACCAATATGCGTCTCCCGTTCGAAAGGGTTCCTGTCATAAATATGCATGCATTTGCATATTTATAACGGTGATTCTTTCGAATTGTCCAACGTTATCCATGGACAGCCCGGGTATGTGTAGATTGGGTCGTTTCCCATGCTTTGCTCCGGATCCCATGCAGAGTTTCGACAGCTCCTCCTTGTTGTTCTCCGGGTACACATCCTCTCCGTTTGTTGCCGAGACGTGTATCAGGAGAACATCGGGGAGGTGATGTCGAAATTTTGAGTTGGGTCGGGAGCAGAGCATGGGGAAATGACCCAATCTACACATACTCGGGTGGGATTAGGACCCATCTTTACCTAGTAGCTGGTAGGTGTGCATGGCGTGCATCCCAATGTATTAACCATGATTAAAAAATGGCCATAATTAATTTAACATACTTGATGAATTGATAATTTATATTGTTTTATATTTGGATACTATGTAGCTAGCTTTGCCAGAATGACTGATCGTGAATGGATGTACACCGGTCACCATAGTCAGAGAGATATGATCGATGAATGGTTGAGCAAAACCTATGAATTCGTGGAAATGGCGTTTTCTAAAGGCCAGCCAAAAACATGGTGCCCCTGCACTAAGTGCAAGAATTATTCGCGACAGACAAAGGATGTAATGGGTAAACACCTGCAGATGCGTGGTTTTACTCCCGGCTATATCTTGTGGACATTTCATGGTGAGTTGGCCCAACGTAACAGAGACGAGGTGTTGTGTCGGCGCAGCGATGATCATGGTACAGGGATTGAAGACATGGTGAATGACATTGATGATGCTCGGAACAAGGACGAAGAGATGGTGGAATCCGCGAAAGCCTTCTATGCCACATTGGAGTCTTCAAAACATCCTCTTCACGAGCACACTAAGATTTCTCAGCTAGATGCCATCGCACAAGTAATGGCTCTGAAAGCCCAGTTCAACATTGGAAGAGATCTGTTTGACTCAGTGATGACCCTATTTGGGCGCTTTCTACCACAAGGTCATATTATGCCTTCAAACCTATATGAGTCAGACAAAATCCTTAGTGCACTCAAGATGCCGTATGAGCAGATACATGCTTGTGAGAAGGGATGTGCCTTATTTAGGAAAGAGTATGCGAACGAAACATATTTTCCATTTTGCAAGTCCTCCAGATATGTTGAGGTAGAAAACGGTGAAGGTGAGAAGAAGCAGAGAAAAATCCCCATGAGTGTCCTACGGTATCTGCCGATCCTACCAAGACTTCAACGACTTTACATGCTCGAAGAAACAACAAAACAGATGACATGGCACAAACATGAAATTAGGAAAGAATTAGATGAACACGGAGTTCCGATGTTGGTACACCCTTCAGATGGTGACGCATGGAAGGCATTCGATAGTATAGATAAGGAAAAAAACTAAAGAACCGAGGAATTGTCGAATCGCCATCAGCCTCGATGGGTTCAATCCTTTTGGTATGACGGCTACCCAATATAGTTGCTGGCCTGTATTTGTCATTCCCCTCAATCTTCCACCATCATCCATTATGCAAAGAAAGCACATATTTCTGACGTTGATAGTTCCAGGGCCAAAATACCCGGGGAAGAATATGAGTGTGTACATGCAACCGCTGATGGATGACTTGAAAGAAGCTTGGGTGAATGGGGTCAACACATACGACGCAGCTAAGAAAGAGAACTTTCAAATGTATGTTTGGTACCAATACTCGTTGCATGATCTGCCAGCATTTGCGCTTTTCGTTGCCTGGTGTGTGCATGGAAGGTTCCCATGCCCACAATGCAAGGCAGCTCTTAAGTTTCATTGGTTGCCGGCGGGTGGGAAGTATTCCTGCTTTGACTTGCATAGACATTTCTTGCCTATGGACCATCCATTCAGAAAAGACAAGAAGAATTTCATGAAAGGTAAAGTTGTCAAACACTCAGCACCACCTGCGTTGACGGGGGCACAAATTAATGAACAGTTAAAATTTATGAAGCCTGATCCAAACCGTCCAGGGTATTTCCTTTGTTATAATGAGGAACACGCCTGGACCTACAAGCCATGCATCTGGGATCTCCCCTACTTCGAAGACCTCTTACTTCCACACAACATAGACATGATGCACACTGAAAAGAATATCACCGAGGCCCTTCTTGGCACATTTTTTGGCACTGATAAGGGCAAAGATAATACAAAGGCTAGAGTTGACCAGGAGACTCTGTGTGATAGGCCATCACTAAACATGCGAGAACCGAAAGGAAGAAAAAATTGGTCCAAACCACCTGCCTGGTACAATCTTGAGAAGGGAGCAATAAGGGAAATCTTCTTGTGGGTGCAAAGAAAGTTGTTGTTCCCCGATGGGTATGCTGCGAATCTAGCGAGGGGAGCGAGCATTGAAAAAATGAAAATTTTTGGGCTCAAGAGTCATGATTGGCACATATGGCTTGAGCGGATAATGCCGGTGATGTTGCGTGGCTATATCCCCGAGGCTGAATGGCTAGTATTGGCTGAGTTGAGCTATTGCTTCCGTGTTCTTTGTGCTAAAGAGTTGTCGCGTGCCTTGATAGATGACATGGAAGAGTTCGCGCCTGAGTTGCTCTGCAAGTTAGAGAAGATTTTTCCACCGGGCTTCTTTAATCCGATGCAATACATGATTTTGCATCTCCCAACCGAGGCAAGATTGGGTGGCCCTGTGCAAAATCGTTGGTGCTACGCAACTGAAAGAATGCAGAAGACACTTCGAGGAAAATGCAAAAATAAACGTAGAATTGAAGCATCGATGGCCGAGGCGTTCATTACCGAGGAGGCGGCGAACTTCGTAACAACGCACTATGATGCCACTATGCACAACTTGCATAATCCAAAGCCTCGGTACAATCTAGGCGACCCCAAACGACGTGAATCCAATCTCAGCCTTTTCAAAGGGAAGCTAGCACCTTCTAGTGTGGGAAAACCAAAGTTGATGTGCATCGAGGAGTGGCGCACACTAAAGATGTATATATTGAACAATTTAACAGAAGTTCGGCCATACATCGAGTAAGTGCTCTATACATTGTTTCGCAACTTTTAACAAGTTTTGTGTCTAACAACTATTATTAATTGATACAGTCGATACGTCGAACAATTCTCGAATGGTGTTGCAATCGAAAAAGAATCCATTCTCGAGTATGAACTTGTTGAAAAGACAGGAGGCAGATATCCCGGTTTCATCTCTTGGTTCAAAAAAACGGTACCTCCCTTATATATAATAAGTGATTTCCTTTGTTGCTATTACTCATGAGTAACACACCAAACTCTATCTTTTCTTAACTTCTAGGCTAATTCAGATGAGCAAGTCGACGATGAATTGAGACAAATAGCTAATGGTTTTGACTTTAAGGTCCGTACATTTCAGAAGTAAGACATCAACGGGTATCGCTTTCGTACTGATAGCAAAGAGCTTTCAATGCCCGGTCGAAAAACATTCAATTCTGGTGTCTCTGCTATAGGCGAGGGAGGTGTCGAGTATTAAGGAAGACTTGAAGAAGTCTACGAACTTCATTATTATGGTGAAAATCCTTCGAACGTTGTTGTGTTCAAATGTCATTGGTTCGATCCTACTAAGACAAGATAGACTCATGAACATCTTGGGATTGTCGAAATTCGACAAGATAGGCAGTTAAGCGGTGCCGATGTCTATATTGTGGCTCAACAGGCCACCCAAGTTTTCTATCTGCCATACTGTCGTCAAAGTGTTAAGAACCTAGAAGGTTGATATGTCGTGTTCGATGTGCCGCCACATCTTAGACCACCTCCCCCAAATGAAGACGATTATGAACCTCAAATTGACCCAATAACATATGATGGAGAATTTTTCCAAGAATCACGTGGTGTCAGACGTCGTACCCGAAACTGCTCTACGTCCACCCTGAACACGGAGGAACAAGACTCACGTGATGATGAGGAAGAAGTGGAAGTAGAAGAAGTTACCAATGCCGATGAGCTATCAATGCTTGATCGGTTATAAAAAGGCCTTCCACATGATGTCCCTGAACCCGATGACGATATCAGTCATGACGACACGTGTGACACTGATGATGATTTTGCTTCAATTGACCATCGAGAAGATACACATGATCCGGACTATTAGTTGTTGTTTAATTATTCAATTATTAGTTGAATTATTCATGTATTTATTATTGTTCATTTAATTATTGTCCTTGAATTTGTACTAATTATTTAACTATTTATCGTTACAGGTGGTGAGACATGGCAGGCGGGGATAAGTTGAGGATAGCACCTGGGCAGCTACGGAGAACTTTGTTGCAGAGCTTTCCCGAGGAGCCCCGTGGGAGAGGCGTAGGAAAGCAGAGAGGCAGAGGACGTGGTCGTGGGAGAGGGAGGCTGCATGATAGGAGCCAGTCGCCACCACCCTCGGCTACTTCTGTCTCAGCCACATCACCCTTGCAGACGAGGGTGTCACCGGTGCGGGATCCTACCGTCCAGGAGCAGCCACCGATGCAGGGGGCTGAGGCGGAGGCTGGGGTGGAGGATGCTGAGGCGGAGGCTGAGGCGGAGTGGGCTGAGGTGGAGGGTGCTGAGGCGGAGGCTGAGGCGGAGGGGGCTGAGGCAGAGGCTGAGGGGGCTGCCAGCAAGTCGGTCTACCAACGTGGTATGACATGAGTTCCAGATCGATTGGACTTGCAGCACATGCCGTTAATTAAGCCAGATGGCGAGAAGTAAGTTGATATATATTGTGTACCTTATATCATTATATTTCACCAAGTAGCTAATGTCTTTGCCTTATCATTATGTAGGGGGTGGGATTACCCGCAGAATTCCCGGAATCCAAACTGCCTCCTTGGTGCTTTACTTAGGGAGCACTTCCCCGGGATAGTGCAGTTGCCCGGTGAGGGTATGGTTCTCGAGCCAGGACTCAAGTGGGAGCACTACCAAGCCGCTCTGCTCCCGGAAAACACACGTGTCAATGGTGTTGTTTGCGTGAGCGTGGCCGACAAGGTGTTGGCTCATTTTTGGGTAACTATTATTTTACCCAATTAAAATATAAAATGTTATATATTGTTATTTCCTTCCAAATCATTTCACTATTCATCTATGCATCTATTTGGCATAATTGCAGAGTTACTTTAGGGTCGAGGAGGGGACGGAGGAGGCGGCCAAGAAGAACCTCGTGAAAGAGTGCAAGAGTTTATGGAATAACACAAGGCACGAGCTGCGTGTTCAGGCTGTTCGAGATTGGTACGCCAAGCAAGGGGAGCCGAAGACAAAGGCTGAATGTCGAAAGATTTTCCTTGATAAGACCGAGTACATGGAGGTATGTACATTCCAAAGATCAATTCTTAGGGCTAGTTGGGTCTATTTAGTTATAATACTTAGTTTCATTCTTCATTAACTTACATTCATAGGTGCCCCCGAGATGGTTGGCCGATAAGATGGATTGTTGGGAGATGATAGCGGACAGGTGGTGCACAGAGGCTTGGTTGAGCACCCACACTATGGCCAAGGACTATCGTGCCCAATTGGTTGGTGTGTCACACCACCAAGGCAATGCCAACATCAAGCAATACGCCAAAAAATGGGTATGTGTGCCTTGTTTTGTTTCATCAATAATTCGTTCGTTCATGATTTTTGTTGTACTAATTCTTTGTCTTTTCGTGTACGCCAAACACAATAACCAGCCCGAGCCTGAGGGATATGCCGCGTTTAGCATGGCCCATAAGGGCTCGTACAAGACGGCGAAGGCATATTTTGAGGGGGACGGGCCGTCGGCGTACACAAGCCTGCCGCCTACAACAAGATGACGCCTTATTGTGAGGTGGTCAAACAGCTGCGCGGGCCTGACTTTGACCAAGCCAGAATCCTATCGATCCAGAGGCATTAATGATCTCTGGTGGCGGTAAGAGTCATGGCACGCTCGCCATGTGTGATGGCTTCATCCCTATCACTGAGACTCAATCTTAGATCAAGTCGAGGCAAACGAGCTCCGCTCCTGCAATACGGCAACGCGCGAGGCCAGTTGACCTTGCCATCGAGGTTAGTTTTCTTCATTATTTCTTTCGTTCTTTTGTCCCTGGATGGATGATGAAAATTCCTTTTGATGAGTGGTTGCAGGCCGCACTTATGAAGGAGAGGGAGGCCACCAGGCTCTTGTTGGAGGAGAGGGACCGGAATACGCAGAGGTTGCTTGACGAGGAGAGGGCATGCAATAATGCCCATGCGAAGGCCATGCACGACTTCGTTGCGGTAAGTCAGTTGTGTGAGAAGCAAGGCTATGTGTGAGACGCAACAAGGCTATTTCGTTAACTCCTCGAAAACTAATTTGCAGGCCATGTGTGAGAAGCAAGGTTTGCCGCCCCCTCCGCCGATCCCTTCCCCGGTGGGAACGGTGAGTTCCCTTTCAATGACCAACCTTGCACGGTCTTATACCATTGTCTGTCGCCGTGCTAACCACATATTTTAACTCTTGCCTTGTTGCAGCATCGTTCAAGAGTTGAATCCCACGATCCCTTTACTTCTCCTGGTGAGAGCCCGAGCAACCCAGTGACCAACGGAGATGCAGCTTCTCCTTCGTTTCTTGGCATTCGGTAAGTTATTCCTCTCCTTCTTATTCTTCTTATTGTTTAGATCAACTTAGATTATGCCAGGCTTTAGTTAGCTTAGTAAATTCTAGTTGATATTAGCCATGGTTTAGTTAGCTTAGTAAATTCTAGTTGATATTAGAGCTCAAAAATGACATAATTAGTTTAGAAAGTATTAAAAGAAACCAGAAGAGAAGAACAAACAAGAGATGAAGAAATAAGAGAAGAAGAAAGAGGAGAAAAAGATAACTTCTCTTCTTTCTTTTTCTCTATCTTCTTCTTCTTCTTCCACTTCTTCCACTTCTTCTTCTTCTTCTTCTTCTTCTTCCACTTCTTCTTCTAATTGCTTAGCTTAATTTAGATAACTTCTTTCTTATTGTATTCTTCTTCTAACTTCTTTCTCATTATGCAGATTTTGATAAAGCAGCATGGCATATGGATGGATGCTCGAGACTTTGTAATGCACTTGTGTAGTCTTAGATGAACTTTGTAATGCAATTGTATTTGTGGATGCACTTGTGATGCTTTGTAATACTTTGTGATCTTGTTTGCACTTTAATGACATATATTCATGTTGTTTGCACTTGTGTTGTGCTGTTTGCACTTTGTGATGCACTTGTGGTGCTGTTTAGGGGCAGATTCAATATATATATATTGTTGTTTGTATCTATGTTTTGCAAATGCAGGGAATTAACAGAAAACAAATATGAAAAAAAAGCAGAGAGGGTCTTTACCTACAGCTTACTGATGGCAAAGGCTTTGCCGTCGGTGGACTGACGGCAAAGGCTTTGCCGTCGGTGGACTGACGGCAAAGAAGACACGTGGCGGCAGCCTGTGTATTCTGGCAACTCTGGGAATACCAAATTTTCGGCTTTGCCGTCAGCTGGGCTCCAGCTGTCGGCAAAGAGGCGGCCAAGGGGACCCAGGGGTTTCGGCTTTGCCGTCAGCTCTGCTACGGCTGTGGGCAAAGAGGGAAGGCTTTTCCGTCAGCTTTGCTACGGCTCTGGGCAAAGCCTGCCGTTATCCTTCTAACGGAGCTCGGCTTGCGCCGTTGCCGCCACTGCTGTTTGTCGTCAGCCCGTGCCAGAAAGCTGATCGCAAAGTCTTTGCCGTCGGTCGATCTCCGGCTGTCGGCAAAGAAGGTGATTGCCGATAAAATCTTGGCCGGTACCTTTGCCGAGAGCACACTGACGGCAAAGCCTTTGCCATCAGTTAAACTGTCCTTTGCCGTCAACTCTCGCTGTCGGCAAACCAGCAGATTCCAGTAGTGAGGGGATCTGCGTACACCATCCGCGACTTCGCCCACCCCCAACGTGTGGGAAAACAACTGAAGGTACGGAGCGGCTCGCACGTCAAGGGGGACCCCTAAGCATCGCGACTCAGGGGCCTAACTGCGCTCGTAGCCCCTTCCCCTTTGAGCCCTGCTTGGACGGTTCAATCGCGGGAAGGTACACGTGGGGCGGTCCATGCAGACGCAGAGTGTTGAAGGAGTTCGAGAGTCTCATACCTTCGGTTTATTACGAATAGCATGGGAGTCACTCGCACGTCAAGGGGGACACATGAGCATCGCGACTCACGGGCCTACCTGGGCTCGTAGCCCCTCCCCCCATTAGGGCGTCCTTGGTTCCCGGTCAATTCAATCGCGGTGAGGTACGCGCGGGGCGGGCCCTGCCGACATGGACTGCTGAAGGTGTTATAAGTTTTGGAATCTTTGCCACATTCTCCTCATGAGGGAAGCTCGCGCGTCAAGGGGGACTCCTGAGCATCACGACTAAGGAGCCTAACTGCGGTCGTAGCCCATTCCCCCTTTGGGTCGTCCTTGGTTTCGGGTTAGTTCAATCGCGGGAAATTACGCGCGGGGCGGGCCCTACCAACGTAAAGTAACACGGCAAACTTGATAGGAACAAGGCGAGGAAAACACTCGAGCATTCAATTATTACATACGATGACCCAGTTCATAAAAACGCAAATAAGTTTAACACCTCCACGAGGAACGATGTGCATTGCAGGGAAATAATAGGTGGAGTAGATTAGGAGGAGTCGCCGCCGGTCACTTCCTGCGCTGGGGGTTGGTCATCGACATCGGAGGCATTGTCTTCCCCGTCGTCGCCTCCAGCAGTACCTGTAGACAAGGGGGGGGGGCATTGCGTCAAACTTCCTCACCAGTGCCTCCACAAGACCCATAACCGACTACGCGACATGGTCATGGGACCCGGGAGGGACCGGCACGATCACAGAGCTCAGATCGAATCCGGGGTCGCGAAGATGAAGGTGACTGAAGACACGAGTTGCGGCCGCGAAGAAGAGGTCGCGGCATTCGCTCTCCAAGATCTTGTCCATCTGCATGACGACAGCCTCCAGTGTCACAACGAGCCGATTCGCGAGCTCAAGCTCGATGTCAGGGAAGCAAGCCAGCTCAGAGGCCTTCTTTTCCTCGGCCGCGGTGAGGGATTTCTCCCGGGCCTCAAGGAGAGCCTCCTTTGTGGTGCCATCCTTCTCCCTCTCAACCAAGTGCTCCTGTTCTGCGCCCAGGAGGCTCGCCTCCCGAGAAAGCTCCCCCTCCCGGGCAGCAAGCTTGGCCTAGCGGGCGTTGAGTTCCTACTCCTTCGAGTGGCATTGCTCGACCAGCTTGGCATGTTCCCCTTGGGGGGCGCTCAGGCAGGATTCCACCTCTTCGCAGCACTCGACGGCCGCCTTCGCCTCCTTCAGCGCGCCCTCACACGTGGCGCGGGCGGCGATGGCCTCTTCCTCGACCTTCCTCATCTCGACTGCAACACCATTTAGGGAGGTGAAAGTCGCGTGCATTATGCTCCGGTGAAGCCCTGAGGCCTTGTGCACCCCCTCCTGAGGAGACTCCAACACTGGCGTAGGAGGCGCTACTAAAGGAGCATCTCCCTGAAGAACAAGAGGCCCCGAAGGCTGCTGCACAGCTGCGGGCGTCAGCACCCCATGATGCTTTGGGGGCTCGAGGGGCTTGACGACCAAGGCCAGGGAGGCCGCCCCAGGAGCCTCCTCCTCCTCCTCCTCACCCACAGAGAACAATGTGTTGACAAGGGCAGGCAGGGCGTCAAGAGACGCCTTCGGCTTGGCAACCGTCTTCTTCTTCTTATTCGGCCTCGGCGAGACGACATCCCTGACAGCAAGCAAAGGGGGTAAATCAGCCAAGCACGAACATGGATGCTCAAAGCGACCAAGAAGGTGACATATGCTTCAACGTCGCACCACCTCTTCCTCCTCTCCACCCCGGCGCCAACATAGGAAACAGCCCGCCACGGACGAAGGCGACTTTGACTACTTGGACCCCCCGCCGGCGGAGGCTGGGTCCGTTGGGGATGGCCCGTCCCTGAGCTTCCGGGAAGCATGCATGCATGCGGACCGCGTAGTGCGCGGAGTTAGCGCAGGCCCTGGCCAGGCGTGAGGGGGTCACGACAGAGGTATCATCAGTGGTGCCATCATCTTCGAGATCACGCAGGAGGGCCAACTGCGATGGGAGGAGCACACTCACCGCATGGTCATCGATGGACTTCTTCGAGCCCCCCTCCCCGGAAGTGTCGTCGGATGACACCTTCACCGGGCCAGAGCCTTCAGCCGGAAGGAGCACCTGCTCATTGAAGATGGGCATCGCGGTGACTAGTTTGGCCCGGTCATCGCGACGATAGAGCGGACCTAGGTCCTCCAGTAGGTCACCAGGGTCGCCGCCCAGCAGAATCGCTAAGACCCTGCTCAGATCTTCCGCGGGAAGGTCCCGGGACCGAAGTCGGAGGTCGTCGTCGCCATCCCGGTTCTCCCACACGGGCCTGGAATGTGCCTGGAGGGGCGCCAAGCGCTGCGCCAGGAACTCCTTCACTATCATTGCCCCAGTAAGCCTCTTGGTGCTGATGACACGGGAAAAGCGCTCTAGCACGGGCACAACCCGAGGGTCGGAGAGCTTTGCCGAGCTCCAAGCAGAGGTCTTCTCTGACAACCCTTTTGGTTCTTCCAATCGGGGATTGGCCTCCTTGAGACACATGAGGACCCAGCGGTGCCTGAAGTTCTCTACCTCCTTCCCGCCCTTCAAGAGCACGTTGCCTCTCTGGGCCGCACAAAGGAAACGCACGCCGACAAGTGAGCACCGTCGTGCAGGCGCAGGCTGAAGAAGTGGCGGAGGAGGGCAACCGAAGGCTGCACGCCAATGAAATCCTCAAAGTAGAAGGCAAAAACTGATAGAAGCAAGAAGGAGTTGGGTTGGACATGAAGGGCTTGGATCCCATAATGGTCCAAAACAGCGGAAAAGAATCGAGAGAAGGGCGGCACCAGCCCAGTGTAAATACTGTGAAGGAAGAAAGGGTAAACCGCCCCAGTCGTGGGCCTCTCCTCTACGGCTCCAGGCCAACTCAGGGTTCGCCCATACTCACTAGGCTCAACCGCGGTCCATGGAACCAGTGGGACGAGATCCCCATCCTTCGAGAGGGCGCAGTCCATGAGCGGAGAAGCCGGGGTCAGGCCATGCCCCTCTGGCCTCTACTTGCCGGCGGGCGCCATTGCCGGACTGGCAAGGAACTATGCGTCTCTGGATCTGGGAGACACCGGTCGGAGTCAAAGGCTTAAAAATAAAATGAGTGCAGAAGAAGGAAAGCAATAATGCACCGAAGCTACAAGCAGGACACCTAATAAAGGGGGCAGAGATAAAGTACAAGGAGAATGAGACGCCATCCGCGTGACGCACGACGGCCTGGCCCACAGGCATTTGAGGGCCCATGGCGTTTCATGCTACCTCTCAAGGCTCTACCATGAAGCCAATCCGATCACACCGCGGGCACGGGGGCTACTGTCGGCGTTCTGGGAATGGGGGTACCCAGAACTGCCTACCTGTGGCCCAGGGCGGGCCCGCTTCACCAGAACGAAGCAATGACCTTGGCACGACTTAAGGGAAGGCCCTCGTGAGGGGCAAAGCCTCACGAGGAGGAGCAACGTCAAGCCTCTTCAAGACCTGTCTGGAGGAGCGGATATTCCGAGCGAGGGTCGGGCCTCAGTAGTCAAGGGTGACGCCAGGGAAGGACATGCGAGCAGCAGATGGCAGGACGGGACAGTTTCCCCTTTGGTGTAGAGGAGGTGGGGGCGTACAGGCTTCCCAAAGGCACCCGCCAAAGGTTTCCCTTCTGGTGCAACAAATCCGCAGTCTCCCGCAAGTAGGGAAAACGTTATCCACGGGCCCATCTCTACGGGGCGGACAGTTACTTTGTAGGCGAAGACCATCTTTGGACAGGGGAGCATGTTCCCGTGTTCCCCTTCAAAATTGTCAGCTCGGGGATACCTTCCCCCCGAAGCTATGAGGGAAGAGGACCCAGGCCACCGCTATAAATAGATAGGTAAGGATACTTGAGAAAGGGGGTTCATTCGGATGGCTGACCATCACACTTAGTCACTCAGCCTCCGGAGGCCCAAGAAAACTATACTAACTCACCCATCACCTCCGTCAGAGGTAATCCACCAAAAGTGGGAGTAGGCTTTTACGCTTTGCAGCGGCCCGAACTTGGGTAAACTGTTGTGTTCTGTACTCCCCTCGCCATCGAGTGAGTCCTTCATCCTTTCCATCGAGTAGTGAGTTAGGCGAGGCGAAGTAGGGGAGATCTTCGTACACGCCCAAGTGTTTATATCCTTAGGGTTTTGCGGAGCCCAAAATCCGATAGCCGCCACCGATTGCCCCCTCCGCTGGGGGCTGTTCATCAAAGTTAGAAGAACCGTCTTCCCGGTCGTCGGCTTCAGCGGCACCTGGAGACTAAGGAGCTGCGACGCGGGCGAACCTCCTCACCAATGCCTCCACGGAGCCCTTCACCAGGCGCGGTCGCGAGCCTCGGCAGGGACCGGCAAGATCATGGAGCCAAGATCAAATCCCGACTCGCGAAGATGAAGGTGGCTGAAGACGCGAGTCGCATCCGCGAAGAAAAGGTCGCGACGCTCCCTTTCCAACATCTTGTCCACATGCATGGAGGCACCCTCCAGCGCTACGACAAGCCTCCTCGCGATTGCGGCAAAGCAGTCCTCTAGGGTGGCCAGAGGGTCGTCGGACCCGTCCCGGCAGAGGTAGCGGAGCGCCATGCGAAGTTCGACACGGAAGGAGTCTAGTTCCACGGCCTTCTCCTCCTCGTCCGCGGCGAGGGGTTTCTCCTGGGCATCAAGGAGGGCCTTGTTCGAGGCGGCCTGCTTCTCCCGCTCTTCCAAGTGACTCGCCTCCTGGGACACCTCTCCCTTTTGGGCACCGAGCTTGGCTTCGTGAGCCTTAAGCTCCTCCTCCTGCAGGCGGCGCTACCCGGCCAGCTTGGCCTGCTCCCCTCGGAGGGCCTGCAGGCGGGCCTCCGCCTCTTCGCAGCATTCGGCCGTGTCCTTGGCTCCCTCTAGCGCCTCCTCAGCGCAGTGCGGGAGGCCTTGGCTTCCCTCTCGGCCTTCCCCATCTCGTTTGCGACCTTGCCCAGGGTAGTGAAGCCGCGTTCAGGACACCTTGGGAGAATACCTAGGTCCTCCTGACCTCCTCCTGGAGAGCCTCGAGTACTATCGCGGACATGCTACCAGGGAGGCAGCGTCATGAAGAATAGGAGGCTCCGAAGGCTACCGGGAGGTTGCAGGTGTTGGTGCATCAGCAGCCCGTGGGCCCTGCAGAGCCCGCCCCTTAGGCAACGGCGCAACCACGGCCGCCTCAGGGCACTTTGGGGGCTCGGGAGGCGCGACGGTCAAAGCCTAGGAAGTTGCCTTGCGAGCCACCTCCTCTCTATCAGCACACGACGACGCACAGTAGAGAACTGGCGGTGCATCAGGAGCCGCCTCTGGCTAGACGACAACCTTCTTCCTCCTTGCCTTCGGCGAGACGACGTCCGTGGGCATGAGGCAAAACAGGGAATCTTCCAAACAAGAATTTTGAATGCACATAGCGTGCCAAGACAAGTGACTTACTCCTCGGGGTCGATCCACCTTTTCCTCTTCGCCGCCCCCGCGCCGGCGGGAGCAACAGGACCCCCCACGGAGGGGGGCGAGCCCGGCGCCTCATGTTTTCCACTAGCGGAGGCGGGATGCGCCAAGGATGACGCAGCCTCGCACTTCTGGGGGCGGGCACACACGTAGACCGCGTAGCATGCGGGATCAACTCGGGTCCCCGGGAGGTCCGGATCGGGCGCAAGGGAACCCCAGCGGAGACCCCACCGGCGGCATCATCATCCGCGAGCTCGTGCAGAAGGATAGCCTACGACGGATGGGGCGCGTTCGTTAGGAAGTCGTCAACGGTCTTCTCCGAGTCCCCATCACCGGAGGTATCTCTGGCCGAGACCTCTACCGGACCAGAGTCCGTGGCTGGGAGGAGCGCACGCTCATCAAAGAAAGGCAGTCTGGCAATCACGTCGGCCCAATCGTCAATACAGTACAATGGACCTAGAGCCTCAGGCAAGTCACGAGGGTCGCCGCCAGCAAGATCACGACGACCCTGCTCAGCTCATCAGTAGGGAAGTCTTGGGACCAGAGCCTGAGCCCGTCATCACTAGTGCGGTAGCCCGACAGGGGCCTTGAATGGGCCTGAAGGGGCGCCAGGCGTAGTGCCAAGATCTCTTTCACTATCATCCCACGAGACAGCCTCTTCGCGCTGATGTGGCAGGAGAAGCGCTCCAGGACGGGCGCAGCCCGAGGGTCGGTATGCTTCGCCGAGCTCCACGTGGAGGTCTTCTCCGTTAATCCCTTCGGCTCCTCCATCCGATGGTTGATGTCCTTGAGGCCCATAAGAACCCAGCGTTGCCTGAAGTTTTCCACCTTCTTCCCGGCATTCAGGAGTAGGTTACCGCACTAGGACGCCATGAAGGAGACACACGCCGACAAATGGGCGCTGTCATGCAGACGTAGGCTGAAGAAGTGGTGGAAGAGGGCCACCGAAGGCTGCACTCCTATGACAGTATCGCAGTAGAAAGCGAAGACAGGAAGGAGCAAGACAGAGTTAAACTAGAGATGAAAAGACTAGATCCCGTAGTGGTTCAACATGGCAGTGAAGAACGAGGAGAAAGATGGCACCAACCCGGTGAAGACGCTATGGAGGAAGAAGGGGTACACCGCCATCGACACGGGCCGCTCAGTGCTACGGCAACAAAAGTCCTTCCTCGGCAACGGCGCCAGAAATTCTGCTTGCTACTTGTCAAACAACAGCGCCAGAAATTGACACGTTGATGGAGACTTGCTTGCGTTGGTTTTTCCCTTGAAGAGGAAAGGGTGATGCAGCAAAGGAGCAGTAAGTATTTCCCTCAGTTTGAGAACCAAGGTATCGATCCAGTAGGAGAGTCTCGTCAAGTCCGGAGTACCTACGCAAACACAAACGAGCTTGCACCCAACGCTATAAAGGGGTTGTCAATCCCTTCAAGATTGTTTGCAAAGTGAGATCTGAAGGCGGAAAGTGCAACGAAGTAAAAAGTGTAAGGCTGAAAATATGGTATGGAGTAGACCCGGGGGACATAGTGTTCACTAGAGGCTTCTCACAAAATAGCAAATATCACGGTGGGTGAACAAATTACTGTAGAGCAATTGATAGAACCGCGCAAAGTCATGACGATATCTAAGGCAATGATCATACATATAGGCATCACGTCCGAGACAAGTAGACCTATACTTTCTACATCTACTACTATTACTCCACACATCGACTGCTATCTAGCATGCATCTAATGTATTGAGTTCATGACGTACAGAGTAACGCCTTAAGCAAGATGACATGACGTAGAGGGATAAACTCAAACCAATGATGAAAACCCCATCTTTTTACCCTTGATGGCGACAACACGATGCGTGCCTCGCTACCCCTTCTTTCACTGGGTGAGGTCATCGCACGGTATGAACCCAAAATCAAGCACTTCTCCCATTGCAAGAATCATAGATCTAGGTGGCCAAACAAAACCCACAACTCGAAGAGAAATACAAGGATATGAAATAATGCATAAGAGAGATCAGAAGAAACTCAAATAAGATTCATAGATAATCTGATCATAAATCCACAATTCATCGGATCTCGACAAACACACCGCAAAATAAGATTACATCGGATAGATCTCCATGAAGATCATGCAGAACTTTGTTTTGAAGATCGAAGAGAGAGAAGAAGCCATCTAGTTACTAGCTATGGACCCGTAGGTCTATGGTGAGCTACTCACGCATCATCGGAGAGGTCGTGGTGTTGATGAAGAAGCCCTCCGTATCCGAATCCCCCCTCCAGCAGGGCACCAGAACGTGCCCCAGATAGGATCTTTGAAGACAGAAGCTTGCGGCAGCGGAAAAGTACTTTCGATGATCTCCTGATTTTTTGTGGAATTTTTGGGGATATATAGGCGCAAAACCTAGGGCAAAGGGGCCTCAGGGAGCCCATAAGCCTGGTGGCCGCGGGCCCCTCTGGCCGCGCCATGAGGGCTTGTGGGGTCTCTAGTCGCCCCCTGGCCTGATTCTCCAGCTCTCCAATCTTTTTCTGTTCCGGAAAACATCTTTTTGGCAGTTTCATTCTGTTTGGACTCCATACAGAATCTTCCTCTGAAAGGGGTCAAAAACATGGAAAAAACAGGAACTGGATCTTGGCACTGAGTTAGTAAGTTAGTCCCAAAAAATATATAAAAGGCATGCAAAACATCCAAAGTTTGACAAGATAATAGCATGAAACCATAAAAAATTATAGATACGTTGGAGGCGTATCAAGCATCCCCAAGCTTAACTCCTGCTCGTCCTCGAGTAGGGAAGTGATAAAGAATGAATTTTTTAGGTGGAATGCTACCTAGCCTAGTTGTCCTTTGCAACTTCTTTCACTTGACATGAATGTTCAGATCTGTAAGATTCAATACAATAGTTTGCTATTGACATGAAAACAACAATACTTCAAGCAAACTAGCAAAGTAATCATGAACTTTCAAAATAACAAGGCCAAAGAAAGTTATCCCTACAAAATCGTATAGTCTGGCTATGCTCCATCATCCTCACACAACTAATGTAAATCATGCACAACCCCGGTATTGGCCAAGTAATTGTTTTCCCACTCTTACTTTCTCAAACTTTTTATAAGTATCACGTAATACATGAGCGTGAGCCATGGATATAGCACTATATGTGGAATAGAGTGTGTTGTTGGTTGTGAAACAAAAAGGAGGAGATGGTCACATTGACTGGGCGTATCAAAGGTCTATGGAGATGCTCATTAATAGCTATCAATGTGAATGAGTAGGGATTGCCATACAAGAGATGCACTAGAGCTATAAGAATGTGAAATCTTGATAGGAGAACTAGTGGGTGTGCATCCAACTTGCTTGCTCAAGAAGACCTAGGGCAATTTGAGGAAGCCCATCATTGCAATATACGAGCCAAGTTATATAATGAAGATTCCGACTAGCATATGGTAGTGAGAAAGAAAGAAGCTCTCAATCATGAAGAACATGGTGCTATTATGAAGCACAAGTGTGGAAAAAGATAGTAGCATTGTCCCTTCTCTCTTTTTCTCTCCATTTTTTTGTTTGGGCACTTGGCCTCTTTTTTTTGTTTGGGCTCTTTTGCCTCTTCTCTTCTCTTTTTTTTATTTACTCACATGGTACAATGCTCTAATAATGATGATCATCACACTTTTATTTACTCACAGCTCAAAGCTTAGAACGATGATGACTCTATAGGAAATGCCTCCGGCAGTGTACCGGGATGTGCTAGGATCTAGCATGGCGTATGACGTTGGAAGCATCTCACTAGCTATCTTACGATCATGCAATGGCAATATGAGAGTGACGGCACAAGTCATGAGACGGAACGGTGGGAGTTGCGTGGCAATATATATCGGAATGGCTATGAAAATGCCATAGTAGGTAGGTATGGTGGCTCTTTTGAGGATGGCATACGGTGGGTTTGTGCACCGGCGAGAATTGCACAGCACTAAAGAGGCTAGCAAAAGTCCTTCCCCGGCAACGGCGCCAGAAATTCTTCTTACTACTTGTCAAACAGCAGCGCCAGAAATTGACACGTTGATGGAGACTTGGTTGCGTTGGTTTTTCCCTTGAAGAGGAAAGGGTGATGCAGCAAAGGAGCAGTAAGTATTTCCCTCAGTTTGAGAACCAAGGTATCTATCCAGTAGGAGAGTCTCGTCAAGTCCGGAGTACCTGCGCAAACACAAACGAGCTTGCACCCTACGCTATAAAGGGGTTGTCAATCCCTTCAAGATTGTTTGCAAAGTGAGATCTGAAGGCGGAAAGTGCAACGAAGTAAAAAGTGTAAGGCTGAAAATATGGCATGGAGTAGACCCGGGGGCCATAGTGTTCACTAGAGGCTTCTCACAAAATAGCAAATATCACGGTGGGTGAACAAATTACTGTTGAGCAATTGATAGAACCGCGCAAAGTCATGACGATATCTAAGGCAATGATCATACATATAGGCATCACGTCCGAGACAAGTAGACCTATACTTTCTACATCTAGTACTATTACTCCACACATCGACCGCTATCTAGCATGCATCTAGTGTATTGAGTTCATGACGTACAGAGTAACGCCTTAAGCAAGATGACGTAATGTAGAGGGATAAACTCAAACCAATGATGAAAACCCATCTTTTTACCCTTGATGGCAACAAGACGATGCGTGCCTCGCTACCCCTTCTTTCACTGGGTGAGGTCATCGCACGGTATGAACCCAAAACCAAGCACTTCTCCCATTGCAAGAATCATAGATCTAGGTGGCCAAACAAAACCCACAACTCGAAGAGAAATACAAGGATATGAAATAATGCATAAGAGAGATCAGAAGAAACTCAAATAAGATACATAGATAATCTGATCATAAATCCACAATTCATCGGATCTCGACAAACACACCGCAAAATAAGATTACATCGGATAGATCTCCATGAAGATCATGTAGAACTTTGTATTGAATGTCGAAGAGAGAGAAGAAGCCATCTAGTTACTAGCTATGGACCCGTAGGTCTATGGTGAACTACTCACGCATCATCGGAGAGGTCGTGGTGTTGATGAAGAAGCCCTCCGTATCCGAATCCCCCCTCCGGCAGGGCACCAGAACATGCCCCAGATAGGATCTTCGGAGACAGAAGCTTGCGGCGGCGGAAAAGTACTTTCGATGATCTCCTGATTTTTTGTGGAATTTTGGGGGATATATAGGCGCAAAACCTAGGGCAAAGGGGCCTCAGGGAGCCCATAAGCCTGGTGGCCGTGGGCCCCTCTGGCCGCGCCGTGAGGGCTTGTGGGGTCTCTAGTCGCCCCCTGCCCTGATTCTCCAGCTCTCCAATTTTTTTCTGTTCGGGAATAAATCTTTTTGGCAGTTTCATTCTGTTTGGACTCCGTTCAAAATCTTCCTCTGAAAGGGGTCAAAAACATGGAAAAAACAGGAACTGAATCTTGGCACTGAGTTAGTAAGTTAGTCCCAAAAAATATATAAAAGGCATGCAAAACATCCAAAGTTTGACAAGATAATAACATGAAACCATAAAAAATTGTAGATACGTTGGAGACGTATCAAGCATCCCCAAGCTTAACTCCTGCTCGTCCTCGAGTAGGGAAGTGATAAATAATGAATTTTTGAGGTGGAATTCTACCTAGCATAGTTGTCCTTTGCAACTTCTTTCACTTGACATGAATGTTCAGATCCATAAGATTCAAAACAATAGTTTGCTATTGACATGAAAACAACAATACTTCAAGCAAACTAGCAAAGTAATCATGAACTTTCAAAATAACAAGGCCAAAGAAAGTTATCCCTACAAAATCGTATAGTCTGGCTATGCTCCATCATCCTCACACAACTAATGTAAATCATGCACAACCCCAGTATTGTCCAAGTAATTGTTTTCCCACTCTTACTTTCTCAAACTTTTTATAACTATCACGCAATACATGAGCGTGAGCCATGGATATAGCACTATAGGTGGAATAGAGTGTGTTGTTGGTTGTGAAACAAAAAGGAGGAGATGGTCACATTGACTAGGCGTATCAAAGGCCTATGGAGATGCTCACTAATAGCTATCAGTGTGAATGAGTAGGGATTGCCATACAAGAGATGCACTAGAGCTATAAGAATGTGAAAGCTTGATAGGAGAACTAGTGGGTGTGCATCCAACTTGCTTGCTCAAGAAGACCTAGGGCAATTTGAGGAAGCCCATCATTGCAATATACAAGCCAAGTTATATAATGAAGATTCCGACTAGCATATGGTAGTGAGAAAGAAAGAAGCTCTCAATCATGAAGAACATGGTGCTATTATGAAGCACAAGTGTGGAAAAAGATAGTAGCATTGTCCCTTCTCTCTTTTTCTCTCCATTTTTTTGTTTGTGCACTTGGCCTCTTTTTTTTGTTTGGGCTCTTCTCTTCTCTTTTTTTATATACTCACATGGTACAATGCTCTAATAATGATGATCATCACACTTTTATTTACTCACAGCTCAAAGCTTAGAACGATGATGACTCTATAGGAAATGCCTCCAGCAGTGTACCGGGATGTGCAACGATCTAGCATGGCGTATGACGTTGGAAGCATCTCGCTAGCTATCTTACAATCATGAAATGGCAATATGAGAGTGACGGCACATGTCATGAGACGGAACGGTGGGAGTTCCATGGCAATATATCTCGGAATGGCTATGAAAATGCCATAGTAGGTAGGTATGGTGGCTGTTTTGAGGATGTCATACGGTGGGTTTGTGCACCGGCGAGAATTGCACGGCACTAAAGAGGCTAGCAAAAGTGAAAGGTGAAAGTGCATCTATACCATGGACTCACATTAGTCATGAATAACACACATACTTGTTGCAAAAGTTTTTATTAGTAATCGAAACAAAGTGCTAAACACATACTCTGAGGGGAAGGGTTGGTAGATGTTAACCATCGCGCGATCCCGACCTCAACACAAAGGATGACAATCAATAGATCAATTATGCTCCAAATTCCTAACATAGCGGTTCACCATACATGCATGCTACGGGAATCACAAACTTCAACACAAGTATTTCTAGATTCACAACACCCTACTAACACAGCTCTTAATATTACCAAATCCACGTCTCAAAACTAATTGAGAGGAATCAAGACTTCTCTTTCTACTCCATGCACATGAAGATGGAGGTTTTTGCATCCTCTTTGAGTACCTATCACCTTTGGGACTACTTACATAGCATAAGCCAACTACCAAGTCACGCACTGTTGTGCTCTAAAAGATATAAGTGAAGCACAGAGAGAAAAAGTATCTTGCTCAAAATATATAAGTGAAGCACTATGAGCATTCTAGCAAATTCACGACGAGTGCATGTCTCTCTCTCTCAAAAAGGTGTGCAGCAAGAATGATTGTGACACAACAAAAAGAAAAGACTCCTACGATACAAGACGCTCCAAGCAAAACACATATCATGTGGTGAATAAAAATATAGCTCCAAGTAATGTTACCGATGCATTGAAGACGAAATTGGGGATGCCTTCCCGGGCATCCCCAAGCTTAGGCTTTTTGGTGTCCTTGAATTTGGCTTGGGATGCCTTGGGCATCCCCAAGCTTGAGCTTTTTCCACTCCTTATCTCTTTTTCCATGAGAACATCACCCAAAACTTGAAAACTTCACAACACAAAACTTAAACAGAAACTCGTGATATCATTAGCACAAGAAAACAAACTACCACCTGTTTAGGTACTGTAGAAAACTTGAATTCTATCTATATTGGTGTTGGGATAATGTATTCTCACTTTTCCATGGATAGTACCCCCCAATACTAACCATATTTTCATCAAAACAAGCAACCAAATCAACAAAAACAGAATCAGTCAAAAACAGACCAGTCTGTAGCAATCTGTATACTTCGTATAATTCTGGTACCTCAAAAAATCTGAAAAATTACGAATGCTTGGGCAAAAGGCATATCAACCAGCAGAAAGAAGAATCAACTCAAAAGCTGTTTCCAAATAAAAATGAAAAATCATTTCATGAGCGAAAAGTGTCTGTCTTTTTCCAGCAGGATCAAACAACCATCACCAAGACTAGTCATAAAGGTTTTGCTTGGCTCAAACACAAAAAGAAACACAAAAAACACAATCACAACAGAATTATGATGGTGTGGACGCAACAAAACAGAAAGAAAAAGATAAATTCATTTGGTTGCCTCGCAACAAACGCTATTGTTTAACGCCCTTAGCTAGGCATAAAAGCGATACAATCACATATCGCCGTCTTTGGTGCTCAAACCCTAAGTGGCCCTCATCATAGATTCCTAAGGAAATCTTATTTTCTTTTTAGGAAAATGTTCCATGCCCTTCCTTAAAGGAAATTGAAATCAAAATTCCCTTCCTTCATATCGATGATAGCACCGATAGTCCTTAGGAAAGGTCTACCAAGAATAATAGGGCATGTAGGATTGCAATCAATGTGAAGCACAATGAAATCCACGGGTATATAGTTCCTATTTGCAATAATAAGAACATCATTGATCCTTCACATGGGTTTCTTGATAGTAGAATCAGCAAGATGTAAATTAACAGAACACTCTTCAATCTCATTAAAACCCAGAACATCCAAAGTTTCTTGATAGTAGAATCAGCAAGATGTAAATTAACAAAACACTCTTCCTGACGATGCACCCGAAGACGCCAACGCCAAGGCCAACAAGGTCAAGCGCTTGGGACCCGTCGTGCTTGCCGATGAACCCGAGAAGATGCATGGCCATGAGCAAAGCGTGCCCGAGAAGGAATGTCGCGTGTTCTGCATCTAGGACGACGTGCATACCCACAATAGACAAGATTGCTAGGAGCTCAGGGTCCTCCGGGACGAGCAGATTGGCAAGTGCCCGGAGCACAACGAACACGATGTTGGTCGCAGCGGCAGCCGCGACGGCGATAGATGGGACAGCCGCAACAACGACCCTCATCGGGGTTGGTACGAGCAGCCTCGCGACAACGGCAGGCATGACCAGCCTCGCGGATCCGCCCTCGGGACAACATGCATATCCCTCCGCTGCCTCCGCCGCCTCCGAAGAGAAAAGAGGACAACAAATGCGATGAGGAGGTTGGGGCCTGTCAGGAGCCTCGTGCGATGGCCTACATCCTCGGCGGTGCCCACACCCCCTTGTCGAACTGCCAGTTCAAGAAGCTCTCTCGCGATGTGAACGCCATCCTCCCGAAGCTAGGGGCTGCGATGCTCCTCAAGTGGTCCCAATACGCTATCACCTTGGACACCAAGGTCAACCTGAAGTCTGTTGCCGTTGGGGGTACGCTCCCCATGATGTGCACTCCCACCATCAGCAATATGGAAGTCACCGAGACCCTAATCGATGTAGGCACGGGCCTCAACATGCTCTCTATAGAGACCTTCGACATGCTCCAGGTGCCCTATGACCAGGCTATTCTCGGGAGTGACCAATGGCTCCACCATCTCGGTGGGGCAGGTCTAACTTCCAGTCACCTTCGGCACGCGTGACAACTATCACATTGAGCACATCGACTTCGACGTGGCGCACATCGGGCTGCCGTACAACGCCATCTTGGGCTACCCGATTCTGGCCAAGTTCATGGGTGCGACCCACCATGTGTACAATGT
Source organism: Hordeum vulgare subsp. vulgare (assembly GCF_904849725.1). Lineage (NCBI taxonomy): Eukaryota > Viridiplantae > Streptophyta > Magnoliopsida > Poales > Poaceae > Hordeum > Hordeum vulgare. The sequence goes on along the minus strand of NC_058524.1, from coordinate 297,604,860 downwards.
CCTCAAGATGTCGGGTTGTAGCGGCATCATCACCGTTGCATGCCACGAGAGGGAAGCGGCCTTCTCCCTTGAGCGCTCTTACAGGGCCCTAGCCGCATAGCCCTCAGACAATGCTGCAGGCGTTGTGCCTCACGAGGTAACACCTCCAAGGAAGAAGCAGTCGCTTCCCGCCTCTAGCTCCGACAAGGAAAAGGATCCGGTGGGCGAGGGAAAGGAGGCAAGCCCCGCGCGTGCCACATGCGCTTCTTCTCTTACGACAAAAGAAGGCGCGCCTGGCGCCTCCCTTCGGGTCGGGCTCGGAGGCTTCCCCTTGGAAGGCCTCTGACCTGTCCGCTACACTCGGAGAGGTGCTCGAGCACCAAATGGAGGAGTGCCTCAACACGCACCTTCACGAGCAAAGTGTGCAACATCGGGCGCTGGGGGCTCAAGAGTTCATCGCCCAGGAGATCGATAGGTCGCGGGAGTCGCGCGCCACGCGCGGTAGGCGCCACACGGAGTGCTGCCTTAGTTGGCTCATCACTCCCGAGGCGACCATGGTGACATCCATGTGTGTTTATGTCGCAAGCCTCAACAGAGTGGCTTCCCGGAGCTCCTTCTATCCTACGTGAGAGGGGCTAGGCCAAGGCGCCCGCACTTGCCGCAATCACATGCCTTTTGGACTGCGACTATCTTCCAAAGGCTAGCGCTACTTGCACTAGCGAACCCCGTGGCACCAGGGCCTCGTCAGGCCCCAGAGCTATGGGAGGCAGGCGACCCATGAGAAGTTTGGCCTTCATGATGCGCTTCGTCCAATGACCCAGAGCTCCCACAACAACGCGGTCGCTTGGTGAAGTCCCGTCTCATCCAAGATAGAGGGCACCCTTCAAGCTGCACTACCCACAGGCGTGAGGGCCCGCTCTTGCAAAGTTATTGCTTTTTGGTTGTGTGGTAAACTATATTATGTCCGTTCAAAACATCTGTTGTTCACTTGAAATGCATCATTCCTGGTTTGGCACTTCATCATCTCGGGCGCTATGCGGCGGATGATTTTCGCTCGATAATTCCATGAAGGAACCTCGCACGACGTCTGTGTTCGGGTTCATCCCTGCAGCGTCGCGAATCCGTGTGACTGACCTCTGAATGAAGGGTTTACGCGTGTATACGTCACCTCCTGGGGTCCTCGATGCCTAACATCTTCGTGCAGTGGCCCCGCGACGATAATCCGACCTGTTTCGCCCCCCTCAATGTCGTAGGTTCCGGGAGCGTTCTGATGTGCAAAGAATGAGGTGCAACCCTCCTGAAGGCTGAGGCTAGGAGCTCCGAAGCCTTGTGACTGGGGTGTCCGACACCTCAGTAAAATCGCCGCCCATGACACTCTCACGTAATAATGAGTTTGCGGTTGTACACACTCCGGAGCCTCCCGAAGTGGAACCCCATGACGGGCCACGTCACGGTCTCGGGAGGGGGCTCCCGCCCACGCCCAAGTGGAAGTCCCCATGCTCCATGCTGGTGGAACTACTGTCAAACCGCGACTATGCGAACACCCAAGTGGAAGCTCCATGCATTACGCTGGGGAGGATCGTCGGAGCTCCACGCTCACCAGCTTCCCCTTGTACTTTACACGGGCGGGGTCTAGGACACGGTGACTGTGCTCGGGTTTGTCCCTATAGCACTGAAAACTCTAAGTGATCGAGCTCTGTCTCGCAAGCTCACCCCCGTGCACTTCATCTCTGAAGTCCTTGTTATCTAGTTCCTGCATGACACCCAAGTGCAAGCAGGCGGGCGCACACAACTCTTACCAATTCACCCGTATCAGAGCCGCTTGCGTGTCAAGGGGGGTGCCTAAGCATCACGACTCACGACCTTCACTGGCCGTGTAGCCTCTCTCCTCCTGGTAATCCAGTGTCGGTTGATATACGTGTAGGGTTGGGCCCTACCGATGTAGAGTTAAAGGCCTTCATTACGGAGCGGGAGTTGCTTGCGCATCAAGGGGAGGTGCCTGAGCACCACGACTCAAGACCTTAACTAGACATATAGACTCTCACCTCCTGTTAATACAGTGGTGGCTGGGATGTGCCCAGGGTTGGGCCCAGCCGACGCAGAGCGTAAAGGCTCCAAAAGATTAATTCTTGGGCTCTCAAGGGAGTCGCTTGCGCGTCAAGGGGGTGCATGAGCATCACGACTCAGGACCTTCATTGGCCTTGTAGCCTCTCACCACCTCGTAATCCAGTGGGGGTTCACATACGCATAGGGTTGGGCCCTGCCAATGCAGAGCACCAAGGCTTCCGAAGGGAAATGCAAAGGTCCTCAAGCAAGTCACTTGCAGGTTAAGGGGGGTTGAGCATCGTGACTCAGGACCTTCAGTGGCCCTATAGCCTCTCACCTCCTGGTAATAGAGTGGCAGAGATACATGCACGGTTGGGCTCTACCAACGCAGATCACAAAGACGAGAAAGACAAAAACCAAGTGCAGAGTTAGACATTAGGAATCACAAGGAGTCGTTACAGAATTCAGATTGTTCCACACAATAAAGGGTGATGCTTGACGCTCTCTCTTGGCAAATATAATCTGTTTTAGGGCAAGGTAAGAGGCTCCTCGCCAAACACCTCGTCATTGTTGCAGGAGAAATCCTTGACCAGAGTACGCACATGGCCCTCCACGGTAGTTGCTAAGTCGTCGCGGGAGTCCTCAAGCACAAGGCACATCACCCCTTCGAACTTGAAGATGGAATCGCAAAGGAGGAGGTGGCTGAAGACGCGGGTCGCGGCCATAGAGAAAAGGTTACGATACTCCTCCTCCAGGATGTTGTTCACCTTCTTATTCGTGCCCTTGAGCTCCTTCACTAGCTCGAAAGAAAGCGTGACGTAGCCAGCGTCCTTTGGAACCAACGGGGCTTTGAGCCCCAACCTACAGACGGAGCTTAGACCTGGTGGGCCCTGAATTCCAAAGAGGAGAGTGCGATGTGATCCGTTGCCATCTTCGTGTCGACAGTAGCCCAGATCTCCTCCTCCTCGGAGGTCATCTTGGCGTTGGCCTCGGCGCCTTGCTTCGCTTGGGTGTCTCGAGACTCAGCACCCTCGCGTTGAAGGGCCTCCATGCGCACGCGTTCCGAGACCTGCTCTATTGCCGCCCTCGCTAGCTCGGAGTCACGGTCGGTGAGATTCACCTTGCGGGCCCTAGTGACCTGGTGAAGCACCTGCAAGCCAGCCTCTGCTTCTTCACAACGCATGGTGAGTGCTTCCTTCTCGTCATGGGAGCTCGTGCAAGCGTATTTTGCATCGGCAGCCTCCCGTCGGCACTCCGCACGAACGACCTCAACCTCACCTCATACCTCCTTGGCGGAGGCATCAAGTTGGCACAACCCCTTGGCCAACCTCGCACGCTCCATGGTCGGATGCACCTCGGCGTCCTGGAAATCTTCCTTGAGCAAGGGGAGCAGGCTTAGGGTGTCGGTCAGGTCCCCGCGCCGGAGCAAGGCATCCGGGCCCACCGGTTTGAGGTCCTCCAAAGGTGCTGCCGCCCTAGCTCTGCCCGCTGCCACAACCAGAGCGGCCTCCTTGCCCTCTGCTTGGGGCATTGATAACCCACAAGTATAGGGGATTGCAACAGTTCTCGAGGGTAGAGTATTCAACCCAAATTTATTGATTCTACTCAAGGGGAAGCTAAAGAATATTCTCAAGTATTAGCAGTTGAGTTGTCAATTCAACCACACCTGAAAGATTGGGTATCTACAACAAAGTATCAGTAGAAAGGTAGTATGATAGCAACAGTAGCAACAGTAACCAGTAGCAGCTAAGTGACAGCAGTAGCAGCAAAGTAACAACACTAGCAACAGAGTAACAGTAGCAGAAGTGACAGAAGTAGCAGCCAAGTAACATAGCAAGGACCAGTAGGAAAAGCTCGTAGGCATTGGATCCGTGATGGATGATTATGCCAGATGCTATTCATCATGCAACAGTTATAACACGGAGAGATATGTAACTAGCTCCAGTTCGTCAATGTAATGTAGGCATGTATTCCGTATGTAGTCATACGTGCTTAGGGAAAAGAACTTGCATGACATTTATTGTCCATCCCTCCCGTGGCAGTGGGGTCCTAATGGAAACTACGTGATATTAAGGTTCTCCTTTTAATAAAGAACTGGACCAACGCATTAACACTTAGTGAATACATGAACTCCTCATACTATGGTCATCTCCGGGAGTGGTTCCGCCTATTGTCACTCCGGGGTTGCCGGGTCATAACACATAGTAGGTGACTACATGTAGGATAGGATCGAGAACACACATATATTGGCGACAACATAATAGGTTCAGATCTCAAATCATGGCACTCGGGCCCTAGTGATAAGCATTAAGCATGGCAAAGTAGTAGCAACATCAATCTCAGAATATAGTGGATACTAGGGATCAATCCCTGTCAAAACTAACTCGATTACATGATAGATCTCATCCAACCCATTGCCGTACAGCAAGCCTACGATGAGATTACTCACGAACGGTGAAGAGCATCATGGCATTGACGATGAAGGAAGGTTGGTGGTGATGATGGCGACAATCTCCCCTCTTCGAAGCCTAGAACGGACTCCAGATCTACCCTTCAGAGGAAGAACAGGAGGTGGCGACGCCTCCGTATCGTAAAACACAATGACCTCTTCTCCTTGATTTTTTCGGACAAAAGGGACTAAATAAACCTGAGATTGGAGGCGGTGGAGTTTTCTGGGCCCCACAAGCGTGCCAGGCGCGGCCAGGGGGGCCCGCTCCTGGTGTCCTTGTGGGCTCCACGCTCCACTTCCTCCATTGATTCTTGCGCTAGTATTTTTTATATATTCCACAAAAATTCTCCGTAAATTTTCAGGTCATTCTGAGAACTTTTATTTCTTCGCAAAAACAACACCATTGCAATTCTGCTGAAAATTAGAGTCCAAAAGAAGGGCAAAAGAGTTCGGAAAAGTAGATACGACGGAGACGTATCAGGCATCGGGTGTTCTCGTTCTTCCCCCGCACCGGGCGTCCACAACATACTCACGAGGGTCATTGCCCCTGCCTCCATGGCCTCGGCGGAGACCGCGGCCCCGACGTTTGGCGTCGGGGGCCGGACCGCCGCAGCCTTGGCTGGCAGAGTCAGTAGCAGGGTTGCCACCACCTCGAAAATCGAATCTCCTCGCCATGTGGAGGAGAAGCCTCAATATGCAGCGGTGCCTGTGCGCCCGAGCATGATGCCTGGCTTACGCGGGCCACCTCCGCGCTCGCCGATACCCCGACCGAGAGATGAAGGCGCCCTCAAGACCTGCGTCGTGTTAACCCCATCGATTGCCTTCTTCTTCCTTTCCTCACTGCTGCCAGCGAACCTGCACCAAAAGAGAGGTGGCATGAGCATACTAGTCAAGGATGAATAGAATTAGGACGGGCTAAGGTACTTACTCGTCCCCGGCAAAACCATTTGCACTTCTTCTGGACGACGGGTAGCGCATCTTTGCCACCCGTGTGCGCTGCCCTGCCTCCACCAGAGGGGCGCTTGATGTAGTTCCCGGTGGGCTCATCCAGGTCTCCCTCCTCCTTGGGAGCTTGAGGGGCCTGCGTGGGAAGTACGATCATTGTTGCGGGAGGTGCAACACCATCATTGGAGGCTCTCACCCCCGATGCCCCGGCCATCGCGGATCCCAACCCCGCTCCATCTCCTCAAGTTGCGAGCTCTCGGGTGATTGCCCGACGCGGCTCGTTCGTGACAGCATCGTCCCCGAGGTTGCGTAGGGAAGGATGGAGGTCGGGCGGCGGAATCCATCCGGCCTCTCCGTCCCCTTCCATCGCCTAAGAGTCTTGGTCGCTGTTGTCTTTGCCCGAGGACGAGACTGCGATGGGGGAGCCCTTTTGCGGCCCGACGAGCCCCCTGGTCAAAGGCGGGCATCTCTGTGATCAGTCCCTCCGTGTCATCACAGGCATATAGCGGCGGCGTGGCCCGTGGGAGATCCTCAGGGCAGGGACCCAGCAGAGACCCCAAGGCTCCGTCCATGTCGTCGTATGTCACTGACGTGCAGGCACATGAGGTCTCCATCGGCAGCGAACTCTCATTCGGGGCGCGATCGCACCTAGAGCGGCACAATACGATGCCCCAGGAACTCCTTGATAATCATCACCCCCGTGAGGCAAGCGTCCATGAGGGAGGTGATTCGCTCCAGGACGGGCCGCGTCCTCGGGTCGGTGAGCTTATTTTGGCTCCACTTGGGGGTTTGCTCGGGCGGACCCAAAGGAGTTGCAAGGACCGAGCTCTCCCGACGCGCGTCCATGGAGACCTAGTGGTTCAGAGAGCCATCAACCTTCTTCTTGGACTTTAGGTGGGTGTCCGAGCCCGCGACATCACGAAGGATACGCATGCAGAGCGCTAGCCCTGGGTAGTGAACCGCAAGCTGAAGAAGTGGCAGAAGAGTGCCACCGAGGGCCTCACGTCTGGGAAGGCCTCGTGGTAAAAGGCGAAGATGGCAAGGAGGAGGACGGAGTTGTGCTGAAGGTGTAGAGCTCGGATCTGGTAATGGGCAAGGATGGCATAGAAGAAGTCAGAGAATGGTGGGACCAGCCCAGCGTAAATGTTGTGGAAGAAAAAGGGGTAGACAGTCTTCATCAGGCTTCTCGGCGCTTCTGAGCCTGGCCAGATGACAGTCTCTCCTCCCTCGTTCATGTCATCGGCCATGAAATTGCTATATCTATGTGATGGTCATCGGCCAGAGATCAGGCTTCATATTGACCTAACTAAGGAGGACAAACCGGTTGATCAAAGAGTTTATCGATCAATGGTTGTTTCATTGCTATATCTATGTGACTCCTGTCCTAACATCATGTTGAGTGTCTGCATGTGTTCCCGATACGAAGCGGCACCTAAACAGTGTCATCTATTGGCGGGTAAAAAAATTGTGAGATACCTAATACATACACCAAACTTTGGCATATGGTATCCCAGGGGAACTTCTTTTAATCGTGTTGGCTATTACGACTTGGACTATGCCAGAGACAAGGTTGATATAAAATCCACCTCGGGTACATGTGAATTTCTTGAGAGATCTCTTGTGTCTTGGTCATCCAAGAAACAAAACTCAGTATCGTTATCTACCGCCGAAGCTGAATATATAGCTGCCGGATAATGTTGCGTGCAGTTACTATAGATGACTCAAACTCTTAAGGATTATGGCATTCATGTTAAAAATGTTCCATTATTGTGTGACAATGAAAGCGCTATTCAAATTGCCTATAATCATGTGCAACATTGTCGAGCAAAACATATTCAAGTGATCAATCATGTTGGTAAAGGAGATATAGATCTTAAGCAGGTTCATAGCAACAAACAATTAGGTGAAATCTTTACCAAACCACTTGATGATAAAGTATTTTGTCATTTGAGGAGTGGCTTGAACATCATTGATGCCTCAAAATTGAGCTAGACTCACTTGGATGCATGCAAGGGCATGAGGTTGATTCATGGTTGCATGATGCATGCCATTGATATGATACTATCTTATATATTGGAAACTATGCTCCTCTGTATTGCGTCTAACCCTTTTCTAGGTACTTGGACGAAATACACTCCACAACATTGCCATGAACTCTCATCAATAGAATCTTGTCATGGCCAAGTATCAACAATTCTTTCTTCGAAGATGGAGGAAGAACACAACAAAATCATATCCTTGACAATTATATGAAGATGAAATTCACTCATGTCATTCGGATATATTATGTTCTTCCTTGCATGACTAACCATTGTAGGTGAAAAGTGAACCAAAACGACATGGGTAGATCCCAACTCAACATGATCATCATCAACTTTGAGCATCTACAACAAGTTCACCTACATGCCATGTCATCAACATCATTCAAAGGTATGTACTCATGTCCTTGGTAAAGATTTACACCAAGTCATCAGGTAAACTAACTCAAGTGATATGAAGACATTGAAAGCTTAATCGAGAAATGCTAACCCCATTTTGCGCTTAACGAAGAGTATGGCCTATGATCAAGTATCCTTGCTTCACCTCCAGTCAAATTCTCTAATATAGCTGACCTAATCACTACCCCACATCTAGATGGAGATTCTTGTATAGTTCATATTTTCATTGCATACTTTCTTGGAACCATACAACTCTCATCTATATGTATGTATATATTTTCAAAAAAAATAAAAAATGGTGTTTTCTCTTATTTCTTTTTATCTTTGGTTATTTCTTTTTTCAAAGCTTGTGGATAGTATCTATCTATCTCCAATTAAGGAGTTGATTTTCAATGCAACTCGGTTTCACCGATGTGGGAAACTCGGTCCAACCGATTTCTCCCAAAGGCCTGCTGTCATTCTCGGTTCTACCGAACCATATTGCCTTGGTGACTCCGAAATGTATGACTGGCTTTGATTTTTTGGTAGTTTCTGGACTTTTGCCTTAGGGGGATAAAGATTTTCAATGATCCCAAGTTTCATTACCTTCTAAGATCTTATTGAACATTTTTGGAAACAAAACTTGTTTTAGCAAAATTTTCGAGGTTGAGAAAACCTGAGTGATCCCATACAATATAAGAGGTAAAATCATCTAGGATCCCTAATCCAGGGGAAGATAGTTCAAGGAACTTTACCAATTCTTAAGGGGGAGAAAACTCAAATTCAAGGAACCCTTCTCAAAGAGAAAATTATCAAGGTTCCCTTTTCTCTCAATGAGCCCTTACCCTCTGACATTTTTGGAAATTAATTCCAAAGGGCGAGAAATATCAAAGCTACCCATAATCCTATATAAAGGGGGAGAAATATCACCAATAAGCTTACATAAAGGGGGAGAAATGTCAAAAGGGGGAGATATATGTGCCTAAGGGGAGATATATCAAACCTTACATATTAAGGGGGAGAGAGATACAATTGTTTCAGATATATTTGTTTTTCACTATCTTTGGATTGAACTTGTCTCATCCTACCTACTCAGGGGGAGAGGTAATCTTACTTATTCATTCTTAAGGGAGAAAGTTCTAAATTGTTCTAGAGATAGATCTATCATCCAATCAAATTTCTCATATCTCTTCAAAATCTTAGTAATTTTGAAGATCTTTGCATCCTTACAATAGAGTACTCTTGTGTTATCTAACATTTGTTTTCCCTATTGTACTCCTACTACTAAGACGCTCACGAACCTCAAGGTAAGTATATGCATCATATCCTTGTTCACTATGATCTCTTGTATATTGCACATATTATTTGCAAGGGAGATTCTTGAACATGGAAACTATTTATTCACAAATGTTTGATGCATATAGCCAATATCTATATGGCTTGTCTTGTCCTTCTACCTTGTGTGTGACCATGCAGTCCACAGAAACTATTCTCTAAAAAGGGATTGCACACATTTAGGGGGAGCTTGTAGTAGTCATGTATCTATCAAATCTGTCATATTCTAATGCCTATGTTCATTTGAAGCTTTGATTGTATTTTGTCGTCAAATACCAAAAGGGGGATATTGAAAGCACATATGATCCCTTGGTGGTTTTGATAATTCATGACAACATACATTGTTTCTTCGACTAACACTTTTACCTAGTCTATTTTAGGTATAGTCCATAGAGAGCTTTGGCTATAGGATTGTGAGGAGATACCCCTTGATGAAGCAAGGAATTGGATTGACTCAAGCTTCAAGCAAGAAGACTCTTCATTTTATACTTCATGAGAAATCACTTTGAGTCCATCGGAAAGCCACTACTATTAAAAGGGGATCGGGGTATTATGATGAATTGGTTGCTCAAGTGCTTAGAGGTAGCCACCGAAAATACACAGCCATTCTCCCACAAAATATCCATATCCAAACACAAATTGGCGAAATCGGTGCGAGCAACAATTTCCATTCGGCCCGACAAAGTTTACACTTGACATAACCTATTCCAAACCCTAACATATCGGTACCACCAACATTACTATGGGCGCCGACGAGATTGAGTGACCAACTTTCTGTTGAGAAAACATCAGAAATCAGAATTTCTGAGTTTGAAATCTGTATCACCGAGATTCAGAAACTGGTCAAGGCCATCGTATGGGTACCACCGAGTTCCTATATCGGTCTCACCGAGAATTGAAAATTTTCCACATTTATTGCAACTCGGTACCACCGAGATTCATGTCGGTGTCACCGAGTTGAGAAATAATGTTCTAATGGTTGGATTTTGGAGGATGCCTATATATACCCCTCCACCTACCTCTCATTCACAGACGAAACACTCAGAACACACTTAGACTTGCCAGATCCATTTTTCCCCGAGAGACCCACCTACTCATGTGTTGATATCAAGAGATTCCTATCCTACCATTTGAAACTTGATCTCTAGCCTCCCCAAGTTGCTTTCCACAAGATCAGTCTCTCCGACCCCTGCCAAATCTAAGAGAGAGTGATTGATTGTTTAGGAGACTATCTTTTGAAGAACAAGAGCAAGGAGTTCATTGTTCTACCACATCTATTACCTTTTCGAGGGTGGTGCCTCCTAGGTTGGTTAGGTGTCAATTGGGAGCCTTCTACTTCGTGTTGTGGAGTTGAACCAAGATGTTTGTAAGAGCAAGGATATCGCCTACTTCATGAAGATATACCGTGAGTGAGGCTAGTCCTGTGTGGATGGAAGCCATGGTGGAATAGACAAGGCCGCTTCTTCATGTAACCCTTGTGGGTGGAGCCCTGTGTGGAATCTCGCATCGTTACTCTCCGTAAGTTGAAGTCTCCACTAACATGGACGTACGATAGCGCCACCTATCGAAACCATGCAAAAATTTGTCATGTCAACTTCTTCGCATTTGATCTTCTTAAATTCTACTCCTTACTATATGTGCAAAGTCTTTACTTTCGCTGCCATATTTTTTGACTAGCATGTGTAGGGCGCACTAGACTTGTTAGGAATGCTAAAATCTACCAACCATTAAATTCGGGAAAAGGCTAGGATTTTAATTTATGCAAGTAGTCTATTCACCCCCCCCCCCTCTCGGCACCTCTTCTTTCTATCTCACAATTGGTATCAGAGCAAGGTCTCCGAAACCATTTTTAAACACCATTGGAGGAAGATGGATGTGCCTAGTTTGGGGAATATTAGTTGTAGAGTGCCTATTCTTGATGGGGAATACTTTGGTGGATGATGTATTATGATGAATTAGAGGTAGCCACGAAAATTACCCGACCATTCTCCCACAAAATATCTGTGTCCAAACCCAAACCAATAAAGTTGGTGCCACAAACAACTTCCATTTGGCCCCACCAATTTTACACTTGACAGAACCTATGCCAAACCCTACCATATTGCTACCACCAACATTCCTATCAATGCCACCAAGATTCAGTGACCAACTTTTTGTTGAGAAGATTTCACAAATCAGAATTTCCGAGTTTGAAATCGGTCTCACCGAAAGTTGGAAACTGGTCTAGGTCATCGTATCGGTGCCACCGAGAATTTAAAAGTTGCCACATTTGGTGCAACTCAGTACCATCGAGATTCATGTCAGTGTCACCGAGTTGGGCAATAATGTTCTAATGGTCGGATTTTGGGGGATGCCTATATAAACTCCTCCACCTACCTCTCATTCACAGAGGAAGCATTCAGAATACACTTACACTTGCTAGATCCATTTTTCTGAGAGGGAGAAACCTACTCATGTGTTGAGATCAAGAGATTCCAATCCTACCATTTGAAACATGATCTCTAGTCTCCCCAAGTTGCTTTCCACAAGATCAATCTCTCCTACCCCTGCCGAATCTGAGAGAGAGTAATTGAGTGTTGAGGAGACTATCTTTTGAAGCACAAGATCAAGGAGTTCATCGTTCTACCACATCTATTACCTTTTGGAGGGTGGTGCCTTGTAGATTGGTTACGGGTTGCTTGGGAGCCTCCTACTTCGTGTTGTGGAGTTGAACATGATATTTCTAAGGGCAAGGAGATTGTGTACTTCATGAAGATCTACCATGTGTGAGGCTAGCCATGTGTGGACGGAAGCCGTGGTGGAATAGACAAGGTCGTTTCTTCGTGGACCCCTTGTGGGTGGAGCCCTCCGTGGGCTCTCGCAGATGTTACCCTCCATGGGTTGAAGTCTCCACTAACATGGACGTACGATAGCGCCACCTATGGGAATATTGCGAAAAATCATAGTGTCAACTTCTGCACGTTTGATCCTCTTAAACTCTACTCCTTACTACATGTGCAAAGTCTTTACTTTCCTCTGCCATATGTTTTGACTAGCATGTGTAGGATGCAATAGACTTGTTAGGAATGCTAAAATTTGCCAACCGTTAAATTTGGGAAAAGGCTATGATTTTAATTTATGCAAGTAGTCTATTCACCCCAACCCCATATACACTCCTTTTCTATCGTTCTCACACATGGGCTGGGGGGTTATTGTTGGGGCTCTAGGGTCGGGGGTACCCAGGGCCGCCTGCCTGCGACCCAGGGCCCAGTACACGTAGTGGGCCCCGAGACGCCCCCATTAAGGCCCTGGTGTTTGGCCCTGCTACATCTTGAGCTTGCCTTAGTTTTCCCTTGAAGAGGAAAGGGTGATGCAGGGAAGTAGATACGTATTTCCCTCAGTTTGTTGAGAACCAACGTATCAATCTAGTAGGAGGAACAAGCAAGGCCCCAATAGTAGTACCTACACAAATAATGAAACTCTTGCACCCAATGCTAAAAAGGGGTTGTCAATCCCTTCAGGGTTATTTGCAAGGATGAGATCCGATAGAGATAGATATAAAAGATTGTAGAAACAAAAGTAAACAAATTGCGACAAAGTATTTTTGGTATTTTTGGTTTATAGATCTGAAAATATAATATGGAAAATAGACCCGGGGGCCATAGGTTTCACTAGAGGCTTCTCCCATAAAGGAAAAAATTACGGTGGGTGGAAAATTACTTTCGAGCAATTGATAGAAAAGCGAATAATTATGAATATATCCAAGGCAATGATTATGCATATAGGCATCACGTCCGTGTTAAGTAGACCAAAACGATTCTGCATCTACTACTATTACTCCACAAATCGACCAACTCCTGCCTGCATCTACAGTATTAAGTTCATGAAGAACAAAGTAACACATTAAGTAAGATGACATGATGTAGAGGGATAAACTCAAGCAATATGATGAAAACCCCATCTTTTTATCCTCGACGGAAACAATACAGTATGTGCCTCGCTACCCCTACTATGTCACTGGGTGAGGACACCGCAAGATTGAACCCAAAACTAAGCACATCTCCCATTAAAAGAATTACTAATATAGTTGGCCAAACCAAACCAATAATTCGAAGAGACTTGCAAAGATATGAAATCATGCATATAAGAATTCAAAAGACACTCAAATAATATTCATAGACAATCTGAACATAAACTCACAATTAATCGGATCTCGACAAACACACCGCAAAAGAGTATTACGTCTGATAGATATCCATGAAGATCATGAATAACATGGCATTGAAGATCAAAAAGACATAAGAAGCCATCTAGCTACTAGCTATGGGCCCGTAGGTCTGTGGTGAACTACTCACACATAATCGGAGGGGAAATGGAGTTGATGTAGATGCCTCCTGCGGCAACAAAAGTCCTTCCCTGACGCGTCGGAATTCTTCTTGTTACTTCTCTGGTTTGCGTCAGTTTTTCCCTTGAAGAGGAAAGGGTAATGCAGCACGGGAGCAGTAAGTATTTCCATCAGTTTGAGAACCAAGGTATCGAACCAAAAGGAGGGCCTCGTCAACTCCAAAGTACCTGCACAAAAACAAACAAGTTTGCACCCAACGCTTCAAAGGAGTTGTCAATCCCTTCAAGATTGTTTGCAAAGTGAGATCTGAAGGAGGAAAGTGCAACGAAGTAAAAAGTGTAAGGCTGAAAATATGGTGTGGAGTAGACCCTCGGGGCCATAGTGTTCACTAGAGGCTTCTCTCAAAATAGCAAATATTACCATGGGTGAACAAATTACTGTCGAGCAATTGATAGAACCGCGCAACGTCATGACGATATCTAAGGCAGTGATCTAGCATATAGGCATCACGTCCGAGACAAGTACACCGATACTTTCTGCATCTACTACTATTACTCCACACATCGACCGCTATCCAGCATGCCTCTAGTGTATTGAGTTCATGACAAACAGATTAATGCTTTAAGCAAGATGACATTATGAAAACCCCATCTTTTTACCCTTGATGGCAACAACACGATACGTTCCTCGCTACCCCTTCTGTCACTAGGTGAAGTCACCGCATGGTATGAACTCAAAACCAAGCACTTCTCCCATTGCAAGAACCATAGATCTAGTTGGCCAAACAAAACCCACAACTCGAAGAGAATTACAAGGATATGAAATCATGCATAAGACAGATCAGAAGAAACTCAAATAAGATACATACATAATCTGATCATAAATCCACAACTCATCGGATCTCGACAAACACACCGCAAAAGAAGATTACATCGGATAGATCTCCATGAAGATCATGTAGAACTTTGTATTGAAGATCCAAGAGAGAGCAGAAGCCATCTAGTTACTAGCTATGGACCCGTAGGTCCATGGTGAACTACTCACGCATCGTCGGAGAGGTCATGGTGTTGACGGAGAAGCCTTCCCTGTCCGAATCCCCCTCCGGCAGGGCACTAGGACGTGCTCCAGATGGGATGTTGCAAAGACAGAATCTTGCGGCGGCAGAAAAGTGATTACGATGCTCCCCTGATTTGTGTTGGGAATATTTGGGAATTTATAGGCGCATGATCTAGGTCAGGGGACCTCCAGGGGACCCACAAGCCTGCATGGCACCCCCTTGGCCTCGGGGTGGGGGCTTGTGGGGCCCCTGGGGCTCTTCTGGCTTGGCCCCCAAGCTCTCTGATATTCTTCCGTTCCAAAAAAAATCTTTTCGGGGATTTTCTTCCGTTTGGACTCCGTTTCAAAATCTCCTCTGAAAGGGGTGAAAAAGATGGAACAAACAGGAACTGGCACTTGGCACTTAGTTAATAAGTTAGTCCCAGAAAATAAATAAAAGGCATGCAAAGCATCTAATGTTTGACAAAATAATAGCATGAAACCATCAAAATTTATAGATACGTTGGAGACGTATCAAGCATCCCCAAGGTTCACTCCTGCTCGTCCTCGAGTAGGGAAGTGATAAAGAAAGAATTTTTGATGTGGAATACTACCTAGCATAGTTGTCCCTTGCAACTTCTTTCACGTGGCATGAATATTCAGATCCGTACGATTCGAAACAATAGTTTTCTATTGACATGAAAACAGTAATACTTCAAGCAAACTAGCAAAGTAATCATGAACTTTCAAAATAACAAGGCCGGAGAAAGTTATCCCTACAAAATCATATAGTCTGGCTATGCTCCATCATCCTCACACAACTAATGTAAATCATGCACAACCCCAGAATTGGCCAAGTGATTGTTTTCGCACTCTTACTTTCTCAAACTTTTTATCACTATCACGCAATACATGAGCGCGAGCCATGGATATAGCACTATAGGTGGAATAGAGTGTGGTGGTGGTTGTGAGACAAAAAGGAGGAGATGGTCACATTGACTCGGCGTATGAATAGGCTATGGAGATGCCCATTAATAGATATCAGCGTGAATGAGTAGGGATTTCCATACAAGAGATGCACTAGAGCTATAAGTATGTGAAAGCTCAAAAGGAAAACTAGTGGGTGTGCATCCAACTTGCTCGGTCACGAAGACCTATGGCAATTTTGACGAAGCCCATCATTGGAATATGCAAGCCAAATTATAAAACGAAGATTCCCACTAGCATATGGTGGTGACAAAGCAAGAAGCTCTCAATCACGAAGAACATGGTGCTAACATGAAGCACAAGTGTGGAAAAAGATAGTAGCATTGTCCCTTCTCTCTTTCTCTCATTTTTTTGGGCTCTTAGGCCTCTTTTTTTTTCTCTTTTTTTGTTTTTTTTATTTCCTCACATGGGACAATGCTCTAATAATGATGATCATCATACCTTTTAGTTACTCTAAGCTCAAAGATCACAATGATGATGACTCCATAGGAAATTCCTCCGGCAGTCTACTGGGATGTGCAACGATCTAGTATGATCATGCAATGGCAATGTGAAAGTGACGGCACAAGTCATGAGACGGAACGGTGGTAGTTGCATGGCAATATATCTCGGAATGGCTATGAAAATGCCGTAGTAGGTAGGTATGGTGGTTGTTTTGAGGAAGGCATTTGGTGGGTTTGTACACCGGCGAGAATTCCGCGGCGCTAGAGAGGCTAGCAATGGTGGAAGGTGAAAGTGCATCTATACCATGGGCTCAACATTAGTAATAAAGAACTCACATACTTGTTGCAAAAGTTTATATTAGTAATCGAAACAAAGTGCTAAACGCTTACTCTGAGGGGAAGGGTTGGTAGGTGTAAACCATCGCGCGATCCCGACCTCAACACAAAGGATGACAATCAATAGATCAATTATGCTCCGACTTCCTAAAATAGCGGTTCACCATACGTGCATGCTACGGGAATCACTAACTCCAACACAAGTATTTCTAGATTCACAACACCCTACTAACATAACTAATATTACAGAATCCGTGTCTCAAAACTAATTG
Organism: Hordeum vulgare subsp. vulgare; assembly: GCF_904849725.1. Taxonomy (NCBI): domain Eukaryota; kingdom Viridiplantae; phylum Streptophyta; class Magnoliopsida; order Poales; family Poaceae; genus Hordeum; species Hordeum vulgare. The sequence goes on along the minus strand of NC_058524.1, from coordinate 297,588,292 downwards.
AGAGGAATAGAAACTTCTCTTTCTAGCACATGGGACTACTTTCATGAAGATGGAGGTTTTTTGCATCCTCTTTGGGTACCTAGCACATGGGACTTCTTTCATATCATAAGACAACTACCAATTCACGCACCGTCGTGCTCTAAAGATATAAGTGAAGCAGAAGAGCAAAAGTATCTAACTCAAAAGATATAAGTGAAGCACAATGAGCATTCTAGCAAAATCACGATGAGTGCATCTCACTCTCTCACAAAAAGGTGTGCAGAAAGGATGATTGTGACATAACAAAAAGAAAAGAATCCTATGATACAAGACGCTCCAAGAAAAACACATATCATGTGGTGAATAATATGTAGCCCCAAGTAATGTTACCGATGGATTGAAGACGAAAGAGGGGATGCCTTCCCGGGGCATCCCCAAGCTTACGCTTTTTGGTGTCCTTGAATTCGGCTTGGGGTGCCTTGGGCATCCCCAATCTTGAGATCTTTCCACTCCTTATCTCTTTGTCCATGAGAACGTCACCCAAAACATGAAAACTTCACAACACAAAACTAAAACAGAAACTTGTGATAACATTAGTACAAGAAAACAAACTACCACTTCTTTTGGTACTGTAGAAAACTTGAATTCCATCTATATTGATGATGATCTACTATATTCTCACTTTTCCAAGGCTAGTACCCCCCGATACTAACCATAGTTTCATCAAAACAAGCAATCAACTCAATAAAAACAGAATCTGTCAAAAACAGACCTGTCTGTAGCATTCTGTATACTTCGTATACTTCTGTTACCTCAAAAATCTGAACAATTACGACGGTCTAGGGAAAACGCATATCAATCAGCATAAAAAAGAATCAACTCAAAAGCTCTTTCTGAATAAAAATGAAAAATCATCTCGTGAGGGAAATGTTTCTGTATTTTTCCAGCAAGATCAAACAACCATTACCAAGACTAGTCATAAAGGCTTTGCTTGGCTCAAACACAAAAAGAAACACAAAAAACACAATCACAACAGAATTATCAAAGTGTTGACGCAACAAAACAGAAAGAAAAAAGATAAATTCATTGGGTTGCCTCCCAACAAGCGATATTGTTTAACGCCCTTAGCTAGGCATAGTAGCGATAGAATCACGTATCGTCGTCTTTGGTGCTCAAACCATAAGTAGCCATCATCATGGAATCATAAGGCAATCTTTTTTTCTTTCTAGGGAAGTGTTCCATGCTCTTCCTTAAAGGAAATTGAAATCTAATATTCCCTTCCTTCATATCGATGATAGCACCGATAGTCCTTAGGAAAGGTCTACCAAGAATAATAGGGCATGTAGGATTGCAATCAATGTCAAGCACAATGAAATCCACGGGTGCATAGTTCCTATTTGCAATAATAAGAACATCATTGATCCTTGCCATGGGTTTCTTGATAGTAGAATCAGCAAGATGCAAATTAAGAGAACACTCTTCAATCTCATTAAAACCTAGAATATCACATAAAGACTTTGGAATCGCAGAAACACTAGCACCCAAATTACACAAAGCATTGCACTCATAGTTTTTGATTTTGATTTTGATGGTAGGTTCCCACTCATCATGAAGCTTTCTAGGGATAGAGACTTCCAATTCAAGTTTCTCTTCAAGAGCTTTTATCATAGCTTCGACGATATGATCGGTAAAGGCTTTGTTTTGGCTATAAGCGTGCGGAGAGCTTAACATGGATTGCATCAAACAAATGCATTCAATCAAGGAGCAACTATCATAAATGAATTCCTTGAAATCCACGGTAGTAACTTCATTACTACTCAAAGTTTTAACGTCTTCTACTCCACTTTTAACTTTTTTAGCATCAAGATAGATGGACTCCGAATCATTGGGGCACTTTTCAACCGAAGTAGATTCGTATCCAGCCCCATGATCATTAGGTTTGACACAATAAAACAAAGATTCATTGGGAGTCACACCAAGCACTTTTAGATCTTCGTGATTCTCATCACGAGAACACGCCTTTTTAAGCCATTCATGTCTAGCACGAATTTGGATGGTTCTTTCTTGGCTCTCAATCATGGAAACACGCATAGCTTTCCAAGTTGCATCCATGTTGATTTTGGGACGAGCACATCTAACTTTTAAAGCGTCAACATCACAAGAAATCCTATCAACGCTCTTAGCCAAATTGTCAATTTTCAGTAGTTTTTCCTCAATGGACGCATTGAAAATCTTTTGAGAGTTGATGAACTCTTTGATATTACTCTCTAGATCAGAGGGTAATCTATTGTAATTTCCATGGGTATTGCTGTAGGAGTTGCCAAAGTTATTAGAGGAGTTACTAGGAAAAGGCCTAGGAACATCGTTTCCCCTAAAAGCGTTGTTGTTGCCAATGTTATTCCTACTAACAAAATTTACGTCCAAGCTAGCGTTGCTACTCTCAATCAAAGAAGACAAAGGCAAATCATTAGGGTCCAAAGGAGCACTTGTACTAGCTACCAAATTCATTAACTCATCCATCTTAACACTCAACGAGTTAATTTCTTCTATAGCGTGTACCTTCTCACTAGTAGGTGACCTTTCAGTGTGCCACTGAGAGTAGTTCGTCATGATGTTGTCTAAGAGCTTTGTGGCTTCTCCTAACGTGATTTCCATGAACGTTCCACCTGAGGCGGAGTCCAAGATATTTCTAGAAGCGAAATTCAAGCCAGCGTAAAAGATTTGAATAATCATCCAAAGACTCAAGCCATGAGAAGGACAACTTTTCATCATTAATTTCATTCTCTCCCAAGCTTGTGCAACATGTTCATGATTAAGTTGCTTGAAATTCATGATATCATTACGGAGAGTGATGATCTTTGCCGGCAGAAAATACTTGGATATATAAGCATCTTTGCACTTATCCCAAGAATCGATACTATTTTTGGGCAAAGAAGAAAACCAAGTTTTTGCGCGTTCTCGCAACGAGGAAGGAAAAAGCTTCAATTTAATCACGTCATTATCCACATCTCTTTTATTTTGCATAACGCAAAGCTCAATGAAGGTATTGAGATGTGATGCAGCATCTTCACTAGGAAGGCCAGAGAATTGCTCTTTCATAACAAGATTCAGCAAAGCGGCATTGATTTCGTATGCCTCCGCACTAGTGGCAGGAGCAATCGGAGTACTAATAAAATCATTATTATTAGTATTTGAGAATTCACAAACCTTTGTGTTTTTGTTCATGGTGACTTCCGCAAGCAGGCAAGCACACGAGCAAACAAAAAGGGGGCGAGAAAAAAGGGCGAACGAAAAGGCGAATGGAAATGCGAACGAAAAAGGCAAATTGGTGAAGTGGGGGGAGAGGAAAACGAGAGGCAACTGACAAACAAAGTAAATGCAAGACATGGGTTTGCGACACCTACTTGGATGAGTTCTTGACTTGATCTTCCTCCTCGGCAACGGCACCAGAAATTCTTCTATTGCGGCAACAACAGTCCTTCCCTAGCAAGTAGGAATTCTTCTTGTTACTTCTCTGGTTTGCGTCGGTTTTCCCCTTGAAGAGGAAAGGGTGATGCAGCACAGGAGCAGTAAGTATTTCTGTAAGTTTAAGATACCAAGGTATCGAACCAAAAGGAGGGCCTCGTCAACTCCAAAGTACGTGCACGAAAACAAACAAGCTTGCACCCAACGATTCAAAGGGGTTGTCAATCCCTTCAAGATTGTTTGCAAAGTGAGATCTGAAGGCGGAAAGTGCAACAAAGTAAAATGTGTAAGGCTGAAAATATGGTGTGGAGTAGACCCTGGGGGCCATAGTGTTCACTAGAGGCTTTTCTCAAAATAGCAAATATTACGGTGGGTGAACAAATTACTGACGAGCAATTGATAGAACCGCGCAAAGTCATGACGATATCTAAGGCAATGATCTAGCATATATGCATCACATCCGAGACAAGTAGACCGATATTTTCTGCATCTACTACTATTACTCCACACATCGACCGCTATCGAGCATGCATCTAGTGTATTGAGTTCATGACGATAAGAGTAACGCTTTAAGCAAGATGACATGATGTAGAGGGATAATCTCAAACCAATGATGAAAACCCCATCTTTTTACCCTTGATGGCAACAACACGATACATGCCTCGCTACCACTTCTGTCACTGGGTTAGGTCACCGCACGGTATGAACCCAAAACCAAGAACTTCTCCCATTGCATGAATCATAGATCTAGTAGGCCAAACAACACCACAACTCGAAGATAATTACAAGGATATGAAATCATGCATAAGAGAGATCAGAAGAAACTCAAATAAGATTCATAGATAATCCGATCATAAATCAACAATTCATCGGATCTCGACAAACACACCGCAAAAATATATTACATCGGATAGATCTCCATGAAGATCATGGAGAACTTTGTGTTGAAGGTCCAAGAGAGAGAAGAAGCCATCTAGTTACTAGCTATGGACCCGTAGGTCTATGGTGAACTACTCACGCATCATCGGAGAGGTCATGGTGTTGATGGCGAAGCCTTCCTTGTCCGAATCCCCCCTCCGGCAGGGCACCAGGACGTGCCCCAGATGGGATCTTGCGGAGACAGAAGCCTGCGGCGGCGGAAATGTGATTACGATGCCCCCCTAAATTTTTTGGGAATATTTGGGAATTTATAGGCACAAGATCTAGGTCAGGGGACCTCCAGGGGGCCCACAATCCTGCATGGCGTAGCTCCCCTGGCCGCGGGGTGGGGGCTTGTGGGGCCCCTGGGGCTCTTTTGGCTTGGCTCCCAAGCTCTTCGATCTTCTTCCATTCCAGAAAAAATCTTTTCGGGGATTTTCTTCCGTTTGGACTCCGTATCAAAATCTCCTCTAAAAGGGGTGAAAAACATGGAAAAAACAAGAACTGGCACTTGGCACTGAATTAATTAGTTAGTCCCAGAAAATAAATAAAAGGCATGCAAAACATCGAAAGTTTGACAAGATAATAGCATGAAACCATCAAAAGTTATAGATACGTTGGAGACGTATCAATGCCCTCCATGATCAATTCCCTCTCCGACAGATTATCGGAAAAGGCTCCCAGATTGGATCTCACGGGAACAGGGGCTCCTAGATTTTATTCCGTTTGGACTCCATTTAATATCCCTTATCTGCAATAGTCAAAAACGTGGAAAAAACAGAAACTGGCACTAGGCTCTAGATTAATATGTTAGTCCCCAAAATAATATAAAACATAATATCAATGCATATAAAACATGTAAAACACATGATATAATAGCATGGAACAATAAAAACTTATAGATACGTTGGAGACGTATCAAGCATCCACAAGCTTAATTCCTTCTCGTCCTCGAGTAGGTAAATTATAAAAACAGAATTATTTATGTGAAATGCTACCTAACGTATTAATCCATGTAATATTCGCTATTGTGGCATGAATATGGCATGAATATTCTGATCCATAAGATTCAAAACAGAAGTATAATATTGACATAAAAACAATAAGTCTTCAAGCATACTAATAAGGTAATTGCTTCCTTTCGAAATAACATGTTCTTAGAAAGTTATCCCTAAAAAATCGTATGGTCTGGCTATGCTCCATATTCACCACACAAAGTATCTAAATCATGAACAACCCCGATGAAAATCAAGCAATTGTTTCACACTTTTTATGTTCTCAAACGTTTTCAACTCTCATGCAATACATGAGCGTGAGCCATGGATATAGCACTATAGCTGGAATAGAGTGTAGTGGAGGTTGCAAAAAACAAGAGGATAGTCTCACATCAATTAGGCATATCAACGGGCTATGGAGATGCCCATCAATAGATATTAATGTGAGTGAGTAGGGATTGCCATGCAACAAATACACTAGAGCTATAAGTGTATGAAAGCTCAAAAAGGAAACTAAGTGGTTGTGCAAAAGATGTAATTCCACTGGTTATATGAAAGTGACAAAATAGGAGACTCTCTATGAAGAACATGGTGCTACTTTGAAGAAAAAGTGTGGAAAGTGATAGTAGCATTCTCACTTCTCTCTTTCTCTCATTCATTTTTTTTCTTTTTTTTCTTTTTTTAGTGGGCTTCTTAGGCCTCTTCTATTTTTTATGGACTTCGCTGGCCTCTTTTATTTTTTGTAAAGTTCGGAGACTCATCCCAACTTGTGAGGGAATCATAGCTTCCATCATCCTTTTCTCACACGGGACAATGCTCTAATAACGCAAATCATCACACTTTTATTTACTTACAACTCAAAAGATGACAACTCGATATCTAGAAAAAAATATGACTCTATAAGCAATATGGAAGTGATGGTGCGTGTCATAAAATCTAGACGGTGGTGTTACATGGTAATATATCTCGGAATGTCTATGAAACTGCCATAATAGGTAGATATGGTGGATGTTTTGAGGAAAATATATGGTGGCTTTTTTTAGGAAGGTGGGTTTAATGTACCAGCGAAAATTGTGTTGTACTAGAGAGGCTAGCAAAGGTGGACGGGTGAGAGTGTGTATAATCCATGAACTCAACATTAGTCGTACAAAACTTGCATACTTATTGCAAAAGCCTATTAGTTATCGAAACAAAGTATTATACGCATGCTCCTAGGGGAAGGGTTGGTAGGAGTTAACCATCGCACGATCCCGACCTCCACACAAAGGTTGACAATCATTAAGCAAACCATGCTCTGATTTCATCACATAACAATTCACCATACGTGCATGCTACGGGAATCACAAGCTTTAACACAAGTATTTTTTCTAATTCACAATTACTTACTAGCATGACTCTCACATTACCATCTTCATACCTCAAAACTATATGCAAGGAATCAAACTTCTGCTCATATTCAATGCACTTAATATGAAAGTTTTTATTATATCCCTCTTGGATGCCTATTATATTATGTCTAGATTCATAACCTAAACCAATTACCATGTTGTTTTAAGAAATCTAAAAATAATATAAGTGAGGTACGAGAGTTTAATAATTTCTATAAAACACAACACCGTCGTGGTCTAAAAGATATAAGTGAAGTACTAGAGCAACATTTCCTAGCTCAAAAGATATAAGTGAAGCACAAAGAGTATTCTAATAAATTCACAATTCAGAGTGTCTCTCTCTCAAAAGATGTGTCCATCTAGGATGATTGTGTCAAACTAAAAAGTAAAGACTAATATCATAAAAGACGCTCCAAGGAAAACACATATCATGTGGTGAATAAAAATATAGCCTCAAGTAAATTTACCGATGGATTGAAGATGAAAGAGGGGATGCCTTCCGGGGAATACATAAGATTAAGCTCTTTGGTATCCTTGAATATGACTTAGGGTGCCTTGGAAATCCCCAAGCTTAGGCTCTCCCCACGCCTTATTCCATAGTCCATCAAATCTTTACCCAAAACATGAAAACTTCACAACACAAAACTCAATAGAAAAGTCATGAGATCCGTTAGTATAAGAAAAATATATCACAACTTTAGGTACTATTGTGAACTCATAATTTATTTATTTTTATGTAATATTTAATGTATTCCAACTTCTCCATGGTTCATACCCCCTGGTACTACCCATAGATTCATCAAAATAAGCAAACAACACAAAGAAAACAGAATCTGTCAAAAACATAATAGTCTGTAGCAATCTGTTTACTTCGAATACTTATGTAACTCCAAAAATTCTACAAAATTAGGAAGATATGTGAAATTTATAAACCAATCTTGTGTGAACAATTCAGATCAATACAAAGTTCCAGTGAATTTAAAAAATTCCTCGACTCCGAGCGAAAGTTTCTGTTTTTCAGCAAAATCAACTTGCACAAACCGTAGACCATGCCAAAGGTCTTACTTGGCTCAAACGCTAATTAAAACAAGAAAACACAATTATTATAGAGGTAATAATGTGTGCAGCACTCAAAAACTTAAGAAAAAACAAAAGAAAAATAAATAAAATTGGGTTGCCTCCCAACAAGCGCTATTGTTTAACGCCCCTAGCTAGGCATAATTCAATAGATCTAGGTATTATCATCTTTGGTATGCAATCCATAAGTAGCTCTCATAATAAACTCATAAGGTAATCTTATTTTATTTCTAGGAAAGTGCTCCATGCCTTTACGTAATGAAATTGGAATCTAATATTAACTTCTTTTATATTAATGATTGCACCAATCGTTTTAAGGAAAGGTCTACCAAGAATAATAGGACATGTAGGATTGCAATCAATATTAAGAACAATAAAATCTTTGGGCACATAATACCTATCTTCAATAATAAGAACATCATTAATCCTTCCCGTAGGTTTCTTAATTGTAGAATCCGCTAGATGCAAATTTAAAGAGCAATCATGAAATTCACGGAATCCTAGCTTATCACATAAAGTTTTTGGAGTCATGGAAACGCTAGCATCCAAATCACAAAAACCATGGCACTCATAATCTTTAATTTTAATCTTAATAGTAGGTTCCCACTCATCATAAATATTTCAAGGTATAGAAACTTTCAACTAAAGTTTTTCTTCAAAAGATGGCATCATGGCATCCACAATATGTTTAGTAAATGCTTTATTTTGACTATAAGCAAGCGGAGAATTCAACATGGATTGGAACAAGTAAACACAATCAATCAAGGAGCAACTATCATAGTTAAAATCTTTGAAATCCGAAATAGCGGGCTCATTGCTATTTAAAGTTTTGACCTCTTGCATCCTACTTTTATCGATCTTAACATTAAGATCTGTAAACTCTGAATCATTGGGACGCCTTTTAACTAAAGTTGACTCATCTCCAGTCCCATATTCTTCAAGATTTATGTTATAAAACAAAGGTTCAATAGGTGTCCCACCAATCACTTTAAGATCTTCATCAATATTATCACGAGAAAGCACTTTTTCAAGCCATTCATGCTTAGCACGTATTCTAGTGGTTCTTTCCTTGCACTCATCCATAGAAATTCTCATAGATTTTAAAGACTCATTAATATCATTCTTGGATGGAATATATCTAATTTTCAAAGAATCAATCTCAAGAGAAATTCTATCAATGTTCCTAGCCAAATCATCAACCTTGAGCGTTTTTTCTTCAATCATAGCATTGAAACCTTTTTGAGAGCTAATGAATTATTTAATATTATTATCAAGATAAGAGGTAATCTTATTATAATTTACATAAGAAGTTTTGTAGGAATTACCATAATTATTAGAGGAATTACTAGGAAACGACCTAGGATTGAAATTACCTCTGTACGCGTTATTGCCATAATTGTTCCTACCAACAAAATTCACATCCATATATTCATTATTGTTTCCAATCAGAGAAGACAAAGGCATATCATTGGGATGAATAGGAGCATTCTTAGTAGGAAACAAATTCATTAATTCATCCATCTTTCCACTCAATGTGATTATTTCTTCCATAGTATGCACTTTTTTACTAGTAGGAGATCTTTCAGTGTGCCATTGAGAGTAATTAGCCATAATGTTATATAGGATTTTAGTAGATTCTCCTAATGTCATTTCCATAAATGTACCACCCACGTGGAATATAAAAAGATTCCTAGCAGGAAAATTCGATCTTGCATAAAAAAATTGTATAATCATTCATAAACTCAAACCATGCGTGGGGCTATTCCTAATCATTAGTTTCATCCTCTCCCAAGATTGTGCAACATGCTCATGATCAAGTTGCTTAAAATTAATTATATTGTTCCTATGGGAGATAGTCTTAGCGGGCGGAAAGTACTTAGAAATAAAAGCATTGTTACACTTATTCCATGAATCAATACTATGTTTAGGTAAAGATGAAAACTAAGTTTTGGTAGGATCTCATAGTGAGAAAGGAAATAGCTTTAATTAACAATTTCATTATCCAAATATTTCTTCTTTTGCATATCACACAATTCAATGGAAGTATTTAGTTGGGTTGCGGCATCTTCACTAGGAACGCCAGAAAATTGTTCTTTCATAACAAGATTGAGCAAAGCGGCATTAATTTCACAAGATTCCGCACTAGTGGTGGGAGCAATTGGAGTACTAATAAAATCATTCTTATTAGTAGTGGAAAAGTCACATAACTTAGTATTCTATGGAGCTATCATGACAAAGCAAGAAATCTATCACACAAGCAAGCAAACTAAAAGACAAATGGAAAAAAGGGAGACTAAAAAGGCAAATCTTGTTGGTATTTTCTGTAAATCAGTTTAGAACTGGGGGAGAGGAAAACGAGAGGCAGATGGCAAACGAAGTAAACACAAGAGATGAGTTTGTGATGGGTACTTGGTAGGCTTGATCTTGCTATGTATCCTCCCCGACAACGGCACCAGAAATACTTCTTGCTACCTCTTGAGCTAGCGTTCGTTTTCCCTTGAAGAGGAAAGGGTGATGTAGGGAAGTAGATAAGTATTTACCTCAGTTTGTTGAGAACCAAGGTATCAATCAAGTAGGAGGAACAAGCAAGGCCCCAATTGTAGTACCTACTCAAATAATCAAACTCTTGCACCCAACGCTAAAAAGGGGTTGTCAATCCCTTCAGAGTTATTTGCAAGGATGAGATCTGATAGAGATAGATATAAAAGATTGCGGAAACAAAAGTAAATAAATTACAGCAAATTATTTTTGGTTTATAGATCTGAAAATATAATATGGAAAATAGACCCGGGGGCCATAGGTTTCACCAGAGGCTATTCTGATAAATGAAAATAATACTGTGGGTGAACAAATTATTATCAAGCAATTGATAGAAAAGCGAATAATTATGAAGATATCCAAGGCCATGATTATGCATATAGGCATCACGTCTGTGTCAAGTAGACCGAAACAATTCTGCATGTACTACTTTTACTCCACACATTGACCAACTCCTGCCTGCATCTAGAGTATTAAGTTCATGAAGAACGGAGTAACGCATTAAGTAAGATGACATGATGTAGAGGGATAAACTCAAGCATTACGATGAAAACCCCACCCTCTTATCCTCGATAAAAAAATACAATACGTGCCTCGCTACCCCTACTATGTCACTGGGTGAGGACACCGCAAGATTGAACCAAAAACTAAGGACATCTCCCATTGCAAGAATAACTAATCTAGTTGGCCAAACCAAACCAATAATTCAAAGAGACTTGAAAATATATGAAATCATGCATATAATATTTCGTAAGAGACTCAAATAATTTTCATAGATAATCTAAACATAAACTCCCAATTCATCGGATCTCGACAAACACACTGCGAAAGAGTATTACATCAGATAGATCTCCATGAAGATCATAAAGAACATGGTATTGAAGATCGAAGAGAGAGAAGAAGCCATCCAGGTACTAGCTATGGACCCGTAGGTCTGTGGTGAACTACTCACGAATCATCGGCGGGGCAATGGAGTTGATGTATATGCACTCGGTTATCAATTCCCTCTCTGGCAGATTACAGGAAAAGGCTCCCAGATTGGATCTCACAGGAAAAAAGGCTCCGGCAGCATAAAAGTATTCTCGTGGCTCTTTTTGGTGATATGGGAATATTTGGGAATTTATAGGCCAAAGAATAGGGTTAGGACACTTACAGGGGGCCCACAAGCCAGGGGGCGCGGCCACCCCCTAGGCTGCGCCCTGCAGGCTTGTGACCTCCCGGTAGATGCCCTGCCACCTACTCGAAGTCTTCTAGGTGTCTTCTGGTCCAAGAAAATTGACTCCGGAGATTTTATTCCGTTTGTACTCCGTTTAATATTCCTTATCTGCAATACTCAAAAACATGGAAAAATAGAAACTGGCACTAGGCTCTAGATTAATAGGTTAGTACCAAAAATAATGTAAAACAACATATTAATGCATATAAAACATCCAAACCACATATTATAATAGCATGGAACAATCAAAAATTATAGATGCATTGGAGACGTATCAGGCTCTCGCGAAGGCCTCTCCTCATGAGGGGCCTCTCGCGATGCTCGTGGGAAGGAGTCGCGTCATAAAACTCCTCGTCCCGAGGAGCGAATTTAGCAAGGGTGGCCTACCGACGTCCTCCGGTCCAACCTCCTCACGTGGATGACATGAGCCATGCTGCACCGCACCAGGGTTAGTGCGAGCGGGCGCAGACACATAGGTTTTCCCAATTGGTGCTAAGGGAGCCACGCCAGCTACAGCTTCCCAAAGCGACCCCCAAATGTTTCCTAATCGGTGCAAGAGGACTAAATTTGGGGCCTCGGCAGGACAGAGGTCATCCCCGAGCCCACCAGCGCGTCATGAAGAAGGGCTTTTGCAGGCGAAGACCACCTTTGTCAGGGCAGGGCCGCAGTCCTGTCCCCTTCCAAATGGCCGTTGTGGATGCCATTCCCGCCAATTGTGTTTTTGGGAAGAGGACCAAGGCCAGTATGAAAGAGAGGCTTAGCCTCCGTAGTAGGGGATCTGAAGCTCATTGTGTTCGACTAGGGAAAGAACCAACCTTTGTATTCATCTTCCACCTCGAGCAATATATACAAGCGGGAGTAGGGTTTCACACCACAAGGTGGCCCGAACCTCGGTAAAATGTCGTGTGTTCTAGTTTGCCTCCCTTAGCTCGGGCCACCAGAGAGTCGCCGCATAGCTGAGAGGTAGAACAGGGTAGGAGAGCGAGCGCAGACAAGAGTTTGAACCTTGTGGGTCTATGAAGCCTCGATTTCGACAGCTCTTGATGGTCCTCGTCTAAGGACTGTAATCATGGTGACCCATACGTGAGTTTCGTGGGGAACATCGCTTCTTCACCATAGACTAGGGAGAAGCGCATCTTACCGGTGGCTCGATTTGGTGTCGTCTTGATCGTCCAAAGAACCATTGGTTGCTCATCAATCCAGCGCCATCCATGCTAGCATTTCTTGTCGAAAGATCTTGTCTTGAGGCCCCACAATAGTTCAGCAGTTGCCCTCTTTACTTGGTCGTTGCTTTTAGGGTGGGTAACTATGGCAAACCAAGTCTTGGCTCCAAAGTCTTGACAGTACTACATGAAGTTGTTGCTGATGAATTCCATGCCATTGTTGGTGATGATCCTGTTGGGCACTCTGAAATGGCAAACTATTCCCTTGATAAACTTGACTACTACTTGCGTTGTTACCTTTCTCACTGGCTCCACTTTACTCCACTTTGTATACTAGTCGATTGCAACGAACAAAAATTTAAAGCCCCTGGTAGCACGGCGGAAAGGGTCGATGATGTCAAGCCCCCAAACTGCAAATGGCTAGAAGAGTGGTATCGTTTAGGGCTGCACACGTGTTTACCACTGCCAAGGTGTCTTGAAGGGCTGTCGACTAGTAAAATCCTTGACGGAACGCCTTACCAACAAACTCACAGGACCCAATGTGGGATCGACATATCCCTTCATGTAAATCAGCCAATAGCTTCCCTATCTCTTCCCATGAAATGCACTTCAATTTCTCCCCATTTGGCCTCCTCATGCACAGAGTGTTGTCCACAAATTGGTACATACTCAATTGTCAGGCTACTTTTTTAGCTTGCTCTTGTTCCTTGAGGAGATCACCTGTCTCGAGGTATTGATGGTCTGTTGCACCCATGCTGGAGCTTGTGGCTCGATTTCAAGGACCCAAGTTATTTTTTTGGCTATGAGCATACTAGCTTTCACGACAAGGACCACCGGGTCTACCAGAGCTTGCTATCACTGGTAGGCATCTTGTCTCTTCTGGCAACCTTCTTTGCGGCTACTGATGGCTTTGTCGGGAAATAGTCAACAAAGTTGATCATCCTTTTCTTAGCTTGTTTTGTTTCTAGCGTGACTGAGGGTTGAGTCAATCGGAGCACAAAAGTGCCTACTTCCACATGCAACTTCTGAGCAACTTGATTTGATAGGTCATGAGCAATGCTAATATCCGTGCGTGGGATGTGCTCTATTTTTTAGACCATGAAAGTGTTCTTCCAACTTCCTCATCTTATCTACATATGCTTCTATTAGAGTGCTCTGGTAATCTTTGTTTACTTTACACACAACAAGTTCTGAGTCTCCGCGGAATAATAACCTTCTCATGCCGAGGTCAGTTTCTATCCGTAGACCGGCAAGTAATCCTTCATACTCAGTTGTGTCGTTTGTTGATAACTCCTAGGGAAAATGCATATAGATCACATACTTCAGCTGCTCCCCGGTGGGTGCAACAAGCACCACTCCAGCACCGCCCCCTTGAAGCGAGAAGGCCCCATCAAATTACATGATACATTAATGTGGTGCTTCCTTGCCATGGAGGATTGTTTTTTGGAATTTCTTCTTCTTGCATTAGTGTCCATTTGGCAATGGTTCTGCCAAGGCTCTGATGTGTATATTTGTCGTGCTTTCAAAACTTAGGCCAAAGCTAGCTAGCACCAACGCCCACTCGACAATCCTGTCAGTTGCTTCTAGATTTCCCAACATGCATAGTAACAGAAACCGAGTGACGGCACTGAGATGATGTGCTTGGAAATAGTGCCCCAACTTTTGGGACGTCATGAAAAGGCTGAAATGTAGTTTTTGTACTCCATAGTACCTTGAGCTAGCCCCCTACAAGAGAGAGCCGACAAAGTGGACTAGTCGTTGCACCACCTTCTTCTTTTGCACAACTGGTTGTTTTGCGACTTGCATTGTACTTCCATTGTCGGCTCGTTGGCTTGGAGGAGTTCAATCTGGCTTGCCTGCTACCAGCTCGGGGGTTACTGCCTCTTCCTCCTCAGGTTCCCTCTCTGCTGCCAGTGCAGCACTAACCACTTAGTTCATTGCCGCCAAATATAGTGGCAATGGCTCTTGTGGTTTAGGCGTGACCAATATTGGTGTTGAGGACATGTATTTCTTCAACTTTTGCAGCACTGACTCCGCTTCCAGAGTCCATTTCATTGGACCTGAATTTTTCAAGATTTTGAAATAGGCAGGGAGTGCTCCACATATTTAGAAATGAACCTGCTCAGGGCGGCGATGTAGCCCGCCAAGCGGCGTACGTCTTTGACGTGATTTGGTGCCTCCAACTACTCGATTACCTCAATCTTGGCATGGTTGGCTTTGATCTCACGTTGTGACACATACAATCCAATTTGCTAGCCACGTGGGTGTGGATCACACCTCTGATCATACCTACTACCTCTAGTTTCTTAATTTCTTTGGCAATGAACTCCTACCGCTCTAGGGCTTGCTTCGTGCCTTCTGCATGATAGGCCATGCATGGGGACAAACGGCAAGGTGGTGCTCAATAACCTCCCAGGGAACGCCGAGGATGTCAGATGGCTGCCATGCAAACACATCAACATTTTCCCGTAGAAAGAGGCCGACATGCTTTCCAATTTGCTGTCGAGGGTGTCACTTATGGTGAAAGTCCCACCCTCGCCGTCCTCACTGCTTCGTCTTGGGGATGGTTACCTTGTTTTTCTTTCTCATGTAGGCAAAGGTCTGTGGTAAGACATCAATTGGCAGGCCACGCTCTGCGGCGAAAATCCCGGAATTCTCACCAGACTTGCCGAAATTCTTGTTCTTGTTCTAACCCCCGATGGGAGCTTTGTCGGCAGGACCAGCTGCCTTATCAGTAGATGATGTGAGTGCCTCCCAATAGAGCTTTTAGATGTAGAGGACTGCGTTTTTGTTGTTGACATGGATGGTGATGATGCTCATCAATCCTAGCATATTTAGTGTATTGTAGGCGTGGTGAGACTCCGACATGAACTTTGCGAGTGTCGGTCCGCCCAAGATGCCATCGTATGGCAGTGACATCTTCGAAACATCAAAGACAACCATCTCTATTGTGAATTTTAGCTCGGTACTTAATGTCAACGGCAGAGTAATTTTTTGCTTGGGCTGAGATCTTCCTAGGTTGACTCCATGGAACGACCCTATCGACTTGGGATCTATGTTGGGATCTACAGCCGTTTGATGACATCAGACGAGGTCAAGTTCATGCCGACCCTACTATCTACCAACATATTTGTTACCCTGGGGTTGCAGATAGATGGTGACTTGAACAATGGTACTAACCCGACCGTAGTGATGCGGTCGGGGTGATCCTCAACTTCGAAGATGATGGGAGTGTTGGACCACTTGAGGAGTTTCCTTGCCTCTACCGCTGGCTCTTCCATGTTGACTTCACGACCCATTGCTTGTGTTGTTGGTGGGAGGAGTGCAAAGATACACCTCCGTCAATACACTTGCCATCTATTGCCTTGTGGAATTCTTGGCCATCATATCCCTCACCATCTCCATCGTCATCATCCTCATCATCAGATTTCTTCTGTCGGTCTCTACGAGGCTTCTCTTTCTACTACTTGGCCTTGCCGCGGTGACCACCACGGTTCTTCTTGCCGGAACCACCAGCACCGTCTTGGCTCTTCTCCTTGTAACACATTTTGTACTCTTGCTTCTGTTTCTCGTCAAGGTGTTCCACGTGGCAGCAATCGGTGATGTCGTGGCCCTTGGTGAGGTGGATCTTACAGTACTACATATCGTTCTTTTATCCAATGACGGCTTCATCATCGACAGAGAAGGCGACACCTTCCTAGCTGAATCATTTGGACATAGCCTTGTTGTCGGCGTTGGAGTTGCCAGACCCTTCAACGACCATAACTACCTTGCGCTTGCATTTTGATCGCGCTTTTGGCCCTTCTTGGAGGCGAGTGCATCTTCATCATTGTCGAAATCGACCTCCACACCAGCATCCTCTCCGGGCAGTCTCCTTCCTTCCTCAGCGTGTGCACACTTGTCAGCCAGAGCGTACATCTTCGTGATGTCATGAACCTTGTTGACGTTCATCTCCTCACACATCCACATATTGCGCACGTTTGTGCGGAACACAGCAATCACAACGGCTGGACGGATTTGAGGGATTTTGTGCTACACACAACCGAATCTCTCTATATATTTGTGGAGGGCCTCGTTGTTTCTCTGCGAAAGGATGTGCAGGTCGCTAGGCTATCCTAGGAGCTTGTGGCCCTCGTGGTATGCACCAACGAACTTGTTAAACAGGTCCACCCAGGAGGAAATGGACCACGCCGACAAGTTCACCAACCAACTTCGCACGTCGGGTTTGAGCGCCAACATGAAGTAGTTCATGAATACTTTCTCGTAGCATCCCTCGGGAGCCTGCACCACAATGTTGTATATGCCAAGGAACTCGGACACGCAGACCTTGCCATCATATTTGTCTGATAGGTCAAGCTTGAAGGTCACGGACCAGAAGACTTGCCGCAGCTCGCGGGTGAATGCCACACAACCTATCTCGTAGCGTAGGCTACAGGGCACTTTGGGCGCAGCTTCGTCTATGGTTGGATCAGCACGGCCGTTCAATTTTCAACGTGTCTCCCGTTACTTCTTGATGGTGGTCGAACGTACTCCTCTCACCTCTCCTTCAAGACTTGGCTTTGATCCCATTCCTACCGCGGGTCCGATGACGTGAAGTACATCTCGTCCGGCATGTCATTCTGGTGGGCTTGTTTTCATTGCCCTTGTGGGGATGATTGCATTGTGGGTGCCTCGCCAGCACCACACTCGGTGAGTTCCTTCCGCCTCCATCTTATCGCGGTTGGCGAAGCTCAGCAGGCATTGGATGGTGTCCCACCATTCTTCCTTCTTCTCTGGCACCGGTGGGAAGTTCAGCAAAAGCTGGGCTTGCGCTAGGTCTTCTTCCCATGTGTTGGGAACGACACACTGCAAGGCATGGGTCGCTCCTCATCCTGGCGGAGCCAGGTGGAGCGAAACCTCGCCCTGATGTATGTTGCCCTTGCTCGCCAGAAGGTCGATGTCGATTTTTGCCCTATGTCTTGAGATTGACACACAAGGGTCTTGCCCGTGAGCCGCATGGAATCATCGAGGTTCCACGGGGGTTGCTCCCGTTCGTCTTCAGAAGGATGCGACAGTGTTCCCATAATTGTTGCTGCTCTTGCTACAACTGCCTCCACCACAGCATTGTCCCCAGTTACTGCCGACGCATCTTGTGTCACCACAGCGTTGAGGTCTGGGTCATGGTTGGCAGAAACCCGCACGGTGTTGTGGTTGTGCTCACCAGTACGGTGAGTATGGTGCTCGCCTTTGTCAATGTCCCCTGTGGCCATCTACAATGGAAGCTTGGACGAAGACGGGACGGCTGTCGACGTGACCTAGTCCTTCTTGGGAGCCATGGGCGGCTATGAAGTGCTGATGAAGACACGCACAAATTGGTGAAGATTTACACAAGCGACTCCCTACCTAGATCACCAAAGATGTCGGGGTACGATAATCTATGGGACCTACGAGGCCCCTTAGCGGTTCAACTATGGGGATTCATGGGCACAAAGATCATCACCAACCCATGCGCGCTCGAGGTTTAGACAAGTTTAGGCTGCTCGGAAGCATAAAACCCTACGTCATGTGTGTTGTGAATTACGTGAGTATGCCCAAGTTACAAGGATGAAAAAACCCGACAAGGTGCTTGAGAGTGCTACTATGCATGCAAATTGGCATGGTTTCGACCTATGTAAAGGTAGCCATGTAACGTCTTTTATAGGTGAAGGGGTTACCACAGTGGCTAAAATGTTCATTACACAAGGTAAAAAGTAGATACTATAGGTGCCAAAACTACTAATAAGAGCAATGGTGGGAAATACCTAGCCGTGATGGATTAGGACAGGTGCATTAAATGCTCCGTGAGGTGTCATGCTGGCGGTGCCTCCCAACAATAATCGTTTCTCCTTCTGTGTCGTTCGCCCAACTACCTTTTATTCCTCTACCTTGCCACGGTATGGGTGTCATTAAAGTTGTTGTAAATCTCCCAAGCTGCCACACGTCCCGACAATCTCTACCTAATCGCCTGCCCGCTCGACACCTAACTCATGTAGACAATCATCTTGATGATGTGGAGCGATGGCTTAGTAGTGGTTGCTTTGACCATTGCTTGCTGTTGTTTGGAAGTTGGTGTACACCCGGAAAGGCCCTGCCGGGCCGGAGGTCGTGGTCGGCTGTGGAGAAATTAGGGTGCTAAAGGCCCCATTCTTTAGTACACCGAGCGAGAAACCATTCAACATGTTGTTCCGAATTTTTGTGTCCTTGATAATGAAGATATTGTTTCCTCTTATAGATAATCAATCCAAGAATACCCTCTTGTTCATAGCTTTTAGGCACATATTTTACGGCGTGCCACAAGGCAAAATCAGGAGAAATATGGTGCATAGTCATGAGATTCTCTTTAATTTCCATCCAAATTGGGTTGCCAGGATCATTGAGCATGTGCATAAAGTATGATTTCTCCTCACCAAGTAGGCTAATATTAACATAGTTTGTCGAATTTCCTTCCAAAGGAAGTTCATCGGATCTAGAGAATTCTCTGAAAAGATGCGACGAATGATGTGTTTTAACTTTCAAGGAAAAATATTCCAAGTTAAAGGCCTAACTGGAGGGTCCTCCAGGGCCCTTGTGCTAATCGAGCCGTATTTTTTGGATTCATGTGCTCATTACGAGCATTTTGAGTACTTGTGGGTCAGAAACACACTCTGAATGACAAAGTTATGACAACTTTGGAGAACACGAGTCCAATATTTGGCACTCCTTGAAAGGACTGCCTTTTGGCGCGACACGTTTCGACGCGTTGTCTCTACATATTATGTCTTTGGTACTCAGGATATTGAGTCCTTATATAGATTGCTCTATCATAAGAATACCATCTCGTTCGTGGGTTTTAGGAACATATTTTACACCATGCCACAAGGCAAAGCAACTAGAAATAATGTGTACAGTCTTGAGATTGTTGAAAATTTACATCCAAATTTGGATTGTCCTGACCATTGAGAATGTGTAGAAAGCAATGTTTCTACTTGCCAAGGAGTATAATGTTTTACTCACCATAATCTCCAAAATTTCTGTTGGCCTTGTTGGACCCAAGTTACCACGGCCCGTCTATCATTGGCCCTGAGGGTGACACTGGGCTGGCCCAGGGAAGATGGCCCCGTACCGGCCGCTCTGAAGGAAGCTACCTCCCGAGGGTTACGTCTCATCAGGCCCCTTCCCATTGGTCCAAGTTTTGCCAGAGTTGCTAGGCGCCAGGCCGCCTCACTAGGCTTGTCGCGCGACCCTTACCGCAGGGTGGACTCACTAGGCTTGGCGCGCGGCGCCAGCCGCAGGGCCTTGTGCCCATCACGTGGGTGACATGTCCGCTTGAAGGAAGATGACAGAGATTGTGCCAGTTGGCACGAACATGGAGGATTACCATTTGGTGATTAAAGGACAACGCGAGCTGTTCCTCCAAAAGCAAGTCCCCAAAGCTTACTATTTCTGTGATAGAAGATCAGGACGGATCAGCGTGCTAGGGCGAAGTACATCTCCGATCCCATCACTGCGTCATGAAGACTAATTTATCTAGAGAAGTCAATCTTTAGTTAGGATAGGTATAGCTCCTGTCCCCCTTCGAAATGCTGATGTGTAGCCATCCTTTGCCACCGATAGTTTCGGGGAAGAGAACATAGGCACTACAAAGGGGGAGGGTGATGTCCATGAAGGAGATCGAGACATTCTATCCCCCAACACCTCATGTACCGGAGTGTCAAGCTCCTCCTTTTCCAAGGCAACCGAAGCACAAGCAGGAGTAGGGTTTACACTTCACGGTGGCCCGAACCTGGGTAGCTCACATGTCACCATCGTTTTCGGTGAGGAGTGAGCTTGATGTCTACTTTGCGGTCTTTGCAATTGTGTTGCGGGTTACAAGCCAAGCCGCCGAGTATTCAAACCTTGTTCTTGGAGAAGTTCTTGGACCCAGATCCCAGATGTCGACATTGGGCGCGCCAGGTAGGGGAAGCTTGCCGTCTTCACTCCCACGACCTCTGCATAAGCATAGACATTGACGAAGCCACCGCCACCTGGGAGTGCGCCGCGCGTCAAGCTGCCAACAAGGTGCCCGCGACGCCCATCGCCCATGGTCCCCCAAGGCGGCGCCCCCGAGCCGCCACCGAGCCTGTTGTCGAGCGTGTGGCCTCAGGCATCCACCCGACAGTGAACAAGCATGCACATGGGCGATTCACCATCATATTATCGCTCACGCACCATGACCCTCCTGCTACACATGCCGCACTGATCACTGCCCAAGAGCTTCTGTGCTATCGCCCTGCCAACGATGGCTAAGATGCCTTGCTCGAGCTCATGACCGAGTGCGTCGACACCGTGCGCCATGCTCGGAGTCACGAAGGTCCTCTGCCCTCCCACTCCCGGATCCCTCCGTCGTTGCATGTCGACCAAGACGAGCACGACGCTCCCCTAATCCTCCTCCGCTCTGCGATGCGCCCAAGCCCCCACCATACCACGCGAGCGGAGCCGTTCCATAGGTCGTCGGTGCCAGCAGGTGATAGCGACAGTTGCCAGATCGCCCATCTCTTGCCCTAGGACGCATTTTTGACTCTTGAGAAGGCACGCAACCGCCAGGCTCACATTCTCCAAGACGTCGCCGTGGCTGGGCGCCAGAATAGCGCGGCCCTCAACAGAGGGATCGCCACCAGCGAGGGCTACCTGGCCCTCGCTCCTGACTTGCGCCGCATGGTGTGGCCCGATAAATTTTAGCTAGAACTTCCTCCTTGCTACGACCGCATAACCAACACCACAGAGTTCCCCCTACTCTACACCATCAGCATATAGGCCGCGAGGGGGTGACTGGGTCATGGCAAACTAGTTCCCCATCACCCTCAAGGACACTGCATGCGCGTGGCTGCATAACCTCCCCAAGGCATCCATCTCTTCATGGGAGGACTTGTGCAAGCAGTTCATCACCAACTTCACGGCCACAAGCGACCACGCCCTCACGCTCAACGACTTGCGTGCTGTTACCCAGCGCCTCGACGATCCCCGCCGCAAGTTTGTCCAGTGCTTCAGCCAGGTGCGCAATAAGATCCCAATGGCCTCCGATGACGCAATCGTCTCCGTCTTCACCAGCGGGGTCACCGACGTAAAGATGCATGAGATGCTGATACGTCTACAACATATCTATAATTTTCTATTGTTCCATGCTGTTATATTATCATTAGAATACTTTTGGGGTATTTATTTACCAATTTATATTATTTTTGAGAACTAACCTATTGACCCAGTGCCTAGTACGAGTTGATGTTTTCTCCATGTTTTTCACTTTTCAGGTTTTCCATACCAAACGAAGCCCAATTGACGTGAAACTTTTTTATGATTTTTCTGGACCAAAACAAGACCGGGGAGTAATGGAATAAGGCTGGAGGGCGCAAGAGGGGCCCACTAGCCAACAAGGCGTGCCCTGGGGGGGAGGGCTGATGGCTTGTGCTCCCTCGTGGACCTCCCAACTCCCTTCTCTCGCTTATAAATTATTATATACCCTTAAAACATCAAGGGGACTCCCAAAACACTTTTTACGCCGCAGCAAGTCATTGTTCCGACGAGAAATCATGTGGAGCTCGGTTCCGGCACCCTGATGGTGGGGGGTTCAATCACAGAGGGCATCTTCGTCAACCTTGCTGCCCTCACGATGATGTGTGAGTAGTTCACCACACACCTATGAGTCCATAGCCAGTACCTATACGGAAATTTCTCTCTCTTTGATCTTCAATACAATGATCATCGCAACTTCGCTGTGATCCACATGATGTAATTCCTTTTGTGTGGTGTGTTTGTTGGGAACCGATGAATTGTTGGTTTATGTTCAGATTATTCATGATAAATATTTGAGTCTCCTCTAAATAATTATATGTTTTTTATGTGCATGATTATGATATCTTCGGAATTCTCTCCGGTCTATTGAAATAATTTGGCCAACTAGATTGATATTTCTTCACTAAGAGAGGTGTGTTGTGGTAGTTTCAACGTGGCGAATTTCTATGTCCCAGTGACAGAAGGGCACAAGATGTGTCTTTGTGTTGCTGCTACTAAGGATAAAACGATGGGGTTTATTCATATTGCTTGAGTTTACTTTGTCTACATCATGTCATTGTTCTCTATGCATTACTCTATTTTACATAATACTCTAGATGCATGCTGGATAGCGGTCGACGAGTGGAGTAATAGTAATAGGTGCAAGCTGGAGTCAGCCGATTTGTTTATGGACATGATGCCTATATACACAGGATCATTGCCGTGAATATCACATAACTATACGCTTTTCTATCAGTTGCCCAACAGTAATTTGTTTACCCATCGTATGCTATTTTTCATGAGAGATGCCATTAGGGAAAGCAATGTCCCTCGGGTTTATTCACAACATATTGATAACAACACATTGTTGCCATTTACTTGTTTTTATTTTATCTTTCTATCTAAAATTATCTACACACCTCACTTGCATGCAAATAACAAGACAAGAGGATTGACAACCCTCTTGCCGGCGTTGGGTGCAACTTGCTTGTTCTTTTGTGTGTCGCCGCCGAAGACGGTTGTGGTTGATATTCTTATTGTTTCGATAAACCTTAGTTTCATAACTGTGGGAAATACTTAGCCACATTGGGCTGCAATAACCCTTTCCTTTTCATGAAAAATCCAACGGAGATCACAAGTAGCAGAAGCTCTCCATCAGGGACGAGCTGGACTCCGCGGCAGAGCTCTTTATCCTTGCCGACCGCTGCACCAAGACCGAGGAGGGACGCCTGTTCCCCTACAGCGACCCTGCCACCGAGACTGGAACGTCAAAGCTCAACGATAAGGAACCTAAGTCCAAAGGCCCTGCCATGCTGGCGGTGGAGCTGGTCTACAAGCGTGGCCGCAACCGCGGCGAAGCCAAGAAGGACGATCGCCACCGTAAGCCTAGCACAATGTGAACTCCCACAACATTGAGGACATCTACGAGCTTAGGCAGCTTTGCAAGGGCCGCACACACCGTCGTGGAAGCCGCAAGGAGCATGGCGGACGGGTTCATGGCAGCGGCAGCGGAGGTGGTCGTTGGGACGACAACAGCAACGCTGCCGGTGGGAACCACCAATAGGACTGGTAGAACAAGCCGTGGTAGGCCGACCCTTAGGCCAACGCCGCACCAGCGCGTGCTAGCGACCTCCCTCCCGCTGAGATGGTTGGGGGCTACAAGGATCCTAGCACGGTAGCCTAAATCCTCGATCCAGCACATGCCCCTCCGTCCAACTACAACTTCAAGCAGTTCTCTCATGAGGACAACGGAGCTCTCCCAGCGCTCGGGTGTGCTAGCGTCCTCAAGTGGTCCGAGCTTGCTATCACCTTCGACGCCAGTGACCACCCCATGTCCACGAAGGCGGTGGGCTCTATCCCCCTTCTATGCACACCTACTATCAGCAAAGTGGCCATCACCATAATGCACATCAATGGCGGGGTAGGGCTAAACATGCTCTCTATAGAGACGTTTGAGATGCTTCAAGTGCGCTACGAGTGTCTCATGCCCACCAGGCCCTTCTCGAGCGTCATCTATAGGTCCACTATCCTGGGGCAAGTGTGCCCCCATCACCTTTGGCACCCACAAGAACTAACACGCGGAGTTTATCGACTTCGACGTGGCGCACATTATCCCGCCCAACAATGTGATTCTGGGCTACCCGGCGCTCGCCAAGTTCATGCTCGTAACCCATCATGCCTACGAGCACGTCAAGATGGCTGGCGAGACTAGCACCATCACCATCCGCTGCAACAAAAAGGATGCGATGCACACCCTAGAGCATGCGTACAAGGTGCCACCACTACATACCCTACCAACGGGGGCGTCCTTTGGTCTGCCGAGGAAGCACCCACGAGGAAGAAGCCCCTACTCTCTCAAGAGAAGACCGGGTCTAAGGGGGCGTCCTGGGATGGGCATAACGCAAGCCCCTCCCACGTTGTCAGCGGTGCCTCTTCCCCCAAATAGGAAGGCGTGCTCATCACTTTCCAGCGGGCAAGCCCTGGTGTGTCGTCATGGATAGCATCAGGCATGCCCGACCTGTCGAGGGTGATGATGGGTCACCGCTGAGTCGCCCAACAGAGCGTGAGGCCCGTCAGCAACCCCAAGGTATCGAAATCGCCCATGAAGCTCCTCACCCTAGATGGATCGTCAGCTCCACCCCCATCACCAAGCCACGTGGGAGCGGGCCCATGTGTGTTGACTACGTCTCCCTCAACCAGACTCGCCTCGTGAGGCCCATACCTCTTCCATATCCACTCAAGCGCGCGTCCTCCGGCATGGAGGATAGCGCAGCATCTTCACGAGGCTTGCGTAGATGAGCTTGGAGCCCCGCATCACACAAGTGGTTCACGACCACCAACCATCCCACTGAGACCACACTAATGATAGTGGAGGATGTTTCAATACAAAACACATGGAACGCCCTCCATCATTGTAAGTTCTATCCATGCTCCACACATACGAGCGAGACGGAGCTGTACACGCTTCGGGGCTCTCTCAACCTATGCTGCCCTCGGCACATGACATCCGTTCTCACTCTCGCGGAAGCCCCATGCTCAGACATGGTGGTCCATCACGGCGGCATTTATGGCATCCTTTGAGGGCGCTTTTCAGATGCACCAACCTCATGTTGTCCCGATTCAAATACGAAAACATCTATCTTTGTGCTATTTAATGAACCTACTTCATGCATCAGTAAAGCTCATTTACTTTCGGAATTCCGTGCGCTTGTAGCTGAGCATGACTTAGGAAGGGCACGTGCTCGTGATCTCCCTTGTGTTTGTCACATCAACAGGGGCTAGGCACGGTGTCCATTCTCGGTTCTGTCCATGGAGCACCTCAAAACCCAAGCGACTGAGCTCTAGCTCGCGGGCTTGCCATGTGTACGTCACCTCACCAGGTCCTTGGTGCCTTTGTCTCCTCGGGTAACACCCACACACAACATCACGAGTGCGCCATGCTGAGCTCCTGCAAAACTTGGCAGTTTCCATGGTGCAGGACATCGAAGGCTTCATGAGCACCCCCTCTGGAGGCCTCATGAGTAACACCCTACGGACAGAAGGCTTCGCTAGCTAAGTCTAAATGCCCCCTAAGGCCCCTCCCCTGTTGTTTCCCTCTCGAGGCATCCTGATTTCCTTGGCAAGAGCCACTTGTGTGTCAAAGGGGGGACTCTAAGCATCACGTTTCAGGGTCTCTCACCAGCCCTAAGAGCCCTACACCCTCTAGCCTTGTTGAGCCCTCTCTCCAGGCATGCCAGTGACGGTGTAGCCAACCTCAGGAGCTGGGTCCCAAGAAAGCAGGGCATGATGGCAACAAAAGGGGAGGAAAGGCCTCAAGAGAAAGGCGAAAATGAGTAAAATATTGCGAGCATTAGTTCACTACAAAAGTGCCACCAGAACATTTTCATACCCTTCGGGGCCGTGTCTACCCTATTACAAGAAGAAGAATAGGAGAGCCTCACGTGGCCTTGCCGTGACCGGCATCATCCACGGCGGCCTCACCATTCTCGTTGGACCCCTCCCCGTCAGGGGAAATCAACTCCAGTAGGCTCACCACAGGGTCTTCCATCATGCTCACAAGTTCTACTCAAAGCCCCTCGAGAACTGGAGATAGTACACGAGAAAAGTTGCAGTTGCTACAGATGCGCAGCAGGTTCCTAAAGATACATGTGGATGGCTGGGCCAGAAGGTCACAACACTCAGCATCGTGGACCTTGTTCTATCGGTCAGAGCCTGCCTCGAGCTGCGACACGTGGTTCGTAATGAAGGTCAACTAGTTGGCGTTGCTGGTCTCTAGTGAGTCCTCCACCCTATCTTATGTCACACCCTGTTTCTACCTCAGTACAACTGTAGCCTTTTCAAAATCTGAGTATATAAAATCTTTTTAAGCAAGTGCCATGAATGCCATTGTTTGTATGTATGCTTGAATGAGTGGACCCCAAAACCATATTTTCTAACATGTTATTTTCAAAAGATTCTTTTCTCATTTTGGCTATTTCAAAACCTTGCTTTGGGTTTGCACTGCAAGTCCCTGATTCCAAGGGAATGCCTTCACCCAAAGATTGTATTCTGGGTTCGGCACTATTAAAACTCCCCAATATCATAAAATAATTATTTTATAAAATATTTTATATTTTATTTAGATGTCCCTTTGTAAGGCCAGAAATGATATTTCTGTATGAAAAAATACTTTTCTTCCTTAGAAAAATCTGAGAAAATTTGGAGATACTCGGAGGACATATATTTTCCATACATAAGATTTTCAACAACTATTTATGTTCAAAATATTTGAGCAAATCCTTGAAAACCTATTATGTTTGTTTTTACCTTTTGAAGTAATTTCAAATAAATTCACGAAATTTTTTAGCATGCTTCCCAAGCTATATTTGGTGGCCATGCCAAGTTTCACCTCATTCCAAGGTGATTTTGGTTCACCAAATAATCCTAAATCCTTTGTGTCTAGAATATAGTTGAAGCAACTCTACATAGCAAAGTTTGTCCAAATAGCTTGAAACTTTGCAGGAGTGCTCAACACCCAAAATGAGGAGAACCTGCCAAAACATGGATTTGTGGGGATTAATTTACCCACATTCCTCTTTGAAGGGACAAAACTGTCCATTTGGGGGTGATTTCCAGTTTGCTTTGCCAAACTTGTCCAATGAAGCTCAAATTTGGTGGATCATCCTATTTTTGCATCAAACCCAATCCTGTTAACTACCATCACCAGTGGTGAAGTGAAGCTACCCCAAACACCTTCTGCCAGCTTGGTAAATCAGCTCTTAACTCACTCTACACCCACACCCTTTCCACCAAACTCTTAGTCCAGGCAGCCAGCACCACCCCTCAACTGCACATGAGTGGCCCCTCTCTGGCTCCAAGAAGAAGAGCCAAAATCTCCATTTTAGTTTCTGGCTCAAGTCTGGCATCACCTCTTTAATCACTCCCTTTGAACAACAGTGAGTACCTCGGCTCTCAGACCGCTAGGGATCATCTAACCCAACCCTAGGACACGCCAGACACAGCTAAAGCACCCCATAGAGTGCCAGCGTGCCATGGCATGCCAAAACTGCGCTCTAGGCTGCTGCAGGATGCACCCGAGGCAAAGGTGGCCAGCCCCGGCCGGTTCTCGCCTCCTCTCGGTGCGTCTCCACGTCCCCGACAATCCACCTGAATCAGAGCAGCCTCAGGGCCCCTCCACCCGCTCTGTGTTGACCAGGGCGACGAGTGACCGCGCGCACCAGATTCGTCCAGAAGAACACGGCCACGCAGCACGCTTGCTCCTCGCTCTCTGCCCTTCTCATTAAGCCTCTGGGTCCTAAACCACGTCCGCAATACCGTCGTTTCGCCCCCGAGCTCTCTCTGCCTCTCCTGCAAGTCGCGGGCCCATAAATAGGCCTTCCCCTCGCTCCAGCGCCCTGACACCACTCCTCTAGAGCCCCAATCGAGCTCCAAGCCACCCCGTTCGAGCACATCGAGCTCCGGGGCTCGAGTTCGACCGAGGCCCTGCCGCTTGGGAGCTTCGTCGATCTTGGGCTACATGCCAGCTCTCGCGCTCCTGTCACCTCCCCCGTGACCATAGTGAGCTCAGGGAGCTTGTCCACCTCTTCCCTGAGCGAATCCCTGCATGTAGCACCCATTTCCTCCACCTCCCGAATCGGCTCTGCTGCTGCCACCTCGTCACCGGTGACCCAGGGCCTCCCCGTTGTCCCTTTGACTACCAACAGGTAGGCGACGACGTTTTGGTTCCATTCCTGCCGTCGTTGGTGCATGAGGGCATCGGTGTCGCCGCCGGCGTGCCTCCCCTCCCCTCTATCTAGATGAGGAAGACGAGCCCGACACGCGTGCCCCACCTATCGGTGGATCATCTCTCCCCCTCTCTCGTCTCTCAGCCACTGACCGCAGGGGCTCGCGCGTCAGGTTTGAACCTAACGGCGTGCGCGCCTCGGCTGGCTGGCCAGTTGGCCAGTTGGGTCGGCCCCACCACTGGCCGAGCCAGGCCAGGGCTGAGCCCCTTATTCATTTTTTGTATCCTATATTAAAAGATTTTTGTAGAGTTTGTTATTTAATTTATTGTAATTATTTTTCACCACAATTCTTCTAAAAATGAGTAGAATTTAATAGAGATGTTATACAAATTTTGATGACAACTTTTCTGTATAGTTATAACTAAAAGGCTTGTTTTGAAAACTTTAGCTCGTGTTAAATTGTTTAAAAAAATAATATTTTCACCGAAACCGGAAGCAAATATTTTTAAAACTATTATATAGAATTATCATAATAACATAACATTTTTGAAGTGAGTTTGTGTTCTGTTTTTGAGTGAGCTACTTATTTTATTACTGTTATTATGGCGATAGATTCCACGTTTGACGAAGGAGACTCGAAGACCCCGAAGACCCCGGATACTTAGCTGACCAAGGCAAGCAGTCCTTTGACCATGTTTGAGCAAAATATTATTTGCATGCTAACTAGAGCAATTATTCCTCTTGCATATGATCATGAGTATTCGGTAAACCATCAATATGGTCTTACCGATGGCTCCACCGGAGCACTTGCATTTGATCATGATCCTACCACCTATGAGGGTCACGCTAATATTATGTTGACAAGTAGACAATAGATCTAAGCATAGTAGAAGCACACGCATGACGTTGGTATATATCAAAGGTTTAATGAAAACCCCGTTGGGTGCCACTAATGCCGGAGGGTGATGATGAGTTAGCTGACCACTTGTGAGGAAGTGGTGCACCAGGTATATTTGGTGTGAGTGGTTTTGGCAACAGGATTAGATTTATGATATGTCGTCCATCCCAACCTTACATGTCCGACCACGTTACCCCTTTATGGGATGGGGCTTTGTTGATTACTTTGGTCGGTGCTAGCAAAGAGCCACATTACTAGTGGTGGGAGTGATATGTGGTCACTCTGATGACGAGGCCGTACCAGGTAGGTCGACTATGCTGTTTTTACGTGTTTCGGACACATCATTGGTCCCCGCATAGATGATACTGTCTAGAGTTAGTACTCGTAAGACGTAGATCATGTGGGCTGGGTACCAATCGAGTGGAACTTTTTATCTAGTGTCGTAAGTGGAAATGCAGTGATCGGGTACTTACCTCGTGTATGATATATACTATGAGTCGTGGATGACACGGAAGTTTCCCGGATCTTGTGGGTACAGCGTACAACCTCTATAGAGTGTAAAACTATTCGAATAGCCATGTCCATGGTCAAGGACAGTTGGGTGGTGCTCCTTAAACTTTGTCCAGTCGTTTCCTCATATACCAAGTGTGTGTGTGTGTTCGAGGAGTATGTGAAAGAGTAGGTATGACCAAGTTTGGTGACTTGGCATATCGGGTGAACCCGAAGTGTTCAACCCTCAACAGATATGTTGATATCTGTAACCTGTTCTTCGGAATACCATCTAGTTCATGATGCATATCCATTGATGACCATGTTTATTTACATTCAAAGCTGGCCTTCCACCAATGCTGCATAATACTTGTTATCATACCATCTGCATAATCCATATCATGGGCTGTTTGCGAGAAAATTCAAAATACTCACTGGCTTGCAACTTGTTATGTTATTGAGCAGACATGGAAGGACCGGAGTTTGGAGAAGAATTCATCATCGGAGACGGACACACGAACTAGGACGCTTCCGAGTCAGAATGCCCGTTGGTGAAGGCTGATGGCATGGGCTCCCATTTAACCCCCAAGATTTCAGCTAGTATATGAATCGGTGTGATTGGCCTATGTGAACTTGAACTTGATGGTCATTTGTTGTATTAAACGGTATGTTGGATCTAAGACTCTTAATATTCAGTATATGTGTGTTCGGTGAGCGTTGATCTCTGGGATCACTGAACATGTTCATTCGGCGATCTCGACTCGTAAGTCGGGGTCCCCACAGAGCTGGTATTATCGGTGTTCTGGGAATGGGGGTACCCAGTGTAAGTGCATCTAGTGACCTTAGTGATTTTGGTGGTTTGAAGACTTATAGGTTAACTGACTAATGTGTTTATAAGTGTACACAAGATCTATAAGTCGCTGAGGAGTTTGACTTATACGATGAATATCGACCCCTAAAAATGTATGTCTTCGGCTGAAGAAATGGGTCTTAACTTGAAGACTTTGATCGCGGAGAAATTGCGATGAAATTGATATTCCTCATGAAGATATTGAAGATGAGGAATTCTGTGTGTCCTGAAGAAAATAAGTCTGAACACTTTGAAGTATGAAGATTTACTCTTTTTGTTTCATTTTCTTTACTCTTGAGTCATTGGAACATCGTACTGTTAAACGGGGTCGAAGTAATACTATGGAATGAATTTCCTCATGATGCTCAACCCAAGCCTAAACCTGCTAAAGCCGCAGAGTGAGGAATATGAGAGACATGAGGACTTTCACAGTTGAAAGTTCCGACCGTTGCCGCAACAAGCGCCACCTCACTGATCTTATCCACACAAAAGCTCACATTATTTAAGGGCATTTATGTCAAATCATGGTGGGATGCTCCCAGGCTATTAATAGCCGCCCCCCACAACCACTAGCTGGTTGGCTGCTCTGAGAGAAACTGACACTTGTCATTTAGAGCAACCCAAATTCCTCAAAGTCTTCGAGAGTAAATCATCATGTGAGGAAATACTCCAAACACCAAACCACAGACCAAAAACCAAGTGATTAAGCATCACTGAAGAATTTGTTCCTGTGTGGAACTAAAGCCTTTTACCTTTGAGGCCTATGCATCCTCCACACGGTTAGGTGTCATGTTCTAGAGCATCCAGTAGTCAAATGTTGATCGCCGGGTGACCGAGTTTGTGAGGGTTTGGAAGTCTTCCCTTGAAGACTTACCACGAGTGTTGGGCGAGGACTATGTGTCCTTAGCTCAAGGAGAATACGGTAGGGACTGTGTGTCCCGGGACTGTGTGTCTTTTAGTTACAATACCAAGACGCTCCAAACCATACGTACGACTGTCACAGCAGTTGGAACTGGGTCATCAACAACTGTCTTCATCGTGACTCGGGTTCTATTTCTTTAACACTTTCAATTCCTCAATATTGTATGTTGAAGACTTCCATTGTCACTGTTTGAAGATTTTGCTGAAGGCTTTCACGGAATTTCCTCAACCTAAAATTCTTCACACGAGTTAATCTTCACCTGCTTATTCTGTACCCATGTATTGTGCAAACCGATTCTCATAATCTTCACCAAGCAATCTGCTTTAGTAGTCTTTGCACTTCTGATCCTGTGCTATTTCCGCTGCACGTAATTCATCATTGTGGAATTTCCTCAAAAGGAATTCCCTCAATGGTGAAATTATAAAAATCGCCTATTCACCCCATATAGTCGATATAATGCACTTTCACCTAGACCTGCTTGCCTGCGGCCCAGGGCTGGCCTACTTCGTCAACGCAAGGTCGGCAAGGAACAACACACCCTGAACAAGGCCCTCGCGAGGGGCCAAGCCTCGCGAGGAAGAGCAACGTCAAGAGCCACAGGGGCCTCCCCAGGACCCCTCCGGAGCAGCGGATATTTCAAGGCAAGGCCGGGCCTCTGGAGTCAAGGGTGATGATATGGAAGGACAGACGAGCAGCATATGGCTGGACGGGGCGGTTTCCCCTTCAGTGAAAAAGAGGAAGGGACGTATCAGGGTCCCAAAGGCATCTTCCAAAGGTTTCCCTTCTGGTGCAACAAGACCATGGCCGCCCGCCGGCAGCACGAGCGTCATCCGTGCGCCCACCTCTATGGCGCTAGCAGCTGCTTTGCAGGCGAAGACCACTTCTGACAGGGGAAGCATGTTCCCTTGTCCCCCACCGAAGCTGACCGTTGTGGGACACCTTCCCGCCTACGATAAGGGAAGAGCACCCGGGCGTCCACTCTAAATAGAGAGGGTAGGATACTTGGCAAGGGATCGGATCATTGAAACCCCAGAGCAACACGCCTAGCCACTTGTCCTCCGGAGGCTCGAGAGCACTATACTAGTTCATCCACCAACCTCCGTGAGAGGCAATCCACCAAAAGCATGAGTAGGGTTTTACGCTTCGCAGTGGCCTGAACCTGG
Source organism: Hordeum vulgare subsp. vulgare (assembly GCF_904849725.1). Classification (NCBI taxonomy): domain Eukaryota; kingdom Viridiplantae; phylum Streptophyta; class Magnoliopsida; order Poales; family Poaceae; genus Hordeum; species Hordeum vulgare. The sequence continues at coordinate 297,555,482 of NC_058524.1, read as the reverse complement.
GTAAACTGTTACTTTCTGTGTTCCCTCACCATCGAGTGAGCTCTTCGCCGTCTCCATCGAGTAGCGTGCTAGGTAAGGTTGAGCCGAGAGAGATCGCTGCACACGCCCATGTGTTTGAATCCTTAGGGTTTTTCGGAGGCCGAAATCCGACATTTGGCACGCCAGGTAGGGGGAATGTGAAGGCCTTCTCCTAGCTTCCTACTTTCTAGGGTGCTGCACCAATGGCCGGCGACCAACCAGCTTCTCCGAGCCTCGTCGAGCTGGTCTCCGACCGCCACGTCATAGCGGCTGGAAGCTCGCATGCTGTCGTCGCAGGACCAGGCGGCTCGTACCATGTCGTCAACGTCGTCACCATCGTGGCGGCCACTCGTAACACCCAGGAGCATGGTGGATGGTTGGCGGCCCAGGTACCCACAGTGCGCCGCATCAACCAGGGAGACCTGAGCGCACACGACGCGTTGCGGATGGCAAGAGAGATGCTCCGCCAACGACTGACACCAGGGGGCTTTGAGGCCTAGGTGGACCACATCATGGAGCTGGTCGCCATTGCCCTGAAGACCATCCAACCCGGTGCATCCTCAAGGCCAGAGGCGCAGGGAGCCGGGGGCTCGCACAGTGTGCCGGTCCCTAGACCTGCAAGCTTGGGGGACCTACACGCCCTGGGCAGAGCTGAAAGAGACGCGCTTCGCACCTCCCTCCACCTTCTCTAGACCCCAGCGACCGGCCTCGAGGCGCTCCACTACAACAACAACCAGGCACGCGAGGAGAACGGAGGGACGACAGGCGCACACGCTAGCGCGCATCACCAAGACAAAGTCGGCCCCCGACAACTTGGGCGGCTCGATAGGAGCGCTCCCTCCGGTGCAGCCAGCAGACGGCGGAGGCGATGGCACGGACAAACTACGACAACGGAGACATGGCAGGACACCAAGGATGGATCCAGCACCACGCGGCGCTGGGACAATCCAGCGGCAGCAACAGGAACAAGTGACTTCACGCGGAGGCTTATCGCAGGAAGATCTTTGAACAACACGGCCGAGGAGAACCCCTCCACCGCCGAGAGGGACCGCAACCATCGCGCTGCTGAACGGCCACGGGGGATGCTCGAGCGACTGCATGGAGCCGTACGTGCCGGAGTATGCGGCACTACCTGATCCTCCTGACGAGGAGGAGCTTCGGGCGTCACCCTCGGGCGCATATCCTCCTCGGGAGTGAGAAATGTTTGGGGGCTCCTCCCGGAGCCGGGCCCGAGGGGCGCGGGCAAGGGGGCGCCCTCAAGACACGGGGAGCGGCGCTAGGCGCCCTCCCCGCAGAAGGACTACGTAAGGCCAAACCCACGGGCCTCAGGAGGACAAGTCGAATGCCGTGACTACACGCAACTGGCATGGGTCACCCGCAACAAGCACGATGCAGGCGGGGGCGTCGGGGGCCAGGCCTCGTGAGGCGCTCCTCAGGCGCTAGGGGGCTTCAACTATTCGGTGAGGTAATTCTTTGGATTTAATTCCTTAAGGAGTGTCTGCTGATCGCAGGAACTTCAACTACTTGGGGCATACCTCTGCAAGTCCTATCCTTTACAATCTCCACCGCATCCACTTGGCGATCTGACACACTTCCCTGCTTGCATGCTTCGGCGATCAACCTTCCTCGTTCGGGGGCACCGGCTGCTACGCATCGCCCCAACATGGGGATGGGGGAACCCCACAGCTCCTCAGGACCACAATCAACAAGATAAAATCAGAGTCGCTTGAGCGTCCAAGGGGACTCCAGAGTATGGCGCTTCAGGGGTCTTACTGGTCACAAGGCCACCTGCCGCCCTTGATATCGTCATTGATCTGGTCGTTATCAGGGGTGGCACGGCCTGACCCCGTAGCTGAGATCGTTCATTCGGTCGCAAGAAACGGAGGTAGAAAATGTGCGGGACCGGGTCCTGGCGACGCAGAGCCGCTTGAATGTCAAAAGGGGGCTCCGGAGCATGGCGCCTCAGGATCCTTTCCGGTCACAAGGCCACCTACCGCCCCCGACAGCGTCCTTGGTGATCCGGTCGTTGTCGGGGGAGGCAAGGCCTGACCCCGTGGCTACATCCGTTCACTCGGTCCCACGTAACGGCGGTTGGGAAATGTGCGGGACTCGATCCTGGTGACATAGAGACGCTCGAACGTTAGCGGGCGGTTCCTCAGCATTGCGCCTCAGGGACCTTACCGGTCACAAGGCTACCTGCCGCCCTTAACAGCGTCCTTGATCCGGTCGATGTTAGGGGAGGCAGGGCCGGACCCCGTAGCTACGTCTGTTCACTCGGTCGCACGCAACGGTGGTCGGGAAATGTACTAGACTGGGGCCTGTCAACGTAGAGTCATAAAAATCCCTCAATTGGCCTCCCGAGTGGGAGCATGCAAGACCTGCATCAACCCGTCGCACCTCTACATCGTCTTTCTATCCTTCCGGAACCTACTTCATCCCGTGACACTCTCACGTAATAACGAGCCGAGGCTGCATACGCCCAGGGCCCCCCGAGGATGCGGAAGGGGTCCCCCTAGTGGAAGGCCTATGCTCTGCGCTAGGTACAACACGGTCCACCAAAGACTCTAGAAGCTCAGGCCCCAATACCTTGAGGATAGGCACACTCGCGAGGCCAAAGCATCCTCGCGACCTCCCATATACACTCCCATCGTGACACTCTCACGTAATAACGAGCCGAGGCTGTATATGCCAAGTGCCCCCGAGGACGCAAAGGGGTCCACCCCACGCCTAGTGGAAGACCTGAACTCTGCGCTAGGTAAAAGACGAAGGCAATCAGCATGGTCTGCCACTAACCATGCTCGCAGCTAGCAAGGAAACCCATAGACCGCCAATGACTATGCCAGCTTTAATGCCGGACGCGGCGCTTGCTTGCTTTTTCTTGGATTCAAACTATCTTCTTCTGAGTTTGAACTGGCCTATTTCAAAAGTTGGTTCTTTCCAATCTCAATGCCCGATGTTTGAAAAATAAAAGGAGGGGGTAACTTTCTCTAGCGCTTCTTATTTCACTAGCTTTGAAACCTCTTATCCGGAGGGTGTGTTTGGAGACAACACTCCGCGCCACCCCTAGGAGTCAAGGAGCATGAATGCAAGGACTTTCCACCTCAGGGGAAACATTTATCACTGGTCAAACCCAGCTCGGGGGTCCGGACCAAAACTTGATACCACCAAAAAGAGTCTCGGGAGGCCTCAGGGCCCCTGGGGCGATGACCTAAGGAACGAGTGCGGAATCACTCGGGAGCCAGAAAGGGGGGTTTCCAAGCGTTCCTCGGGAGCCTTACCGACCGTTAAGGTCGCGTCCTGACGAAGCAGAGCAGCTTGAGTGTCAAAGGGGGATCCTAAGCAGTGTACCTCAGGAGCCTTACTGGTCGGAAGGTCCCTTGACCCCCAGGGTGCAGGGGCTTTGCCTCATAAGGATCAGCCTTGGTAATGGGTTGAACCTCACGACTGCAGGCAAATGTGTGGGACCGGGACCTTCAGACATTGAGTGCCGAAAGGGTCTTCACCTCGTCCCTCTTATGAAACAGGAGCTGCACCGGAGGAACTATGCAAGGGACCGACACAAAACGACGAGCTAAGTGTCTCACCGGCCCCAACTGGGACCCTCTCGCTTTACGACAAACTAATGGTGAATTAAAAATATGCGCACTAAGAAAGGGATGCAAGGCTTAATGATTCCACGGCAGCAGGAAGCGATTCCAACAACCAAGCACACGGGGGTACGAGAGGTGCCTAGGGAGGGCAGAACATCCAGAAGGTCGCGCCTGCCTCGTTGTCCCAAGCCACAGTAGGTGCAGCAACGGGCCCTAAGCTTTGCTGCCCGGCTACAACAACCACCAACATGCAATCCATAACCTCAAGAGCAAAAAGAAAAGAGGAGAGAAGCAAGATAATAACGGCAAAAGCTTAACTCCCGGCAGGGCACAATTCTTGATCCACTGTTACACGAGTAGGCAAACAGAAGTTTCGGGCACTAAGGGGAGGGGCTGCTGACTTCAGCCATGGCGCTACCTGGCCCGGCATCTGGAACACCCTCCTCGCTCAAGGCGGGGCCTATATGTACTGCCCCACCAGAGCATCCACATGCGGGCGAACCTCGTTCCGGAGAAGACGGCGGGACTGAACAGGCACCGGTTCGACAACACGCCGGAGGTAAAACTCCGGAGCGAGGCGGCACAAGTTGGAGAAGACAAGCGTCAGGGCAAGGCCCAGAAGCTCGTGCACGTTGGACGTGCTATCCTCCTCCACGTGGTGGACGCCAGCCACCAGCGCCTCCACGACCTCCTGGAAGAGGATGAGGTATCCCCCGTCTGTCCACACGTTAGGCAGCGCTGGGGCCCTCGCCGCAAACTGACGCGTCGTGGCGGTCGCCCGATCGGCAGTGCCCGCAAATTGCAAGGCGCGCTGGGATGCCATCGTCGGGCGTACGACGCCTCGTCCTGACCGAACTGCATGGAGCCTGTTGATACGTCTCCATCATATCTACTTTTCCAAACTATTTTGCCCTTGTTTTGGACTCTAATTTGCATGATTTGAATGGAACTAACCCGAACTGACGCTATTTTCAGCAGAATTGCCATGGTGTTGTTTTTGCGCAGAAATAAAAGTTCTTAGCATGACCTGGAAATTTACGATGATTTTTTGTGGAATATATAAAAAATATTGGCGCAAGAATTACCTAGGAAAACGGAGCCATGAGCCCACAAGCCCAGGAGGCGCGCCCCCCTAGGTCATGCCTGGCAGGCTAGTGAGGCCCTCGTGGCTCCGCAGCCTCCAACTCCAGCTCCATATATTCTCTCTCGCCCAGAAAAAATTAAGAGAGAAGAGTTCATCGCGTTTCACGATACGGAGCCGCCGCCACCACCTGTTCTTCCTCTGGAGGGCAGATCTGGAGTCTGTTTTGGGCTACGGAGAGGGGAAATCGACACCGTTGTCATCAGCAACCATCCTTCATCGCCAATTCCATGATGCTCCCCATTGTTTGTGAGTAATCTCATCGTAGGCTTGCTGGACGGTGATGGGTTGGATGAGATCTATCATGTAATCGAGTTAGTTTTGATGGGGTTTGATCCCTAGTATCCACTATGTTCTAAGATTGATGTTCCTACTACTTTGCTATGCTTAATGCTTGTCACTAGGGCCCGAGTGCCATGATTTCAGATCTAAACCTATTATGTTTTCATCAATATATGTGTGTTCTTGATCCTATCTTGCAAGTTGTAGTCACCTACTATGTGTTATGAGTCGGCAACCCCGTAGTGACAATAACCGGAACCACTCCCGAAGATGACCATTGTATGACGAGTTCATGTATTTACTAAGTGCTAATGCTTTCTTCCGGTTCTCTATTAAAAGGAGACCTTAATATTCCGTAGTTTCCATTAGGACCCCGATGCCACGGGAGGGATGGACAATAGATGTCATGCAAGTTCTTTTCCATAAGCACGTATGACTAAATACAGAATGCATGCCTACATTACATTGACGAACTGGAGCTAGTTATGTATCACCCCATGTTATAACTGTTACATGATGAATGTCATCCGACATAATTATCCATCACCGACCCAATGCCTAAGAGTTTTCCTACTGGTCCTTGTTAAGTTACTTTACCTCTACTGCTGTCACTAGTGCTACTGTTACCGCTACTGTTGTCGCTACAGCTACTGTTACCGCTGCTACCGTTACTATCACACTACTTTGCTACTGAACCTTTGCTGCACATACTAAGTCTTTCAGGTGTGGTATTCTTTGGCTTCCCCTTGTGTCGAATCAATAAATTTGGGTTGAATACTCTACCCTCGAAAACTGTTGTGATCCCCTATACTTGTGGGTTATCAAGACCTTTTTCTGGCGCCGTTGCCAGGGAAGCATGGCTCTATTCTCTGAGTCACTTGGGATTTACGTCTGTTGATCACTATGAGAAATCCGAGAGATCCAAAAACTAAAGTCTTGCCCTCAACTACGAGGGCAGGTAAGGAACTGCCATCTAGCTCTGCACTATATTCACCTTCAGTTATGAGTAAATTTGCGACACCACCACCTATTGGTAATTCTAATATGTCGCATGTGCTTGATGATGTTGCTTCTGCTATCCATGATGCTTATGATGATGCTTTGCTTGATAATGATTTTCCACTGGGTGCATTTCTTGATGCACAAATTGCTAGAGTTACTGTTGAATGTTATGATACTTCTGAAACTAATGAAATTATTGAAGTAGAACCTGTTGTTACACTTGTTAGACCTAGCTCTCCTAGATATGAATTGCCTGATATACCTAAGGGTTATGTTATGGAGGGAGAGCTAGATGATGACTTCTTGCTTGTAAGAATAGCTATGATCTTGATAATTTATTTCGCAAGTGGAAAGAAAAATCTCTTAATGCTAGAATGAAATACGATCCTAAGTTTGCTACTTTTCCCATCTTTGTTACTCATATGGATTATGAATTCTCTATCGATCCTGAGTTAATCACTTTGGTTGAATCTGATCCTTTTCATGGTTATGAGTCTAAAACGGTTGTAGCACATCTTACTAAACTGAAAGATATAGCCACCCTATTCACGAATGAGGAAAAATTTCGCCATTACTATATCGTTAAGTTGTTTCCTTTCTCACTAAAGGGTGATGCTAAGACTTGGTTTACTTCTCTTGCTCCTGGTTGTGTGCGTAGCCCCTAGGATATGATTTACTACTTCTTTGAGAAATATTTTCCTGCCCATAAGAAACAAGATGCCTTGCAGGATATATATAACTTGGTGCAAGTTGAAGAAGAGAGTCTCCCACAAGCTTGGTGGAGGATTGTCCAGCTACTTAATGCTTTGCCTGATCACCTTATTGAGAAGAATGAAACACTTGATATCTTTTATAATGTACTAACCGATGCTTCTAGGGACCACCTAGATAGTTGTGTTGGTTGTGTTTTCAGGGAACAAACGATGGAACAAACCGAAATTCTATTGAATAATATATTGAGCAATGATAATGCTTGGACTATTCCCGAACCACCTCCGAAGCCAACTCTGAAGAAAAGAGGTATTCTATTCCTCAGTCCTGAAGGTATGCAAGAAGCCAAGAAATCTATGCAAGAGAAAGGTATTAAATCTGAACATGTTAAGAATCTACCACCTATTGAAGAAATACATGGTCTTGATAACCCGACACAGGTAGTAGAGGTAAATTCTCTTCGTAGATTCAATGAGAGTGATATTCCTTATGATAAACCTGCTAGCTTATGCTTAGATGAATTTGATAACTTCGTGGCCAAACAACAAAGTTTCAATGATTATGTTAGCAGACAATTGAGACAAAATGATCGCATGATTAATCATGTAAGTGCTTGTGTGGATAGAAATGTAAATGATCTTAAGCTTTTGAGTAAGCATGCCTCTATGGTTACTACTCAAGTAGAACAAGTACTTAAGGCTCAAAATGACTTGCTCAATGAGTTGAATGACAATTCTGTTAGAGTTGTCACTAGAGGTGGTAGAATGAATCAGGAACCTTTGTATCATGAGGGCCATCCTAAGAGAATTGAACAAGATTCTGAAGGAGTTAGAACTGGTGCACCTAGTAATCCTGGTATTAAGAAGAAGAAGGAAGATGATAGGAACTTGCATGCTAGCAAACGTGTTGTTGTTGCACCCGAGAATCCAAATGATGTCTCTATTTCTAATGCCGAAACACAATCTGGTTATGAACATGAGCCTAGTGATAATATTGATAGTGGTGTTCATGTTGATGCTCAACCTAGTAATGATAAGGATGTGGAGATTGAACCTGATGTTGATCTTGATAACCCCCAACCTAAGAGCAGGAGATATGATAAGAACGACTTCACTGCTAGGAAGCATGGTAAAGAAAGAGAACCATGGGCTCAGAAACTCATGCCCTTTCCTCCAAAACCATCCAAGAAAAAGGATGATGAGGATTTTGAGCGCTTTGTTGAAATGATTAGACTTGTCTTTTTGCAAATGCGTTTGTGAGATATGCTTAAAATGTCTCCTTATGCTAAGTACAAGAAATATATTGTGACTATTAAAAGGAAGATACGTGAGGTTCAGATTTCCACCATGCTTGCTAATTACACCTTCAAGGGTGGGACTCCTAAGAAACTAGGTGATCCCGGAGTGCCCACTATACCTTGCTCCATTAATGGAAATTATGTTAGGACTCCTTTATGCGATCTTGGAGCCGATGTTAGTGTTGTGCCTCTCTCTTTATATCGTAGACTTGAATTGGTTAAGTTGATGCCTACTGAAATGTCTTTGCAAATGGCCGACAAATCAACTGCGTTTCCTATCGGCATTTGTGAGGATGTGCCTCTTGTGGTTGCTAACGTTACTATCTTAACTGACTTTTTTATTTTGGATATTCCCGAGGATGATGCCATGGCGGTCATCCTTGGAAGACCCATTTTAAACACTGCAGAGGTTGTTATTGATTGCAACAAAGGCAATGTCACTTTCCACGTTAATGGTAATGAGCATACGGTGCACTTTCCGAAGAAACAATATCGAGTTCATTGCATCAATGCTATTGAAAAATCTTCATCAATTCTTATTGGAGGCTTTGAATGCCCTATACCTACTGTCAAGATGAAATATGATTTACTTGTTGGGATATGCACATCCCCATTGAGGTAACCTAGTGATTATTCGAAAATTATTCGGATTTATGTGATTCGAAAAAAGTTTGTCAAGGAGACTTGAACAAACTCATTGACGGATTTCTTTTGATGACCATGAGATGGATGAATCTAGAAGTTACAACCTTCTATTCCGAACTTTTACTTTCTGTTGTTTAGAAGAAAAATGATAAACTTATCTTTATTTTCCTGTTTTCTGGTTTTTCCGTCCCATAGAAAAGTGACATGAAAATAAAAGTTCTTCAAATGCCTGAAATTCAAGTATGATTTTTTCTAGAATATTTGCAAATTTCGGAGATAAAAAGCTAGTCACGGGCATGCACCAGTGGGCCACAAGCCCAGGAGGCGCGGGCACCCCCCTGGCCGCGCCTGGCAGGCTTGTGGGTCCCATGTGGCCCCCTCCACTTATTCCAGCTCCCATCTCCTTCTCCTACCTCCAGAAAAAATCATTCCACAACTCAAACCCGTGTTCTTGCTCTTCTTGCTGCATTTTTCAATCTCCTTATGCAAAGCCCCATTCACCAAACTGTTTTGGGGAATTGTTCCTTGGTATGTGACTCCTCCATTGGTCCAATTAGTTTTTTCTCTAGAGCTTTATTCGTTGCGTATTTTTGCTATCTTGGTGACCCTGTTCTTGATCTTTGCATGTTAATCTTAGTTGGTCCCAAGTAGTTTTGATGCATGATATGGCCTCTAGGTACTTGTAGGAGTAGTTGCTATGAGTTTTGTTGAGCCTTGTTCACTTTTCTTTTGAGTCACTAAAATTTCAGAAAAAGAAGATGTTCAAGAGAAACTATCATGGTGGTTCCTCAAGCAAAAGGGGTCCCCATCTCTCGATTCGGGAGCCCGATCCTTATCAGCCGAGGAACGCACATGTACAACCATGTGAATGGCCTTCCGATGAATTCATGATTGATGCAGGTTTCAAGGACGATTTTTATACATTAGTTCACAACGCCGGGCTCGAAGAATTCATCTCCAACAAATGTGAATAGTATACTTCACTCATTGCCTCTTTTGTTCGTAGATTCAAATTTTCAGTTGGCCGTGACACATCCATACTGTTTGATCTTTATGACAAATCATATACCATGGATTTAGAGGATTTTAACAGAATTTGCAAGATACCTGATTGGGGTAGTCCCAATGATCCTCCTAAGTCTTCAGTTAGAGATTTTATTTCTAGTATAACTGTTGGAGAAACTAGAGATATTACGCAGGCTATCACGGGGAGCATTCATTTCCTGCCTTACATTATTTTGCCCTCTTCAAAGGTAGATGCATTAACGGAAAGATTGAGCATTGTCACCTCTGCGCTCCTGACCTTAGTATTCTTAAGAGCGCAATAACGGGTGATAGAAGTTTCAACATGGGAGCTATAATTGCGAGGAGGCTAAATAATAATGCTAATGAAGGAGATTTCTTTGGTGGCATCTATGCCACTCGCATAGCAAATTTTCTTGGAATACCCATCCGCACAGGAGATCCCCTGCTCAATACAACTTTCCTTGATCGCGCCGCTACGATACGTTATCACTTCCTTGAGAGGGATAATGAATCACTGCTATACCGGTTAATATTTAACCGATAGCGTGTTTTCCATATTACCCTTCCTACTCCTGCCTTCTTTGACTTTCACGTAAAATGGAGATATTACATAACCAGAGGAGAGGCAGAGTAGTATGAGAGGGAGGCGAAGGCTGGTTGCCTCCGTGAGGCAGCTATTCAGGCGGTAGCTGCCGCGTTCCCGTACAACCCCCATTATGATTTTGGATATCGCCCGGACTAGCCTTGGGAGTAGACCAACTTAGGCAAAAAGCCTAAGCTTGGGGGAGTACGTGTTTCTCACCGACTTTATATTCATGCTCACACATTCACTTTGATAGTCGTTGTTCAAAGTTTGCCATTGTATCATCCATTCTAGTTTATTTATTTTTCTCGCTTTCTTCTCGTGTGTTTGTTTAAATTGAGAAAAACAAAAAAAGTAGTTGTAAGTATAGTTTCCAGCTTGCTTAGTGGTAATTAGAGAGAAAATCCAAAAAGATTTCCCGTTCTTCTTTTGCTTCTTGGGAGCTTTCCCGTGTAAATAGTTTTCTTTTTCTTTGGGTCAAGGTAGATGACCATGATTAAAATGTTTAGTGGCTCTCATATGCATTATTGTTTATCCGTCAAAGAGCTATATTACTTTGTCTTCTCCTCTGAGTTTGATTGTCGATTCCATCTTAGTCCAATGCATGAACACTCTCATTATTATTCACATCATTCGGTCGTGCAAGTGAAAGGCAATAATGACGATATATGATGAAGTGACTGAGCGTGGAAAAGCTGGTATGAACTCGACCTATTTTGTTTTTGTAAATATGACTAGCTCATCATTCCTAATTCAGCATAGTTATGAGAGAAACATGTTTGCAATGACAACTTAGAGATCATAGTTTATGATGCCATGCTTAATTAGCTAGGAGCTTATAATGGTTTTTCTTGGATGCCAACATGAATTTCAAGATGATTATGATGTAGTATGATAGGATGGTATCCTCCTTTGAATGATTCAAGTGGCTTGACTTGGCACATGTTCACGCATGTAGTTCAAACAAAATCAACATAGCCTCTATGATATTCATTTTTATGGTGATTTATATCCTACTCATGCTTGCACTCAATGTTGGTTAATTTCAATGCATATTGATGAATATTGTCGCTGTCTAGTTGGTCGCTTCCCAGTATTTTGCTAACCTTCACTTGTACTAAGCGGGAATACTGCTTGTGCATCCACTTCCATAAACCCAAAGTTGTTCCATATGAGTCCACCATACCTACCTATATGTGGTATCTACCTGCCGTTCCAAGTAAATTTGCATGTGCCACTCTCTAAATCTTCAAGTAACAATTTTGTTTTGTATGTCCGAACCACTCATGTGGTGACAAGGGGCGGTTAGTATCTTCCATGCTAGGCGTGTTATCCTCGATACGTGTTTATTCACTATCACTCACAAGAAAGGGGCTGGTAATCGGAATGCCCAGTTCCATGCTCAAATCAAAAATATAATTGAAAACAAAATTCCCCCTGGATTGTTGTTGGTATGGACGGCACCCGATGATTCGGTTAGTCGTGGAGTGTGATTGATCGGTGGTGGGGGTTTCAAAACTTTACTTTTCTGTTTGGGAACCGCCTATAATTTTTGTAGCATGGAAGATGGTGAAAACTCTTGGTCATCGTGTTGACAATGAAAGCATGCCACCCAAAATTATTTATCTCTGTTTTAAAATCTTGAGCTCTGGCACCTCTGCAAATCAATGCTTTCCTCTGCGAAGGGCCTATGTATTTACATTTCTGTTGAGTCATCCTCTTCTTATAAAAGCACCAGTTAGAGAGAACCTCTGTCATTTTTATGCTTTGCTAGTAATTGATATTGAGTATGACTGTGACTAGATCTTCTTTGCCATGAATTACAATGTTCAGTCAGCCCTTGGTCTTTGAAGGTGCTCTGCATTTATGTTTTGCGGTCTCAAAAAGGGCTAGCGAGATACTATCTATTCATATTGTTTCATGATTGTTTTGACTGAAGTGTTGTCGTTTGAAACTTATTATTATTGCTCGCTAGTTGATTATGCCATTGATATGAGTACATCATGAGACCTAAATGTCATTGCTTATGTGGTTAGCTTATGATCTTGCTAAAAATCTGAATATGAGTTAGACATAATTACAACAACAAGATCAAACACAGTTCGTAAAAGTTTTTATTTTGTCTCTTTCAGTTTGTCAACTGAATTGCTTGAGGCAAGCAAGGCTTTAAGCTTGGGGGAGTTGATATGTCTCCATCGCATCTACTTTTCCAAACTCTTTTGCCCTTGTTTTGGACTCTAATTTGCATGATTTGAATGGAACTAACCCGGACTGACGCTATTTTCAGCAGAATTGCCATGGTGTTGTTTTGGCGCAGAAACAAAAGTTCTCGGAATGACCTGGAAATTTACGAGGATTTTTTGTGGAATATACAAAAAATACTGGCGCAAGAATTACGTGGAGACACGGAGCCAGGAGCCCACAAGCCCAGGAGGCACCCCCCTAGGTCGCGCCTGGCAGGCTTGTGAGGCCCTCGTGGCTCCACAGCCTTCAACTCCAACTCTATATATTCTCTCTCGCCCAGAAAAAATTAAGAGAGAAGAGTTCATCGCGTTTCACGATACGGAGCCGCCACCACCACCTGTTCTTCCTCTCGAGGGCAGATCTGGAGTCCGTTCTGGGATACGGAGAGGGGAAATCGACGCCGTCGTCATCACCAACCATCCTTCATCGCCAATTCCATTATGATCCTCATCGTTCGTGAGTAATCTCATCGTAGGCTTGCTGGACGGTGATGGGTTGGATGAGATCTATCATGTATTCGAGTTAGTTTTGATGGGGTTTTTCCCTAGTATCCACTATGTTCTAAGATTGATGTTGCTACTACTTTGCTATGCATAATGCTTGTCACTAGGGCCCGAGTGCCATGATTTCATATCTGAACCTATTATGTTTTCATCAATATATGTGTGTTCTTGATCCTATCTTGCAAGTTGTAGTCACCTACTATGTGTTATGACCTGGCAACCCCGGAGTGACAATAACCGGAACTACTCCCGGAGATGACCATAGTATGAGGAGTTCATGTATTCACTAAGTGCTAATGCTTTGTTCCGGTTCTCTATTAAAAGGAGACCTTAATATCCCTTAGTTTCCATTAGGACCCCGCTGCCACGGGAAGGATGGACAATAGATGTCATGCAAGTTCTTTTCCATAAGCACGCATGAATAAATACAGAATACATGCCTAAATTACATTGACGAACTGGAGCTAGTTACGTATCACCCCATGTTATAATTGTTACATGATGAATGTCATCCGACATAATTATCCATCATCGATCCAATGCCTACGAGTTTTTCCTACTGGTCCTTGTTAAGTTACTTTACCGCTACTGCTGTCACTATTGCTACTGTTACCGCTACTGCTGTCGCTACTGCTACTATTACCGCTGCTACCGTTACTATCACACTACTTTGCTACTGAAACTTTGCTGCAAATACTAAGTCTTTCAGGTGTGGTTGAATTGAGAACTCAACTACTAATACTCGAGAATATTCTTTGGCTTCCCCTTGTGTTGAATCAATAAATTTGGGTTGAATACTCTACCCTCGAAAACTGTTGCGATCCCCTATACTTGTGGGTTATCATCCGCCTCCTCCCGGACCTGCTCATGCAGCGATAATAGCTCCTCCTTGGCCTTCGCCTCGCCTTGGTGGGCGGTGCAGAGGGCGGCCTGGGCGCTCTCAAGCCGAGCCCGCAGTTCTTCCACCTCCTCTTGAAGCTCGCCGAGCTTCGGCTTCTTGGAGGAGGACGCGCTGAAGAAGGACGAAGATGAACCGCAGGACAACAGAAGAAAACAACAAGCAAAAAGACGGAATGAAGGGCTTACTCATCAGCCATAACCGAGCGGTGGCGGACCCACGAGGACCCTGAGGCCCTCCGCTGCTGCCCCCGGGGGTGGACAAAGGCGCAGGAGGTGCCGCATGCTTTCCCCGGCCGGAACCGTCTCCGGGGGACGCCATGAAGACGAAGGGCGACGAATAGAAGAGGTTTTCTCGTGGCGGACGGATGAAGCATGGGACGTCATGAAGCAGAGAAGGAGCTCGAGGTTGTGCCCCCCCCCCTCGCAAGGTGGCTGGGCGAATTTATAGGCGAGCCCTGGCCACCAACAGTTGCGGGAGCGTGGGCGCCGCACGCCCCACGAGCGCCGCGAGGTGGGCCGACGGAAGCGCTGCGGCCCAAGTCACCACTCCTGTCCGCCGATCGGTCACATCCGCGAGGGCCGTTGGGTGTGGTCACATTCACTGAGCAACATGATGGCCTACGCGACTCGAGGACCAAGAGTGTTGTCGTGGCCTGGCACTACCCCGGCGCCTCAAGGAGCGAGAGCGTCGCAATGAAGTCTCGACACATGTGGGTCGCCTAACCCGCAGACAAATGGGGTCCATGACGTTTCGGGTTGTCTTCAAGGCTTCACCGAGAATCCAACCCAGGCGCGCCTTGGGCCCGGGGGCTACTGTCGGTGTTCTGGGAATGGGGGTATCCAGACCTGCCTGCCTACGGCCCAGGTCTGGCCCACTTCATCAACGCAAGATCGGCAAGGAGCAACACCACCCTGAACAAGACCCTCGGGAGTGGCCAAGCCTTGCGAGGAAGAGCGACGTCAAGACCCGCAGGGGGCCTCCCTAGGACCCCTCCGAAGCGGCAGATATTTCAAGGTAAGGCCGGGCCTCAGGAGTCAAGGGTGACGCCATGCAAGGACAGGCGAGCAGTAGATGGCAGGACGCGGCAGTTTCCCCTTTAGTGCAAAAGAGGAAGGAACATACCAGGGTCCCAAAGGCATCTTCCAAAAGTTTCCCTTCTGGTGGAACAAGAGCACGGCCGCCCACTAGCAGGACGAGCGTCATCCCTGTGCCCACTTCTGCGGCGCTGTCAGCTGCTTTGTAGGCGAAGACTACTTTTGACAGGGGAAACATGTTCCCTTGTTCCCCACCGAAGCTCGCCGTTGTGGGATCCCTTCCCGCCTACGATAAGGGAATAGGACCCTTGCCTCCACTATAAATTGATACGGTAGGATACTTGGCAAGGGATCGAATCATTGAAACCCCAAAGAAACACGCCTAGCCACTTGGCCTCTGGATGCTTGAGAGCACTGTACTAGTTCATCCACCAACCTCCGTGAGTGGTAATCCGCCAAAAGCAGGATTAGGGTTGTACGCTTCGCAGCGGCCCGAACCAGGGTAAACTGTTGTGTTTTGTGTTCCCCTCACCATCGAGTGAGTTCTTCGCAGTCTCCATCGAGTAGCGTGCTAGATAAGGTCGAGACGAGAGAGAACACCGCACACGCCCGTGTGTTTGAATCCTTAGGGTTTTGCGGAGCCTGAAATCCGACACGTATCAGAGCCATCCTAACTATAGGAAGCCTTATGTAGCATGGGCGATACCCGAGATGAGTAGTACACTCAGCCCCCACACTTGAGATTTTCTACACCCTACTACCATTTCATACCACCCACAAATTTCTAACCCTTTCCTACAAACCTTTTAGATGGCCGTAGTACCTGAGATGCTTCTGGAGAGTGGCTTTCCCCTACTTTTGGGAGACAGCCTGGAGAAGTGTCAAGTACACCACACGCCCATTTTTCTCTACCACGAGCATTGGGTCAACGCCGACACGAAGGAATATCACGTGGATTTGATAGTGAAGGCAAACGACTCCCCAAATAGTTGCTTCTTTGAAGGACCATAGATGGAGAATCTGGTGTTGGCAGTGGAGACAGCTGCACGAGAGGAGCTTGTGCATCTCCGCGATATTCTTACCGAGATGGCCAACGAGCTGGCTACTCGTCGCCTGCCTTTTGTTAAGGACGGGATTGATGAGAGCTGGGCACTTAAACCATCCTCGGAGGACGAGAAGCCACTCAGGTTTCAGACCTACTTCATCCTCTCTGCCGACACCTTGACTCACCTTCTGATCAAGGAGTCCGTGACGCTTCGCCAAGAACTGCACCAAGTCAAGGACCTAGTTCGCCTGGAAGAAGATGAAGACCCGCAAGGTCAAGAAGAAGGAGCACCTGGAGGGTAGTCATCCATTGCCTTCTATATAGAGGGGTACCACCGCTCCAGGCCACTCCTATATAGAGTCGCCATCTAACCGTGGAAGAGTACACTGAGCTCCTCACCGATTCGCCAACAAAGAGACATCGTGATGGACCACTCCCATCTCCCACACCTCTGAAGGAAGAAGGTATCGACGTGGATGAAGACGAAGACCCTGTAGAACCTGCCTACGAGACCGCACAGTCCGCCGCTTAGAGGAACGTCTTAGGCAAATTAGGATTCTCTGGAGCAAGGTCGACTCCGTATATCGGTTCATGAGAACCATGAGTGTTGTGTGATCATGTTTGATGCAAGCCGCATTTGTGCCTTAGGTAGCTTGTATGCGACTACATCACTTATTTTAATTCAATGCATTACTTTTGTCAAACCTTTTGTTTGACTCACACACTTGCACAGTATCAAACCCCCTTATCTTGGAGCGTCATCGCTTACGATTCCCCGACAACTTCGGTATATTGACCTGTTTGCTCCCCAAACTAGATGGTGATTTCAATTGGCACCAGCACCTTCGGCAACCCCTGCACTGCCACTTCTAGCCAGCAGCAGGGAACCAGTGGGTCAGCTCAACCTGGAGATCACCTCGAGCAGCAGCATGGCGACATTCCCCCGCCGCCGCTTCCTCCCAAGAGCCTTACAGTGGCTCAGTTCCTCCAAGCTCTCCGAGAGGAACGTCGAGCCAACAATGTCGCCATACAACAGCTGGCTCAAGTCTTAGTTAACAATCCACCGTAGAACAAAAATGGCAACGGTCGCTCTACTATGTCTGAGTTTATGAGGACTATGCATGCCACATCCATGGAGACAACTGAACCATTGGATGCCGATGACTGGATCCGCACCATCGAAGACCTCCTCATGCTGTTTCGGATAAAGTCCTTTATGCTTCTTACTGTCTCGGAGGCACGGGTTCCAGATCATGCGAGAAGGGCAAGCTATTAATTGGGATGTATTCAAGGAAGGATTCCGCGCCGCTCACATTCCCCTTGAAATGATGACCATTAGGAAGCGGGAATTCCTAGCTTTGAGGCAAGGCAGTGGAACCGTCAAGGAGTATCTACTAAAGTTTAACCTTTTGTCAAGATATGCACCAGAAGACGTTAACACAGAAGCTGTGAAGGTGGAACGCTTCATGGAGGGACTGCAGCAGTCGCTTCAATATCAGCTGCTTGTCTGTGAATGCCGAACCTTCTACAATATGGTGAACAATGCCCTCATGCTGGAGGATAAGCGTCGTGTGATGGATGACACCCATAAGCGCAAGCTGATGGCTAATGGAGGTCCCAGTAACCAGAAGTCACGCCGTTGGCAATCAACCCGGCAAGACCCAGCTAGCAGCAATAACAGTATAAGGCAACAACGTTCCACTAGAACTACCAGGCCCAGCAGCAAGTCAACCCCAAGCCAGCGATCAATCCGCCCAACAGGAGTGGAGTGAAGCCCAACATTCCAGGGCAGGTTACCAACTTTGGATGTAGACAGACTGGGCTCTACTATAGGCAGTGCCCCAACAAGAAGGTCGATGCACAACGCCTCAATGCGCCTAATCAAGGACATGGTCATGAAGCGCCAAGCACGAACCAAGCTCCCCGCAACCAGCAGTACCACAGCAGGGGACGCGTGAATCACATCTCCACAGAAGAAGCACAACAAGACCCGGACTTCATTCTGGGTAAGTTCCTCGTGAACTCCACCCCAGCAACCGTATTGTTTGATTGTGGTGCTTCGCATTCTTTTATCACCCAAAAGTTTGCGAAAAAATGTGGTTTGAAGCCTACCCTTCTTAAAGGACAAATGGCAGTACATACCCCAAGAGCAGTGCTCACGACCAACCTAGGATGTAGAGGAGTCTGGATCAACATTAATGGGATAGGCTTAATAGCAGATCTCATCGTCATTAAGTCGCAAGGCTTGGACGTGATCCTTGTAATGGATTGGTTGGCCAAGCACCAAAGCATATTGTACTGCGCCAAAAGGTTTATTACCATGAAAAGTCACCAAGGGGTCAAAGTCAAGTATTTCCCTGAGCCTACCTCCACTCAAGTTCCTCAGGTCAATTGCCTATCGAAAAAAGAGTTGGACCGAGTGCCAATAATCCGTGAGTATCCGGACATCTTTCCTGATGAGATGCCAGGGATGCCTCCTGACCGAGACATCGAGTTCATCATTGAGCTCTCATGTTTGTTGCGTACCCCTGGCAATTGTGCAAGAAATACTTCTGCTACGGCATGTTGGTATTCCCTCGAAGCGGAAAGGGTGATGTAGCACAGCGACCGTAAGTATTTCCCTCAGTTTGAGAACCAAGGTATCAATCTGGCGGAAGAGTATCTCACCGACCTACACAAACACAAAAGCTTGCACCCAACGCTATGAAGGGGTTGTCAATCCCTTATAGATTGTTTGCCAAGTGAGAACTGAAAGTAACAAAGTAACAAAGCAAAGTAAAAGCGGAGTTGTAAACGATGGATGTGAATAGACCCGGGGGTCATAGTGTTTACTAGTGGCTTCTCTCATAATGCAAGTAGACGGTGGGTGAACAAATTACTGCCGAGCAATTGATAGAATTGTGCAGAGTCGTGATGATATCTATGCAATGATTATTTCTATAGGCATCACGTCCGAAACAAGTAGACCGATACTTTCTGCATCTACTACTCTTACTCCAAACGTCGATCGCTATCCAGCATGCATCTAGTGTATTAAGTCCATAAGAACATAGTAACGCCTTAAGCAAGATGACATGATGTAGAGGGATAATCTCAAACCAATGATAAAAACCCCATCTTTTTACCCTTGATGGCAACTGCTTGATGTGTGCCTTGCTGCCCCTACTATCACTGGGAAAGGTCACCACATGGCAGAACCCAAAACCAAGCACTTCTCCCATTGCAAGAATCATTGATCTAGTTGGCCAAACAAAACCCAAGACTCAGAGAGACTTACAAGGATATCAAATCATGCGTATCAGAAATCAGCAAAGACTCAAATATATATCATCGATAATCTGATCACAAGTCCGCAATTCATCGGATCTCGACAAACACACCACCAAAGAAGATTACATCGGATAGATCTCCATGAAGATCCTGGAGAACTCTGTATTGAAGATCCAAGAGAGAGAAGAAGCCATCAAGCTACTAACTACGGACCCGTAGGTCTGAAGTGAACTACTCACGAGTCATTGGAGGGGCGATGATGATGATGAAGAAGCCCTCCACCTCCAAAGTCCCCTCCGGCAAGGCGCCGGGAAGGGTCTCCAGATGAGATCTCACGGAAACGGAAGCTTGCGGCGGCGGAAAAGTATTTTCGAGGCTCCCCTCATTTTTTGCGGAATATTTGGGAATATATAGGCGCAAAACATAGGTCAGGAGGCGGCCAGGGAAGACACAAACTTGCCCACCACCGCCTCCCCCCTGGTGGCGGAGTGGGCCCTTGTGGCCTCCCTGGGGCCCACCTAGCCTGGCCCAAAGTCTCCCTGGACTTCGTCCGTTTGGAAAAAAATCATTTCGAGGGTTTTCTTCCGTTTGGACTCCGTTCCAAAATCAGATCTGAAAAGAGTCAAAAACTCAGAAAAACAGGAACTGGCACTTGGCACTAAATCAATAAGTTAGTCCCCAAAAAAGATATAAAAAGGTACATAAAACATACAAAGAAGACAAGATAACAGCGTGAAACCATGAAAAATTATAGATACGTTTGAGACGTATCAAGCATCCCCAAGCTTAACTCCTGCTCGTCCTCGAGTAGGGAAGTGATAAGAATGATTTTTTGATGTTTTCATGCTACCTAGCATAGGTGTCCGTTGTAATTCCTCTTATGTGATGTGAATGTTCAGATCCATTAGATTCAAAACAATAGTTTTCTATTGACGTGGAAACAATAATAATTCAAGCAAACTAGCAAAGTAATCATGAACTTTCAAAATAACTAGGCCAAAAGAATATCCCTACAAAAGCATATAGTATGACTATGCTCTATCATCATTGCACAACGAATTTAAATCATGCACAACCCCGGTATTGGCCAAGTAATTGTTTCACACCTTTACTTTCTCAAACATTTTCAACTCTCACGCAATACATGAGCGTGAGCCATGGTTATAGCACTAAAGATGGTGTGGAATGTGGTTGAGGTTGCCAGACAAAAAGGAGAAGATAGTCACATTAACTATGCATATCAATGAGTTGTGGAGATGCTCATCAATAGATATCAATGTGAGTGAGTAGGGATTTCCATACAAATGATGCACTAGAGCTACAAGTAAGTGAAAGCTCTTAAATAAACTAGTGGGTGTGTATCCAACTTGCTTGCTCACGAAGACCTAAGGCAATTTTTAAGGAAGCCTATCATTGGAATATACAAGCCAAGTTATATAATGAGAATTTCCCACTAGCTATATGGTGGTGACAAAACGAGAGACTCTCAATCATGAAGATCATGGTGCTCAAAATGCACAAGTGTGGAAAAAGTGGTAGCATTGTCCCTTCTCTCTTTTTCTCTCATTTTTTTTATTTTTTTTATTTTGGTGGGCTCTTTGGCCTCTTTTTTATGGAATTCTTTGGCCTCTTTTATTTCCTCACATGGGACAATTCTCCAATAATGATGATCATCACACTTTCAACTCAAAACTTAGAGCAATTATAACTCTATATGGAATGCCTCTGGTAGTGTACCGTGGCAACGATCTAGCATGGCATAGACATCAACGGAAACATCATGCTAGCTATATTACGATCATGCAAAGGCAAGTAGACGTGGTGCTACATGTCATGGTGTTAGTTGCATGGCAATATATCTCAGAATGACTTTGAAAAAGCCATAGTAGGTAGGTATGGAGGCTGTTTTGAGGGAGGCTAATGGTGGGTTTTGTGCACCGGCGAAAGTTGCACGGCACTAAGAAGATAGTGATGGTGGAAGGTGAAAGTGCATCTAAACCATGGACTCAACATTAGTCATGAAGAACTCATATACTTGTTGCAAAAGTTTTATTAGTAATCGAAACAAAACATTCAACGCATACTCCTAGGGGAAGGGTTGGTAGGTATAAACCATCGCGCGATCCCGACCGCCACGCAAAGGATGACAATCAATATACTAATCATGCTCAGATTTCATCACATAGCGGTTCACCATACGTGCATCCTACAGGAATCACTAACTTCAACACAAGTATTTCTATATCCACAACACCTTACTAGCATGACTTCAATATTACCATAACCACAACTCAAAACTAATTGAGATGAATCAAACTTCTCTAACTATTCAATGCACATGAAGGAGGAAGTTTTCGTATCCCTTTGGATAACTACCCCTTTTGAGACTACTTTCAAAGCATAGATCAACTACCAAGCTACGCACCGTTGCGCTCTAAAAGATATAAGTGAAGCACATAGAGCAAAAGTATCTAGCTGAAAAGATATAAGTGAAGCACATGTGAGCTGAATTTCCTACCAAAAGATATAAGTGAAGCTCGACAAAATCACGGTGTGTGCATGTCTCTCTCTCTAGGTGTGCAGAAAGGATGATTGTGACACAACAAAAACAAAAGACTCCTACGATACAAGACACTCCAAGCAAAAATACATAACATGTGGTGAATAAAAATATAGCCCCAAGTAACATTACCGATGGATTGAAGACGAGAGAGGGGATGCCTTCCCGGGGCATCCCCAAGCTTAGGCTTTTACAACATCCTTGAATCTCTTGGGGTGCCTTGGGCATCCCCAAGCTTGAGCTCTTGCCAGTCTTTATCTATTTTTCCATAAGAACTTCACCCAAAACTTGAAAACTTCACAACACGAAACTTAAACAGAAACTCGTGATAACATTAGTACAAGAAAGCAAACCACCACTTCCTTAGGTATTGTAGCAAACTTAAATTCTAACTATGCTGATGTTGTGTTCCTGTACTTTCAATCTTCCATGGCTAATACCCCCTGATACTATCCATAGTTTCATCAAAATAAGCAACGAACACAACAAAAACAGAATCTGTTAACAGCAGACCAGTCTGTAGCAATCTGTATGTTTCGTATACCTCTGGTACTTCAAAAATTCTGAACAATTACGGCAGTCTGAAGAATTTGCATAGAAATCAGAAGCAAAAAGAATCAACTCAAAAGTTCTTACAAAAAAAATGAAAATTCTTTTCGTGAGCAGAAAGTTTCTGTCTTTCCGAGCATGACCAAACGATCATCCTCAAGACTAAGCATAATGGTTTTGCTTGGCACAAACGCAAAAAGAAACACAAAAAACACAATCATAACAGAATTATGGAAGTGTGAAAAACACAAAACAGAAAGAAAAAGGATAGATTCGTTGGGTTGCCTCCCAACAAGCGCTTTTGTTTAACGCCCTTAGCTAGGCGAAAGTGATGGAATCACGTATAGTCATCTTTGGTGCTCAAACCATAAGTAGCCCTCATCATAGATTCATAAGGCAGTCTTATTTTCTTTCTAGGAAAGTGCTCCATGCCCTTCTTTAAGGTAAATTGAAATCTAATATTCCCTTCCTTCATATCAATGATAGCACCAATAGTCCTTAGGAAAGGTCTACCAAGAATAATGGGACATGAAGGATTGCAATCTATGTCGAGTACAATGAAATCTACGGGTACATACTTCTTATTTGAAACAATAAGAACATCATCGATCCTCCCCATGGGCTTCTTGACGGTAGAATCCGCAAGATGGAAATTAAGAGAACACTCTTCAATCTCATGAAAACCAAGAATATCACATAAAGACTTTGGAATCGCGGAAACACTAGCACCCAAATCACACATAGCATTGCACTCATAGTTTTTTATCTTGATTTTGATAGTAGGTTCCCACTCATCATGAAGTTTTCTAGGTATCGAGACTTCTAGTTCGAGCTTCTCTTCAAGAGATTTCATCATAGCATCTACGATATGCGCGGTAAAGGCTTTACTTTGGCTATAAGCATGTGGAGAGTTTGCACTGGATTGCATCAAGAAATGCATTCAAACATGGAGCAATTATCATAAATGAATTCCTTGAAATCCAAAGTGGGAGTTTCATTACTACCCCAAAATTTGACTTCTTCTACTCCACTATCCACACCTTTATCATCAAGATAGGTGGGCTCCGAATCATCGGGGCATTTTTCAACCAAAGTGGATTCATATCCAGCCCCTCCATAAGTAGGGTTGACACGCGAAAACAAAGATTCAAGACGAGACACACCAAGCACTTTAAGATCTTCGTGATTTGCATCACTAGAACGCACCCTTTTAAACCATTCATGTCTAGTGCGAATTTGGGCGGTTCTTTCTTTACTCTCATTCATGGAGATAGGCATAGCTTTCAAAGTTTCATCCAAGTTGATCTTGGGAGGAACGCATCCAACTTTCAAAGCATCAATATCACAAGACATCCTATCAACGCTCTTAGCCAAATCGTCTATTTTGAGTAGTTTTTCCTCTATGGACGTGTTGAAAATCTTTTGAGAGTTGATGAACTCTTTGATATTACTCTCTAGATCAGAGGGTAATTTGCTATGATTTCCATAATTGTTGTCGTAGGAATTTCCATAATTGTTAGAGGAGTTACTAGGAAAAGGCCTAGGAACATAGTTTCCTCTAAAAGCATTGTTGTTGCCAAAATTGTTCCTACCAACGAAATTCACGTCCAAACTAGCGTTGCTACTCTCAATCCAAAAAGATAGTGGCATGCCATTAGGATCTACGGAAGTGTTTCTACTAGCAACCAAATTCATCAACTCGTCCATCTTAGCACTAAGCGAGTTAATCTCTTCTATATCGTGCACCTTTTTGCTAGCAGGCGACAATTCAGTGTGCCACTGAGAGTAGTTGGTCATGATATTGTCTAGGAGTTTGTAGCGTCTCCTAACATGATTTCCATGAACGCTCCACCTGAGGCGGAGTCCAAGATATTGAGAGAAGCCAAATTCAAGCCAGCGTAAAAGATTTGTATAATCATGTGAAACTCAAGCCATGAGTAGGACAATTTCTAATCATAAGCTTCATCCTCTCCCAAGATTGTGCAACGTGTTCATGATCAAGTTGCTTGAAATTCATGATATCGTTGCGTAAGGAGATGATCTTAGCCGGCGGAAAATACTTGGATATATAAGCATCTTTGCACCTATACCAAGAATCGATACTATTTTTAGGCAAAGAAGAAAACTAAGTTTTTGCGCGATCTCGCAACGAGAAAGGAAAAAAGTTTCAACTTAATCACGTCATTATCCACATCTATTTTCTTTTGCATATCACAAAGCTCAATGAAGGTATTGAGATGGGATGCGACATCTTCACTAGGAAGGCCAGAGAATTGCTCTTTCATAACAAGATTCAGCAAAGCTGCATTGATTTCATACGATTCCGCACTAGTGGCGGGAGCAATCGGAGTACTAATAAAATCATTATTATTAGTGCTTGAGAAGTCGCAAAGTTTGGTGTTTTCCGACATGATGTGTTCAACAAACAAACAAGCACACAAGGAAGGAAGAAACCAGCAAAGGAAAAGGACGAAGGAGAAAGGCGAAAGGCAAATGAAAATGGCAAATGTGAAGTGGGGGAGAGGAAAACGAGAGGCAAATGGCAACAAAAGTAAATGCAAGAGAAGAGTTTGTGAGACCTACTTGGATAGATCTTGATTTCTCCTGCCCGGTAACGGTGCCAGAAATATGCATGTTGTCGGGAGAATATTCCTCACGATCCTCCTCAGCAAGCGAACCTCTTCCCCGGCAACGGCGCGAGAAATACTTCTGATGTTTGGTGTGTACCCCTGGCAATTGTGCCAGAAATACTTCTACTACGGCACGTTGGTATTCCCTCGAAGCGGAAAGGGTGATGTAGCACAGCGATGGTAAGTATTTCCCTCAGTTTGAGAACCAAGGTATCAATCCGGCGGAAGGGTATCTCATCGACCTGCACAAACACAAAAGCTTGCACCCAACGCTATGAAGGGGTTGTCAATCCCTTATAGATTGTTTGCCAAGTGAGAACTGAAAGTAACAAAGTAACAACGCAAAGTAAAAGCGGAGTTGTAAACGATGGATGGGAATAGACCCGAGGGCCATAGTGTTTACTAGTGGCTTCTCTCATGAAAGCAAGTAGACGGTGGGTGAAAAAATTACTGCCGAGGAATTGATAGAACTGTGCAGAGTCGTGACGATATCTATGCAATGATTATTTCTATAGGCATCACGTCCGAAACAAGTACACCGATACATTCTGCATCTACTACTCTTACTCCAAATGTCGATCGCTATCCAGCATGTATCTAGTGTATTAAGTCCATAAGAACATAGTAACGCCTTAAGCAAGATGACATGATGTAGAGGGATAATCTCAAACCAATCATAAAAACTCCATCTTTTTACCCTTTATGGCAACTGCTTGATGTGTGCCTTGCT
Source organism: Hordeum vulgare subsp. vulgare (assembly GCF_904849725.1). Lineage (NCBI taxonomy): Eukaryota > Viridiplantae > Streptophyta > Magnoliopsida > Poales > Poaceae > Hordeum > Hordeum vulgare. The sequence goes on along the minus strand of NC_058524.1, from coordinate 297,529,721 downwards.
GCACCTACTATCACTGGGAAAGGTCACCACATGGCAGAACCCAAAACCAAGCACTTCTCCCATTGCAAGAATCATAGATCTAGTTGCCCAAACAAAACACCAGACTCGGAGAGACTTACAAGGATATCGAATCATGCATATAAGAAATCAGCAAAGACTCAAATATATATCATAGATAATATGATCACAAGTCCACAATTCATCGGATCTCAACAAACACACCGCCAACGAAGATTACATCGGATAGATCTCCATGAAGATCATGGAGAACTTTGTATTGAAGATCCAAGAGAGAGAAGAAGCCATCTAGCTACTAACTACGGACCCGTAGGTCTGAAGGGAACTACTCACGAGTCAGTGGAGGGGAGATGATGATGATGAAGAAGCCCTCCACCTCCAAAGTCCCCTCCGGCAGGGCGCCGGGAAGGTTCTCCAGATGAGATCTCGCGGAAACGGAAACGGAAACTTGCGACGGAGGAAAATTATTTTCGAGGCTAACCTCTTTTTTTGCGGAATATTTGGGAATATATAGGTGCAAAACCTAGGTTAGGAGGCGGCCAGGGAAGCCACAAGCTTTCCTACTGCCGCCTCCCCCTGGTGGCTGTGGGCTCCGTGCGGCCCACCTGGCCTGGCCCAAAGTCTCCCTGGACTCCTTCCGTTCAGGAAAAATTCATTTCGGGGTTTTTCTTCCGTTTGGACTCCGTTCCAAAATCAGATCTGAAAAGAGTCAAAAACACGGAAAAAGAGGAACTGGCACTTGGCACTGAATCAATAATAAGTTAGTCCCCAAAAAAGATATAAAAAGGTACATAAAACATACAAAGAAGACAAGATAACAGCGTGAAACCATCAAAAATTATAGATACGTTTGAGACGTATCAAGCTCATGCCCGGATCAAGGCCTATCTATAAGAAGAATTATCAGATGGGATCCGAAGAGCTAGTAGAGTTGAAGAGGCAGTTGGAGGAGCAACTCGGGAAGGGATTCATCGGTCCGAGTGCATCACCTTGTGGAGCACGTGTTCTGTTCGTGTCCTAGAAGGATGGGACTATCCGGCTCTACGGCGATTACCGTTCCCTCAATGAATTCATGATCAAGAACAAGTACCCACTCCCCAAGATTGAAGACTTATTTGACCAGTTAAATGGTGCCAAGGTATTTTCCAAGATTGACCTCAAATCTAGATATTACCAATTGAAGATCCGACCCGAAGACATACCTAAGACGGAATTCGTGACCCTGTACGGTCTATACGAATGCATAGTCATGTCATATGGGTTGACCAATGCCCCAGCCTACTTCATGTACCTCATGAACAAAGTCTTCATGGAATACCTGGATAAGTTTGCCGTCATCTTCATTGATGACATATTAATCTTCTCCAAGTCCGAAGAACAGCATGGGCAACACTTGAGGCCAGTGTTGGAAAAGCTTCGAGAACACCATCTTTATGCCAAGTTTAACAAATGCAAATTTTGGCTACACGAAGTTGGATTCTTGGGTCATACCATGACAGCAAACGGATTGGCAATCAATCCTTCCAAGATTACTATGGTAACCCAGTCGGAGAAGCCCATCGATGTGAAGGAAGTCAGAACCTTCCTCGAACTCGCGGGATACTACCGCAAGTTCGTGGAAGGTTTCTCCCGCATCTCTCGACCAATGACTCAGCTCTTGAAGAAGGGCAGGAAGTTCGAATGGATGCCGGAGTGCGAAGAAAACTTCCAGGCACTGAAGAAGAGACTAACTACCGCCCCGGTACTGGCTACTCCGGATATCATCAAGGAGTTTGTGATATACTATGATGCCTCAAGAACCGGACTCAGTGTTATCCTAAGGCAAGACGGCAGGGTCGTGGCTTACCCGTCACGGCAACTGCGCGCGCATGAGGAGAACTACGCCACGCATGACCTCGAGTTGGCAGTCGTAGTGCATGCCCTGAAGACATGACAAAATTACCTTCTGAGGAAGCGATGTGAAATATACACCGACCACAAGAGTCTTAAGTATATTTTTACTCAAAGGGAATTCAATATGAGACAACGAAGATGGTTGGAGCTGATCAAGGACTACGACCTCAGCATTCAATACCACCCCGGTAAGGCCAAAGTGGTGGTTGATGCCTTAAGCCGGAAGGACAATACCTTGGATGTTATGCTCAAGGAAAGGCTACCCGCCTTATATGATGAGTTGGAGAGCTTCGGGTTGGAGCTAGTTGAACCAGGATTCCTAGTTAACCTCGAAGTCAATCCCACTCTGACCGACGACATCAAAGAGGCCCAGAAGGGGCACACGAGCATTGAAGGCATCAAGAAGAAGATCCAGGAAGGCAAGGCCCCAGAATTCTCAGTGGATGAGAAAGGAGTCATGTGGTTTGGAAAACGTCTATGCGTACCCGACAAGGCTGAACTCAAGTACTTAATCCTGCAAGAAGCTCATGACACACCCTACTCAATTCACCCCGGTGGGACCAAGATGTATCAAAACCTCCAGGAAAGGTTCTGGTGGCATGGCATGAAGAGGGAAATAGCTTCCTATATCGCCAAGTGCAACGTGTGCCAGCGAGTTAAGGCTGAGCACCAACGACCTGCTGGATTGCTACAACCTCTCCAAGTGCCCGAATGGAAGTGTGACAGAGTCGGCATGGACTTCATCACTGGTCTGCCCAAGTCAAGCAAAAGGAATGACTCTATATGGCTCATTGTCCACCACCTAACCAAAGTGGCCCATTTTATTCCGGTCAACACCACTTACCATGGTAGCCAATAGGCCAGCCTCTATATCCATCGTATTGTGAGCCTCCATGGAGTTCCAAAGGAAATTGTATCTGACCGAGGTATGCAATTCACCTCAAGATTCTGGAAGAAGTTCCAAGAAGCTCTCGGAACCAAGCTCTCCTTCAACACCGCCTTCCACCCGCACATGGGCGGACAGACGGAGCGAGTGAATCAGGTACTTGAGGATATGCTTCGCGCTTGTGTCTTAGCACATGGGACCAAATGGGAAGACTGACTGCCATTCGTTGAGTTCTCCTACAACAATAGCTATCAGTCCAGTCTCCAGATGGCCCCATTTGAAGTCCTATACGGACGGAAATGCCGCACCCCGCTCAACTGGTCCGAAACTGGTGAAGGATTCATTTTTGGTCCGGAAGTTCCTCGTGAAGCAGAAGACAAGGTGCAACTTGTTTGGAAATACCTGAAAGCGGCCAAATCGCGACAAAAGAGCTATGCGGATTCTCACCACAGAGAAGTGGAGTTCAATCCCGGAGACCATATGTACCTCCGCGTCACACCTCTCAAGGGAACCATGCGTTTCCACGTCAAGGGGAAACTTGCTCCAATGTTCGTTGGACCTTTTAAGATCACAACAAGGCATGGAGAAGTTGCTTACCAGTTGGAGCTACCTCCGGAACTTTCGGGTGTGCACAACATCTTCCACGTGTCACAACTTTGGAAGTACATGAAAGCGCCGAACCGTCCACATCTTTATAAGGACATTGACCATCAAGGCATCGACCTTCAGCCGGACCTCACTTGTCGTGAGAGACCGATCTGCATCCTGGACGAAGCCGAGCGTTGTACCAGATGCCGCACCATCAAGTACTTCAAGGTTTAGTGGAGCAACCACAACGAAGCACAAGCAACATGGGAGCATGAAGACTACCTCCGATCCAAATTTTTGTACCTTTTTCGCACCTCGTTTAGGAATCCAGTGCACGAGATTCTTGTAAGGGGATAGGTCTGTCACACCCTGTTTTTACCTCACTTAAACTGTAGCCTTTTCAAAATATGAATTTATTAAAACTTTTTAAGCAAGTGCTATCACTGCCATGAATGCCATTGTTTGTATGTATGCTTGAATGAGTGGACCCAAAAACCATATTTTTATACATATTATTTTCAAAAGAATTTTTTTCTCATTTTGGCTATTTCAAAACCTTGCTTTGGGTTTCAACTGCAAGTCCTTCATTCCAAGGGAATGCCTTCACCTAAAGATTATATTCTGGTTTTGGCACTACTAAAACTTCCCAATATCATAAAATAATTCATTTACAAAATATTTTCTATTTTATTTACATGTCTCTTTCTCAGGCCAGAAATGATATTTCTGTATGAACAGTTACTTTTCATCCTTAGAAAAATGTGAGAAAATTTGGAGATACTCAAAGGACATATATTTTCCTTACATAAGATATTCAGCCCCTATTTATGTTCAAAATATTTGAGCAAATCATTGAAAACCTATTCTGTCTGTTTTGACCTTTTGAGAAATATTTCCAATAAATTTCCAGAAAATTCTACCAGGCTTCCCAAGCTATTATTGGTGGCCATGCCAACTTTCACCTCATTCCAAGGTGATTTGGTTCACCAAATAATCCTAAAACCCTCTCTGTCCAGAATCTAGTTGAAGCAACTCTACATAGCCAAGTTTGTCGAAATGGCTTGAAACTTTGCAGTACTGCTCAGCACCGGAAATGAGGAGACCCTGCAAAACTTGGATTTGTGGGGATTAATTTACCCACATTCCCCTTTGAAGGGACAGAACTGGACATTTGGGGGTGATTTCAGGTTTGCACTGCCAAACATGTCCAATGAAGCTCAAATTTGGAGGAGCATCCTATTTTTGCATCAAACCCAATCCTGCTAACTTTCATCACCAGTGGTGAAGTGAAGCTACCCCAAACACCTGTCGAACACCTTCTGCCAGCTAGGTAAATAACCTCTTAACTCATTCTACACCCACACCCTTTCCACAAAACTCTTAGTCCAAGCAGCCAGCACCACTCCTCAACTGCAGACGAGTGGCCCCTCTCTGGTTCCAAGCAGAAGAGCCAAAATCTCCATTTTAGTTCCTGGCTCAAGTCTGGCATAACCTCTTTAATCACTCCCTTTGACCAACAGTGAGTTCCTCGGCTCTCAAACGGCTAGGGATCGTCTAACCCAACTCCTGGACACGCCATACACAGCCAAAGCACCCCAGAGCATGCCAGCATGCCGTGGCATGCCTAAACTGTGCTCTGGGCACGCTACAGAGCGCACCCGAGGCAACGGTGGCTAGCCCCGGCCGGTTCTCGCCTCCCCTAGGTGCCTCTCCACTTCCTCGACAACCCACATGAATCAGGGGAGCCTGATGGCCCCTCCACCCCCTATGTGTTGACCAGGGCGACATGTGCCCGCGCGCGCCAGATTTGGACAGAAGAACGCGGCGATGCACCACGCTCCCTCTTCGCCCTCTCTCCCTCTCATTGAGTCTCTGGGGTCCTAACCCTCGTCCGCAATACCATGGTTTCGACCCCGAGCTCTCTCTGCCTCTCCTGCAAGCCACGGTGAAACCATCGGCGCTTCCCGCTCGGTGCACCATCGCGGACCTATAAATAGGCCTTGCCCCTCGCTTCAGCACCCTCACACCACTCCTCCAGAGCCCCAATCGAACCCCTAGCCACCCCATTGGAGCACATCGAGCTCCGATGTTCAACATCGACCAAGGCCCCGCCACTTCAGAGCTCCATCGATCTCGGGCTACAGGCCAGCTCTCGTGCACCTCTCACCTCCGTCGTGACCGTAGTGAGCTCAGGGATCTTCTCCACCTCTTCCCCGAGCGAATCTCTGCATGTAGCACCCATTTCGTCCACCTCCTGAATTGGCTCCGCCGCTGCCATCTCGTCGCCGGTGACCCAGGGCCTCCCCGTCGTCCCTTCAACCACCAACTGGCAGGTGGTGACGCGTTGGTTCCATTCCTGTCGCCGTTGGGGCATGAGGGCGTCGGTGTCGCCACCGGCGTGCCTCCCCTCCCATGTGTCCAGAGGAGGAAGACGACCCCGACAGGCATGCCCCACCTCTCGGTAGCTCATCTCTCCCCCTCTCTCCTCTCTCAGCCGCTGATCTCAGCGGCCCGCGCTTCAGATTTGAACTTGACTGCACGCGCGCCTGGGCTCGGTGGCTGGCTGGCAGTTGGCCAGTTGGGCCGGCCCAACAACTCACCGAGCCAAGCCAGGGCTAAGCCCCTTATTCATTTTTGGTTCTATTCTGTTTTAAAAGATTTTTTTAGAGTTTGTCATTTAATGAAATCTAATTATTTTTCCACCACAATTCTTCTAAAAACGGGTAGAATTTAACAAATTTGTTATACAAATTTTTATGACAACTTTTCTGTATAGTTATATTTAAAAGGTCTGTTTTGAATACTTTAGCTCCTATTAAATTGTTTAAAAAAATAATCTTTTCACAACCAGAGACACATATTTTTAAGACTATTATATAGATTTATTAGAATAGTATAACATTTTTAAAGTGAGTATGTGTTATGTTTTTGAGTGAGCTACTTATTTTATTACTATTATTACATCGATAGATTCCACGTTTGACGAAGGAGTTGGACTCGAAGACTCCGAAGACCTCGGATACCTAGTTGACCAAGGCAAGCAGCCCTTTGACCATGGATGAGCAAAATATTATTTGCATGCTAAGTAGAGCAATGCCTCATGTTGTATATGATCATGAGTATTTGGTAAACCATCAATATGGTGTTACCGATGGCTCCTCCGGAGCACTTGCATTTGAGCATGATCCTACCACCTATGAGGGTCACGCTAATCTTATGTTGACAAGTAGACGATAGAGATAAGCATAGTAGAAGCACATGCATGATGTTGGTATATATCAAAGGTGTTACGAAAACCACGTCGGGTGCCACTAATGCCCGAGGGTGACGATGAGTTAGGTGACCACTTGTGAAGAAGTGGTACACTGGGTATATTTGGTATGATTGGTTTTGGGAACAGGAATAGATTTATAATATGTCGACCGTCCCAACCTTACACGTGGGACCACGTTGCCCCTTTATGGGACGGGCCTTTGTTGATTACTCTGGTCGGTGCTAGCAAAGAGCCACATCACTAGTGGCGGGAGTGATATGTGGTCACTCTCGTGATGGGGTCGTACCAGGTAGGTCGACTATGCCGTTTTTACGTGTTCCGGGCACACCGTTGGTCCCCGTGTGGATGATACTGTCCAGAGTTGGTGCTCGTAAGATGTACATCATGTGGGCTGGGTACCAATCAAGTGGAACTCTTTGTCTAGTATCGTTAGTGGAAAGGCATTGATCGGGTACTTACCTCGGGTATGATATATACCGCGAGTCATGGATGACACGGAAATTTCCCGGATCTCGTGGGTAGAACGTACAACCTCTGAGAGTGAAAACTATTTGAATAGCCGTGTCCACGGTCAAGGACAGTTGGGTGGTGCTGCTTAAAGTACGTCTAGTTGTTTCTGCATCAACCAAGTGTGTTTGGGTGTGTGTGTGTGTGTGTGTGTGTGTGTGTGTGTGTGTGTGTGTGTGTGTTCAAGGAGTATGTGAAAGAGTTGATATGACCAAGTTTGGTGACTTGGCATATCTGGTGAACCCGAAGTGTTCATCCCTCAACAGATATGTTGATATATGTAAGTTGTTCTTCGGAATACCATCTAGTTTACGATGCATATCCATCTAGGACCATGTTTATTTACATTCAAAGCTTGATTTCCACCAATGTTGCATAATATTTGTTAGCATACCATCTGCGTAATCCATATCATGGTCTATTTGCGAATACATTCAAAGTACTCACTGGCTTGCCACTGGTTATGTTATTGATCAGACATGGAAGGATTCGAGTTTGGAGAAGAATTCAGCATCGGAGACGGACACGCGAACTAGGACGCTTCCCAGTCAAAATGCATGTTGGTGAAGGCTGATGGCATGGTCTCCTGTTTAACCCCAAGATTTCCGCTAGTAGATGTATTGGTGGTGTGATTGGCCTTATAGGCCCTACCTATGTGAACTTGACCTTGATGGTCATTTGTTGTATTAACCGGTATGTTGGATGTAAGACTCTTAATTTTCAGTATGTGTGTGTTCAGTGAGCATTGATCTCTGGGATCACTGAGCGCGTTCATTCGCCAATCTTAACTCATAAGTCGGAGTCCCCACATTGACGGACAAGGCGGCCACGGCAAGGAAGGCGTGCTCCGCGAGCTCCTAGAATATCTTGGAGAGCTGGTACTACTACCTGTGTTTCTAGGCAGCTTTTCATGTGTCCTATTTGCCTTGTCGCACACGGCTCCCACCTGCGCCTGAAGCTTCTCCAGGTCGCGGCGGGTGGTGGCCTGGAGCGCTTCCGTGCTCAACACATGTGCCTCCTGTCACGACCTGTTTCCAAATAAAATAATTTATTGGAAATCAGCCATGTGCGTCTCTAGTGAAGAAAAATATTTCTCGCTGATATACTCATCTTGATACAAAAAACCGGTAGTACTTAATTTTAAACACGTAGAGGAGAGGCTGCTCTATAATTTATTACAACATGTCCAAGTCTCACACTGATGGATATTTTAAATTGGTAATGGGATAACTCTACTGCTCGTAATAAAAGGGGTGTGTCACATCAGAGTAATGTGACATGACAAACACTCCTACGAGCCAAGCATCAGAGTGAGGGTTGTCGATTTATTCGTGGTGGCGGAAGGGGTGAAATAATACAGCAACAGACTCCAAGATCGCAAGACTGACTGGGACTCCTCTAGACATCGGACTCGCTATCGAACTCTTCATCCATGTGGTCTCCTTCATCCATATCTAGCCACATCAACAAGCCAGTGAGTACTTCGAAAAGTACTCGCAAACAGTTTGCACAAAAGATGAGGTGCATGCAGTCAATTATTAATATGCATGGTGATCGTGCAATCTCTGGCGTTAGCTAGACGAATGCTTATGACAACAAACCTTCTCCTGCAACGGCACCAGAAGAATGCTGAAAGCACTCCCCAGTAATGAGACGGGAAGAATGTTGTTGATGGCCCACCAGCGCGTGGGTTCGCAGCAGTTTTCGAGGGTAGAGTATTCGACCCAAATTTGTAGATCGCCAAAAGGAGGTGAGAGAATATTCTCGAGTATTAGTAGTTGAATTTTTCAGATTCAACCACACCTGAAAGATTAGTATCTGCAAGCACAGTAGTAACAGCAAAGTAGTATAATAACAACGGTGTCAGAAACGGTCTGTTGACGGCAGACTATTCCTAACGATTGTATCAATGGCGCCTTCGTTGCCGCGTCGACGGAAGTTGTTAATTCCCGTAAACGGTAGGTGAACCAACAATGTAACAGGTAGAGGCAGTGTAACGAGCAATAGCAGTCGCAAGGAACAACAGTAGTGACAGCAGTAGCAAGTACCAATAGTAGCAAGCGACAGTACTAGCAACAGTAGCAGTAGAGCAAAACAAGTAACAGCAGTAGCAACAGTAGTAGCAGCAGCAGAGCAAAACAAGTAACAGCAGTAGCAACAGCAGTTGGACAAACTCGTAGGCAATGGGTCAGTGATTTGTTTGGATAATATTCATCATGCAACAGCTATAACACGGAGAGATAAATGGCTAGCTCCCGTTCGTCAATGTGATGTAGGCATGCATTCTGTGTGTCGTCATACGTGCTTAGGGAAAAGAACTTGCATGACATCTATTATCCATCCCTCCCGTGGCAGCGAGGTCCAAAAGGAAACTACGGGATATTAAGGTTCTCCTTTTAATACAGAACCGGACCAATGCATTAGCACTTGGTGAACACACGAACTCCTCAGACTATGGTCATCACCGGGAGTGGTTCCGGTTATTGTCACTTCGGGGTTGCTGGATCATAACACATAGTTGGTAACTACAACTTGCAAGATCGGATCTAAAACACACACATATTGGTGACAACATAATAATTTCAGACCTGAAATCATGTCACTTGGGCCCTAGGGACAAGCATTAAGCATGGCAAAGTAGTAGCAACATCAATCTCAGAACATAGTGGATACTAGGGATCAATCCCCATCAAAATAAACTCGATTACCTGATAGATCTCATCCTACTCATCACCGCCCAGCGGGCCTACAAATAGATAACTCACGAACGACGAAGAGCTTCATGGAATTGGAGAGGGAAGAAGATTGATGATGACGATGGCGACACTTTCCCCTCTTCGGAGCCCAAGACGGACTCCAGATCTGCCCTCCAGATGAAGAACAGGTGGTGGCGGCGCCTCCGTATCGAAAACGCGATGAAAACTTCTCTTTTTATTTTTTCTTGGACGAAAGGCAACTTATAGAGCTGGAGTTGGGGGCGGCAGGTGCCTGTGGCCCCACCAGCCTGCCCACCGCCACCAGGTGTTGTGGTGGCGGAGCAGGGGCTTGTGGCCCACTGGCCCACCCCGTGAGGTGGAACTTGGCGCAGATATTTTTGATATTTTCCAAAACTGCTCCCCGTAAATTTTCAGGGCGTTTGGAGAACTTTGATTTCTGCACAAAAATAACACCAAGGTAATTCTGCTGAAAACAGCGTCAGTCCAGGTTAGTTCCATTCAAATCATGCAAATTATACTCCAAAACAAGGGCAAAAGAGTTTGGAAAAGTAAATACGTTGGAGACGTATCAACTCCCCCAAGCTTAACACCTTGCTTGTCCTCAAGCAACTCAGTTGACAAACTAAGAGAGAAAGAAAAACTTTGACAAACTCTATTTGATCTTGTTGTTGCAACTATGTCTAACTCATCACCAGAATTTCAAGAAGATCACAAGTTAACCACATAAGCAAATGACACAAAGGTTTCACGGTAAACTAATATCAATGGCATAATCAGCTAACGAGCAAATAATAATGAGTTTCAAATACCAACACTTCAATCAAAACAAGCATGAAGCAATATGAATAGGAGGTATCTCGCTATCTCTTCCTGAGACCGCAAAAAATAAATGCAGAGCACTTTCAAAGATCAAGGGCTGACTAAACATTGTAACTCATAGCAACGAAGATCGAGTCATAGTCATACTCAATATCAATCAAAAGCAAAGCATAAAAATGACAGAGGTGCTCTCTAATTGGTGCTTATATAAGAGGAGGATGAATGGACAGGAAAATAAATAGACAGGCCTTTGCAGAGGGAAGCATTGAATTGCAGAGGTGCCAGAGCTCAAGCTTGGAAAACAGACATAATAATTTTGGGTGGCATGCTTTCATTGTCAATGCAATGACCAAGAGTTCTCAATATCTTCCATGCTACTCATGCTATAGGCGGTTTCCAAACAGAAAAGTAAAGTTTTAACTCCCACACCACCAATCAATCACACTCCACGGCTAGCCGAATCCTCGGGTACTGTCCATACTAACATCAATCGGGGGGAGTCTTGTTTTACAGTTATGTTTTTGATTTAAGCGTGGAACTGGGCAACCCAAATACGGACCCCTTTCTCGTGAATGACTGTGAATAAACACATGTCGAGGATAACACTCCTAGCATGGAAGATACCAATAGCCCTCTATCACCACATGAGCGGTTCGGGCATGCAAAACAGATTATTTTTTAAAGGTTTAGAGAATGGCACATGCAAATTTACTTGTAACGGCAGGTAGATACCGCAAATAGGTAGGTATGGTGGACTCTCATGGAAAAACTTTTGGGTTTATGGAAGTGGATGCACAAGCAGTATTCCCGCTTAGTACAAGTGAAGGCTAGCAAAAGACTGGGAAGCGACCAACTAGAGAGTGACAACAGTCATCAAGATGCAATGAGTTTGACTAACATTGAATGCAAGCATGAACAGGATATAAATCACTATGAATACGAACAACATAGAGGCTATGTTGATTTTGTTTCAACTACAGGCATGAACATGCGCCAAGTCAAGCCACTTGAAACATTCAAAGGAGAATACCATCCTATCATACTACATCACAGTCACCTCAAAATTTATGTTGGCAATCAAGACAAACCATTATAAGCTCTCAGCTAAATGAGCATGGCATCAGAAACTATGATCTCTAAGTTGTAATTGCAAACATGGTTCTCTAACAACAAAGCTAAATCTGGGTCGATAAGCTAGTCATATTTACAAAAACAAAATAGATAGAGTTCATACCAGCTTTTCAGTCTCAGTCACTTCATCATATATCATCATTGTTGCCTTTCACTTGCACGATCGAACGATGTGAACAATAATAAGCGTGCTCGTGCATTAGACTAAGCTGAATCTGCACACAAACACAAAGGAGAAGACAAAATAATATGTCTCTTTGGAAGCTAAACAGGTAAGCATGCAAGAACCACTAAGCATTGTAACCAATATCTTCTACCTTGACACAAAGAAAAAGAAAACTATTTACACAGGAAAACTCCCAACAAGCTGAAGAAGAAAGAAAAATCTTTTTGGGTTTTCTCAAAGGACACAAAACAGGAAAACAAAAAGAAACTATCATGGATAATACAGCGGCAAAGTGTAAACACCGGCTAACAAAGCGAAAGCATAAGCGTGAATGTAAAGTCGGTGAGAACACGTACTCCCCCAAGCTTAGGCTTTTGGCCTAGCTTGATCTACTCCCATGGATAATCCTGGAGAAACCCAAAGTCGTAATGGGTGTTATACGGGAGTTCTGCAGCCACTGCCTGAATAGCTGCCTCACGAAGTCGAGCAGTCGTCGCCTCCCTCTCATACTCCTCTGCCTCTCCTATGGTTATGTAGTATCTTCGTTTTACCTGAAAGTCAAAGAAAGCAGGAGCGGGAAGGGTAATATAGAAAACACGTTGTTGGTTAAATATAAAGCGGTATAGAAGAGATCCATGATCTCTCTCAAGGAACTGGTAGCGTGTTAGAGAGACACGATCAAGGTAGGCTGTACGGAGAGGAGGGTCTTCTGGACGGATGGATACCCCAAGAAAATTTGCTAAGCGTGTAGCATAAACTCCACCAAAGAAATCCCCCTCACTGGCATTTTTATTCAGCCTCCTTGCTATAAGAGCTCCCATATTGAAGCTCATGTCACCTGTTACTGCGCTCTTAAGGATACTAAGGTCGGAAGCGCATAGGTGACAATGTGCACTCTTGCCGTTAATGCACCTAACTATGAAGAGGGCAAGGTAGTGCAAGGCAGGGAAATGGATGCTTCCTATGGTGGCTTGCGTGATATATCTAGTTTCTCCAATAGTTATACTGGAGACAAAGTCTCTGACTGAAGACTTAGAAGGAGCATTAACACTACCTCCATCGGGTATCTTGCAAATCCTATTGAAATCCTCCAGACCCATGGTATAGGATTTATTGTACAGATCAAACAGTATTGATGATTCACGGACAACTAAAAATTTAAATCTACGCACAAAAGAGGCAGTGAGCATAGCATACTGTTCACATTTATCTGAGAGGAATTCTTCTAACCCGGCATTACGGACAAGTGCATCGAACTCATCCTAGAAGCCTGCTTCGATCAAGAACTCATCGGAAGGCCATTCACATGATTGCACCGGTGCGTCCCTTAGTTGAAAAGGTTCGGGCTCCCGAAAAGAGAGACGAGGACCCTTCTTACTTGAGGAACCACCATGAAACTTCCTCCTGAACATAATTTCCTTATGCTAAAATTTTTGAAGTTCAAGACAAAAGTGAATAAAGACCCACCACACCTTGTAGCAACTACTCCTACTAGTGCCTAGAGACCGTATCACGCGCTAAAACTACTTGGGACCAATTAAAATCAACTTTTCTAGCTCAAGAACAGGGTCACCAAGGTATCAAGAATTCGCGAAGGATAAAGCACTAGAGAAAAAACTAATTAGACCAATGGAGGAGTCACTTACCAAGGAGTAATTTCCCCAAAACGGTTCGGAGAATGGTGCTTTGAGCATGGAGATCGAAAATCACAGCCAAATGAGCAAGAACACGGGTTTGAGCTGCGAAACAATTTTTTCTGGAGGTGGAAGAAGAGGCTGGGAGATGGAATTAGTGGAGGGGGTGCCTGTGGGCTCCACAAGCTTGCACCCCACCACCAGGGGGGTACGTGGCGGTGGGGGGGCTTGTGTCCCATTGGTCAGGCCCCCAGGCTAGCTCTCAGGCCCAGAAATTTTCAAAAATTCCAGAAAAAATCATACTATATTTTCAGGACCATCGGAGAACTTTTATTTTAGAGGTATTTTCTCCGGGACGCTAAAACAGAAAACAGGAAAAACTAAACTAATTCTATCATTTTTCTTCTAAGCAAAAGAAAAGGAAAACTCAAAACAGAGGTATGTGACTCTTTGATTCATCTGTTTCATGGTCATCGAAAGAAATCCGTCAATGGGATTGATCAAGTCCTTATGACAAAACCTTCTGGAATCGCAAGAGAGAACGGAGAATTTTCGAATAGCCACTAAGTCACCTCAATGGGGGAATGAATCTCCCCAACAAGCAAATCGTACTTCATCTTGACACGAGGAATAGGGCATTCAAAGCTCCCAATGAGAATCGACAAAGTCTTTTCGATAGCATTGATGCAATGTACTGGATATCGTTTCTTTGGAAAGTGCACTGTGTGCTCATTACCGTTGACATGGAAAGTGACATTGCCTTTGTTGCAATCTGTTACAGCCCCTGCAGTGTTTAAAAAGGGTCTTCCGACGATGATAGCCATGGCATTGTCCTCGGGAATATCCAAGATAACAAAGTCTGTTAAGATAGTGGTATTAGCAACCAGAACAGGCACATCCTTGCAAACGCCGATAGGGAAAGCAGTTGATTTGTCGGCCATTTTCAGAGAAATTTCAGTGGGTGTCAACTTATCCAACTCAAGTCTACGATAAAGAGAGAGCGGCATAACACTAACACCGGCTCCAGGTTCACATAAGGCAGTTCTTATGTAGTTTCCTTTAATGGAGCAAGCTATAGTGGGCACTCCGGGATCACCAAGTTTCTTGGGAGTTCCACCTTTGAAAGTGTAATTGGCAAGCATGGTGGAGGTCTCAAGATCTGGTATCTTCCGTTTATTAGTCACGATGTCTTGTCATCTCAACGAAGCGCTCAAAATCCTCATCATCCTTTTTCTTGGATGGCTTAGGAGGAAAGGGCATAGGTCTCTGAACCCATGGCTCTCTTTCTTTACCATGCTTCCTAGCAGTGAAGTCATTCTTATCGTATCTCTTAGGTTGTGGTTCAATCTCCACATCCTCATCATTGCTAGGTTGAGCATCATTACGAACATCATTGTCCATATTGTCACTAGGTTCATGTTCATCACCTGATTGTGTTTCCGCATCAGACGCAGAAATATCATTAGGTTCTTCAGGTGTGATAGTATTTGGTGAACTGGCGTGCAGGTTTCTATCATCCTTCTTATTCTCTTTAGGATGACTAGGTGTATCAGCATTGATTCCTTGAGAATCTTGATCAATTCTCTTAGGATGACCTTCATGATACAAAGGTTCCTGAGTCATTTTGCCTCCTCTAGTAATGACTCTGACAGAGTTGTCATTTAATTCATTGAGCAAGTCATTTTGAGCTTTAAGTACTTGTTCTACTTGAGTAGTAATCATAGAGGCATGTTTACTCACAAGCTTCAGAGCATTGACATTTCTGTCTACACAAGCACTTAGATGGCTAAGCATACGAGTACTTTGTTCCAAATGTCTGCTAACATAATCATTGAAACTCTGTTGTTTGGCAACAAAGTTGTCAAATTCATGAAAGCATAGGCTAGCAGGTTTATCAAAAGGAATATCACTCTCATCAAACCTACGTAGAGAATTCACTTCCACTGCCTGTATCGGATTATCGAGACCATGGATCTCTTCGATAGGTGGTAGATTTTTGACATCTTCAGATCTAATGCCTTTCTCTTGCATAGATTTCTTGGCTTCTTGCATATCTTCGAGACTGAGGAATAGAATACCTCTTTTCTTAGGAGTTGGCTTAGGAGGCGGTTCGGGAATAGTCCAAGCATTATCGTTGATCAAGAGGTTATTAAGTAGGGTCTCAGCTTGTTCTACAGTTTGTTCCCTAAAAACACAACCGGCACAACTATCTAGGTGGTCTCTAGAGGCATGGCTAAGTCCGTTATAGAGGATATCAAGTATCTCGTTCTTCTTAAGAGGGTGATCAGGCAAAGCATTCTGTAGCTGGACGAGCCTCCCCCAAGCTTGTGTAAGACCCTCTTCTTGGAGTTGAGAAAAGTTGTATATTTCCTGCAAGGCAGCTTGCTTCTTATGGGCAGGGAAATATTTCTCACAGAAGTAATAGACCATCTCCCGGGGACTACGCACACATCCGGGAGCAAGATAGGTGAACCAAGATTTAGCATCATCCTTTAGAGAGAAAGGAAACAGCTTAAGGATATAGTAGTGACAAATCTTCTCCTCATTAGTGAAGAGGTTGGCTATTTCGGATAGTTTGGCAAGATGGACTATGACCGTCTCAGATTCATAACCATGAAAAGGATCAGATTCGACTAGAGAGATTATCTGAGGGTCGACAGAGAATTCATAATCCTTATCGGTGACAAAGATAGGCGAAGTGGCAAACTTCGGGTCATTTTTCATCCTAGCTTCCCGAGATTTTTCCTTCCACTTGAGAAGTAATTTCTCAGCGTCATAGGCATCCTTACACGTAAGAAAATCCTCAGCTATCTCTCCCTCCATAACGTAACCCTCAGGTATATCAGGCAATTCATATCTAGGAGAGGTAGATCTAACAGGAGCAAAAGCGGGTTCTATCTCAATAGTATCGGTAGTTTCAAAAGCATCACGAGCATTGGCAGTAACTCTAGCAATATGAGCATCAAGGAACACTCCTAGTGGAACATCAGGCAAAGGAGTATCTCTAGCAGTATCAAGCATAGCATCATCAGGCAAAATAGCATCTCTAGCATCATCAGGCAAAGCAGTATCAAGCATAGCATCTCTAGCAGTATCAGGCATAGTATCATGCATAGTATCATCAGACATAGTATCAAGCATAGCA
Organism: Hordeum vulgare subsp. vulgare; assembly: GCF_904849725.1. Classification (NCBI taxonomy): domain Eukaryota; kingdom Viridiplantae; phylum Streptophyta; class Magnoliopsida; order Poales; family Poaceae; genus Hordeum; species Hordeum vulgare. Next base: position 297,512,943 of record NC_058524.1, on the reverse strand, counting down.
TCTCTAGCAGTAGTATCACAAGCATCATCAAGCACAGGCGACATATCAAGATTTCTAGCAGGAGGTGATGTCGCAAACTTACTCATAACTAAAGGTGAATCAAGTGCAGAGCTAGATGGCAATTCCTTACCTCCCCTCGTAGTTGAGGGAAGCCTTTGGTCTTCGGATCCTTCAAATTCTTCATAGTGATCAGCAGATATAAATCCCAAGTGACTCAGAGAATATGGCAATACCTCGCCGGCAACGGCGCCAGAAAAATGGTGATCGTGCAATCTGTGGCGTTAGCTAGACGAATGCTTATGACAACAAACCTTCTCCTGCAACGACACCTAAAGAATGCCGAAAGCACTCCCCAGTAATGATACGGGAAGAATGTTGTTGATGGCCCACCAGCGTGTCGGTTTGCAGTAGTTTTCGAGGGTAGAGTATTCGACCCAAATTTGTAGATCGCCAAAAGGAGGTGAGAGAATACTCTCGAGTATTAGCAGCTGAATTTGTCAGATTCAACCGCACCTGACAGATTAGTATCTGGAAGCACAGTAGTAAAAGCAAAGTAGTACGATAACAACGGTGTCAGAAACGATCTGTTGATGGCAGACTATTCCTAATGATTGTATCAATGGCGCCTTCGTTGCCGCGTCGACCGAAGTTGTCAATTCCCGTCAACGGTAGGTGAACCAACTGTGTAACATGTAGTAGCAGTGTAACGAGCAATATCAGTGGCAAGGAACAGCAGTAGTGATAGCAGTAGCAAGTAGCAACAGTAGCAAGCGACAGTAGTCGCAACAGTAGCAACAGAGCAAAACAAGTAATAGCAGTAGCAACAGTAGTAGCAGCAGCAGAGCAAAACAAGTAACAGCAGTAGCAACAACAGTAGGACAAACTCGTAGGCAATGGGTCGGTGATTTGTTTGGATGATATTCATCATGCAACAGCTATAACACAGAGAGATAAGGGGCTAGCTCCCGTTCGTCAATGTGATCTAGGCATGCATTATGTGTGTCGTCATACGTGCTTAGGGAAAAGAACTTGCATGACATCTATTGTCCATCCCTTCCTGGCAGCGGGGTCCAAAAGGAAACTACAAGATATTAAGGTTCTCCTTTTAATAAAGAACCGGACCAACGCATTAGCACTTGGTGAACACATGAACTCCTCAAACTATGGTCATCACCGGGAATGGTTCCGGTTATTGTCACTCCAGGGTTGCCGGATCATAACACATAGTAGGTAACTACAACTTGCAAGATCGGATCTAAAACACACATATATTGGTAACAACATAATAATTTTAGATCTGAAATCATGGCACTCGGGCCGTAGTGACAAGCATTAAGCATGGCAAAGTAGTAGCAACATCAATCTCAGAACATAGTGGATACTAGGGATCAATCCCCATCAAAACTAACTCGATTACATGATAGATCTCATCCTACTCATCACCGCCCAGCGAGCCTATGAACATATTACTCACGAACGACGAAGAGCTTCATGGAATTGGAGAGGGAAGAAGGTTGATGATGACGATGGCGACGATTTCACCTCTCCGGAGCCCAAGACAGACTCCAGATCTGCCCTTCGGATGAAGAACAAGTGGTGGCAGTGCCTCCGTATCGAAAACGCGACGAAAACTTCTACTTTTATTTTTTTGGGACGAAAGGCAACTTATAGAGCTGGAGTTGGGGGCGGCAGGTGCTTGTGGGCCCCACAAGCCTGCCCACCGCCACTAGGGGGTGGTGGCTAAGCAGGGCTTGTGGCCCACTGGCCAACCCCCTGAGGTGGAACTTGGCGCAGATATTTTTGATATTTTCCAAAACTGCTCCCCGTAAATTTTCAGGACGTTTGTAGAACTTTGATTTCTGCACAAAAATAACACCAAGGCAATTCTGCTGAAAACAGCGTCAGTCCAGGTTAGTTCCATTCAAATCATGCAAATTATAGTCCAAAACAAGGGCAAAAGAGTTTGGAAAAGTAGATACGTTGGAGTCGTATCACATGGTTCTGGTCATAATTGACCAAATGGATGTGTTAGAAGAAAATTAAGTTAGTGGATAAATCGGGCGGTAATCCTCCCGAGATATCCTAACAGAAAGGTAAAAATGCATCAATCGAGTGTCTAGAGCGATGCCTCGAAAGGTTAACAAGTGTTAGTTTGCCACCGTCGGGCGTCTAAGCGACACCTCAGATAGGGCATCAATGAAATAACAAGCCACAAACGGGCATCTTAGCAACAACAGGGAGAGGGCATAAAAGTAAATAACAAGCCATAGTCGGGCGTGTTAGCGACACCACAGAAAGGGCATAAAGAGCAATAACATGCCACAGTCCGTTGTCTTAGCGACACCACAGAAAGGGCATAAAATAAATAAGAATTATCCGGGTGGTACAACCAACCTTGAGGATAACTTCTGAACCAAGAAGGTAATAATAAAATTTTCCGCAATACCGTTAGATATCGACAGCCATTATTGTTGCACCAACTTGTACTCCAAGGACCGACTCTAAGACCGTCACTTGATTTGTCAAACAACCGTCCTTAACCATGGACACGGATACTCGAATAGTTTTGACTCTATAGATGGTGTACTCTTTACCCATAGCTCAAGTGTTCTGATAGCCCAGATGACTAATCCCGCGTACGGAATTTTAGAAGCAGACACTCAAGACCAGCACACACCCATTATTCCCTCGCGAAGCTCGGCTTCACCCGGACTACGCTGTCGGGGAAAAACCATAAGAAGGCGAGGCTCCGAACTCGACTAGCACGGGATCAAATTTATACCACGCGCTACAAGGGAGTGCCCTCCCTCTCGGTCCGAGACCGGAAACACCCATTCCCCCTGACCGAATGACTGAATTTAGTCCAAGGCCACGGATACCTTCATCACAGCCCCACTAGTTGGTGTTTGACTGATAAGAGGCCTACGACCGACTATACTGAATCTTTATTTGGGAAACTGTGGTAGCACGATAAAGAAAGTAAGACAAGGACAAGACTCGATCTAGGTCGATAGTGGAGTTATCACTTTCTTACCAATACAATTATGCACTTGTCATGACCAGGCCATAACCTAAACGTTTCACGTGACTAGGTTATCCATGACCTCTCACAACCATCACTTGCCATAGTCATGTTTTTAACATTATTTACAAAATATGCAACATGCTTGAATAATGCAATGGATGAATATTAAAAAAAAATAGTGAGCAAACAACACATCAGAAGTTCAAACATGCTTGCCTTGTAACACGTAGTCGGGATCAAGCTCGGTGGAGTTAACATCGGTGTTTCCTTCGATGGAATCTACGTCATATAACATGTACCATAATAAGAGTTGAGGCCTAGCTACTGGCTCCAAATAATTTGTAAATAAATATGAAAATAAACTAGACCCTCAGAGCAAGATTTTGCAAAAAGAATCAATTCAAAAGTTGTTGTAGTTTAATAGGTATAACTAAAACAAGTTCAGGGACTGATCTGCAATGAAACAGAATTTGTCCAGGGGCAAGTTTGAGAAACTCAAAGCGCGTGAAAGAGAATATGTTAACCAGCTTCGAAGACGGCTCCTAGTGATGGCACCTTCGAACGAAAACGTTTCAAAAAATGACAGAACCCTGATAAGGTGGTCCACCCTATCAAGTTCGAATTCACCGGCGCCATAGGCGTTGTGGTGATCGCCGGCGGCGATTGACGGGGGGAGAGAGCCAATCCAAATCAATCCAAATCGGAAGCGGATCGGGGCGGCCGGAGCTGGGGAAGAAGACCCCTCCGAGGCCTTCCTCTAGCTTGGGTAAGGTTTCATTGTGGGGATGCATTGTGGTGAGGTGAGGGATGGGTTCGGTAGCTCGGAGGGGGCTCTATTTATAGAGGCCCGAGAGAGGTGCCGCGGGTCATAACTTCGGCGAGCAATTCTGGTGATCTAAGGGGTGAGGCAGGTGGTTAGGTGGTTCATCTCGTACCTACTCATCAAATGGAATCCATTTTTGGCCTAAAGCAGTTCGGTCATCGACGGAGGACTCGGTTCGATGGAGCGGTGCTCGGTGTGCACTGCGGCAGTAGAGTTCGGGGTATGTGCTTCCCGGTGCATGGCAACGGCAATTGCGGTGCAAGCTGGGTCCAGGGACACGCGGCGGCTTCAGGTGTGAGGGGCGGTGCCTGTCGGTGTGAGGCTCTTGCGTTGCTACTACGGTGATTGTCACCGAACTAAACCCTGAACTTTTCACTGAATCAGTTTCGGAGATTGACAGTGGCAACGGTGCAAGCTAGGTGTTTGATTAAATGAAAATGGCACGTGCACAAAATATTTCGAGATGAAATTTTTTGGGGTGGTCAATTATTAGGTCAAAAGAATCCCCACAATTTTTCTGAATTTTTGAAACTGTTTTGGTCAGGTTTTTAATAAAACAAAGTTCTTTGGGTCAAACTTGAGTCAATTGAAATTTGAAATTTTCAAACTTGTGACTCGAAAGGTTTTGATGAAATAGGTTGAGGGTACTAAGGTCTTCTACGGGTAGGAGTTTGGGTCCAAAACTCCAAAAGAATCACTGTGTTCCTTTGTAAATTTGCTAGGGTCAAAACTGATTACAGAAAAATTCTTTTATTAAAATTAATTATGAAAGGTGGAACCACCTTTCTAAAGATTTGGTAACTAAATAAAAATGAAGACCTAGATGTTATAGATGTGCAAAAATGTCTAAAACAGGATGGAGGAAAAGGAAAACTTGAGGTAAAAAAATAATTGAACCTATAGGAATAAATTCCAAGGTTTTCCAGAAGATTAAAATGTTCTCCCAAACCAATTCACTTAGAGAAGAGTTAAAAAGATCATTTTTTTAAACCAGGAAAGTTGAGAAAGAAAGCTTTCCCTTGACCTTGAACCTTTGTAGTCCTCTCATGGGTGATACCTTTAGATATACATAATCATTTGGGTTGAAGCCGACGTCATGGTGTTTTTTATCGTAATAGCTCTTCTCACGGCTTTGGGTCGTCTTGGGTCTATCCCTTATGAGATTTACCTTGTCCTCTTCCTCTTGAAGTAGTTGCGGGTCGAAAATACGGCTATCTCCGGTTTCTGACCAATTTAGAGGCATACGACATCTTCTACCATATAAGGCTTCAAAAGGTGACATTTGTAAGCTTGCGTCATAACTGTAGTTGTACGAGAATTCGGTGTAAGGCAAACTGTTCTCCCAACTATTTCCATATGTGAGCACACAAGCCCTAAGCATGTCTTCGAGAATCTGATTCACACGTTCGGTCTGCCCTCCAGTTCGGGGGTGATATGCTATGCTCAACACTAATTCGGTTCCCAAAGCTTGTTGCAAATAATCCCAAAACCTTAATGTAAACTGGGTGCCTCTATCGGATACAATAGTTTTAGGGATCCCATGCAAGCGGACAATACGGGTGAGGTTTAACTTTCCTAGCTTCTGAGTGGAGTACGTAGTCTTTACTGGAATGAAGTGAGCCACCTTTCTGAGTCGATATGTGATAAACCATATATCATCCTGTTCGTGTCATGACTGGGGTAGTCCGACAATGAAGTGCATGCCTACCTCATCTCACTTCCACTCGGGTACCTTCATAGGTTGTAACAATCCTGCTAGCTTCTGGTGTTCCGCCTTGATTCGTTGCCATGAATCACAGCGGGCAATGAAAGACGCAATATCTCTTTTCATTCTGTGCCACCAATATTTTGTGTGTAGATCCTTGAAACTTTTTGCACCTCCGGGGTGGATTGAGTATGGCACTTTGTGAGCTTCTTCCAAAATTTCAGCTTTGAGGTCCTCTTGGTCTGGTACACACAGTCGGTCTCTGTACCATAGTATCCCATGTTCATCAATAATAAATCTAGGGGCTTTTCCAAGGTTCACCTTTTTTTATGCCTCTATGCTGGGGTGCTCCTTCTGAGCCTTCTTGATATTCTTGTCCAGAGTGGGTTGTGCTACTAGTTGTGCCATGGTGCCTTCTGGAACAAGGAGCAGGTTTAGCATAGTGAACTCTTTCGCAATCTCGGGTCTTAGCTTTGGTACAGGGCCCATGCTTGAGGTGGGGTTCCGGCTAAGAGCATCGGCTACCACGTTAGCCTTACTAGGATGGTAATGAATATCCATATCATAATATTTAATTAACAACAACCAACGTCGTTGTCGTAGGTTGAGATCTGGCTGCGTGAAGATATATTTGAGGCTCTTATGATTCGTGAATATCACGCAGCAATTTCCAAGCAGAAAATGCCTCCATTCCTCGAGAGCATGTATCATGGCGGCCAACTCCAAATCGTGATGGGGTAATTTTCTTCGTGTCGTCGTAGTTGTCGTGAGGCGTAAGCCACTACCTTCCCTTCCTGCATAAGTATGCATCCGAGGCCTTTCCTTGAGGCGTCACAGTATACTTCAAAATTTTTGTTTAAGTCTGGAACAATCAACTCGGGTGCCATGGTCAGTCTCTTCTTCAGCTCTTGGAAACTATTCTCACATGCTTCACTCCATTCAAAATTATGTTCCTTTTTGAGTAGCTGGGTCATGGGCTTGGCAATAGTGGAAAAGTTTGAATAAATCTTTGGTAGTATCCCGCCATTCCGAGGAAACTTCAAATTCTGTCACGTTGGGTGGTTTCGGCCATTCACTTACAGCCTTGACCTTCTCAGGAATCACAGTTATGCCTTCTTGGGTCATTACATGTCCCAAAAATCCAACTTGCTTCAGCCAAAACTCACATTTGCTGAACTTGGCATACAATTGATGTTTACATAGTTCTTCCGATACAAGTCTGAGGTGTTCCACATGTTCTTTGGGGTTCTTGGAGTAGACAAGTATGTCGTCGATATAGACTACGACAAACTTATCCATGTACTTCATGAATACCTTATTCATTAAATGCACGAAGTAAGCTGGTGCGTTTGTTAGTCCGAAAGACAGTACCGTAAACTCATATAATCTGTATCGTGATGTAAATTTTCTCTTTGGAATGTCTTCTGAACGTATCTTAAGCTGATGATACCCTGAGCGCAAATTTATCTTTGAGAATACCTTTGCTTGTCCTGACTGATCAAATAAATCATTTATCCTGGGAAGTGGATACTTGTTCTTGATGGTAGCCATGTTGAGGGCTTGATAATCGATGCAAAGTCTTAGCATCCCATCTCTCTTTTTGGCAAATAATACTGGCGATCCCGAGGGCGAAGAGCTGGTTCTGATGTATCCTTTGTCCAACATCTCTTTTATTTTCTTCTTGAGTTCGACTAATTCAGTAGGTGACATGCAGTACGGCTTTTTTGTATATTGGGGTGGTACCACATGCAAGTTCAATGACAAATTCTATTTCCCGGTCTAGTGGCATGCCTGGTAGTTCGTGAGGAAATACATCTGGAAATTCACATACCACTCGGACGTCATTCAGTTTAATAGCTTCCATATGATTTAGTCGTGCTTGGTTTGACTTCTCCTATTTTAAGGCTCCAACTTTTACTCTTTTACCCTGATGGTGCTGAGTGTGACCATTTGATTGAAGCAGTCATAATCCCTTGTTTGTATTTAGCCAGTCCATTTCCAGAATAACTTCCAAATTGTTGCTCTCGATTACAATGAGATTTTCCCAAAATGTGAAGTCTTCGATTTCAATAGTAACATCCTTGCAATATTTTTGTGTAATCTGTTGTACTCCCGGGGACTTGATGGTCATTGAATTTTCCAAGGGGAGGGTTGAAAAGTTGTGTTTCGAAGAAAATTTTTCCGAAATGAACGAATTTGAAGCTCCAGAATCAAACAAACCATGGCAGGATTTTTGTTGACAGGAAACTTATCGAGCACTATTTCTTGTGCGTTCAGAGCATCTTCTTTGGCGACAAGATTCATGTGACCCTTCATGTGATTCTTGTTGGGGTTGAAGTTGTTGCACTTTGGTGCCGGGTCAAAGCTGGAAGGGTTGGTTTTAGTTGCACCATTCCCGGCCTTTGGGAACTCTCGGGCGAAGTGTCCAGCCTCTCCGCACGCAAAACATGTGATACGAGGGTGGGGAGTAAAATCCTTGTCCAGTTGTTGACGATGGAGTACGAGGAGTTTGATTCCTTGTGTCCTCAGTCTTGTGCTTGATGTTGTGCGTTGGTGTCGTGTTGTTATGACGGCGTTTACGAATGTCATCCAAGCTGGGATGTTCGGCCTCTAGCATGTTGGCCTTGTCCACAAGTGTTTTGAAGTCTGGAAATGTGTGAACGACCAGATGGAATTTTAATGCCGGAGCGAATCCATCCAGGAATATTTCCTTTATCTTCTCTTCTGTCTTATATTCTTCACTTGCATAACGGGATAACTGATTATACTGGTCCAGATATTCCATTACAGTTGAACTCCTTTGTTTAAGGTCTTTGAATTCCCTCTTCTTGATTTTCATGACATTGTTAGGAATGTATGCCCCACAAAAACTCACCTTGAATTTAGCCCACGCGATGTTGTTCTCGTCGGGATGTACACGGAGGGTATTTTCCCACCATGAGGCAGCGGCTCCAGTCAGATAGTGATGTGCGCAGAGTATTTTCTCATGGTCGGAACATTGTGCAATAGTAAGCTTCCTCTCAATGCCACGTAACCAATTGTCTTCTTCCATAGGTTCGTCGGTGTGCGAAAAAGTTGGCGGACATGTCTTTTGTAATTCAGCCAATCTGGAGTGTTGTGGGTGTGGTCCACGCTAATTCCCCATATTCATTAGTTGGTTCATCATCTCAGGATGTTGTTTCTGGCTCTGCTCATACAAACGACAAACCTCTAAAAATGTTGGGTCACTCTCGTGTTGGCTTGACTATCCTTGAGTGCAATCATTCCCTGTCTCAGCAGATTGATTCTCTCCCTACGTTCTTGGCATGGAGCGTGTCGAGGGATGGCTCATTTTCTAGAAGCTGGGTTAATGTCGCAAAAACCAAATGAGAGATTCAAGTTCAAGGGAGAATAAAATTTAAAATTGTTATCCAAGGAAACACTTCGAGAAGTCTTTTTATAAATTAACCGCCGTGTTCGGAGAAGTTCTCCGCTACATCATACTTCACACATAATTATACATATCACTCAGGTTGTACTCTCATATGCGTGACATGTTATGTAAGCTAGTGCACTTCTCCTGGTCCTACATGACGCAACACGACTACTTCCTTTCAGTCTAGGACCACATCATCATACATATCATACATATCACACAAGCATACTAGCGATCTGTTGCACCATCTGTAGATGGAGTCGGAAGGGACCTAGATTGGCGGACCCAAGGAAAGTCCCATACGAGGAGCTGGGGAGTACACATCCTCTAGCACGGGATCTAGGCGGACTGCACGAGACGGCGAAGCACAAACTGGACTAGCAGGGATAGCAGCTCTAATGGAGGCAGGAGCAATGACTTGATTGAACTCTTCAATCGAAGGCAGGTGACGGCGAAGCTGAGCTGGCGGAGTGCATGAGGCAGAAGAAGATGGGCATGACCGAGGTGGTGCGGGATGAAGGAGCTCAGTCCTTTTGTGAGGACGAGTAAGGGTCTCCATGCGAGCAGCCACCATGTCATCCACTAAGCTATCAAAGGCTGATTCCAAGGCTATGAGGTACTACACGAGCAACCCGATAGCATTGTCTTCCCCTCCTCTAGGACATGCAAAAGCATAGTGACTGGTGTACGACACGTGCAAGGCAGGTAGTGATAACGACGAGTCTTCATCACTCAGAGGGTGTCCCGGAGATGAACAATCGCCTCCCTGGCTGTAATCTGAATAGCCTACCTCTCCGTAGGCATGGCTCTCCCAACAAAACAGAGACGATGGGGCTCCGGCCGCCCACAAATAAAATGCACCGACACCTGATGCATAGCCAGGGAGTTGCTAATCTTGTGGCGGTAGAACATGTACTCAGTGTCAGTCGTCGGTCCAATCGCGATCTTGGCAATGATGAAAAGAAGTCGCGAAAATCCCGCCGACTCATTGGCGAACACCTGAGATGGGAAACCACTGCCAGCCATCTACATAGGAGACAAAAATTTCATATAGTCATAACATAAATATATGTTGACTAATAGAAAATATCTAGAGCATGCAGAAAAATAAAAACAACTAATCCAGTTAGCGATCGTTGCTATGGGTTTCCTACAGTCAGCATCGCTCTGATACCATGGTTGTCATGACGGGTTTCCAAATAAAAAAAATTCTTGGAAATCAGCCATGTGCGTCTCCAATGTAGAAAATATTTCCCAGTCGTAGACTCACCTTGATACAGAAAACCAGTAGTACTTAATATTAAACATGTAGAGGAGAGGTTGCTCTACAATTTATTACAACATCTCCAAGAATCACACAGATGCATATGTTATAGTGGTAATGGGATAACTCTACTGCTCGTAATAAAAGGGGTGCGTCACATCAGACAAATGTGACATGACAAACACTACTACTCGCCAAGCATGAAAGTGAGGCTTGACGATTTTTTCGTGGTGGCGGAAGCGGTGAAATAATACAGCGGCAGACTCTAGGATCGCAAGACTGACCGAGACTCCTCAAGACATCAGACTCGCTATCGAACTCTTCATCCATGAGGTCTCCTTCATCCATATATGGCCACATCAACAAGCCAGTGAGTACTTCAAAAAGTACTCGCAAATAGTTTGCACGGTTAATTATTAATATGCATGGTTTAGGTCATAATTTATCAAATAGATGTGTTAGAAATAAATTAAGTTAGTGGGTAAATCAGGCGGTAATCCTCCAGAGATATACTAACATAAAGGAAGAAATGCACCGATCGGGTGTTTGGAGCGACGCCTCGAAAGGTTAACAAGTGTTAGTTTGCCACCGTCGCGCGTCTGAGCGACACCTCATACAGATCATGAATTAAATAACAAGCCACAAACGGGCGTCTTAGCAACACCACAAAGAGGGCATAAAAATAAATAACATGCCACACGCGGGCGTCTTAGCGACACCATAGAAAGGGCATAAAGATAAATAACAAGCCACAATCGGGCGTCTTAGGGACACCTCAGAAAGGGCATAAAATAAATAAGAATTATCCGGGTGGTACAACAAACCTTGAGGATAATTTTTGAATGAAGAAGGTAATAATAAAATTTTCCACAATATCGTTAGATATCCACGACCATTATTGTTCCACCAACTTGTACTCCAAGGACCAACTCTAAGACCGACACTTTATTAGTCAAACAACCGTCCTTAACCATGGACACGGTTACTTGAATAGTTTTGAATCTGCAGAGAGTGTACCCTTTACCCATAGCTCACGGGTTCCGATAGCCCATACGACTAATCCCCTGTACGTTATTTTAGAAGCACACACTCAGAACCACCACACACCCATTTTTCCCCCCACGAAGCCCGACTTCACCCGAACTACACTACAGGGGAAACACCATAAGATGGGGATGTTCCGACCTCGACTAGCATGGGATCAAATTTACAGCTCGCGCTACAAGGGAGTTCCCTGCCTCTCGGTCACAAACCGGAAACACCCATTTCCCCTGACCGGATGACTGGATTTAGTCTAGGGCCATGGATACCTTCATCCCGGCCCCTCTACTTGGTGTGTGACTGATAATAGGCCTACGACCGACTATATCGAATCCTTATTCTAGAAACTATGGTAGCATAATAAAGAAAGTAAGACACGGATAAGACTCCATCTAGGTCTATATTGAAGTTATCACTTTCTTACCAATACAATTGTGCACTTGTCATGACTAGGCCATAACCTATCACGTTCCACTTGCCTAGGTTATCCACGACCTCTGACAACCATCACTTTCCATAGTCATGTTTTTAACATTATTTATAAAATATGCAACATGCTTGAATAATGCAATGGATGAATATTAAACAAAATTAGTGAGCAAACAACACATCAAAAGTTCAAACATGCTTGACTGGTTCCATGTAGTCGGGATCAAGCTCGTTGGAGTTAACGTTGGCGTTTCGTTCATCGGAAACTACGTCATATAACGTTGACCATCGCAAGAGTTTAGGCCTAGCTACTTGCTGAAAATAAACTAGACCCTAAGAGCAAGATTTTGCAAAAAGAATCAATTTAAAAGCTATTGTAGTTTAATATATATAAGTAAAACAAATTCAAGGACTGATGTGTAATGAAACATAATTTGTCCAGGGGCTAGTTGGAGAAACTCAAAGCGCCCAAAAGAGAATACGTTAACCATCTTCGAAGACGTCTCCTAGCAATGGGGCCTTTGAGGGAAAACGTTTCAAAAAAAGACAGAACCCTGACAAGGGGGTCCACCCTTTCAGGTTCGAATTCACCAGCTCCAGAGGCGTTCTGGTGATCGCCGAGGGCGATTGTCGGAGGGAGAGAGCCAACCAAGGGCACCTACGCACTCACCATGTTCTTGCGCTTTGATGACAGGTGGATGGGGTCGAACGGGGGTCTCTACGTTGACGGCGACCTTGGTCCGGCGGACAACAGCTTCGAGCACCTCTGGAACTCACCGAGGGACTCTCCTGCAATCAAATCAGAGGGGAGCTCAGGATGAGGAGGTCATTAGGAAGATTTTGAACGCCTTAGGGGCTCCTACCCCTGCTCACCTTGCTTGAATCCAACCGGAACCCTAAGCGGATTGGGCCATCCGGAGCTGGGGAAGAAGGCCCCTCGGAGGCCTTCCTTTGGCTTGGGCAAAGTTTCGGAGTGGGGGTGGAATGTGGTGAGGTGAGGGATGGGTTCGGCAGCTCGGAGGGGGCTCTATTTATAGAGGCCCGAGAGAGTTTCCCCGGGTCTTAACTCCAGCGAGAAATTCCGGTGATCTAGGGGGTTAGGTAGGTGGTTAGGTGGTTCGGCTCATACCTACTCATCGAGAGGAATCCATTTTTGGCCTAAAGCAGTTCGGTCATCGACGGAGCACTAAGTACAACGGAGCGGTGCTCGCTGTGCACTGCGGCAGCAGAGTTCATGCTTTGTGCTTCCCGGTGCGTGGCGACGGCAATTGCGGCACGAGCTGGGTCCACGGACATGCGGCGGTTTCAGGTGCGAGGGGCGGTGCCGGTCGGTGCGGGGCTGCAGCACGGCATCGCTTTTGGCCGTGGCAGCCATTGCACGTGCTTCTGCCAGACCTTGGCCAGCTCGGCAAGCTGACCATGAACACTAGCAAGCGTCCAAGGGAATGCACGACGCGTGGATAAGCTCGAGCATAGGATCGAGCGGCTCTTGCGTCGCTATTGTGGTGATTGTGTCACACCCTGTTTTCACTACCACTTTTCCTGTAATTCAAAAATCTGAGTTTATTAAAACTTTTTCAAAACTATTGTTGTGAGTGCCATGATTGTCATTGTGTGCTTGTATGCTTGATCATGTGATATCACAAACCACATTTCTCATGACTTAATTATTTTCAAAACCTCTTTATTATTTCAGGTTAAAGTAAAACCCTCCTTTGGGATTGCACGACAAGTCCTTGATAGCAAGAAGTGTTCTTACCCAAAGTTGGTGATCTCGTTCCAGCACCATTTTAGTGCATCAAAAACACAAAATAATTATTTTATAAATTATTTTTCTAATTTAATTGCATGTCCATTTCTGAGGCCAGAAATGGTATTCCTATATGGAAAAATACTTTTGTGCCTTAGAAAAATCTGAGAAAATTTGGGGATGATGAGAAGGACATATATTTTCCATACATAAGATTTTCAATCCCTATTTGTATTATTAATATTTGAGTAAAACCCTGAAAACCCTTTCTGTCTGTTTTGCCCTTTTGAAATATTTCCAAAGGAAATATTCTCAATAAATTCCTAGAAAATTCAAGTGGTATCCCTAAGCCATATTTGGTGCCCATAAAAAATTTCACCTTGATCCAAGATGATTAAGGGCACCAAATAGTTGCAAAACCCCTTTTGTTCAGATTGAAGTTAGAGCAACTCTACATAGCAAAGTTTGTCCAATGGAGTTAAAACTTTGGAGGAGTTCCTAATACCTCAAATGAGGACTCCATACCAAAAATGAGATTTGAGGGACTTGATTTGCCCACACTCTCTTTGGAAGGAACATATCTGGTCATTTGGTGATGTTTTCAAGTTTACAAAGCTAAACTTGTCCAATGGAGCTAATACTTGGTGAAACCCCTTGTTTTAGCACCAAACACAATCATGTTAAGTTGCAAAGCCAGTGGTGGGGTGCAACCACCCCAAACCACTATCGAGCACCTTCTGACAGATGGGTAAAACCCCTCCTAACCTTAGCTAAACCCCAACCCTTTCTCCCAAACTCTTAGATTCGATGCCCAACATCAATGCCAAGCCCCAGTCAACTGGCCCCTCTCTGGTTCATAGTAGAAATGCCAAAAACCCCAATCTAAGCTTCAGCTCAAGGCTGACAGCACATGTTTTCCTTGTCCCCCTTGACCAGCCGAAGCTCCCACAGGTCTCCAACAGCTAGACATCTCTCAGCCAGTGCCCATGACATACTAGACGGGTCCAAGGCACCCCAGAGCGCGCCAACGTGTCGTGGCATGCCAAAGCTACGCTCTGGCCGCGCTACAGATTACCACCGAGGTGGGCGCGACGCTCTCGGCCAGTTCCAGCCTCCCCCGAAGTGTCTAACCTCTTCCCCGACAGCCCCTCTGCATCTGGCGACCATCAGGGGCCTTCCTCTCCCTCGCTAAGAGTCGGTGCGACGCGTGCCCGCATGCACCAGAACCGACCAAAGATGCACGACCATGGGTGCTCGCCTCTCCTCTCTCTCCCTTCCTCGCAGTGAGTCCTGGCAGTCCAAAACCACGTCCTGAGACTGTGGTTTTGACCCCAGCTGCTCTCTGCACCCCCATGCGCACCACGATGAGTCAGCGGCGCTCCCGAGTCAGCTAACCGTCGCGGGCCTATATATAGCCTCTCCACTCGCTCCAGCACCCCTCAAACCTCATCGCAGCAACCTCAGTCACCTCCTTAGCCACCCCAGTAAGCCAGCAGAGCCCCGGTGCTCGACATCGACTAAGGCCCCTCCGCCCCGGAGCTCCGGTCGATCTCCGGCTACACATCGGCTCATGCGTCCCTCTTCCCACCAAACCACTCCCCATGACACCAGAGATCTTTCCCATCTCTTCCCCGAGCAAATCCGTGCCCCTAGCTACCACCTCCACCTTTGCCCGAAACCCCTCCGCCGCGGCTACCTCGTCACCGATGATCCTAAGCCCCTCCGACGTTGTCTCGACCACCATCAGGTAGGCGACGACAAGCCGGACCCATTCCCGTCCTTGTTAGGGCCCGTGGACGTTGGTAGCCACGCCAACGTGCTCCTCCTCCTTTCTGGCCAGAGGTAGGAGACGACCCCGACTAGTGTGCCCCACCTGTCGGTGGCCCATCTCTCTCTCCCTCGTTGCCCGCAGCCACTGACGCAGGGGCCCGCGTGTCAGGTTCACACCTCACGGCTCGTGCGCCTGGGCAGGCTAGTTGTCTCGCCTTTGGGCCGGCCCAGGCCAAGACAGGCCAGGCTGTGTAGCCCTTTTTATTTTTATTTAAAATCCGAGTTTAAATGATTTTTATAAAAAGATTTAACCAGTGTAAAAATATAATTTTTCCACTGTTGTTCTTCTAAAAATGTGTAGTATTTAACAGAACCATTGGTTAAATTTTTGCAGCAACTATTCTATTTTATAATAATAAAAAGGATTAATTTGGAATAGTTTTGCTTATGTTAAGTTCATTTTAAAAATATTCCTTCACTAAACATAGAAGCAAATATTTTTAAAATAACAACCTAGATTTATCAGAAATAACCAATATTTTTAAAAATGACTTTGTGATTTGTTTTCGAGTGAGCTACTTATTTTTTTACCTTTATACGATGATAGAAAACCCGTGTTGCGAAGGAGTCGGAGGGGAAGATCTCGAAGACCCCGGATACCTAGCTGACCAAGGCAAGCAGCCCTTTGACCATGACCGAGCATATGATATAATTGCATGTTAGTATAGAAAATATTTCCGTTGCATATTTCAGAGCACATGCATTTAGCTTGATCCTACCACCTATGAGGGTCATGCTAATATCATGTTGACAAGTAGAGCTAAGCATAGTATCATGAGCATGTTGTTGGTATAAATCAAAGATTTATGAAAACCCCGTCGGGTGCCACTAATGCCCGAGGGTGAAGATGAGTTAGGTGGCCACTTTTGGTGAAGTGGTGCACCGGGTATTTTGAGTGAGTATGGTTTCGGAAATGGGAATAGATTTATGATGTGTCGACCGTCCCAACCTTACATGTACGACCACGTTAGCTATTTATGGGACGGGGCTTTGTTGATTACTCTGGTCGGTGCTAGCAAAGAGCCACGTTACTAGTGGCGGGAGTGATGTGTGGTCACTCTCGTGATGGGGTCGTGCCAGGTAGGGCGACTATGCCGTTGTTACGTGTTCCAGGCACACCATGGGTCCCCGCATGGTTGATACTGTCCAGAGTCGGTGCTCGTAAGACGTACAACATGTGGGCTGGTACCAATCGAGTAGACCTCTTTGTCTAGTATCGTCAGGGGAAAGGCATTGATCGGGTACTTACCTCGGGTATGTTATATACCGTGAGTCGTGGATGACACGGAAGTTTCTCAGATCTCGTGGGTTCAGCGTACTACATCTACAGACTGTAGAACTATTCGAATAGTTGTGTCCATGGTCAAGGACAGTTGGGTGGTGCTGCTTAAACTACGTCTAGTGGTTTCCGGATAAACGAAGTGTGTGTGAGTATGGAGTTAAATGAAAGAGTGGATATGACCATGTTTTGTGACTTGGCATATAGGGTGAACCCGGAGTGTTCATCCCTCGACAGATATATTGATATCTGTAACCTCTTCTTCAAATCAACATTAGCTTATGTTGCATACTCATGATCATGTTTATTACAACAAGTCTTTGTCCACCAAAGATGCATATTATTGTATCCTTCACTTGCATTGTTCATATCATGGGATGTTTGCGAGTACATTCAATAGTAATCATTGGCTTGCCACTGGTTATATTATTGACCAGACATAAAAGGACCAGAGTTTGGAGATGAGTACGTCTTCGGAAACGTCCCTGCGAACTCGGACGCTTCCCAATCAGAATGCCTGTTGGTGTAGACTCATGGCATGGGCACCCGCGTAGCCCTAAGATTTCCGCTACTAGTTGTATCCGTGTTATTTGGCCTTATAGGCCCTACCTTGTGAACTTGACCATTCGGTCACATGATGTAATAACTCGGCATTTGGATGTAAGACTCTTAATATTTAGTATATGTGTGTTCGGTGAGTATTGATCTCTGGGATCACTGAGCATGTTCATTCGGTGATCTCGACTCGTAAGTCGGGTTACCCACAGATTGTCACTGAACTGCACCCTGAACCTTTGACTGAATCATTTTCAGAGATTGAAAGTGGCAACAGTGCCAACAATTCTTCAGAATTTTTTAAACTGTTTTTGTGAGGTTTTTAATAAAAACAGAGTCCTTTGGGTCAAACATGAGTCAATTAAAATTTGAAATTTTCAAACTTGTGACTCCAAAGTTTTTGGTGAAATAGGTTGAGGGTACTAAGGTCTTCTAAGGGTAGGAGTTTGGGTTCAAAACTCCAAAGGAATCACTGAGTTCCTTTGTAAATTTGCTAGGGTCAAAACTGATTACAAAAAATGCTTTTATTAAAATTAATTATGAAAGTGGTCCAACCTTTCTAAAGTTTTAGTAAATAATTAAAAATGAAGACCTAGATGTTGTAGAAGTGCAAAAAGGTCTAAAACAGGATGGAGGAAAAGGAAACCTTGAGGTAGAAATAATAATTGAACCTATAGGAGTAAATTCCAAGGCTTTGTAGAAGAATAAATTATTCTCCCAAACCAATTCATTTAGAGAAGAGGTCAAAATATTAAAAAATTTAAACCAGGCAGGTTGAGAAAGAAAGCTCTAAAAAGTTTTCTTAAAGATATTGTCAAAGAGCTCCAAAGATTTTATCAAAGCGAATTGAAAATCCATAAAAATGGCTCAAAATCAAGAAATGAAATTTATAAATTTTGGGTGTTACACCTCCAATGCGGCAGCTGCTCCTTGAGTTTAGCAACCTCGGCGTCAAGATGGCCGCGCCTCTTCATGAAGCATTCATCCTGCCTCTACAGGTTCTTGCCATAGTTGTCAGCGAAGACCCTGGTCTCTGTTCGATCTCGTCGTGGGCCTGCTCGTCAATTCATTTCCACCTTGCACTTTGCAGCCCTCTTGTCGAGCATGACGTTGGCTATCGCAAGGCGCTCCTTGTAGGAGGCCTCGCTAGCGTGTTTTTGTTGTTGTTGTTGTTGTTGTTGTTGTTGTTGTTGTTCTTATTGTTGTTCTGGTTGTTGTTGGTGGTGGTGGTGGTGGTGTTGTTGTTGCTATTGATGTTGTTGTTGTTGTTGTTGTTGATGATGATGATGATGATGATGTTTTTGTTGTTTTTCTTGTTGTTGCTCTTGCTATTCTTGGTGTTGTTGTAGTTATTGGTGTTGTTGTTGTTATTGCTGTTATTGATGCTCTTGTTGTTAATGTTGCTGGTGGTGTTGTTGCTGCTGTTGATGTTGTTGTTTTTGGTGGTGGTGGCGGTGGTCGTCGTGTTGCTGTTGTTGGCGTTGGAGTTGTTGGTGTTGGTGTTGTTGTTGTTGTTCTTATATTTGTTGTTGTTGTTGTTGTTGTTGTTGCAGCTGCTGATGTTGTTGTTTTTTGACCTACTACTGTAGGGAATCACCCCACAACCTTTTCTTTTATTCCCATAAAAAGAGGTTGTATGTACAAGAGAGGATTAGAATGTACAAATGAAGAGAGAGGGTGGTTGAGATACAAACCTTAAGGAGGTAAAAAGGATATACATTTAAGGAGATCATCCCTAAAACTAGCTTTAATCCTATGAGCTAAAAGGGAAATATCATGAATAAAACTAGATCTCCATTTTCTGAACTTGGGCTGCTCATGGTTGAAAACCTTTGCATTTCTCACTGTCCAGATGTTCCAACAAGCAGTAAGACTACTTCCGAGAAGAAGGGGTGTTGAAAGTCTTTCTTTGCAGCCAATGAAGTAGACCACATAGAGTGTCCCTGCCATGATATCTGATGGTAATTCCAGACCCTTGTACTGAAAAGACAGATGAAGAATACATGACCCCTATCCTCTTTTACCTTGGCATGACATAAAACACATAAATTTGGATCATATACTTTGCAGTGTCGCCTCTCAAGCATATCCTGAGTGTTGAGCCTATCCATGATGAGAAACCAGGCAAACATCTTGATTTTTATGGTACAACAACTCTTCCAGATCCAACTGAGCAGAGGGTTTGGAATGATAGGCTGGTGGATATGGATATACTATTTCTTGGCAGTGTAACCTTTAGAATTTTTACTCTAGAGCCAGATATCACTAGCAGAAGGGTCTAAAGTAAGATTCTGGAGCGGAATGTTGACATAACTTAATTCTTAATAGGCCTGGCCAGAGAGAGGCAAGTGAAACATGGAGAGCATACTGTTCTCTTGGAAAGCATGGAAGACCTCCTCCGAAGTGCAGAAATAATCAATGACAAAATAGAACAACCTTTGAAACCTGGAAGCCAGAGGCCTGGTGGAATCCCCAATCAACCAGCAACCAGTCCAAAACAGGAAAGTATCGCCTCTATTGGGCTTACATAAGTGACAGCCCTGAAATTATCCAGTCTCTTGCAAATGTCCTTCCACCAAGAAGATCCACAAAGTGAGGTACCCTGTGGAACCGTGTTGTGGTAGTATGTGTTCCAAATTAACTTAACCCAGGGTATATCAGCTTTGTTCAGGAATTTGTCCACATGTTTTAGTATTAGAGCTTCATTCTGGAGAGCAAGATTCATGATCCCTAAACCACCTTTCATCTTAGGTCTGTACACAAGGTCCCAGGCAGCAAGAGAGGAGGCATTATCCTGGCCATTCTTTCTCCAGAGACATTTCCTTTGAATCATTTCAAGTTGTTTGAGAATCTTTGGTGGAATATCTAAGCTGCAGAGGAAGAAGATTGGGACCGAGGATAGAGCTGAATTTAAATATTGTAAACGGCCCCCTGAGCCAGGAAGGAGGAGCTAGCACTGAGTCTTCTTTCCTTATGATCCACCAAGGGCATGAGGTCAATGATCCTTAGTTTGGTTGTTTCAACGGGCAAGCCAAGATATGTGAATGGCAAGGATCCTACCTTGCAACCAATGGAGTCAGCTAGCATCTGGAGTTGCCCTTGATCAATGTTTATGGGTAGCGAGGTAGATTTGTGGTATTTCACTTTGAGACCAGTGGATTGGGAGAAGAGAAGTAGCATTCATTTGAATTCAAGCAATTGAGATTCCACTGCAAGCAAAATGATGAGAGTGTCATGATCATACTGTACTATGGGGAAATCCTTGTCATGACAGGGAATTGGCAGCTGGATTAGGCCGTCCTCCAAAAGTTTATTAACCAAGGTTTGAAGGAAGTCTGCAGCAATTGCAAAAATAAGAGGGGACATGGGATCCCCCTGCTTGACCCCTTTCTTGCACATGAACTTCCTACCAGGAACTCCATTTAGAAGGACCGAGGAAGAGCCAGAGGTGAGTAACTGTTGCACCCATAGTATCCATCTATCATTAAAGCCTTTGTGTCTGAGGATTTGAAAGATGAACTCATGCTCCACAGAGTCAAACGCCTTTTCAAAATCCAGTTTGAGGATGACAATGGGCTTTTTGGACTGATGACATTGGTGCAGATACTCCAGTGTCCAGCCCACACAATCTTGGATGGTTCTAGAATTGAGAAAGCCATACTGGTTTTTGTGGATGCACTTCATAACTTGTAACTGTAATATGTTGGCCACCATTTTGGATAAGAACTTAAGCCCCATGCCAGTTAGAGAGATAGGTCTGAAGTCACCAACTTGCTCAGGTGAACTCTTCTTGGGTATCAAAGTAATATAGGATGAGTTCATATTTTCCAGCTTTGGAGTGCTAGCATGGAAATCAGCAGGAAGTTGATAAAATTCAGGGCAAATAATAGCCCAGCATTTCTTGAAGAAGAGACCATTGAAACCATCAGGACCAGGAGTTTTCTCAATGGGCATTTCCTGCACCGTCTTATCCATTTCCATCTTGGAGAATGGCTGTGTTAAAACATCAAGTCCATTCACCTTATGAATGAGGGACTGGAGGTTGAATGCCATGTTAATACCTTCAGAGGATCCCATCCTGTCCTTGAAAGAAGCCCAGAAACACCCAGGAACCTGCTCATGATCAGAGATGATGGATCCATCATTCAGCTTAAGAGATGAAATATAATTTCTTTTATATCTTTCAGTTGCCATGGCATGGAAGAACTTAGTGTTCTCTTCTCCAGTAAAGGAACTGTAGATGCAAAAGATGATCTAGGTGGAGTTTTACAATTACCCTGAAGTTAGCTTCGGTCCTGGACAGAGGTCTAAGCTCTTCAAGATCATCAAGGCAAAGCACTACTTGGTTGCATCTAGCAATGAGTAGTTTGAGCTGAGAGAGGTTTGTTTGCCATTTCTTAAGTGTTTCAACTTGTCCATGATGATAGCAGTGATGTGGCCTTTCTTAGAGGGAATCTTCCAAGAATCCTTAACACAGTCCATGAAACCATCCATCTCCACCCAATAGTTTTCAAACCAAAAGAGATTGCATTTTGGGATGGAAGTGTTGACTGTTACTACACAGGGGACATGGTCAGATGTAGTTTTGGCTAAAGGTAGAACCTCTGTAAGAGGATATGATGAAATCCAATTAGCAAAAGTGAAGAACCAATCCAATTGTTCCAGCAGTCGTGAATCTTGCATATTGGACCAGGTAAATGATCTGCCCTTAATAGGTAATTCCAACAGTCCTAGATGACCAATGATCTCATTAAAGATGAACATATCATTCACATCACCCCAGGGAGGTTTCGATTAGATGGTGATCGAATAAAGTTAAAATCTCCAACCAGCATCCAATTATTATCGGCAGGGATGTTGAGATTGTAAAGCCAACTGACAAAAAGGTCTCTAGCCTCCCCCTGAGAAGGACCATGGACATTGACCAGCGTCCAAGATTCAGTAGTATGATTCGAGGTAAAAGATATAATTAGACCAAAGGGCTGGCACTCAACTAAGGTTCTAGTAAGGACAGAGGAGTTCCATGAAGTTGTAAGCCCACCAGAGGCACCACCAGAGGGGGAGTATGCAAATTGGTCGAATCTTTTAGGGCAAAAGCTTCTGGCTGACCGAAAATCAATGGATTGCATTTTGGTTTCCTGTAAGCAAACCACTGAGGCCAAGCTCTCATCAATTTTGATACGAACTGCTCGTTGCCTATGATCCGAATTTCAACCACGTACATTCCAGCAGAGAACGCGCCAACTTCTCGTAGATCGACTATCCATAACAACTATGAGTGATAGCAAAAGCGTAGTTACATAATAACCGACGCAACCAAGGTTCAGAAAGCTGTAAAAGGCAGTGAGCAGTAGTCTCACAAACGGAACAACGAGCAAAGCAGAGCGCTAACAATATTAAATTAAACATCAGTGGACGGGAGCTTGGAGACGGTGGGATCTTCCATAAGTCGATCCATAGAAAGCTTCTCAGCAGCAATCCCAAGCTGTTGGCCAACTGCCTGAATCACAGGGATTGGCGTTGCCGGAAGGACCTCCCCTTGAGATGTTGATTCTTCCATTGGAACCTGCATGGGCTTGGCATTCGGCTTCCTCTGCTTAGGTACGTGCATTGGGAGTTCCTGTAGCACAGGCTTGAAACCATCCCGCTTGATGGAACCCCTCGTGCAGCAACAAATTGAGGAGTCGACGATGGGCGTGGCTTGCTTGTGGGGCCCCTTCTTCGTGACAACACACGATTCAAAAGAGAAAATCTCTTCAGTTGATGGAAGTGTGCTGACATGAGTTACCTCTGGGGAAGGAGCAGGGGTGCTATCCATGGAGACCAAGCTTGGCCCCGTACCATCATCATCAAAAGCAGAGGACCATGAGCGCTTCGGGATCATGATCGGCAACGCCGTGGGCATCTGGAGATGGCGAGGGACGTGCATAGTACATGCCACACCCATAAGTGTGTCGAAAGACCTCGACCAGGAAATCACAGGCGGTAGTGTAGGACCATAAAAAACCCTGGCCACACCAACAAGCAGGTTAGTTGGTTGGACTGGGGGCTGCTAATAGAGGACAATCGCCAGGGGATTGAAAACAGGAGCCTCCTCCACAACATGCTCTGCTTCTTCTAGCGCTTCTTCTTCAGCATTGTCTTCTGCCTCCGCATCGCCACCATTGGGGCGGCAGGATCAGCAGCAGCTACCTCCACAGCAGCGGCCCCAGCCAGAGTAGGCTGAGGATCCATGACCACCAGCTCCTAGACGGAGTCAGAGGAAGTTGGCTCGTCGATGACCATAGATTCCTGATCTTGTTCTGGTGCAACAGGTTGAGTATCCGGAGCATCGGGTTCCCAACCCCATCCTCCTGCATCCTGAACTTGCGGCTCTGGCTCCGGGGGTGGTTGCGGCACAGCATTCCACCCAAGAGCAGGGTATGGCGGCAATGCAAACATCAGATTATCGTTGACGAGTTGCCCAGGAAGTGGATGAGGATTGCCATTGAGGGACATATGGTCTTTGTCATTGGGCGTCAGCTCGGCAAAAGATGCTCCCAAGATGTACACATGCGCTGACCAAGAGACCTTAGGACCTCCCCAGGCGGCATATTCTAAGAAAGTGTCAGTCCACGGAACTAGCATATCATCTGGAAAGGATGCGAAGACAATGGAGCGAACCAAAAATGGATCATCACTGACCCAATGGTGGAATTCACCAAACGTGTTGACTGTTGCCCGGAGATCATTTGTGTTGCAGAAGTCCAAAGGGACCCCCAAAAGCATCAGGCAGCCCTAACGAAAACCAACTTGACCTCTAAAACCTGCGTCGTCATTGTGCCTCATGCATCGAACAAAAGTATCGTTCCCCAGGTCTTGGGGGACCATCTGAACAGCAGCAAAACTTTCCGCAGCGTCCCAGAGTTCAAACAATCCAACCCCCTCAATCCATGGTTGGGCGGATTGAACGTGAAAACCCCGATTAAGTAGAAGGGCGACAACCTCTTGCCATACCTGGGCGACCAGCTCAGCAGGAGGGCCTGGCATCACTTCGGCGATGATGTACTGTTCATGCCTGCGCGTAATGGGGATGGCCGGCGTGATGAAGGTTCGTGGGTGGCGATCAGGGCCTCGATCAATGATGTTATGGCCCTGCGAGACGAAGCACATAGGGTCGAGCTCAAAGTTGGCCATCTCGGGAGGCGTAGCAGGAGGAGGAGGCGTCAATGGCGTCGGCTCGGAGGGAGTCCTGGGAGACGATGTGTGTGACGAGACAGGGAGGAACTGCTCGGCAGGCTTTGCGGTTTCCCCAAGATTAGCAGAGGTTCCCGACATATCAGCAACAGGGGAGGTGGTGGAACTCTTGCGTTTCCAAGTAAGACAATTATCACGCATAAAGGAAGCACAGATAGATTTGGTATGGCCCACACCGCCGCAGGCAGAGCAAATAAGCGAAGCCATGCAGTTGGAAGCTAGATGCCCGCAAGAAGAGCAAATCGTGCAAGAAAAAATCTCCTGAACCATGCCATTAATTAACTCGTCAAAGAGCAGGTGGGCCTCCTGTGTAGAAGGAATATCCGGCTGTGAAGAAATATCTGGCCCAGCTGAAGATGAAGTCACCAAATACCCATTAATGGGATCAGAAAAAGGCCCACTGTCTAAACCTTCCAACGATGCAATTTTGAAAGTATTTGAAATCCCGTCGAACATGGAGGGATTAGATGAATCCACACAAGAGGAGGAAGAAATCCCGTTGATCTCGCTCGTGTCAACTTGTGTACCGGAGGATACGGAAGTTGACACCGGACGACAAACTGATCCAAAAGTAATGTGCGGCGACATCGACGTCCACCAGAGTTCAGCCGGCGGCGGTGCACTAATGATGACACGCTAATGTGGTGGGACCGAATAATCAGCTTGTGTGAGCGTGAGAAGCTCATCATGAGAGATGGGGCATCGATAGCCTTTGCAAACCTTGTACTGCTGGAGGGCTGCGAAAGATAATTTCTTGCGAGCAGAAGATCCCGACTTAAAAGATGACTTCAGAGGTCTGGAATGCATTGCCATCAAACCTAGAGCCGCTCTTCTTTTGGATGGGCTCAAAATGATCCATTTTGCATCACATTGTTTCTTCCATAATGAAAATGCCCGACGGCAATTAGGACCACCATTGCCCCATAGATGAAAAAAGCACTTAAAGCTCGAACACTTGTAAGAACGTAAGGCCAAAATGTGAAAACCAACTTGCTTGCAAGAGACCTTGAAGGACAAAACCGAGTCTGTGACTTGAGAAACCCGCAACACAATGGTTGAACCACCAATGGCAGATTCAAGCGCGGCAGCGACTGAATCCAAAGAGAGACGGAAAGCAAGATGACCAAAGGATACCACCATAATGAACGGGTGGCGATGATTCAGTGGATGAATCGGAAAACCAGAGTGTTGAAAAACCTCATCTGCGAAGGGCAAACCGGGAGAAAAATCAAGATCCAACATGGAACCATCCATGCGAGCCATGCACGACCACATAAGAGATCGTCAGAGTGCACCTGAGAGGATGAGCAGAGAGTGAGGATCAAACGCCGGCTAGAAATCCAGATCGCCATGAGACCGCCGAGGTGGGAGGTGGGAGGTAGGCGTCGCCATCGCTAGCTGGGCATTCCTCTTTTGTCTTCCTATGTGTAAAGATATTGAATTCAAATGGGACTTATTGAAAAGAATTAAACGCAACTCTGAAGATTGTCGCTGTTATTGTTGTTGCTGTTACTATTGCTTTTGTTGTTGGCGTTGTTGTTGCTGCAGCTGCAACAGTTGTTGCTACTGTTGCTATTGTTCTTGTTGTTGCTATTGTTGCTATAACTGATGTTGTTGTCGCTGCTGTTGTTGCCGTTTTTGCCGTTGTTGTTGTTGTTGTTGTTGTTGTTGTTGTTGTTGTTGTTGTTGTTGTTGTTGTTGTTATTTCTATTTCTGTTGTTGTTGGCGTTGCTTTTATTGTTGTTGTTGTTGCTGCTGTTGTTATTGTTATTTCTATTGGTGTTGCTATTTTTGTTGATGTTGTTGTTGCTATTGTTGTTGTTGTTGCTGTTGTTGTCGCTGTTGTTGATGATGTTGGTGCTGCTGCTATTGATGCTGTTGTTGTTGTGGTTGTTGTTGTTGTTGTTGTTGTGTGGTTGATGTTGTCGTTGTTGTTGTTGTTGTTGTTGTTGTTGTTGTTCTTGTTCTTATTCTTGTTCTTCTTGTTTTTGTTGTCTTTGTTGCTGTTGTTGGTGTTTATTAGTCGGTGGGACTTGGGGTACCCAGGCTCGTGTGCGTGCGGCCCAAGACACGACGCATGCCATGGCTCTAGCACGGTCCATGTAACACCCCACAATTTTGGTCATGTTTTTTATTTATTGAAAATTGGCCATGATAATTTGAAAATTATATTTCTGGTTTTCTACTGTTTTCACAGCCCTTCTTCGCTTTATTTTACAAAAATATTTCTTACTTAAGTAGGAGTTTTTGAAAGATATTATTTCACTTGAATGTTGCCTCAAATATTTTTTTCAATTATTTCCAAATAAGATGAAGACATTTTTATAAATATTTTATTTAGGGTTCATTTATTCAAAGATTTACTTCTAACGCCTGATTTGAACAACAACCATTCGAGAATTTCTTTGAAAAATTCCACAAAAACTTGTAAATGACCTAATATGTTTGTGAATCAATTTTGTGAAATAATATAGCCAAGTGTTTTGGAATAAGGGAACACATTATATCATTTTCTATTCCTGATCCTACTTGGTATTTGCACTACAACCCCTAGTGAAAAGTCTTCAAAAATTCTACAAAAATTTGCAGTTGTCAAGAAGCTTATATAAATCACTTTTATGCAAAAGTCCCAAATGGGTCTTTTGAAAATTTTGAGCACCACTTCTTATTTTCTATTCTGGACCAGATTTGCAGTTTGCACTACAACCATATTATTTTCTTACCCAAAGCTCATGAAAATCTTACTACTTTTAGTGGACCCTACAAAACCCTTAAGTCCAGAGTTTCAGCCCAAGTGGCATTGTTTGAGAGCATGTTATAGCATCATTTTGTTTCTCCCAGGAATGCTCTTTTGCCAAAATTGCAGTAGGAAGTTTCTGTTTTGCCAAGATTGACCATACCATATTTGTTAGCTTCCAAGAAGACCTCAACCTGGAAATTTTGGTGGCTAACAAGAATACCTAGAGGCTCCTTGCATTTTACCAAACACTCTAGGTGCATGACCTGAACTGACATGGTTTTTATACTGCATTATGGAGTTTCTCTTTGTGCTAAACCAAAATGTCTAGCAGAGCTTGGGTAACCAGCCTAGCCATCCTGCTAAGTTACACCTCAAGCCAAGCCCTCTGGCCTGTAGTGGCATTCGGCAGAGCACCTTTTGTGCACCCCCAGAGCATGCCCAGAGCTCGCGTTTGCACGTGTTGTGCAGTAGACGCCGCGCCCACCTCCCTGTTTCTAGTGTAACCCGTGTAGTTGCAGCCTGCAACTCTGCATCGCTGACACTGTTGGTGCTTACTACACCTCCTACAACCATGCTGGCCGTCGATAATAGCAACGGCTGCCTCGGCAAGTACAACACCGCCCAAGTCACCCCTGCTCGCCAGCTCTTCCCCTGTGACCGAAGTTTTCGTGTCAGCTAGCCAAGACCGCCACTCGGACCCTGTTTGACCCACCCCAGCGTCGCCGCGTGTTCCTGCAGCTCCAGAGGAGGTCGGCCGGCAAACTTATCGCCATCGCGTCGGACCGACCTCGAGGCCCTATAAGAAGGCGCCCCCGAGCCCTTCTAGCAAGGGCAGACTCATCTACACAGCCGTAGGAGACCACCCCTTCACCCAATTCAGCCAGGACCTCCACCTTCCCCAGCTCTAGTGACCTCAACCGCCACCGCGCCTTGGCTCGACTCGGCTAAGCCGAAGCATCCTAGCCCCACCTGAGAAACCCCGCGACCCCTCCTCAACCCCTCAGAGCTACCCCACCTCTCGAAACCTACCTAGAGCCACCCTAGCTCGCATCTCACCTGAACCGAAGCTGCCCTCCGCCGTGGATGAAGGGAGGCTCGCCCTCAAGCTCCGCCGCATCCCCAAGCCTAAAAAATGGATGTGTCTCATCCTTCCGAGAAGATGCATAGCCGGAACGCTGCAAATGGTGCATCGTGTCGCCGGCAATTGCTGCCGGAGTGCACTCCCCTTCTTTGTGTCAGCGTGCGCGGGAGGACGAAGGAGAACCCGACAGATGGGTCTCATCTGTCGGTGAGTGGGCCGGTTCCCTCGGCACGCACCCGCGTGAGTGCACTTCCTTCTAGGGAAGGTGTAGTCGGCTTGGTACGTTTCCCCCTTGCGATAGCGTATTAACTTACAAACCGTTTTTCCTTTTTTGTTTTATTTTAAAACAGATTCTTGACCAAACTTTGATTGGCCCTAGTTTCTAAAATAAAACTCCAAATGAGTTGATTCTTTTTCTCACCTATTTCAAATTTTGTCTAGTTTATATTGGAATTTATTTGAAAATTTTCTAAGACAAATTTCTGTACTGTTTTTAAATTTTGAATTAATTAGAATATTTTTCAAAGTAGGCTATGGAGAGAGGTGCAAAAACTTCAAAAGTTTTGGAGTGCAACCTACCTCTCTACACTTGGAAGGCAAGCATTCTCAACCTACATATATCTTGGTTGTGTGTGGGTTTCTTGATGAGAATTATATTATGGTTATGTTAAACAAATGGTCTTATTTAATGTGACAATCACGCATGTGGCTTCATCATTTGAAAGTACAATTGTTGCATGATTGAGATGCATGGGACAACAATCACATCTTCCTACCACACATGTCTATTGGATAGGATCCTATGAAAGTCGGTGTCTTGTGGAGACACGACCTTGGGACTGACATCTCGTGGGGCGAGAGTGGTCAGCAAGGCATGTTGGGGTACAACAGGTAGTGACTCTCTGTGCGGTGATAAAACATTTTGATTTTGCTAATCATGCAGGGAGTAATTTAAACCTTCGTCTTGCCACATGTGTTCCTAAAAGGGAATATGGTTCAGTTGGTCGTAAACCTATTACCAGGTACACACCAAGTAGAGAGGCCAGGATGAAGGTATCCGGGGCACTGGACTAAATCCAGTCATCTTGTCAGGGGGCATGGGTGTTTCCAGTCTGGGACCGAGAGGGAATGGCCATTCCCTTGTAGCGTGAGGTATAAATTTGATCCCATGCCAGTCGGGGTTGGAGCCTCCCCGTGTTATGTTTTTTCCCGAGCAGCATAATCAGGGTGAATCCGGGCTTCGCAGGGGTAAAAATGGGTGTGTACTAGTTCTGAGAGTTCACTTATAAAATTCCGTACAAGGGATTAGTCCGAGTGACTATCGAAACACGTGGGATGTGGTTAAAGAGTACACCCTCTGCAGAGTCAAATCTATTTGAGTAGCCTTGTCCACGGTCAAGGATGACTGGTTGACTAGTCAAGTGTCGGTCTGAGTGTCGGTCTTCGGAGGTAGTTAAAGAAATTGTGAGACTAATCCGGAAATATGGTGGATGATCATGAACATTATTTTCTGTCGACTAACCCCTATCATTATGATTGTTGAATATCCCTAGCTCGGTTCTACCTCCTGGATATTCATTATTTATTATTGTCTCATATAAGCCTTTTATGTGGCGTCGCTTAGACGACCGACTCTGGCATCTTTATTATTTCATATAAGCCCTTTATGTGGTGTCGCTTAGACGCCCGACTGTGGCATGTTTATATTTCTTATAAGCCCTTTATGGGGGGTCGCTCAAATGCTTGACTGCGGAACGCTTGTTATATTTCATATAAGCCCTTTATGTGGTCTCGCTCAGACGCCCGACTGGGGCACGCTTGTTATATTTCTTATAAGCCCTTTATGTGGTGTCGCTTAGACGCCCGACTGAGGCATGTTTATTGTTTCATATAAGCCCTTTATGATGTGTCTCTTAGACGCCCGACTCTGGCATGCTTGCTATTATTTTATTCAAGACCGGTATGTTGTGTCGCTCAGATGCTCGACGGAGGCATATTTTATATCACATCCGTTAATCTTAATCTTATTGATTTCTTATTAATTTCTTAGTATATTATATTTTTATTACTAGTACTTGAGAAGTACATCATGGTTGACGAAGTGTTGTGGTTTTATTACCAGTGTATATTAACCCACCCAAATTATTTTTGTTTCATGATGTTTGCGAGGACATTCAAAGTACTCACTTGCTTGTCCCTAGCTATTTGTAACACCGCAAATTTTTGCCAAGGTTTTTATTTAATAAATTTGGCCTGAATTGTTTTAAATTTTTATTTTTGGGTTTTCTGTTGATTTCAAAACCTCTCTTATTCTTGGTTTTGTGATAAACTCTTCTATGAGCTAGAGATTTTTAAAATTTATTTGTGGCTTGAGTGTTGACTCAAATATTTTCCCCACTGAATATTGCAGATAAGACCTTTTCTTTAAATATTATCTTCCAATTGTATTATTTCAAAACTGGTTTTTATTTTCCTAAGGGTCCAGTTTTGAACTACAACCACATGTTATCTTCTTCTAGTAATTCCACAGTAAACTTGGCAATTACCTTCTATGCCCCTATGTCAATTTTTTATAAAAATATAGCCAAGTGTTTTCAAAAATATTAAGCAAATTAATTGTATTTTACTTTTTGGTCCAATTCGAGTTTTGTACTGCAGCCCATTAAATAAAGTCCCGAAATTTTTTGCAAAACTTTGTAGTAGCCAAGGGGTTCATACAAATGAGTCTTATGCAAAATCCCAACTGAGTATTTTGGTAAAATATTGCTCATTGATATATTTTCTATTCTGGTCCACGTAGGTGCTTTGCACTCCAACCTCTTCATAAAAGACTTTAATAATTCTGTAAAAATTTGTCGAGGTCAAGATGTTTATATGAATGAGTTTTCTGCAAAAATATAAGTAAGTCTTTTGAAATATTTGAGCACCCCATCCTGTTTTCTGATCTCGACCTGATTGGCATTTTACACTACAACACCATTATTCGCTTTCCTATTATCTTGAAAAAAATTGTGCTGCTAGTCCACCCTATAAAACCGTTAAGTATCAAGTTTCATCCCCATTGGAGTTCTTTTGACCCCTATTGCATCATCATCTAATTTGTGTCCAGAAATGGATTTTTGCTATAGCTGCATTAGAAAGTTGTTGAGTTGGTGATTATAACCTTGCCATCCTTGTTTGCACCCAAGGAGACTCCTATCTGGAAATTTTTGTGGCTAGCAAGTGCTCCTAGATGCCCAGGTCATTCTGTCGAAGACGTGGCAACCTGGATCAGATATTGTTTAAGTTTTGTTTGTGTCGTGAAGTTGTACCCAGGAGCAAACGAACATGTCTAGCAGATCCCTAGTAAGGCCCTTAGTCACTTTGGAGTGTTTCACCACTAGCCCAAGCCCCTAGCTAGCCGTGGCAATGCATGGAGCACCTGGCAGGCATGCCAGAGCATGCTCCGGACCGCGTGTATTGCAGCCAGTAGACCCGAGCCGCCGCGTCGCAGCCCTGCCGCCCCCTCGCTATCCGAAGCAACATCAGCATGTGGGCACACCCGCACGGGTTCCCCATGTGCTCCTCTTGCCTCTGGTGCTCCTCTGCAGCACTGCAACGCCGCAGCCGCACCGGCCGTCGTTAGCCGACAGCTCCATAGCGCCACAGCACCGCCCAAGCCCTCCTCGAGCGCCACCTGCCCCGTGGACCACCTCCCTGCGACAAGCCGTTGCTTCCCCGCCGTCTGACTGCATCGAGACGCCCCTGTGGCTGCATCGAGACGCCCCTGTGCCCTTGCAAGAAGCTGTCGCCGGTGTTCCTATCCATCCCCTCCACAGAACCGACACTCCGGGGCTATAAATAGGACCCCCAGGAGCCTCAGAGAAACCCAAGTCCTCCCTGGTAGCTGTAGCCAGCCCCCCTAGCTCCAATTTTTGGACCAATTCCTTCTTCCCCATCTCCGGTGGCCGCAGATCACTGCAACATCCCTCGAGTCGATTCGGTTTGGTTAGAGCGCCTTCCCCCTGTCTGAGCCTACCACTCGAACCCCTGGACCCAGCGGAGCTGCCCCACCTCTCGCCTTGCACCTAGGACCCCTCCTGGCTTGCGCCACATCGGAGCCGAAGCTTCCTCCGCCTTGGAGGAAGGGCTGCTCACTCCCGGCAACCGCCGCAACTCCAAGACCGTGAAATGGATGCGCCGTGATGCCCTGAGCATGCCGGTACCCTCAGTTCCTTGAATGGAGGACCCTGTCACCGGCGAGCCTCGCCGGAGTCCCCTCTCCCTTCGGCTAGAGGAGGAAGAAGACGACAGAGTCAAACCTACACGCGGGCCCCGCGTGTCAGCGTCTCTATCCCAGCCAGAGCCGGCGCTAATGGAGACGACTTCTATCGAGTACGTATTCTCCCTTGTGCTAGCGTATTTTTGTCCGAAGCGTTTTCTTTTCTTTTTGATTTTTAAAACAGATTTTTGAGCAAACTTTGACTGGCTATAACTTTTTATAGGAAACTCAAAATAAGTTGATTATTTTTCTCACCTCTTTCAAATTCTGTCTAATTTATTTTAGTGTTTATTTGAAAAATTTCTAAGACAACTTTCTGTGCTGTTTTTATATTGTATGTTAATTAGCATATATTTTTAAATTGGCTTTGAAGAGAGGAGTTAAAACTTGCAAAAGTATTGTGGTGGACCCCACCTCTCCACACTTGGAAGGCAAGCATCCTGAACCCACATTTATCTTGATTATGTGTGTTTGCTTGGTGGAAATAACATAGAGTTATGCTATATATGTGGTATTATTTCATGTGAAAATCATGCACGTAGTTCATAATTCATGAGCAAAGATCTTTGCATTTTGGCACATGGATAGTGGTCACCATTTTCTACCTTACATGCCTATCGGGTGGGATTCGGTGAAAGTTGGTGTCTTGTGGAGACACAACCATGGGATTGACATCTCGTGAACGAGTGGTCAACGAGGCATGTTAGGTGGGTAGTGACTCTGTCTGCATATGGTTTCTGCTAATCATGCAAGTAATATCTAAACCTCCTAAGTCGACCATAGATCGAGTCTTGTCAGTATGTCTCCTTATTGCGTGCTACCATTGCTGCCTGGATAATGGATTTGGTATAGTCAGTTGCAGACCTATTATAAGTCACACACCAGTAGAGGGGCGGGATGAAGGTATCCACGACCGTGGTCTAAATCCAGTCATACGCTCAGGGGGCATGGGTGTTTCTGGTCTGGGATCGGAAGGGAGGGCACTCCCCGTAAGCGTGCCGTATAAATAATTTGATCCCATGCTAGTCGAGGTCACAGCCTCCCCGTATTATTGTTTTGCCTTGGCAGCGTAGTCCGGGTGAAGCCGGGCTTCGTGGAGGTAAAATGGGTGTGTGCTGGTTCTGAGTGTCCGCTTCTAAATTGTCGTACGCGGGATTAGTCATGATGACTCTTGAAAACCGTGAACTATGGGTGAAGAGTACAACCTCTGTAGAGTCAAAACTATTCGAGTAGTCGTGTCTATGGTCAAGGACGTTGGTTGAGTAGTGAAGTGTCGGTCTTGAGAGGTAGTTAAAGAAGTATGAGACTAATCGGGAAATATAGTGGATGATTATATATATTATTTTTTGTGGACTAACCCTTATGATTTTGATTGTTGGATATCCTTGGTACGGTTCTACCTCCTGGAAATTCACTGTTATTTATTTCATATAAGCCCTTTATGTGGTGTCGCTGAGACGCGCGACTGTGGCACGTCTATTATTTCATATAAGCCCTCTATGTGGTGTCGCTGAGATGCCCGACTGTGGCACGTTTATTATTTCATATAAGCCCTTTATGTGGTGTCGCTGAGACGCCTGACTGTGGCACGTTTATTATTTCATATAAGCCCTTTATGTGGTGTCGCTGAGACGCCCGACTGTGGCATGTTTATTATCTCATATAAGCCATTTATGTTGTGACGCTGAGACGCCCGACTGTGGCATGTTTTATATTGCATATGTTATTATTACCCTTATTGATTTCTTAATGAATTTCAGTATGATTATAATTTCACTACTAATTCTTGAATAGTATTTTGGGTTGACGCAGTGTAATGGCATCATTTTGAGTGTATAATTAACACTACAAATTATATCTTTTTTTCTTGATGTTTGCGAGTACATTCAAAGTACTCACTGGCTTGTCCCTGGCTATTGTCTTGGCCAGATTTCAAGTGTGGAGAGGATATGCTTGATGATAAGCTTGGAGCATAGGCTTCGAGGATAGCAGTTGCGCGAGATAGGAATTAACCAGGTCAGCTTTTCCTGTGGAAAATGGAGTCCTAGAGGAGTTGGAGATCCCTGAAACGCTTCTGCCATCAACCACTAGAAATCCTTTTGATGTACTCATTAGACCACCTTCGTCTTGTACCTCCATCTGTATTTTTATTTGGACTTTTGTATCAAGGAAAGGTGTGTCAGCTAACAGTATTCCTGGGGCTGGTATACTTAAGGGCCATTTGAAGGGAAATTAAAATCCCCAAAAATCTCGTTCCCACACTATTGTCTTGGACAACTTGCGTTCTTGGAGAGGAGGAACTCGACGATGAACCCGGAACCTAGGCACCAACAATAGCAGCTGCGTGAGATAGGAATTATCCAGGTGAGCTGTTCCTGTGGGAAATGGAGTCCCATAGAGGCCGGAGATCCCCGAACGCTTCTGCCATCATCCATTAGAATCCTTTTTGATGTACTCTATGGACCACCTCGGTCTTGTTCTTCAAGTGTGTATTTTTGCATGGACAAATGTATCAAGGGTTTGTGCACCAGCTAACAGTATTCCTGGGGCTGGAAGGCACAAGAGCCATTTTGAAGGGAAATTATAATCCCTGAAAATCTGGTCCTGACAACCTTGGTATCAGAGTCAGGCTGACCATTGGCTAATCCTAGCTTCGTCGGGTCAAAAAACCCTAGATAACCACCCAGCCAAGCCTGCCCAAATCAGTAGCCCAAATAGTGGTGTCAACACCTTTTGGCAATCAGTGCCCAACCTATCAGACTAGCCATGTGGTCACACGCGAGTGACCAACGACCAAGTTGTCCTTTTCACAATCTTGCAAGGGAAGACTCCATTTTCCCTTTCTATAAAGGGAATGATTGCCTAGTATAGCACATCACAACCACCACCATTATCCAAGATGTTAGGCCCCATTTTTCACAATGAGACCACTGCTGCGGATCAAGGAGGTTTTGTAGCCATCCTCACCAACCTCACCCGTCATGCCTTTGCCATGGAAGAGCCTCCGGAATATGTTCTGTACCAAGAGCACACGAGTGATGCCATCCGTACCTTCTGGGCTATGGTACACATCTACACAGGAGTATCACCCAAGAGCGTCCCCATCGGTTCACTGGAAAGACAACTTCCTGGCCGTGAAGGTTATGGTAGGCTGCTCCAAGTCGCCAGCGGAGACCATGAGATCGACCCCGCCCTGTTGCACCTCGTGCGCTACCTGAGAGCGCAAGAGGCACTGTACGACCAGGTCACCCTTAACCTACTTGCAGCTCATGAAGAGCTGGCTCGTCTTTACCTAAGGAGGAGAAAAGTAGAGCCCGATGCCAGCAACCCTATAGTGCTGTTTGGGAGACCGGCTGAGCTCCTTAGGTCTATCCCACCTACTGAACTAAATCATGCGCATATCTCCCTTGAGGAGCTTCGTCGCATTTTGGGGATTTCCTCCAACGGGACAGTAGCCACAGCACCCCGCAATGGACACCACCGCTACCCCAACCTTGTAGATCTACGTCCTTCCCCGAGCAACTGCGACGTCGTGCTTCTAGCAAACTCGAACTCCACAAGACCCGCCCACCTAGATGTAAACAAAGTAGACTAAGCCATAACCCTTCTTTAGAGTTCTCTTGCGTGTAATGTATGAGCTGGTATTAACATAAAATAAATGGGCAAGTTGTTTTGTACCACTATTTTCGTAAGTACTGCTGATAGTCATGTCTGTGTGCTTTTGGGCCGCATAGCTTATAGTTGGACATAACCATGCGAAGCCGATTTCCAACCGACCACCACAGTAATATGTCACGTTTCGTGGACTATTATATGTGGCCTTGATCGAACCACGTTAGAGAAGCACCAACCACCGAGACCAACCCAAGACTTGCACCCTAACCCGCCCTATATAAGAGTCACCCAGTGAATTTTTCCAGCATCCCTCACCTTGTGCACTGCATTCACAGCCTTTTTCCATGCTACCCCAAGGGAGTTACATCAGAACTACGGATGCAACTCCGAACAGTTTTTTTAAGATACTGTGGGATTTTACCCGAAGTACCATGAGTTGTTCCCTCCCACCCCTATACGAGTTGTTCAAGTCAAGGATCACTTCCACTACCTCGAAATATTGGGTAGTTGTGCACATTTTCCCAGTGGACCCTAACCAAGACCCCACGGAAGACTGCTTCGGCGGAAAATCTGTGCGTATCCTAGAAATGGTCATAGAGGTTGCTGCCTATGAAGCGATTACTTGTCTTCGATTTGTAGTACCATATGCTAGCGAAAGGGGGTACTGTTATTTTCTGAGCCATGTTGTGCCCGGAGGAGCACATCTTTTCCAGGCACCTATGCAGAGAGGGACCCCGTGGTGACTAGGCTCATGCAGTAAGTCATCACTCAAGAGCGCTTGACACAGCAGGTGATGGATTTCCTCCACACCCTAGCTGCCCAAAACCCTGAGATCACCATTGGCGAACCCCTAAGGAAAGACCCAGCAGGACACATTCTGAGAATCCTCCAACTGCTCGCCCATGAAGACGAAGTAGATATTCCACTGCCAGGAATATTCCCTCATAGCCATTAGATTTTTACGTGTTCCGCGAAGGCCATGTTTGTATGCGCTAGTCTAGTCTATGACTGTTTGATGTGATGGTTGTACCTTAACTTGTAGGTTATTGCATGCATATGTTTTATTTCAGCTCTGTGATTGCTGTAGTTTTTCCTTGGCTTGTTTTCTTAGGAAAATCCTTTGAGTAATAGATTTTCTTAATAAAACTACTGCAAAAAAAATATTTCCAGCAAGATTTTATTCACAAGCCAACCGGCTCACAACAACACTATCTGTGCCAACGCACTAAGGGCAGAACCGCCCACACCTAACCCCTGGCTAATTGTCTCAATAGCACCACAGTTTTTCCGTGAGGAATACATTGTGGTTGTTCTTATTTTTGCAGAGTGCTGCCAGCACACTAGCAACCACCCATGCATTTTTGCGCGTGCCTAGTCTTCGTGTTCATCGCCACTGTGGTGAGCCACCACCCGAGTTGCACCATCGCGCATAGGAGCATTGAGAACCCAATCAACGCTGACATTCCTCCAGCTAGCGGGATTATCAGCCACCCTGGGATCGTGTCAACCATTAGAGCCTCACTTCAAGATCGGGAAAATAGAGAGGAAGAGTAGGAAGAAGTAGGAGCAGTGAGGCTGGGTGTGAGGTAGAGAAGAGAACGACACGGTCGTTTTATAGCCCGAGATCCGTGTGTGATGGACGCAGTCCACCAGCACCGCTCGTACGGCCCTAGATGCCTACTCACTAGACACCACGCGTGGGAAAATCAGCAGGAAGCGTGCCAGAGAGAGAGGAGAGAAGAGAGACGGAGGAAGAAGAAGAGACTGACAGTGGGCCCTGAGTCCACCTATCAGCGAGAGAGAGCACTATGCACTCGGATACGGCAAGCACAATTCGAAAATTGGAAATTTTCCTTTTTCGAAATTTTTGTCGTAGCCATTCGTAGCAACAGCTTGGTTTGCCCAACCGTAGCAATAGTGTGTAGCCCCAGTACCACACCACACTTGCACCAATTATCGGTTTTAGAGTAACCTCGTAGAGTAGTTATTTTCGTGTAGATACCGCGGTGTGGTAGGAGTTTATATTTTGCAATGTCCCTAGCCAATCTTGAGGACGAGATTTTTCTTAAGGGGGTAGAGTGTGTAACACCCCAAAATTTTGGTCCTGATTTTTATTTATTTGAAGTTGGCCATGATAATTTGAAAAAATATTTTTGGGTTTTTTGCTGTTTTCAGACCCCTTCTTTGTTTTATTTTATAAAAAGATTTCTCTCTTAAGTAGGAGTTTTTGAAAGATATTTTTTCAATTATTTCCAAATAAGATGAAGAAATTTTTATAAATATTTTCTATAGGGTTCATTTATTCAAAAAAGTACTTCTAAGGCCTCATTAGAACTACAACCATTTGATAATTTCTTTTAAAAATTCCACAAAAACTTGGAAATGACCTATTATGTTTGTGAATCAATTTTCTGAAATATTATAGCCAAGTGTTTTAGAACAAGGGAGCACATTATATCCTTTTCTATTTTTGATCCCACTTGGTATTTGCAATACAACCACTGGTAAAAACTCTTCAAAAAATCTACAAAAAATTGGAGTTGCCAAGGAGCTTATATAAATCACTTTTATGCAAAAACCCAAATGGGTCTTTTGAAAATTTTGAGCACCACTTCTTATTTTTTGTTCTGGGCAGATTTGGAGTTTGCACTTCAACCATATTATTTTCTTACCCAAACTCCTGAAAATTTTACTACTTTCAGAGGACCCTACCCTACAAAACCCGTAAGTCCACAGTTTCAGCCCAAGTGGCATTGTTTGAGACCATGTTATAGCATCATTTTGTTTCTATCCAGGAATGCTCTTTTGCAAAAATTGCACTAGGAAGTTTCTGTTTTGCCAAGATTGACCATACCATTTTTGTTTGTTTCCAAGGAGACCTCAACCTAGAAATTTTGGTGGCCAACAAGTATACCTAAATGCCCCTCGCATTTTACCAACCACTCGATGTGCATGACCTGAACTGGCATGGCTTTTAAACTTCCTTATGGAATTTCTCTCTGTGCCAAACCAGCATATCTAGCAGAGCTTGGGTAACCAGCCAAGCCATCCTGCTAAGTTACACCTCAAGCCGAGCCCTCTGGCATGTAGTGGCGTTCGGCCGAGCACCTGCCGTGCACTCCCAAAGCACGCCCGGAACATGCATTTTGCACGTGTTGTGCAGTAGACACTGCGCCCACCTGTCCTATTTCCAGTGTCACCCGTGAAGTGGAAGCCTACAGCTCCGCATTGCTAACACTCTTGGCGCTTACTGCACCTCCTACAACCATGCTAGCCGTCGATAAGAGCAACGACTGACCCGTCGAGTACAACACCGCCCGAGCCACAAGTCTTCCCCTGCAACCGGAGTTTTCGTGTCAGTTAGCCATGACCGCCAGCCGGACCCTGTTTGACCCACCCCTACGTCGCCACATGTCCCTGCAGCTCTAGAGGCAGTCGGCCAGCAATCTTATCGCCATCGCCTCAAACCGACCTCGAGGCCCTATAAGAAGGTGCCCCCGAGCCCTCCTAGCAAGGACAGACTCATCTGCACAGCTGTAGGACACCACCACTTCACCCAATTCGGACGAGGACCTCCACCTTCCCCAGCTCCGTGACCTCAATCGTCGTCACGCCTCGGATCGATTCGGCCAAGCCGAAGCATCCTAGCCCCACCTGAGCCACACCTCGACCCCTGCTCAACCCCACGAAGCTAACCCACCTCTCGGAACCTACCTAGAGCCACCCTAGCTCGCATCTCACGTGAACTAAAGTTGCACTCCACCATGGATGAAGGGTTGCTCGCCCTCAAGCTCTGCCACATCACCAATCCTCAAAAATGGATGTGTCTCATCCTTCCGAGCACATGCATA
Organism: Hordeum vulgare subsp. vulgare; assembly: GCF_904849725.1. NCBI lineage: Eukaryota > Viridiplantae > Streptophyta > Magnoliopsida > Poales > Poaceae > Hordeum > Hordeum vulgare. Next base: position 297,473,043 of record NC_058524.1, on the reverse strand, counting down.
GCCGGAACACTGCAAATGGTGCATCATGTCGCCGGCAATCGCCGCCAGAGTGCACTCCCCTACTCTCTGTTAGCGTGCGCGGGAGGAGGAAGGAGAACTCGACAGATGGGTCTCATCTGTCGGTGAGTGGGCCGGTTCCCTCAGCCACGCACCCGCGTGAGTGCGCTTCCCTCTCGGGAACGCGCAGTCGGCTTGGTACGTTTCCCCCTTGCGATAGCGTATCTAACGCCGCATCTCGTACAACGATGCATTCATCCCCGGAGGTTCGTCTCGGCATTATACCTACAAAGCGTGCCTCTCGGAGAAGATCTAGTTTGATGCGGTGTAGATTAAGTAGGCTTTCTAGAGACGGTAGTGGAAGTCATGGATGTAGGGGGTACTTGCGAACTTGAGCGATGGTAGTGGTCTAGGGGTTGTAGTCGGTCTTGGCCATTCATCGGGTAGTCGTACACGTTCGTAGATGCTCGGGGTTGTTAACGTTGTGGTACACGATAAGTAGTCATTCAAATGTGGGGAAGGGTAGTCACATCTTCAAACTTGGTCTCGCGATTGTCTGTGGTAGGGAACCCGACGGATATAGCAGAGGGCGCTGGCGAGGCTATGGCGGTGGTACAGGGTAGCGGCAACTGTGCTAGGGGCACTATGCAATCAAGGCAAGCAGTGCTACAACACCAGCGGCGGCAACAAGTTTGGCGGGGTGTTGGCGAGGACCAGAAAATGACCAATCACAGACGGGCTCAACCATGGGTAAGGGTGTGATGACCCTCAAGTATACCGGATCGCAACAATTTTCGAGGGTAGAGTATTCAACCCAAATTTGTTGGTTCGCACAAGGGGAAGCGAAAGAGTATTCTTAAGTATTAGCAGCTGAGTTTGTCAAATTGAACCACAGCTGAAAGATTAGTGTTTGCAAGCAAAGTATCAGTAGCAAAGTAGTATGATAGCGACGGTGCCAGAAACGATCTGTTGACGGCAGACTATTCCTAACTATTGTATCAATGGCGCCAGTAAATAGCACGTGGATGGGGAACTATTCTTCCCAGCAACGGCTCCAGAAAAGACTTACAACAGGTAACAGCAAAGTAGCAAGGAACAGCAGTAGCAGCAGCATCAAAGTAACAAGTAACAGCAGTAGCAACAGTAGCAGCAAAGTGTCCCAATCCCTTTTGTAGCAAGGCACAAGCCTAGACAATGTAACATAGCAAGGACTAGTAGTAAAAGACTCGTAGGCAGTGGATCGGTGATGGATGAGTATGACAGATGTGATTCATCATGTAATAGCTATAACACGGAGAGGTATGTAACTAGCTCCCGTTCGTCAATCTAATGTAGGCATGTAATCCGTATGTAGTCATACGTGCTTGGGGAAGAGAACTTGCATGACATCTATTGTCCATCCCTCCCGTGGCAGCGGGGTCCTAATGGAAACTACGGGATATTAAGGTTCTCCTTTTAATAAAGAACCGGACCAACGCATTAACACGTGGTGAATACATGAACTCCTCATAGTATGGTCATCTCCGGGAGTGGTTCCGGCTATTGTCACTCCGGGGTTGTCGGGTCATAACACATAGTAGGTGACTACAACTTGCAAGATAGGATCTAAAACACACATATATTGGCGACAACATAATAGGTTCAGATCTGAAATCATGGCACTCGGGCCCTAGTGACAAGCATTAAGCATAGCCAAGTAGTAGCAACATCAGTCTAGAACATAATGGATACTAGGGATCAATCCCCGTCAAGAACTAACTCGATTACATGATAGATCTCATCCAACTCATCACCGTCCAGCAAGCCTACGATGAGATTACTCACGAACGATGAAGAGCATCATGGAATTGTCGATGGAGGAAGGTTGATGATGACGATGGCGACGATTTCCCCTCTCCAGAGCCCCGAATGGACTCCAGATCTACCCTCAAGATGAAGAACAAGAGGTGGCGGCGCCTCCGTATCGTAAAATGTGATGAAACCTTCTCTCTGATTTTTTTGCCGGGCGTGACGGAAGATATAGAGCCGAGTTTGGGGGTGGTGGTGCCACGTGGGCCCCACAAGCCCTCACGGCGCGGCCTAGGGGGGTGGCCACGGCCTGTGGGCTTGTGGCCCACTGGCACGCCCCCTCCGGTGGATCTTTGAGCAAATTTTTAGGACATTCCGAGAACTTTTATTTTTGCACAAAGAAAACTCCATGGCAATTCTGCTAAAAACAACGTTAGTCCGGGTTAGTTCCATTCAAATCATGCAAGTTAGAGACCAAAACAAGGGCAAAAGTGCTCGGAAAAGTAGATACGACGGAGACGTATCAACTTCCCCAAGCTTAAAGCCTTGCTTGTCCTCAAGCAACTCAGTTGACAAAATGAGAGAGACAAAAGAAAAACTTTGACAAACTCTGTTTGATCTTGTTGTTGCAACTATGTCTAACTCATAACCAGAATTTCAGCAAGATCACAAGCAAACCACATAAGCAAATGACATCTAGGTCTCACGGTAAACTCATATCAATGGCATAATCAGCTAGCAAGCAAATAATAATAAGCCTTAAATGTCAACCTTCAATCAAAACAACATGAAGCAGTACGAATAGATGGTATCTCGCTAGCTCTTTCTGAGACCGCAAAACATAAATGCAGAGCGCCTTCAAAGACCAAGGGCTGACTAAACATTGTAATTTAAGGCAATGAAGATCCAGTCATATTCATACTCAACACAGTTAAAAGCAAAGCAGAAGAACAACATAGGTGCTCTCTAATTGGTGCTTTTGTAAGAGGAGGATGACTCAACAGGAACATAAATAGACAAGCCCTACGCAGAGGGAAGCATTGATTTGCAGAGGTGCCAAAGCTCAAGCTTTGAAAACAGAGATAATAATTTTGGGTGGCATGCTTTCATTGTCAACGCAATGACTAAGAGTTCTCAACATCTTCCACGCTACACATGCTATAAGCGGTTCCCAAACAGAAAAGTAAAGTTTTGACTCCCCCACCACCAATCAATCACACTCCACGGCTAGCCGAATCCTGGGTACCGTCCAGACCAACATTAATACTGGGGGAATTTTGTTTGCAATTATCTTTTCGATTAGCATGGAACTGGGAATTCCAATTACCGGCCCCTTTCTCATGAATGATAGTGAATAAACACATATCGAGGATAACACACCTAGCATGGAAGATACTAATAGCCCCCTGTCACCACATGAGCTGTTCGGGCATGCAAAACAAATTATTTCTTGAAGGTTTAGAGAGTGGCACATGCAAATTTACTTGGAACGGCAGGTAGATACCGCACATAGGTAGGTATGGTGGACTCATATGGAACAACTTTGGGTTTATGGAGGTGGATGCACAAGCAGTATTCCCACTTAGTACAAGTGAAGGCTAGCAAAAGACTGGGAAGTGACCAACTAGAGAGCGACAACAGTCATCAAAATGCATTGAGATTAACTAGCATTGAGTGCAAGCATGAGTAGGACATAAATCACCATGAACATGAACATGAACATCATAAAGGCTATGTTGATTTTGTTTCAACTACATGCGTAAACATGCGCCAAGTCAAGCCACTTGAACCATTCAAAGGAGGATACCATCCTATCATACTACAACACAGTCATCTCAACATTCATGTGGGCATCCAAGACAAACCATTATAAGCTTCTAGATAAGTAAGCATGGCATAAGCAACTATGATCTCTAAGTTGTCATTGCAAACATGTTTCTCTCACAACAAAGCTAAATCAGGCATGATGAGCTAGTCATATTTACAAAAACAAAATAGATCGAGTTCATACCAGCTTTTCCAGGCTCAGTCACTTCATCATATATCATCATTATTGCCTTTAACTTGCACGACCGAATGATGTGAACAATAATAAGCGTGCTCGTGCATTGGACTAAAGCTGGAATTTGCGCGCAAACACAAAGGAGAAGACAAAGTAATATGGCTCTTTGAAAGCTAAACAGGTATGCATGCAAGAGCCACTAAACATTGTAACCAATATCTTCTACCTTGACCCAAAGAAAAAGAAAACTATTTACACGGGAAAGCTCCCAACAAGCAAAAGAAGAAAAACAAAATCTTTTTGGTTTATCTTCAAACTAGACAGACACACGAAAAGAAAACGAGAAAAAGAAAATAAACTAACATGGATGATACAGTGGCAAAGTGTGAACACCGACGAACAAAGTGAAAGCATAAGCAAGAATGTAAAGCTGGTGAGAACACATACTCCCCCAAGCTTAGGCTTTTGGCCTAAGTTGGTCAACTCCAATGGATGGCCCTGGCGAAACCCAAAATCATAATGGGGTTATACGGGAGCGCTGCAGCCACTGCCTGAATAGCTGCCTCATGGAGACGAGCAGCCTTTGCCTCCCTCTCATACTCCTCTGCCTCTCCTCTCGTTATGTAATATCTCTGTTTTACCGAAAAGTCAAAGAAGGCAGGAGCAGGAAGGGTAATATGGAAAACACGCTGCCGGTTAAATATCAAACGGTATAGGAGGGATTCGTCATCCCTCTCAAGGAACTGGTAGCGTGTCAAAGCGACACGGTCAAGGAAAGCTCTATGGAGCGGGGGATCTCCTTCGCGGATGGGTACTCCAAGAAAATTTGTTATGCAGGTGGCATACATCCCACCAAAGAAATCCCCTTCAATAGCTCTCATGTTGAAGCTTTTGTCACCCGTCACTTCGCTCTTAAGGATACTAAGGTCGGGTGCGCAGAGGTGACAATGCTCAATCTGGCCATTAATGCATCTGCCTATGAAGAGGGCAAAGTAATGCAAGGCAGGAAAATGAATACTCCCCATGGTAGCTTGCGTAAAGTCTCTAGTTTCTCCAACAGTAATACCAGAGCAAAAATCTCTAACCGAAGATTTAGGAGGATCATTGAGGCTACCTCGAATAGGTATTTTGCAAATTCTATTGAAATCCTCTAAATCCATGGTATACGATTTGTCATAGAGATCAAACAGTACTGATGTCTCACAGCCAGTTGAAAATTTGAATCTACGAACAAAAGAGGCAGTGAGAGCAACATACTGTTCACATTTATCGGAGATGAATTCTTCGAGCCTGACTTTGCGAACAAGTGCATCAAACTCATCTTTGAAACCTGCCTCAATCATAAATTCATCAGAAGGCCATTCACATGGATGTACCTGCGTCTCCCTTGGTTGGTAAGGATCAGTCTCCTGAATCGCAAGACGGGGACCTCTCTTGCTTGAGAAACCACCATGAAAGTTTCTCCTGAACATCTCCCTTTTCTGAAATTTTCAGTGATTCTAAGGAAAGGTGAACAAGGACCAACGAAAATCATAGCAACTACTCCCACAAGTTCCTAGAGACCATATTACGCATCAAAACTACTTGGGACCAGCTAAAATTAGCATGCAAAGCTCAAGAACATGGTCACCAAGGTAGCAAAAATACGCGGAGTATAAGGCACTAGAGCAAAAACTAATTGGACCAATGGAGAATCACTTACCAAGGAGTAATTTCCCCAAAACAGTTCGAAGAACGGTGATTGGAGCAAACAGATTGAAAATCCGAGCAAGAGGAGCAAGAACACGGGTTTGAGCTGCGAAACGATTTTTCTGGAGGTAGGAGAAGGAGATAAGAGCAAGAAGTAGTGGAGGGGGTGCCTGTGGGCCCCACAAGGCTGGGTGGCGCGGCCGGGGGTGCCCGCGCCCCTAGGGCTTGTGGCCCACTGGTGTGGCCTCCAGACAAGCTCTTTGTCCCAGAATTTTCCAAAAATTCCTGAAAAATCATACTGGATTTTCACAGCGTTCAGAGAACTTTTATTTTCGGGGTACTTTTCTACCGGACGATAAAACATAAAACAGGGAAATCTAAACTAAACCTTATCATTTTTCTTCTAAGCAACCGAAGGTGAAAGCTTGGAACAGAGGTTTGTGACTCCTCGATTCATCCATCTCATGGTCATCGAAAGAAATCCGTCAGTGAGGTTGATCAAGCCTCTTTGACAAACCTTTTCGAATCACAAAAGAGAACGAAGAATTTTCGAATATTCACTAGTTCACCTCAATGGGGATGTGCATTTCCCCATCAAGCAAATCCTACTTCATCTTAACAGTAGGAAGAGGACATTGAAAGCTCCCAATAAGAATCGATGAAGTTTTTTCGATAGCATTGATGCAATGTACTCGATATTGTTTCTTCGGAAAGTGCACCGTATGCTCATTACCGTTGACATGGAAAGTGGCATTGCCTATGTTGCAATCTATAACAGCCCCTGCAGTGTTTAAAAAGGGTCTTCCGAGGATGACCGCCATGGCATCGTCCTCGGGAATATCCAAGATAACAAAGTCTGTTAAGATACTGACATTAGCAACCACAACACGCACATCCTCGCAAATGCCGATAGGGAAAGCAGTTGATTTGTTGGCCATTTGCAGAGAGATTTTAGTGGGTGTCAACTTATCCAGCTCAAGTATACGATAAAGAGAGAGAGGCATAACACTAACACAGGCTCCAAGGTTGCATAACGCAGTTCTAACGTAGTTGCCTTTAATGGAGCAAGGTATAGTGGGCACACCGAGATCACCTAGTTTCTTAGGACTTCCACCTTTGAAGGTATAATTGGCAAGCATGGCGGAGATATCAAGATCAGGTATCCTCCTCTTATTAGTCACAATATCTTTCATGTACTTAGCATACAGAGACATCTTGAGCATATCCGTCAAACGCATTTGCAGAAAGACAGGTCTGATCATCTCAAAGAATCGCTCAAAATCCTCATCATCCTTTTTCTTCGATGGTTTGGGAGGAAAGTGCATAGGTTTCTGAACCCATGGCTCTCTTTCTTTACTATGCTTCCTAGCAGCGAAGTCATTCTTATTGTATCTCTTATTCTTAGGTTGTGGGTTATCTCCACATCATTATCATTGCTAGGTTGAGCATCTTCATGAACATCACTATTGATATCATCATTAGGCTGATGTTCATCACCAGATTGTGTTTCAGCATCAGAGACAAAGACATCGTTTGGACTCTCAGGTGTAGCAGCAACAGGGTTGCTAGCGCGCAGGTTCCTATCATCTTTCTTCTTCTTTCTAGGATGACTAGGTGCATCAGTGCTAACTCCTTGAGAATCTTGTTCAATTCTCTTCGGATGACCCTCAGGATACAAAGGTTCCTGGGTCATTCTACCGCCACTAGTGACGACTGACGGAATTGTCATTCAACTCATTGAGCAAGTCATTTCGAGCTTTAAATACTTGTTCTACCTGAGTAGTAACCATACAGGCATGTTTACTCATAAGTTTAAGATCATTGACATTTCTGTCCACACAAGCACTTAAATGACTAAGCATACAAGCATTCTGTTCCAATTGTCTGGTAACAAAATCATTGAAACTCTTTGTTTGGCAACAAAGTTATCAAATTCATCCATGCATAACCTAGCAGGTTTATCAAAAGGAATATCACTCTCATCAATCCTCCGCAGACAATTTACTTCTACTACCTGTATCGGGTTATCGAGACCATGGATCTCTTCGATAGGTGGTAGATTTTTGACATCTTCAGATTTAATGCCTTTCTCTCGCATAGATTTCTTGGCTTCTTGCATATCTTCAGGACTAAGGAATAGAATACCTCTCTTCTTCGGAGTTGGCTTAGGAGGTGGGTCGGGAATAGTCCAAGCATTCTCATTGCAGAAGATGTTATTCAGTAGAATCTCAGCTTGTTCTACGGTTCGTTCCCTAAAAACACTACCGGCACAACTATCTAAGTAGTCTTTGGGAGCATCGGTATCTCTTCTTCAGCTAGAGCAAAGTTGTATATTTCCTGCAAGGCAGCTTGCTTCTTATGGGCAGGGAAATATTTTTCATAGAAGTAGTAGACCATATCCTGGGGGCTACGCACACATCCAGGAGCAAGAGAAGTGAACCAGGTCTTAGCATCATCCTTTAGCGAGAAAGGAAACAGCTTGAGCATATAGTAGTGGCGGATCTTTTCCTCACTAGTGAATAGGGTGGCTATATCGTGCAGTTTGGTAAGATAGGCTACAACCGTTTCAGACTCATAACCGTGAAAAGGATCATATTCGACCAGAGTGATTAACTCAGGGTCGACAGAGAATTCATAATTCTTATCGGTCACAAAGATAGGCGAAGTGATAAACTTCGGGTCGTATTTCATCCTAGCGTTCAGAGATTTTTCTTTCCACTTGCGCAGAAGTTTCTCAACATCATAGCTATCCTTACATGCAAGAAAGTCCTCAGCTATCTCTCCCTCCATAACATAGCGTGTATTAGGCATAACAGGCAATTCAGGCATAGTATCAAGCATAGCATCATCAGGCATAGTATCAAGCATAGCATCATGGGAAGTAGAAGTAGCATCATCAAGCACATGCGACATATCAAGATTTCTAGCAGGAGGCGAAGTCGCAAACTTACTCAAAACTGAAGGTGAATCAAGTGCAGAGCTAGATGGAAGTTCCTTACCTCTCCTCGTAGTGGAAGGCAAGATTTTAGTTCTTGGATCTTTCGGATTCCTCATAGTGACCAACAGACGTCAATCCCAAGTGAGTCAGAGAATATAGTTGTGCTTCCCCGGCAACGGCGCCAGAAAAAGGTCTTGATGACCCTCAAGTATAGTGGATCGCAACAGTTTTCGAGGGTAGAGTGTTCAACCCAAATTTGCTAGTTCGCACAAGGGGAAGCAAAAGAATATTCTCAAGTATTAGCTGCTGAGTTTGTCAAATTCAACCACACCTGAAAGATTAGTGTCTGCGAGCAAAGTATCAGTAGCATAGTAGTATGATAGCAACGGTGCCAGCAACGATCTGTTGATGGCAGACTATTCCTAATTGTTGTATCAATGGCGCCAGTAAATAACACATGGACGGGGAACTATTCTTCCCAGCAACGGCTCCAGAAAAGTCTTGCAATAGGTAACAGCAAAGTAGCAAGGAATAGCAGTAGCAGTAGCAGCAAACTAACAAGTAAGAGAAGTAGCAACAGTAGCACCAAAGTGGCACAATCCCTTTTGTAGCAAGGGATAATCCTAGACAAAGTAGCGTAGCAAGGACCAGTAATAAAAGACTCGTAGGCAGTTGATCGATGATGGATGAGTATGACGGATGTGCTTCATCATGTAACAGCTATAACATGGAGAGATATGTAACTAGCTCCCGTTCGTCAATCATATATTGGCGACAACATAATAGGTTCAGATCTGAAATCATTGCACTCGGGCCCAAGTGACAAGCATTAAGCATAGCCAAGTAGTAGCAACATCAATCTAGAACATAGTGGATAATAGGGATCAATCCCCGTCAAGAACTAACTCAATTACATGATAGATCTCATCCAACTCATCACCGTCTAGCAAGCCTATGATGAGATTACTCACGAACGATGAAGAGCATCATGGAATTGTCGATGGAGGAAGGTTGATGATGATGATGGCGACGATTTCCCCTCTCCGGAGCCCCGAACGGACTCCAGATCTACCCTCCAGATGAAGAACAGGAGGTGGCGGCGCCTCCGTATCGTAAAACGCGATGAAACCTTCTCTCTAATTTTTTTCTGGGCGAGACGGAACATATAGAGCTGAGTTTGGGGGCGGTGGTGCCACGTGGGCCCCACAAGCCCTCACGGCGCGGCCAAGGGGGTGGCCGCGGCCTGTGGGCTTGTGGCCCACTGGCACGCCCCCTCCAGTGGATCTTTGCGCAGGTATTTTTATTTTATTCCAGAAAAAATCTCCGTAAATTTTCAGGACGTTCCGAGAAGTTCTATTTCTGCACAAAAACAACACCATGGCAATTCTGCTGAAAACAACGTTAGTCCGGGTTAGTTCCATTCAAATCATGCAAGTTAGAGTCCAAAACAAGGGCAAAAGAGTTCGGAAAAGTATATAATACGGAGACGTATCAGGGTGTAGTGGTGCGCGGCTAGCGGCGACGGCGAGGACAACAAGAAGCCCAAGGAGGGAGCAGGGTGCGCGAGGGGGAGGCTAGGAGGTTACGGCCGCGCGCCCTCTACTTTACACAAACCAGAGCAACAACACCACGGGGTCTGTGAGGAGGCGACGATGGGGACCAGCGAGACAGGGAATGGAGGGATCCGGCGACATGGAGATAAGGGTCAGTCGGATCTGGCAGACGGCAAGGTCACAGGCACAGCTACGAGCTCCTGCGGCCATGGCAGGCGTCCATGGAGCTTTCTCTAGACAAAGAAGAAGACCGGGTGAGGGATTGGAAGAGATGCACACATAGGGAGATACATGAGGAAGGAGGCAAGCGCGACGAGCGAGGTGTAGGTCCGGCGAGGCCGATGGTCGGGTCGAGGTCGCCGGTAATGTGTTGGTTGCTGCTGCCAGGGGCAAAAGATGCAACAAAGCAAGGGGGAGAGCTTAGGGTCGGGTTCCTCCCAATTCAATGGGACTGCGGGCACGGGGACGAGGACGTCTACCTGCGGTCGAGCGGACGTATCGAGGCGCAGGCGACGATCGGAAGAAAGATTGTTGGCGACAACATTGGCTCGATCGGATGGATGGATGGTAGTTGCGGTGTGGTTGACACGGCAGCAAAAATGAGGTGACAGAGAGTGGCGGTCGTGGAGTGGGGATTGAAGAGGTATTCTCGGATTAGGTCTAGGTCTAGGGGTCTATATATATAGCAAAACGAACTAGGTTTGGACCCTCCGATCGTGATCCAACGGTCATATCGGAGAGCTGGGTTTGCTGGGCTTGGTGGGCTGTGTAGGGGTGGTTGGCTTAAGATAAGAGAGGTAAAAGAGTTGCCCGACAACTATTTCAAAATCGAATATGTGTGCGATTTAACCGGCTATAGTGCCGCTATATGTTTAACGATTGAGGTATCAAAACGGGCTCCGAATGCGAAGAAATTTAGCAAGCGGTGTACATACATTATATTGAGACCTCACGCCAACTTTTAGCCCTTTCCAAGAATATTTTATACGCACTTAAAGAATCATATTTTGACAATGTCACAGGCGCATGCATGTGTGGTTGGTCTCGAAACGGAAGATGACAAGAATGGGAAGGACGAACAACTACAAAAGGATGCAAGTTTTTTTTTAAATGAGGCAACGGAGTTCTGATGCAAAGCTCAAGATGGAATGATACGATGACGAATACGACAGACAAATAAATCACACGGGAAAACTCGAAATAACTAGAAGCAATCTAGAATGTCGGTCCTGGGTTATTACAACTCTCCTCCACTAACAAGAGATCTCGACCCGAGATCTTAGAATGAGAAGAGTGATACGTCTCCAACGTATATATAATTTTTGATGGTTCCATGCTATTATCTTGTGAACTTTGGATGTTTTGTATGCATGAATATGCTATTTTATATCTTTTTTGGGACTAACCTATTAACTCAGTGCCAAGTGCCAGTTTTTGTTTTTCCGTGGTTTTGATCTTTTTCAGAGGAGAATATTAAACGGAGTCCAAACGGAATAAAACCTGCGAAATGATTTTTTCCATAATAGAAGATACGCACGAAACTTGGGAACCAAGGCAAAGGACCTCGGAGGAGGTCACAAGCCCACCAGGCCCGACCCTACTTCTTCCGCCTATAAATTCTCCAAAAATCTGAAACCACCACAGAGAGCCACGAAAATACTTTTCCGCCGCCGCAAGCTTCTGTCTCCGCAAGATCCCATCTAGGGCACGTTCTCGTGCCCTGTCGGAGGGGGATTCGGACACGGAGGGCTTCTTCATCGACATCATTGCCTCTCCGATGATACGTGAGTAGCTCACCACAGACCTTCGGGTCCATAGCTAGTAGCTAGATGGCTTCTTCTCTCTCTTGGATCTTTAATACATAGTTCTCCATGATCCTCATGGAGATCTATCCGATGTAATCTTCTTTTGCGGTGTGTTTGCCGAGATCCGATGAATTGTGGATTTATGATCAGATTATCTATGAATACTATTTGAGTCTCCTATGATCTCTTATATGCATGATTTCGTATCCTTGTAATTCTCTTCGAGTTGTGGGTTTCGTTTGGTCAACTTGATCTATAATTCTTGTAATGGGAGAAGTGCTTGGTCTTGGGTTCATATCGTGCGGTGTCCTCACCTAATGACAAAACGGGTAGCGAGGCACGCATCGTGTTGTTTCCATCAAGGCTAAAAAGATGGGGTCTATATCTATTGCATGAATTTATCCCTCTACATCATGCCATCTTTCTTAAGATGTTACTCCGTTTGTTATGAACTTAATACACTAGATGCGTGCTGGATAGCGGTCGATGTGTGGAGTAATAATAGTAGATGCGGAAAGTATCGGTCTAATTGTCTCGGACGTAATGCCTATATGTATGATCATTGCCTTAGATAGCATCATTATTTTGCGCGATTCTATCAATTGCTTGACAGTAATTCGTTCACCCACCGTAATACTTGCTATCATGAGAGAATCCTCTAGTGAACACTATGGCCCCCGGGTCTACATCAGATCATATTTTCAGCTCTACACTTTTACTTTGTTGCACTTTCCACCTTCAGATCTCACCTTGCAATTAATCGTGAAGGGATTGACAACCCCTTTATTGCGTTGGGTGCAAGTTTTTTTTGCACAGGTACATTGGTGACTTGTCTTGATACTCCTACTGGATTAATACCTTGGTTCTCAAACTGAGGGAATTACTTACTTCTACTGTGCTGTATCACCCTTTCCTCTTCAAGGGAAAAACGAACGCAAGCTCAAGAGGTAACAAAAAGAATTTCTGGCGCCGTTGGCGATGAGTATCAAGTCAATAATATTCTTCCTTCAACGTGTCAATTTCTGGCGCCGGGGACTATTTTAAGTGAAGCTTATCCAAGTAACTATCGCAAACTCATCTCTTGCATTTACTGTTTTGCCTTTTGCCTCTCGTTTTCCTCTCCCCCACTCCTGAAAAAATAAAAGTTACAAAAATATTTTCCTTTTTCGTTTGCCTTTTCTTTGCTTGTGTGCTATGTGCCTTCAATATGCTTGCATCTTCGCTTGCTGAAAATCTACTAATATGGATCCTCATCCACTTGCTAATCTCTTTAAGAGATCCAATTATGTTGATCCAATTGCTAGTGAGTTTTGTGCACTAGATTATCTTTATGAAGTTTTTCTTGAGATGCGTGAATCTGAAAATTATGATGAAGAAATTTATGAAGTGATTCACGAGGGATCATTGAATGAAAAGCTTGATTGCAATGGTTTCACCATGAATTCTATTAATGGCAATCATGCTAAAGATATGCAAAACCCTAAGCTTGGGGATGCTAGTTTTCTAAGTCCACTACTTGTGGCAATGATCATGATTGTGGTAATGATTTTTCTTATGATCTTGAAAATTTGTTTAAGCCTCATGATGAATATGATATTTGCAATGATATTGAAAGTGGGTTGGGAGAAGTCATGACTTTAGTTGATGATAATCCCACTATTTTTGAAGAGCGTCAACTTTGCATGCATGTGGATCATGAAAAGAATATCCTATGTGATACCTATATTGTTGAATTTGAATATGATCCCACATGGAATTGTTATGAGAGAGGAAAATATTGTGGTAGAAACTTTCATATCACTAAATCACCTCTCGTTATGTTGAGATTGCTATTCTCTGTTTCTTCTTGCTTGCATATGGTAACTGTTGGTTGTCTTGACAATCTGTTTTCCTATAAAATGCCTATGCATAGGAAGTATGTTAGACTTAGATGTGATTTTCACATGCTTTATGATGCTCTTATTGTGCTTCAATTCTTGTCTTTTGTGTGAGCATAATTGAATTATCCATGCCTAGCTAAGGGCGTTAAACAATAGCGCTTGTTGGGAGGCAACCCAATGAATTTATCTTTGCTTTTTTCTTTCTGCTTTGTTGTGTCCACACCATAATAATTCTGTTATGATTGTGTTTTTTGTTTTTCTTTTTGTGTTTGTGCCAAGTAAAACCTTTATGATTAGTTTTGGTGATGGTTGTTTGATATTGCTGAAAAAGACAGAAACTTTGTGCTCACGAAATTATTTTTAATTCCTATCGAGAAAGAGATTTTGAGTTGATTCTTTTCGCTTCTGGTTGATATGCCAATTACCATAATTGTCATAATTGTTCAGAATTTTTGGAATACCATAAGTATACGAAGTATACAGATTGCTATAGACTAGTATGTTCTTGACATATTCTGTTTTTGTTGTGTTGATTGCTTATTTTGATAAAAATATGGATAGTATCGGGGCGTACTAGCCATGGCAAAGTGAGAATACAGTAATATAACATCAATCTAAATAGAAATCAAGTTTACTACAGTACCAAAAGAGTTGGTAGTTTGTTTTCTTATGCTAATGATATCACGAGTTTCTGTTTAAGTTTTGTGTTGTGAAGATTTCAAGTTTTGGGTGATGGTCTCATGGACAGTGGGATAAAGAGTGGAAAGAGCTCATGCTTGGGGATTCCCAAGGCATCCCAAGCAAAATTCAAGGACACCAAAAAGCCTAAGCTTGGGGGTGCCCCGGGAAGGCATCCCCTCTTTCGTCTTCAATCCATCGGTAACGTTACATGGAGCTATATTTTTATTCACCACATGATATGTGTTTTGCTTGGAGCGTCGTGTACGATAGGATTATTTTCTTTTTGTTGTGTCACAATCATCCTTGCTGCACACCTTTTTGAGAGGGACATGCACTCATCGTGAATTTTCTAGAGTACTCAATGAGCTTCACTTATATCTTTTGAGTTAGGCAATTTAGCTCGCATGTGCTTCACTTATATCTGTTGAGCTAGATAACTTTGCTCTAGTGCTTCACATAAATCTTTTTAGAGCACGGTGGTGTCATATTTTGAAGAAATAAAAAACTATCGATCTTCATTTATATCTTTTTGAGAGTGCTCTCTCTCAGTAACTTGGTAATTGGCGTGTGCTATGAAAGTAGTCCTAAAGATGATAGGCATCCAAAGAGGACATAATAAAAACTTCCATATTCAAGTGCATTAATTAGTAAGAGAAGTTTGATTCCTAACAATTAAGTTTTGAGACATGGATTTGGTGATATTAGATTTATGTTAGTAGGATGTTGTGAATCTAGAAATACTTGTGTTGAAGTTAGTGATTTCTGTAGCATGCACGTATGGTGAACCGCTATGTTAGGAAGTCAGAGCATAATTGATTTATTGATTGTCATCCTTTGTGTGGCGGTCGGGATTGCGCGATGGTTAACACCTACCAACCCTTCCCCTAGGAGTATGCATTTAGCACTTTGTTTCGATTACTAATAAAACTTTCGCAATAAGTATATGAGTTCTTCATGACTAATGTGAGTCCATGGTATAGATGCACTTTCACGTTCCACCATTGCTAGCCTCTCTAGTGCCGCGCAACTTTTGCCGGTGCACAAACCCACCATATACCTTCCTCAAAACAACCACCATACCTACCTATTATGGCATTTTCATAGCCATTCCGAGATATATTGTCATGCAACTCCCACCGTTCCGTCTCATGACTTGTGCCGTCACTTTCATATTGCCTTTGCATGATCGTAAGATAGCTAGCGAGATGTTTCAATGTCATACGCTAAGCTAGATCATTGCACATCTAGGTACACTGCCGGAGGCATTTCCCATAGAGTCATCATTGCTCTAAGTATTGAGTTGTGAGTAAATAAAAGTATGATGATCATCATTATTAGAGAATTGTCCCATGTGAGGAAATAAAAAAAAGAGGCCAAATATGCCCACCAAAAAAATGAAAAGAGGCCAAAGAGCCCAAACGAAAAAAGAGAGAAAAAGAGAGAAGGGACAATGCTAATATCTTTTTCCACACTTGTGCTTCAAAATAGCACCATGTTCTTCATGATAGAGAGTCTCTTGTTTTGACACTTCCTTATACTAGTGGGAATTTTCATTATATAACTTGGCTGGTATATTCCAATGATGGGCTTCCTCAAAATTGCCCTAGGTCTTCACGAGCAAGGAAGTTGGGTGCACACCCACTAGTTCTCCTTTTGAGCTTTCACACACTTATAGCTCTAAGTGCATCCATTGCATGGTAATCCCTACTCATTCACATTGATATCTATTGATGGGCATCTCCATAGCCCATTAATACGCCGAGTCAATGTGACCATCTCCTCCTTTTTGCCTCACAACCTCCACCACACTCTATTCCACCTATAGTGTTATATCCATGGCTCACGCTCATATATTGCGTGAGAGTTGAAAAAGTTTGAGAAAGTAAGAGTGCGAAAACAATTACTTGGCTAATACCGGGGTTGTGCATGATTTAAATTCGTTCTGTGGGGATGATGGAGCATAGCCAGACTATATGACTTTGTAGGGATAACTTTCTTTGGCCTTGTTATTTTAAAAGTTCATGATCACTTTGCTAGTTGGCTTGAAGTATTATTGTTTTCATGTCAATAGTAAACTATTGTTTTGAATCTTACGGATCTCAATATTCATGCCACAAGAAAGAAGTTACAAAGGACAAATATGTTAGGTAGCATTCCACATCAAAAATTCAGTCTTTATCACTTCCCTACTTGAGAACGAGCAGGAGTTATGCTTGGGGATGCTTGATACGTGATACGTCCATTTTGCATCATGCTTTCATGTTGATATTTATCGCTTTTTGGGCTGTTATTTCACTTCACGGTACAATACTTATGCCTTTTCTCTCTTATTTTATAAGGTTTACATGAAGAGAGAGAATGCCGGCAGCTGGAATTCTGGTCTGAAAAAGGAGCAAGTTTGAGATACCTATTCTGGGCAACTCCAAAAGCCGTGAAATTCAACGGAGAATTATTTTCGATTTTATGAAAAATACTGGGCAGAAGAAGTACCAGAGGGGCGCCACCAGGAGGCCACAAGCCTGCCAGGCCCGGCCTACCCCCCTGGCCGGGCCTGGGTAGCTCGTGGGCCCCATGTTTCCCCTCCGGCGCTCATCTTTTGCTATATGAAGGGTTTCGGTCCACGTTCACATAACACCACTAGTAGTAAGTAGATGATGGGTTGCTAGAGTGACAGAAGCTTAAACCCTAGTTTATGTGTTGCTTCGTAAGGGGCTGATTTGGATCCACTAGTTTAATGCTATGGTTAGACTTTGTATTAATTCTTCTTTCATAGTTGCGGATGCTTGCGAGAGGGGTTAATCATAAGTGGGATGCTTGTGCAAGTAAGGGCAGTACCCAAGCGCCGGTCCACCCACATATCAAACTATCAAAGTAACGAACGTGAATCATATGAACATGATGAAAACTAGCATGACAGAAATTCTCGTGTGTCCTCGGGAGCGTTTTTCCTCCTATAAGACTTTGTCCACGCATGTCCCTTGCTACAAAAGGGATTGGGCCACTTTGCTGCACCGTTGTTACTTTTGTTACTTGCTACTTTCTACGAATCATCTCACCACACAATTACTTGTTACCGATAATTTCAGTGCTTGCAGATATTACCTTGCTGAAAACCACTTGTCAGATCGTTCTGCTCCTCGTTGGGTTCGACACTCTTACTTATCGGAAGGACTACGATAGATCCCCTATACTTGTGGGTCATCAAGACTCTTTTCTGGCACCGTTTCCGGGGAGTGAAGCGCCTTTGGTAAGTGGAAATTGGTAAGGAAACATTCATATAGTGTGCTGAAATTTATTGCCACCTGTCACTTTGGAAACTAATCCTTTGAGGGGCTTGTTCGGAGTATCTTGACCTCGAACGGAAGCACAAAGAGTCTCTCCTGAACCTGCTGCACCTACTGAAAATATTTTCTTTGAATTTCCTTCGGGTATGCTTGAGAAACTGCTGGCTAATCCTTTTACAGGAGATGGAACATCACATCCAGACTTGAATCTAATCTATGTAGATGAAGTTTGTGGTTTATTTAACTTGCAGGTTTGCCCGAGGATGAGGTCAAGAGGAAGGCCTTTCCCTTATCTTTGAGGGATAAGGTGTTAATATGGTACAGGCTATGTGATGATACTGGATCATGGGACTACAATCTGTTGAAATTGGAATTTCATCAAAAGTTTTATCCTATGCATTTAGTACATCGTGATCGCAATTATATTTATAATTTTTGGCCTCGTGACAGAGAAAGCATCGCTCAAGCTTGGGGATTCTTAAATCAATGTTATATTCATGCCCCAACCATGAGCTCTCGAGAGAAATTATCATTCAGAACTTCTATGCTCGACTTTCTCATGATGATTGCACCATGCTTGACACTTCTTGTACCGGTTCTTTTATGAAGAGAGATATTGACTTCAGATGGAATTTATTGGAGAGAATTAAACGCAACTCTGAGGATTGGGAGCTTTATGAAGGTAAGGAGTTGGGTATGAATTTCAAGTTTGATTGCGTTAAATCCTTTGTTGAAACAAATACTTTTTGTGACTTTAGCGCTAAGTATGGACTTGACTCTCAGATAGTAGCTTCATTGTGTGAATCATTTGCTGCTCATATTGATCTACCCAAAGAGAAGTGGTTTAAATATCATCCTCCCTTAGAAGTCAATGTAGTTAAACCCAATCCAGTTGAAGAGAGAGTCATTGCCTTTAACGATCCTGTTGTTCCCAGTGCTTACATTGACAAACCACCTTTACCTGTTAGGATAAAGGATCATTCTAAAGCTTCAACTGTGATACGTAGAGGCTACATTAGAACACCTACACCCCCTGAGCAAATTACAGTTGAACCTAGCATTGCTATTATCAAAGATCTTCTCTCCGACGATGTTGAGGGACATAATATTCACTTTTGTGAAGATGCTGCTAGAATTGCTAAACCTCACGCTAGAGACAAATATATGCCTGTTGTTGGCACGCCTGTTGTTTCTGTTAAGATAGGAGATCATTGCTATCATGGTTTATGTGATGTGGGTGCTAGTGTTAGTGCAATACCTCAATCCTTATATGATGAAATTAAAGACGAGATTGCACCTATTGAGATAGAGCCTATTGATGTCACTATTCAGCTTGCCAATAGAGATACTATCTGCCCTGTGGGAATTTCTAGGGATGTTGAAGTCTTGTGTGGTAAAACGAAGTATCCTGCTGATTTCCTCGTTCTTGCTACCACCCAAGATAGCTTCTGTCCCACAATATTTGGCAGACCTTTTCTCAATACTGTCAATGCTCATATTGACTGTGAGAAGCAAACTATCACTGTTGGTTTTGAAGGTGTGTCACACGAGTTCAATTTTTCCAAGTTTGGTAGACAACCTCATGAAAAGGAGTTGCCTAGTAAGGATGAAACTATTGCCTTAGCTTCTATTGTCGTGCCTCCTACTGACCCCTTGGAGCAATACTTGCTTGAGCATGAAAATGATATGCATATGGATGAAAGGGATGAGATAGATAGAGTTGTCTTAGAACAATATCCTATCCTTAAGAATAAACTGCATGTTGAACTGCTTGGGGATCCACCCCCACCAAAGGGTGATCCTGTGTTCGAGCTTAAATAGTTTCCTGATACTCTTATGTATGCTTATCTTGATGAAAAAGAGATATATCCCGTTATTATTAGTGCTAGCCTCTCAGAACATGAAGAAAAGAAGTTACTAAAAACTCTGAGGAAGCACCGTGCTGCTATTGGATATACTCTTGATGATCTTAAGGGCATTAGTCCCACTCTATGTCAGCACAACATTAAAATTGATCCTGATTCCAAGCCAGTTGCTGATCATCAAAGGAGATTCAATCATAAGATGAAAGAGGTAGTAAGATAAGAAATACTAAAGCTCCTGGAAGCGGGTATTATCTATCATGTTGCTCATAGTGATTGGGTGAGTCCGGTGCATTGCGCCCTAAGAAGGGAGGTATTATCGTTGTCCCTTTTGATAAGGATGAATTGATCCCACAGAGGATTATTACTGGCTATAGGATGGTGATCGATTTTAGGAAATTGAATAAAGCCACTAGGAAAGATCATTACCCTTTGCCTTTTATCGACCAAATGCTAGAAAGACTATCTAAACACACACACTTCTGCTTTCTAGACGGTTATTCTGGTTTCTCCCAAATACCAATTGCACAAGCTGATGAGGAGAAAACCACTTTCACCTGCCCTTTCGGTACCTTTGCTTATAGATGTATGCCTTTTGGCTTATGTAATGCACCTTCCACCTTTCAAAGATGTATGATGGCTATACTCTGACTTTTGTGAAAAGATTGTCGAGGTTTTCATGGATGACTTCTCCGTTTATGGGTCTTCTTTTGATGATTGCCTCACCAACCTTGATCGAGTGTTGAATAGATGTAAATATACCAATCTTGTCTTGAATTGGGAGAAGTTCCACTTTATGGTTAATGAAGGCATCATTTTAGGACATCAAATTTCTGAAAGAGGTATTGAAGTCGATACGGCTAAGGTTGATGCAATCGAGAAAATGCCATACCCCACAGATATCAAAGATATAAGAAGTTTCCTTGGTCATGCTGGTTTCTATAGAAGGTTCATTAAAGACTTCACTAAGATTTCTAGGCCTCTTACCAATCTCTTGCAAAAGGATATTCCTTTTGTTTTTGACGATGATTGTGAGGAAGCTTTCAAAATACTTAAGAACGCTTTGATAACTGCACCTATTGTTCAACCACCTAATTGGAACTTACCTTTTGAAATCATGTGTGATGCTAGTAATTATGCTGTTGGTGTTGTCCTAGGGCAAAGAGTTGATAAGAAGTTGAATGCTATTCACTATGCTAGTAAAACTCTAGACAATGCCCAAAGAAACTATGCTACTATGGAAAAGGAATTTTTAGCAGTCGTGTTCGCATGTGAAAAGTTTAGGTCTTACATAGTTGATTCCAAAGTCACTATTCACACTTATCACACTGCTATTAAGTACCTAATGGAGAAGAAAGTCGCTAAACCTAGACTCAACAGATGGGTTCTCCTGCTACAAGAATTTGATTTGCACGTTGTCGACAGGAAGGGTGCTGATAACCCCGTAGAAGATAACTTGTCTAGGTTGGAGAATGTTCTTGATGACCCACAACCTATTGATGATAGCTTTCCTGATGAGCAATTGAATGTCATCAATACTTCAAGTAGGGCACCGTGGTATGGTGATTATGCAAACTATATTGTTGCCAAATATATACCACCTAGTTTCACATACCAGCAAAAGAAGAAATTCTTCTTTGACTTGAGACATTACTTTTGGGATGATCCTCACCTTTATAAGGAAGGAGTAGATGGTGTTATTAGACGTTGTGTACCTGAACATGAACAGGGATAGATCCTACAAAAGTGTCACTCCGAGGCCTATGGAGGACACCATGCGGGAGACAGTACTGCACACAAGGTATTGCAATCAGGTTTCTATTGGCCAACTCTCTTCAAGGATGCCCGTAAGTTCGTCTTGTCTTGTGAAGAATGTCAAAGAATAGGTAATATCGGTAAACGTCAGGAAATGCCTATGAACTATTCACTTGTCATTGAACCATTTGATGTTTGGGGCTTTGATTATATGGGACCTTTTCCAAAATCCAACGGGTATACTCATATCCTAGTTGTTGTTGAATACGTCACTAAGTGGGTAGAAGCTATCCCAACTAGTAGTGCTGATCACAACACCTCTATCAGGATGCTTAAAGAAGTTATTTTCCCTAGATTTGGAGTCCCAAGATATCTAATGACCGACGGTGGTTCATATTTCATTCATGGTGCTTTCCGTAAAACGCTTGCTAAGTACGACGTCAACCATAGAATTGCGGCCCCTATCACCCTCAGTCCAGTGGTCAAGTAGAGCTAAGCAATAGAGAGATTAAACTGATTCTGCAAAACACTGTCAATAGGTCTAGAAAGAATTGGTCTAAGAAGCTCGATGATGCACTGTGGTCTTATAGAACTGCCTATAAGAATCCCATGGGCATGTCTCCGTACAAAATGGTGTACGGTAAAGCAGGTTATTTTATATTAGCTCGCTTGATGAATTGAGAACTCACGCATATGAAAATGCCAAGTTGTTCAAAGAAAAGGTTAAGAGGTGGCATGATAAAAGGATACAAAAGCGTGAGTTCAATGTAGGTGATTATGTCTTGCTATATAATTCTCGTTTAAGATTCTTTGCAGGCAAGCTTCTCTCTAAATGGGAAGGTCCCTATATTGTTGAGGAAGTATATCATTCCGGTGCTATCAAGATCAACAAAACGGAAGGTAATTGTCCGGGAGTGTTAAATGGGCAGAGAATAAAGCATTATATCTCAGGTACTCCCATAAATGTTGAAAGCAATATTATCAATACTATAACTCCGGAGGAGTACATAAGGGATATTTATCAGCCTGTTTCAGACTCTGAAAACGAAGAGGTATGTGATTCAGTAAGTAAACCGACACCAAAAGTTTTCCCGTAGCAATTTTCCTCCGTTTTGGAATTTTTAGAAAAATAGAAAAATTTAAAGTAGTCCGGAAAGTGCACGAGGAGGCGACAAGCCTGCTAGGCCCGGCCTAACCCCTTGGCAGGGCCTGGGTGGCTTGTTGGCACCTCGTGTGCCTCTTCGGACTCCATTTTCATGCGGAGTACTCCTTCTGGTCTGGACAAAATCTTTATATATTCTCACAAAAGGTCTGATCCTCGTATCACGCAGATTTCCTCTGTTTTCGTTTCGAGCCTATTTTCTGCCGCAAACTTAGGGCAAGATGTCTTCTCAAGATATAGAGGGGGAGAGCTATGTGGCAGATCACCTTGCTGACCCCAAGGTCTATGGGGACTTGGATCCTTTTGGCTAGACCACTAATGAGGAAGAAGATTATGATTCCAAGGGGAGGGAACAAACAAGTTCCGATGAAGAGGAGGCTCCTCTACCTCAACCTGGACACACGCATGTGGAGTTCAAAAAGTCGAGCCTCCCCGACTCAAGGAAGACGCCTAAGACTTTGTTTATCCCTACTCGTGTCTTGCAAAAGAGTAAGCAGGAATTATGCCAAAGGGTGCTGAAGCTTGAAGAGGAAGATGATGATTTGAGGGAGCATAATTTTATGCTGAAGTGGAAATTAAACAAGCTCAAGACCTCTGAAACAACTCCACCACCATCACCTCCAAAGGAAGACAACTAAGCATGGGTATGGGCAATCCCCTTGGCTTGTGCCAAGCTTGGGGGAGTTGCCCCGGTATCGTATCACCATCACATCTTTTGCCTTTACCTTTGTTTTAGTTTGTTCCTTTTCAGTTTTCTCTTTCTCTAGTAGAACAAAAGGTCTCAGTGTTTTAGGCTTTAGTTTTGCTTTGTGTCACCCCCGATGTATTCGAGCTCGTGAACCACATAATAAAGAGTGTCTTAGTTAAGGGCTTTGCCTCATGCCATGATCAAAAGGTTGAGAATAGAACAAAAGCATGAAAGATCATGTAATGATCTTATGGGAAGTGATGGCTTCACATATAAAAAGAATGATGATTGAAACTTGTTGAGGATAGACAAACGTAGACCTTGGTCATTGTTGCAATTAATAGGAAGTGATAAAGAAGGAGAGGTTCACATATAAATATATCATCTTTGACACCATCTATGCTTGTGAACACTGACTAAACTATTACATGCCTAGAAGTAGATGTTGGACAAGGGAACAACATAATGAATTGTGTTTTCTTGGTTCCGAACAATGTTATATGATTAGAGATCCCTTAGCATGTGACGATTGCTTCCACCTCATATTAGCCAAAACTCCCGCACCGAGTAGAGATACTACTTGTGGATCCACAAACCTTCAACCCAGTTTTGCCATGAGAGTCCACCATACCTACCTATGGATTGAATAAGATTTCTCAAGTAAGTTGTCATCGGTGCAAGCAATAAAAATTTCTCCCTAATATGTATGATCTATTTGTGTGTGGAAAATAGAGTTTGTACGAACCTCTGATGAGGAAGACATAAAAGCGACAGACTGCATAATAAAGTTCTTTATCACAGAAGGCAATATAAAGTGATGTTCCTCTGCACTAAGAGGACACTCATCCAAACCTCAAAAGCGCATGACAACCTCTGCTTCCCTCTGTGAAGGGCCTTTCGTGTACCTTTACTTTTTGTCCTTGAAAGAGTCATGGTGATCTTCACCAATTCCTTATTTCGCCTTTATCTTGGCTAACGTCATATGCTAGGGAAAGATCTATATTCATATGTCAACTTGGAAGTAAGTATTCATGAAATATTATTGTTGACATTACCCTTGAGGTAAATGGCCAGGAGGCAAAACTATAAGCCCCTATCTTTCTCTGTGTCCAGCCAAAACTTTGATCTCATGAGTACCACGTGAGTTGTAGCAATTGTAGAGAACGAAAGGATGATTGAGTATGTGGATTTGCTTTACAAGCTCTTATTTGACTCTTTCTGATGTTGTGATAAATTGCCATTGCTTCAATGACTACAGGCTATCGGTTGTTAATTCTCGGTAAGGTTCTTGATCCATGCTTTACTTTGTGAAGGAATTATCACTTTAGCATGAGATATTATATGTTGATATTGTTGTTCTGATCTTGATCATGATGCCTGCATGTTCGTACCTTGTTTTGTCGATAGCTCTCTCCCTAAACATGTGGGCATATTTATTGATCTCGGCTTTCGCTTGAGGACAAGCGAGGTCTAAGCTTAGGGGAGTTGATACGTCCATTTTGCATCATGCTTTCATGTTGATATTTATCGCTTTTTGGGCTGTTATTTCACTTCATGGTACAATACTTATGCCTTTTCTCTCTTATTTTATAAGGTTTACATGAAGAGGGAGAATGCCGACAGCTGAAATTCTGGTATGAAAAGGGAGCAAGTTTGAGATACCTATTCAGAGCAACTCCAAAAGCCATGAAAATCAACGGCGAATTATTTTGGATTTTATGAAAAATACTGGGCGGAAGAAGTACCATAGGAGCGCCACCAGGAGGTCACAAGCCTGCTAGGCCCGCCCTACCCCCTGGCGGGGCCTGGGTGGCTTGTGGGCCCCGTGATGCCCCTCTGGCGCTCATCTTTTGCTATATGAAGGGTTTCGGTCCAGAAAAAATTTAGAAGGAAGCTTTCGGGAGGAGCCGCCGCCGCCACGAGGCGGAACTTGAGCAGAACTAATCTAGAGCTCCGGCAGGACGATCCTGCCGGGGAAACTTCCCTCCCGGAGGGGGAAATCATCGGCATCGTCATCACCAACACTCCTCTCATCGGAGGGGACTCATCACCATCAACATCTTCATCAGGATCATCTCATCTCCAAACCCTAGTTCATCACTTGTAACCAATCTCCGTCTCGCGACTCCGATTGGTACCTGTAAGGTTGCTAGTAGTGTTAATTACTCTTTGTAGTTGATGCTAGTTGGATTAGTTGGTGGAAGAGTTTATGTTCAGATCTTTGATGCTACTCATTACCTCTCTCGTCATGAATATGATTTTGCTTTGTGAGTAGTTACTTTTGTTTCTGAGGACATGGGGTAAGTCATGCTAATAGTAGTCATGTGAATTTGGTATTCGTTCGATATTTTGATGTGTTGTATGTTGTTTTTCCTCTAGTGGTGTTATGTGAACGTCAACTACATAACACTTCACCACTATTTGGGCCTAGAGAAAGGTATTGGGAAGTAGTAAGTAGATGATCGGTTGCTAGAGTGACAGAAGCTTAAACCCTAGTTTATGTGTTGCTTCGTAAGGGGCTGATTTGGATCCACTAGTTTAATGCTATGGTTAGACTTTGTCTTAATTCTTCTTTCGTAGTTGCGGATGCTTGCGAGAGGGGTTAATCATAAGTGGGATGCTTGTCCAAGTAAGGGCAGTACCCAAGCGCCGATCCACTCACATATCAAACTATCAAAGTAACAAACGCGAATCATATGACCATGATGAAAACTAGCATGACAGAAATTTCCGTGTGTCCTCGGGAGCGTATTCCTCCTATAAGACTTTGTCCAGGCTTGTCCCTTGCTAAAAAAGGATTAGGCCACTTTGCTGCACCGTTGTTACTTTTGTTACTTCCTACTTGCTACGAATAATCTCACCACACAACTACTTGTTACCGATAATTTCAGTGCTTGCAAATATTACCTTGCTGAAAACCACTTGTTAGATCCTTCTGATACTCATTGGGTTCGACACTCTTACTTATCTAAACGACTACGATAGATCTCCTATACTTGTGGGTCATCAATACGTCTCCAACGTATCTAAAATTTTTGATGGTTCCATGCTATTATCTTGTCAACTTTGGATGTTTTGTATGCATGAATATGCTATTTTATATATTTTTTGGGACTAACCTATTAACTCAGTGCCAAGTGCCAGTTTCTGTTTTTTCCGTGTTTTTGACCTTTTTCGGAGTAGAATATTAAACGACATAAAACCTGTGAAATGATATTTTCCATAACAGGAGATACGCATGAAACTTGAGAACCAAGGCAAAGGACCTCGGAGGAGGTCACAAGCCCACCAGGCCCGGTCTGGGGGGGCTAGCAGGCTTGTGGGCTCCCCGTGGCTCCTTTGCCCTACTTTTTCTGCCTATAAATCCTCCAAAAATCTGAAATCAGCAAAGAGAGCCACGAAAATACTTTTCCGCCGTCGCAAGCTTCTGTATCCGCAAGATCAAATCTGGGGCACGTTCTGGTGCCCTGCCGGAGGGGGGATTCGGACACGGAGGGCTTCTTCATCAACACCGTTGCCTCTCCGATGATGAGTGAGTAGTTCACCACAGACCTTCGGGTCCATAGCTAGTAGCTAGATGGCTTCTTCTCTCTCTTGGATCTTCAATACAAAGTTCTCCATGATCGTCATGGAGATCTATCCAATGTAATCTTCTTTTGCGGTGTGTTTTTCAAGATCCGATGAATTATGGATTGTTAATCAGATTATTTATGAATATTATTTGAGTCTCCTCTAATCTCTTATATGCATGATTTCATATCCTTGTAATTCTCTTCGAATTGTGGGTTTCGTTTGGCCAACTTGATCTATAATTCTTGCAATGGGACAAGTGCTTGGTTTTGGGTTCATACTGTGCGGTGTCCTCACCTAGTGACAGAAGGAGTAGCGAGGCACGCATCGTGTTGTTGCCATCAAGGATAAAAAAATGGGGTTTATATCTATTGCATGAATTTATCCCTCTACATCATGTCATCTTGCTTAAGGCATTACTACGTTTGTTATGAAGTTAATACACTAGATGCATGCTGGATAGCGGTCGATGTGTGGAGTAATAGTAGTAGATGCAGAAAGTATTGGTGTACTTGTCTTGGACGTGATGCCTATATGTATGATCATTGCCTTAGATATCATCATGAGTTTGCGCGATTCTATCAATTGCTCGACAGTAATTCGTTCACCCACCGTAATACTTGCTATCATGAGAGAAGCTTCTAGTGAACACTCTGGCCCCCGGGTCTACTTCACATCATATTTTCAGCTCTACACTTTTAGTTTGTTACACTTTCCACCTTGAGATCTCACCTTGCAATTAATCGTGAAGGGATTGACAACCCCTTTATAGCGTTCGGTGCAAGTTTGTTTGTTTTGCGCAGGTACATTGGTGAATTGTCTTGATACTCCTACTGGATTGATACCTTGGTTCTCAAACTGAGGGAAATACTTACTGCTACTGTGCTGCATCACCCTTTTCTCTTCAAAGGAAAAAACCAACGCAAGCTCAAGAGGTAGCAAAGAGGAACATGAAATGAAGAGGTAAAACTTAGTTGCTTCTTGACAAACGAGTGAACCCAACAAATCTTGAAGGTTGTAAAGAAAAGAAAAGAACACAAGGGGCATGAAAGAATTGAAACCATCCGGTTGAAACGAGATAGACGAGGAACGAGAGAGAAAACATTTTGGTAGGACTTTGGTAGAAATAGAAGCAGAACTTGGTAATATGCAAGGGAAGATCACGATCTTGACAAAACGAGACGATGGTTCGAAGAGAGAAGCACCATAATTCCTCCGGAACAAAAATAGAAGCTAGCTCATTGGGAAGAAAATAACGAAAAAGAAAATGCCAACTTCTACCACAATTGTGACGCCCAAGATGCGATCATATTCTTATTTTTACACGAGGACCTCGACAGGGATAAAATCGCATCTCATCGTTTCGCAAGAATAGATATTATTAAAAGTACATGTAAGGAAGATATGAGTTTATGGAATTGGCTTACAATCGCCACAAGCTAATCAAGGCCATATCAATACAACAATACATTCAATCACCATGTAGAAGATAGGGTCCGACTACGGACAAAATCAAACGATAAAAAAACAACGTCCATTCTTTCTATCCCCGGCTGCCGCCTGGAACCTGTCCTATGATGGATGAAGAAGAAGAAGAAGAAACTCCAAATAGAACAATCATCGCGCTCATGTCAAAGCATCGCTTTACTTGTATGTGCAACTGTTTTTATAGTAATCTGTGAGCCACAAGGACTCAGCAATCTATATTTTGGAAAGTATCAAGACTAGCAAAGTTTAATGGTTGAGGTATGGTTAAGTGGTGAGAGTGCAGAAAGCACTAAGCATTTATTTGAGTGGATAACTTACGAGTACAAGAATAAAAGGGGGCTTGATCTATCCATAAACATTCGTGAACTAATAATGATCAAGAAGTGAACCTGACCACCTATTTATGAGTCAAGCATAACCCCACAGTGTCCTCTCTCCGATCAGAACTCATGAGCACAGACAATCACACTTACGCACAGAGTTGGTGTATTTGATTTGAGCTTACTTCAAGTTTTCTATGACCGGGTGTTGATTTTTTTTCCAAGTTGCACATAACTGTGGGCATCACTCTCAAAAATATTTAACCCTGCAGGGGTGCTCCAACTCATCCATCACAAACTAGCCACAAGCTCCATGGAAAACCTCAAACACGGAAAATCTGTAGTCTCCTCTGATTCCCGGTGAAAACATCAACCTCGTGATTGCCCAAAGTATCCTCGAATTCTCGGTGCACAAGATGTTCAAGAAAGGTAAAACAAATCCAGCAAGGCCAACCCGACGAGTCGACGAACCCGATAGGAGCCGCGTATCTCCTTCTCAAGACATAACCGGATTGTCCAAACTTACGATAGGCCAATCACAGAGTTGCCCCTCGTGGCCACCGTCGGTTGATATGTTGGACGAACACTCGTGAGGAGCACCATCCCTTGGTTGATTAATTATCCATGTGGTCCGGAAAGTCCCTATGTATTTTTATTAGTTATTAGGTAAATGTAGTACCAATGTTGGGCCTTGCGAGAGAAGTTTTGCCCCAAAAATGAAATCAAGGGGGTCCCCATAACAACCCGAAGCATGTTAGGAGCACTCAATATGGAACTTAACACCGATACACAAGTAACTATGGTGGCAAAGGTAGAACAAAACACCGAGCAAAAGGCCAAGCCTTCCACCCTTTACCAAGTATAAATGTGCATTAAATAAAATAGCAATAATATTATGATATCTCAAGATATCCATGTTGTCACATGGAAAACAACCTGCAACTAACAATGTTATAAGAAGGGCTAAGCAAGCGGTAACATAGCCAAGCAAAGGTTTGCTAGGATGTGAAGGAGGTTAAAAGATTTTTATGGCAAGGTATGAAGGCTTGACATTCAGGTGGCAGGTAACGAGACATAACGACAGAAGCGGGGCAACTAGAAAAGCTATGATAGTAGTGGTATCCAGGGAAATGGTCATCTTGCATGAGATCTCGCTTGGAAGAAGACCGAATCCATGAAATAGACGAATGGGTGTAGTCGAACGGATCCTCACACTCTGAATCGGTTTTGGAACTCTAGCAAGAAGAAGCAATCCAGAAACAAACAAATGACACGGTAAACATCACAACATGTTCATGACATGATGCAAAATCCAGTATGATGCATGTCTGGTTTAATTATGCATGGCATGGCAAACACAACAATCAAGCACTACAAATTAGGTGAAGCTCAATATTGAACGAGGTGCATATTGACGAAACTCCACGTTTAAATTATTTACTTCACTATCATTTAGGTACTCATCAATATTAAACGTTGTTTAACATGGATGGTCATGGCATAAGGTGAAGATGAAACTAAAGAAATTTTAAATGGAGAAGGAGAACATAAATATAACATAATAATAGCTCTCCTTATTACAAGAAATGCAGTTAATGTTGTTTAACTAAACAATCATTTTAAATGTTGTTCGTCATGGCAAGAGGTAAAGCACACACAATTACATCATTTAGGCATTTTAAATGAGGTGGGAAACAACTTATAGTATTCCCGAAATGACCCTATATGTTAATTTGAAAATGGGTCTAGATCCGACTTAAACATATTATATTATTATTAAACGGGGAAATAAAGTGCACCATGAAATTCTACATGTTTTTCTAAGCAAGTTGCATATGTGAATCATTTAATTCAGAGCTATGGTTATTTAATGATGAAATAAATCACTTTAGCATGGAATTTATACAAATTAAATGAAAACAATAAGTTAAATATGTTAATCATGGTTCGAAGTTGGAATAATTAATCTACACAAAAATATGAACATTTTACATATAGGACATGATTTATTACTATGCATGAATATTTAATTGGTAAAATTTTGAAAAAAAATATTGGGAATACAATGGATAATTGAGAAAATCATCAAATAGGAAAAAAACAAGAACTGGGCTAAGCGGTATTCGAACATGGGACCAACAGGTGGATGAATCGGGTTGCAACTCACCTTGTTAAACAGAGTGAAACGTGTATCTTTTTAACAAGCACTACAAGGGGTGAGTTTGAAGGCATGGATCTCGACGGAGCTCCCCGACGACACGAGCTAATAAACAGCGACGGCTGCTGCGGCTACAAAGCGCCAGTAAGGGTGCAAAAACAGAGCCTGAGGGCCACCGCGTGTGCATGTTATAGAGCAATAGCAGGAGGGTGTTGTGCGTGCGGGGTTGCCCGAGGTTGAGCTCATGCTCACCTAGGTTGCCTCGGCGGCATGGATTGCACGAGGCCATGGGGCTCACATGTTAGCGTTGGTAGGTGCGTCGGATGCAAGATAGCAAGCTGGGCGAGACCACAACCATAGGTGGGTGTTGCGTGTGTGTAAAGGCCAAACAAAGGACATAGCGAAGCTCACTTTCATGGCGCTCATGGAGAGATGGAACTCCTGCTCAAGTTGTCAGGACGTAGAGGACAAAAAAGAACGATAGATGAAGGTCAGGATGGAGAAGAGCTCACGGTGGGGAGGAGCGGGGCGTCACCACGGGGTGCTGCTTGAGTCGTCGAACTCACCGAGGAAGCAGAGGAGGAAGCCGCCGCTGGTCTCTTCATGCTTGAGCATGGTCCGGCATGAGATGATGCAGACGGGAGACTGTCAGGAGCCCCTTGGGAGGCGTTGGGCGTCGTGACTGCAGAGCTTCATGGAGCCATGGCGCTCCTGTATAGAGAGAGGAGAGAAATGTAAATTTGAGAGACCAAAAGAAGAAACGAGGGGACCCAAGAGAAGAAATAGAGAAGGCAAAGGCGAGGGACGGTGCTGATCCTGGATGCTGAGGGTCGTGCTCCGGTGGCCGGCCGACCGGTGCTCGGGCGGCTCGAGGCCTCGGGCACGGGTGCTTGATGGAGGGGCTTGCGGAGCAAGGAGGAGGCTTTGGATCGAGTCCTCAGGCACCTGCGGGTGGTTGGTGGCGGCCGGATGGGGGCTCGGAGAGGATGCCGAGAAGGGTGGTGGCTGTGGATATGGAGGCTGGAGGTGGCGAGCGTTGGTTGGGGAAACGAGTTGGAGAGGGTTGTTGTGGCGTGGGGATTTGGTGGATGGGACACGTTAGGCTACGGTTTTCTACCAAAAATGAAAGGACGAGGTGTCTATATATAGAAAGGGGCTTGGAGAGGTGACTTTTAGTCCGTTTTCGAGCCGTCCGATATTGATCGGATGGCTCCGGACAAGGGGTGGCTACGTGGGTTGTTAGTTGGTGTATATGGGCTAGATGAGGATGAGAGGGAAGGTTGTGGTCCGTGACAGGGTTTTTACAAACCGAAACGTTCGATAAATAACCCGGCTATAATGCCTCTATAGGTCTTGCAATAGGGGTATCAGACGACCTCCGAATGTGATGAAATTTGGCAAGTGATCTACCTACATTAAAATAAGACAACACGTCAACTTTTAACCCATTTCGACAAAGTTTTATACACACATCTCAAAACAATATTTTAACGATGCCGCGCGAACGTCCATGTGTGGTTGGACTCAAAGCCGTAAAGACAAGAACGGAGAGAACTCACAACTACAAACGGATGCAAGTCTGAAAAAATAATGGCAGCAAGTGTTGATGCTATGCAGATGATGCGAT
Source organism: Hordeum vulgare subsp. vulgare (assembly GCF_904849725.1). NCBI lineage: Eukaryota > Viridiplantae > Streptophyta > Magnoliopsida > Poales > Poaceae > Hordeum > Hordeum vulgare. Next base: position 297,440,796 of record NC_058524.1, on the reverse strand, counting down.
AATCAATGCGACAACCAAATAATCACACATCGATAACGAACTAAAAAGAGAATCTTTTCGAGTATCGGTCTGGGGCTGTTACAACAATTGAAATTGAAAAGAATACGTAGAAAGGAGGATTGAATGGAGTTGTTGCAAAATCAACAACGGAAAAATAGCTTATTGTAGGCTTATGGAAAACATTTCAAAATTATGAGGTGACAACCCTCCACTAACAAAAACTTTTGATCACTAGAGAGCAACAAGAGATGCCAAACTTCTTTCACCAAGAGGATATATTGAGAACTTGGATCATTGATAGGCACTATGATAGAAACAATCCTTAAGAAATGCTTTAGGTGAAACCCAATGCATGTGAGCTCCAAGGAATACAAATGGGTTTAAATATACCATTCTTAACAAATTCTCTTCGTGACTCGTTATGAATCAAGAATGATATAACACCATCTCAAAAGATAACGGAGAAACAATTGCACATTGAAATGTAAGAGAAAGACTTGAGCTCGTCCAACAAAATCTTGAAGAACCACTTGGAAGAACTCCGGAAAAGAAAGATGAACTAGTTAAAACGAAGAATTTGATATCATGAACAACTCTAGAAGAAGGAATATAATCACTTCGAAGAAAGAAGAACAAGTATTATGTTATGCCTCTCTTCATCAAGTTAACTTGATGAAAAAGCAAAGGACTTGGCATATTATTTATTCTTCTTGAAATGTTTAAAGAATATCATGAAACTGAAGAATTCTTGAATGAAGCACCGGTAATTTTTGGAACGAATTGTGATATTATGAATGAATGGAATACATGATAACGAAGAAATCATGATCCGGCTAGCAAAAAACTTCAACCAGGCACCAGTAAGAATTGAAATACAATAGAAGAGACAACAATTGAGAAGAATTTGGCAACGAAACCTAAGACCTGAAAACGAAGAATTCTTCTAAAATAATTGCCTTTGGAGGATCGAGAAATGAAACAACTCTGAAATGCTCCACATAGATATGGAAGAAATTCCTCATTATCGGGAACAATTTGAGAGGATAGCACGAATATCAAATCATGAATCTTTGATAATGGATCAAGATTTAAGACAAAGTCTACCTTGGTCTTCCAAGCTAAGAATGATGGTGAGAAACACCAACATGAATTACTAGGACATGCCAAAATAATGAAGAAACAAAGGTTGAGGCAGTGAAAATGATTTGCAAGCAATCTTGGGGACAAAATATGACTGATGAGATTCATTCTTACGTGATATTTCAAAAGAATTTGAGAACTCCAGAAAAGATTAGAAAACCCAGGTAAGATCCTTGGAAGTACATGTGGGTTATGGGCCCACTAAATGCAAAACAATATTGAATTGATTGCTTAGAAAGAGATATTGCACCGATATAAATTTAAAACTTGATAACGTGAGAATCTCGAAATAATTTGAAAACATTTGAATGAAAACACAAATCTTGTGAGATTTCTTTAGCACTCAAGATAGAATAGAGGTGAATACTCAAGAGAGTTTTGGATGAGAATTTTCAACATGAAAAAGCATTTAGAGAATGAAAAGGATGTGGTGAACATCGACAGGTTGAATCGAATTCACTGGGGAATAAAACGAGAATGAAGAACTTAGCACTTGAGCATCTCAACAATGAATCGCCCAATACCATACAGAAGAGAAGATAGAGGAAGTATCAATGAAAAAAGGCACTAGGATTATAATTTATTCATTGAATAAAAAGTACGGGATGGTTTGGAAAAAAGACAACTTGGGACAGATGACACGAACTCCAGAAACAAATATGAGGATTGATCTTGCAAATATTGGAAAGGATTGAATTATCTTGAAGAAAAGCACTTCGGATCGAAAAGACTTCCATGAAAACTTTGTTTGATGAAAAGGATTGCCATTACCATTGAAATATGATAACACCACTTGGAAAACATATGAAATCACCACTCACATCAAAGCAACTCAAATTACCATACTCCAACAAAACAAAGCATAAGGCTTGCAAATGAAACCGAAAACAAATACATAACTCATAATGAATTTGTTGGAAGGATAATTCTAGGTAACTACTTGAATTCCCACCTGAGAACTTCCAAAATATTCTGGTTATACAATCGGGTCAACGGATACAAGGAGAAAAACCTCACAAAACTCCTAACATGATAGTACGCTACAGTGTATTACATTCGTCAACACATAACCATAGGCTTCAGAAGCTCATCTACTGAGACCCTCATAAGCACAACGATACCAACTAGGGCAATACACGTGGACACTCTCTCCAGTACTATGTGTTGCCAAACTCCTCTCGACACAAAGTGTATTAAAGCAATTTCGAACATCATCGTCCTGAGATACTAAGGAAACTGAACGATAGCGATGCGTCGAGAACCCCTTGGATCTCTACGCCCCAAAACAGGAGACGCCAAGTACAGAATTCGGTCACATTAACATAATAGAGATTCCAAAATACTCGCGTGACCCTGAAAAAATTGAATGAGATGAGAGGTAGAATTAAAATTCCTAAGTCAAGATTCCTTACCAAAGCATAGAATACGAGTAAAATGAATCCTACTCTGTGATATATAACTAGACTCAAAGTAGTTTTGACTAGACTTGACTCGGTCAAGTTCGGTCAATCAAGTTGCTCCTAGGTCGGTACTGCTCTGATACCAACTTGTAACGCCTAAGATGTGGTCCTATTCTTATTTTGGCATGAGGGCTTCGACAGGGATAGAAGCTCATCTCGTTGTTTTTTAAGAATGGATATCGTTACATGTACATGTAAAGAAGACATGAGTACATGGAATTGTTTTACACTCTCCACAAGCTAAATCATGATCATCTCAATATAGCAATACATTAAATCAACATATAGAAGAGAAGGGTTCGACTATCGACAAAATCAAACAATAAAAGCATCACCCATCCTTGCAAATCTCTGGTTGCCGTCTAGAACCCATTCTATGATCGATAAGGAATAATAAGAAGAACTCCAAATACACTTCGAGTCAGTTTCGGAACTCTATCGAGAAGAAACAACTATGTAAACAGACAATCAACACACGGTACACCACGGCATATTCATGATACGATGCGCAACCAAATATGATGCATGTCCTTTTTAAGTAGTCATGGCAAGACGAGATGCAACAATCAACTACACATTAAAGTGAAGCTTGCATATTTACGAAACTCCATGTTCGAATTATTAAGTTCACTCTCACTTAACTACATGACAAGTTCAAATGTTGCTAAACATGGCATATGGAGAAGGATAAGTAGACTACATATTTAGGAAAGTTTAAATGAGGCCGGAACAATGAATAACAATTCTGAAAAGTCCCCATATGTAATTTTCAAATTTGATATTGTCCTGCCTGTAGCACTAGGGTTGTTAAACAATAAAATAAATGCCACCATGTTATTCTACACATTTCTCTAGTCAAGTTACATATATAATTCATTTGAATCGAAGCTATGGTTATTTACATATGAATTAAACCACGTGGCCACTCATTAGGTATTTTTTAATGCAACATCATTTCAAATGTTTTTAACATGCATGAGGATGACATGATCAAATCGGTGAAATTTTAAGAAATTATGAACATATAATACGATATGAGCATTTGTCGCCATGATGGAATGAAATGGGTGCCATGGGACAGAAACAAAAACTATGCCACCACAACTTTCTTGTTCCGGAAACTCGTTGAGATACCGGTGCAATGATAAAGTCTGGGTGTGAGTGCGAAAATCTGATGGGTAGTGAACCTGATTATCCGGTGTCCCACGTGCAAGTGAAAACATTGGCCAAGGTATGTGCAACTAACATGGTATTTCAAATATCCAACACCGCATCACGTACAGCAATGCGTTCATCCCCGAAGGGGCGTCTCGATGTTATAGCTTCGGAACGTGCCTTTCTAAGAGGAAGGGGTTTGATGCCATGTAGATGAAGTAGACATTCTCGCGATGGTAGTGGAAGTCAGTGACGGTAGTAATACATGGGTTGTTCTCGGTCTTGGCAGTTTGCCGGGTAGTCGTACACGTTCGTAGATGCTCGGGGTCCTTGATGTCATGGTACATGGGAAGTAGTCATTGAAATGTGGGGTTGGGTAAGTCACATCTTCAAAGTTGGTCTCGCGATTGTGTGTTGAAGGGAACTCGATGAACAGAGCAGAACCAACTCGCAGGGCTATGGCGGTGGTGCAGGGGAGCGACAACTGCGCTAGGGGCACTTTGCGAGCAAGGCAAGCAGCGCTAAAACAGCACAAAGGTCAATAACTTTGGCACGGCGTGGGGGAGGACCAGCAAAGGAGCAACCAGAGGCGTGGTAAGCCATGGGCGTGGGCGTCATGGTGCGCGGCTAGCGGTAGCAGCAAGGACAACAAGCAGCGGAAGGAGGGAGTAAGGCACGCGAGTATACCTAGCCATGGGAAACCCGGCCTAGTCGGCCTAACCCGACCCAGCCCAAAAAAGCACGACCCTTCCTCACCCTACCTTGCCCACGGGTCAGGCTTGGGCCAAGATTTTGAGCCTATCAAGCTTACCGGGCGGGGCTCGGTCTTGAAAAAACCCAACATTATGCCTACGTCGGGCTGAGCTTACCGGGCCGGGCTCGGGCGAGGCTTGGGCCCGAAAACTAGGCCCGACGGTTGTTTCGGGCCACGCTCGGGCCTGAGTTTTATACCATGCACTTTTTTGGCCCGGCAGGCCCCGTCCGACCCGAGTTTTGGCCAGGTATACACGCGAGGAGGAGGCTATGAGGTTACGCATGCGTCGCTCTCTATTAAATAGAAACTAGAGCACGGGTGGCATGTGTCCATGAGGAGGCGACGATGGGGAAAACGAGGCCGAGAATGGAGGGATCCAGTGGCATGGAGATCAGGGTCGGTCAAATTTCGTCGACGGAAGGTCACCGGTGCGTCTATGAACTCGTGCGGCAATGGAAGGGCGTCCATGGAGCCTCCTATGGAGAAAGAAGAAGATCGGAGTGAGGGAGTGGAAGATATACAGACACAGAGAGAGACAGAGGGGTGAGGAAGGAGGCGAGCATGAGCGGCAAGCTACAGGTCCGGCGAGGTCGGCTGTCGGGTAACGATCGCTGGCGAGGTGTTGGTTGTTGCTATTAGGGTGGCAGATGTAGGGAAGCGAGGATGAGAGCTCAGGGTCAGGCTCCTCCCGATCCACAGCGAGATTGCGGGTGCGGGGACGAGGAGGTTTGGCTGCGGGCGAGCGGACGTGTCCACGTGCAGGTGACGACCGGAGGTAGGATTATTGGTGGCAGCACTGGCTTGAGTGGATGGATGTATGGTTGTTGAAGTGCGGTTGGCCTAGAAGGGAAGATGAGGAGGAAGAGAGTGGTGGCCGCGGCATGGTTATTGTGGAGGATTTTCTGGGATTAGGTCTAGATCTAGGGGTCTATATATATATAGCAAAAACGGACTAGTTTCTTCCTATTACGATCCGACGGTGAGACAGGAGAGGTGGGTTTGATGGGCTTGGTGGGCTGTATAGAGGTGGTTGGGTTGAGAGAAGAGAGGGAAAAGAGCATCTGGCAGCTATTTTGAAATCGAATACGTGTGCGATATAACCGGTTATAGTGCCACTATATGTTTAATGGTTTAGGTGTGAAACGGTCTCAAAATACGATGAAAATTGGAATGTGGTCTACCTACATTATATAAAGATCGCACGCCAACTTTCGGCCCATTCCAAGAATATTTTATACGCGCTTTAAAAATAATATTTTACCGATGTCGCAGGCATGAGTGTGTGGTTGGTCTCAAAATGGTCGACGTCAAGAACGGGAAGGACCGTCAACTACGAAAGGATGCAAGTTTTAAAAGAAATGAAGGCAACAAAGTGTCGTTGCCATGCTCATGATGATATGACGAATGTGACAGACAAATAAATCACACGGGACAACTCGAAACAACAGGAAGGCATCTAGAGCTTTGGTTTCAGGTTGTTTCAGGCTTGTTCATCCACAACGACCGCAACGCCGCGCCCGACGACAGCAAGGCAAAAGGAAGGTATGTCAAGTGCAAGGGCCTTGCTGTCCTCGCGGCGGAGCCTGAGCAAAAACGCGGATGTGATCATGATGTTCCCGAGAAGGACCGCCGCCTCCTCTATATCTAACACAATGTGCGCACCCACAACACCGAAGAGTGCTAAGAGCTCAAGTCCCTTAATGACAAGCGCGCCGGCTGGCATCCAGACCACAACGAACACGGCGCAGGCAGCAGCGGTGACCGCGGCAGCAGCACGTGGGACAACCGCAACGGCAACCCCCTCCAGGGCTTGTGCGAGCAGCCTCACGAGGACGTCTTGCGCGATCAGCCTCATGAGGGTGCCTGGCATGAATAGCCTTGCTGGGCGTGCCCTCAAGACGACCACAACAAGCTTGACGAGGAGGCCTTGGGGCTACCAGGAGTTCCAAACAATAGACTCTATCCTCGGCGGAGACATGCCCCACATCGAACTGCTTGTTCAAGTAGTTCACTTGTAAGGTGAGAGCCGCCCTCCCGAGGTCAAAAACCGCATGACTCCACAAATGGTCGCAGTACACCATCTCCTTTGATTCCAAGGATGGCCTCAAGTCCATGGCTACTGCGTGCGCGCTTCCCATGTTGTGCACTCCCACCATGAGCAACATCTCAGTCACCAAGACCCTCATCGATGGAGGCACCAGCCACAACATGCTCTCTGTCGAGAACTTCAAGACACTCTGGGTTCCCTACGACCAGCTGATGCCTACTAGGGAATTTTTGGGGGTGTTCGATGGCTCCACCATTCCCGTGGGGAAAGTCTGCCTCCCTGTCACCTTTAGCATGCGCAAGAACTACCACACCAAGATCATCGACTTCGACATGGAGCACACCTGCCTACCGTACAATGCAATCCTCTGATACCCGGCGCTTGCCAAATTCATGGCGGCGACCCACCATGGCTACAACGTCCTAAAGATGCATGGCTGCAGCAACGTCATCAACATCGCCTGCGATGAAAAGGATGCGGTTTGTTCCCTCGAGCGTGCCTACAAAGCTGCCACGACTGAGCATTCAAATGACAAGGGAGGCGTTGGGCCCTGCGAGGCTGCGGACCCAAGGAAGAAGTAGTCGTTGCCCATCCAAGGCCCTACCAAGGTGAAGAATGGAGCGCTCGACGCCAGCACCATGAGCCCCACGCTCACTGTTGGCACCTATCTCCCCCAAGCATAGGAAGGCACGCCCGGCGCCTCCCTTGAGCCAGGCTCGAGGGCCTCCACCTAGAAAACATGTGACCTAACCAGCATGACGAGGGAGGTGCTCGGGCACAACTTGGAGGCGTGCTTCGATGCGCCCTACCGTAAGCAAGGAATGCGGCATTAGGTGCCACACGAACAAGAGTTCATCACCCGAGAGACTGATAAGCTATGAGAGGCTTGGGCCATGCATGGCCAGCATCGTCCACGACGTCCCAGCAACTTGGCTACTGCCCCCGGGGAGAACAATAAGGTGCGCATGTGCGTTGACACCACGAGACTCAACAGGGATGTCGGGCCCACCGGACCGGGGGTATCATGACCCATATTCCTAAAGGCCCAGGTGCAACTCATGCAAGGGACCAAACGTGATCCATCTTCGGACCTCGTGACCATGACCCTCGTGACGGCCCCCATCTCGCGAGGTGGGCCCCTACGGACGATGTCGGGCGCCGTGTCAAGACCCGCCTCGCAAGGAAGCCTACCGGGGCTGCCCCTGAGGCCCTTGCAGGGCGGACCGGTCAGGGGTGGCCCAACGGGTCGAGCGGCCCAGTGGTGCTACATGGGTGACACGTGATGCACGGGGAGGTGTACAAGCGGGAGCGGATGAGGAGGCTAGTCCTTTTTGTGCTAAGGGAATAGGGTCACCGTCGGTTACCAAAGCAATCCCCAAAGTTTTTCCTCTTTGGTGCAAGAAGACCAGGACGGGAGGATCATCAAGGCACGAGGTCATCCGCGAGCCCACCAACGCGTCATGGAGGAAGCTTTTGCACGCAGCGACTGCTATTGCCAGGATAGGCAATGATCATGTGCCCCTTCAAACAGGCCGTTTTGGCAACCCGTCCCATTGATTATTTTTTGGGCAGAAGAGGTTCAAGGCCAATATTAGGGGGGACGGACCGCCACGTAGGAGAGAGGAGTCTTGTAATCCCTTTTGCACCCACCTAATCAGGAAAGCAGGAGTAGGCTCTTACACCAAGAGGTGGCTCGAACCTTGGTAATCTTAGGCGTCCATCGTTCCTCCTCCCTCGATCGAATACGCTCGATTGTCCCCGCGATTCAAACTACAAAGTAGGGTCGTAAAGCTTGCGCACTCGAGAGTTCGAACCTCCTTGGGTCCTTGGAGCCCCGAATCCTACATCTGGTGCGTCGCGTAGGGGTGCGCTATGACTCTTCTACTTCATCCCAGCTTCAGCTCCGCCCAGTCGATGGTTGATGTCCAGACCGCACCGTTTGGCCACTACAGCGATGGTCGGTGCCTCACAATTGGTGAGGCGGTTGGCACCGTTGCCAACCCCGTTGGCCACGAACAACAAGACTCCTCCTTCCACCCCTCCGTGCAGCGGGATCGCCACACCGCCTCGGATTCCTCCCCGCACGCCCGCCCTAAGCACGTGAATGCGCAAGCTCCGCTATTAGTGGCGCTAGAGCTGCTTCACAACCACCCGACGAACGCCAACTATGGCGACTGTCTAGGAAACATCACCGAGCTCATCACGACCATTGGATAAGACCCAACACCCTCCCGTTCGCTTCGCCCTCCTCCATCTCACACGGGGGATGTGGCCCACGGGGCTCCTCCGCCACCTCCCTTGCGCAATGACCCGATTGAACCCCGGCATGACATGCTCCCGCTCGACCAACACGATGGAGCCCCTCCACGGGCCCAAGATAAGTCCAGCTACCAGGTCCCCCGCCGCCCATCGTCAGACGCGTGTGGGGTCCTTGAGTAGCAACGCTAGCATGAGGACCAGATCGTGCAAGATGTCGCGGCATTCGGGCACCAGAATAGGGCAGCACTCGCTCGCGGCATCCCCTCGAGAGGCATGGGCTGTCGGGCCTTCACCCGCGAACTACGGCGGGTGGTTTGGCCCATCAAGTTCAAGCCCGAGCTGCCCACGCGCTATGATAGCGTCCCCAACCCAACGGAGTTCCTCCAGATCTACAACCTAAGCATCGAGGTGGCTGGCGGCAATGACAAGTTATGGCTAACTGGTTCCCCATAGCCCTCAATTATGGCACACGCTTGTGGCTCATGAACCTGCCCAAAGAATCGATCTCCTTGTGGAGCAAGCTTTGCAAGCAATTCATTGCCAACTAGAAGGGCGTGCACGACTGCCCCCTCTTTGTCAATGACCTATGACGTGTGAAGCAGCGCCCGGGGGAGACCCTATGCAAGTATGTCCAACATTTCAGCCAGGTGCACAACAAGACTTCACGCACCTCGGACGAAGCAATCATCGTGGCCTTCTCCAATGGTGTCACGGACGTCCACTTCTGCAAGAAGTTTGCCGTCAATGGTAGCTTGAGCACCGCCCTGGAGTTGTTCAACATCGCCGACAAGTGCGCCAAGGTTGTATAAGGAGGCCTATTCATCCGCAACAACCCCGACGTGGTGCCCGACGATGGTAAGGCCAAGGCCAAGGAGGTCAAGCGCAAGGGCCTCACACTACCGCGGCGGAGCCTCAACCGAATCGCTGTCGTGACCATGACATCCCCGAGAAGGACGACTGCGTGCTCTGTGCCTTCGCCAACGTATGCACTCATAGCACTGAGGACTGCCAGGAGCTCAGGTCCCTCCACATGGAGCATGCCGCCCGACGCGTGGAGCGCAACGATCATGATGCCAGCTAGGATTGTGGTCCTAGAGGCGGCAAGTGGGACAGCCACAACAACAACCCTCGTTAGGCCTGGCGCGTGCAGCCTCGGAAGGAAGCTTGGCTTGACCACCCTCGTGAGGACGCCTAACACGAGCAACCTTGCGAGGCAAGCCCCCACGACAACGCAACTCTACCGCCGCTACCACCTCTGCCGAGGAGGGTCGACAACAACTGGCGTGAAGAGGAGGCCGAGGGCTATCAGGAGCCCCGTGTGGTAACCTGCATCCTTGGCGGGGCACACACCCATGCTTTGAACCGTCTGTTCAAGCAATTCTCTCGGGAGGTGAACGCTGCCCTCCAGAAGCCTGAAGCCGTGTGGCCCCTCAAGTGGTCACAGTATGCCATCACTTTTGACTCCAAGGATGTTCTTCGGTCCATAACCGCTGCTAGCGCACTCACCATGCTATGCACCCCACCATCAGCAATATCTCAGTCACCAAGACCGTCATTGACGGAGGATCATGTTTCAATGTGCTCTCTGTCGAGGCCTTCGAGACACTTCAGGTGCCTTACGATCAGTTCATGCCCACCGGGGCGTTTTCAGGAGTGACCGATGGTTCTACTATCCCCGTGGGACAAGTAGACCTCCTTGTAACCTTTGGCACGTGCGACAACTACCACGCCGAGCTTATCAACTTTGATGTAGCGCACATCATCCTATCGTACAATGCAATCCTGGGGTACCGGGCAGTGTCCAAGTTCATGGCGGCAATGCACCATGGGTACAACGTCCCCAAGATGCTTGGTTGCCGCGGCGTCATTACCATTGTGTGCGACGAAAATGATACTGCCCGTTCCCTCGAGCGTGCCTAAATGGGTGCCGCGGCCAAGCATTCAAATGACAAGGGAAACGTTGGGCCCCGCCGAGTAGCTCGCCAAAGTAAGAAGCACTCACTATCCGCCCAGGCTCCGTCGAGGCCAGGAATGCACCGTCCAATGCTCTCATCGCAAGCTCCATGCCCACAGCTGGCGCCGACCTCCCTTGGCATAGTAAGGCACGCCCGGTGCCACCTTCGGGTCAAGCATGGGTATTTTCATCTGGAAAGCGTCCGATATGACCAACATGACAAAGGAGGCGCTCGGGCACCACTTGGAGGCATGATTCAATGTGCTCCCCCACGATTGAGCGATATTACATCATGCACTAGGGGCTCAAGGTTTCATCACCCAAGAGATTGACAAGCTACGGGAGGCGCGTGCCATGCATGGCGAGCTTAGCCAGCGATGCCCCACTAGCACGACCACCACCCCGAGAAGAACGACCAGTCACGCATGTGCGTCAACATCCCGGGCCTCAATACGGACGACTCCCGTGACCCTTTCTCGCTTGCGCATGCTAGTGTGAGGAGGAGCACAGCCGCCAGCCGTGCCCGCATGCCTTTCAGCATGAAAAACACTACTGCCACTTCCAAAGGCTAACGTGATTCTCGACGGTGACCCGCGAGCCATCGAGCCCTGACTAGCCCTGAAGATCTCAAGCACGGGCCGACATCGAGTAGAGAGCCTCCATGTCTGCCTCGCCAGGCCCCCCGATGCCCTTGCAGCGACTTGATTTCCAAGTGACTTTTTGGTTGTTGAATTAAGGGCGCCCACCGGGCTGCACTTATATCGAGTTGGCAAGGTTCCATCCTTACATTTGCCTCGCTTTTTGGTTGTGTATCGATCCTAATTACCATTTTGTTAAATTTATGTTGTTCTCCTAAATCGTGTGTTTGATGTCTCAATGCTATCTGAAATCATTGCGCCCTTCTGACTTCTCCCCTGACCGCCTCATGACTGGGGGCTGGTCACAGCGTCTGTGCCCGAGTCTATCCCGATAGCATTGGTAAATCCATGGGACCGGGCTCTGCTAGGGATGGACAAAAAGCTCGAAGCTCACGAGCATAATGAGAGCTCGATTGTTTGGCTCATTTTAGCTCGTACTCGTTATTTAACGAACTAAGCTTAAATATGTTTTTTGCTTGTTAAGATTAACAACCTTAACAATCAAGCAAACGAGTTTCATGAGCTAACACGTTTAGCTTGATATAAATTCCAATAGTTTTTCTTAGGAAAACTAAAAGGAAACAACCTAGGGGCCTAGCTTCCTAGCCCACTTCGGACAACAACCCCGCACTAAACACCAAAAATGCTAGACCTACTAAATTTTACTTACATTTACTAAACCTTCCAACTAATCTAAACATGCCCCCCTGATTTTCAGGGGTGGGTGGGCCTCACCCTCCTCTTAGTCCAATCAATGATTTCCAAATCAGACTATCCCTTAAACATACGTAAACATTTACGTAGATGTAGCATTGTTCCACTAAACACCAGCCTCTAGGACTTGGTCAACCACAACGCGTCTCTATGTCCACGAGAGTCAGCCGCCATGATTCATCGAGCCACCACTAAGTCACCGATCGCCCATCCACGACCCGCCGGCCATCGCTCACACCACACCGCACGGCCGCCAGCTCGCCCCCATGCGGCGCTCGTACCTCGGCGGCCTCCGCCGGGAACCTGGAGGATCAAAGTAAGTGACGGCCGAGATGCCGACGCATTAGGGATTTGGCAGGCATAATCCTAAAATGGCGGCGGTCGTCGACCTTCTAGCGGTCGTACCCCTGGTAACTCTGCTCTGATGTCTCCATTCCCTAGTCTAGACTTGTGCAATAGACTGTACTATTGTTGTTAGTTGTTACTAACTTACAATTTTATGTAGTTATTTAATTTATGCCATTATGAAATTTTGATGGGGTCAGGGCATTCTTCTATGTATTGTGTGGATATTACCTTCACATACTTGTTTAATTTATGCCCTTCTGAATTCTTCTATGTTGATGATGTTTATTACCCTAACGAGAAATCATGAACGCTCGTGAGCATAACGAGAGCATAACAAACCGATCCGAACAAAGGTTTCAGCTTGTTAATATTAATGAGCTTGATGATAACAAGCTTGACGATAATAAGCTTAATGATAGCAAGAAGAACGAGCCGAGCAACTCATTAATCCAGCATATGTCACTTCACAAAGGACCTTGGTGCCCCCCTCATGTGGAATCCTTACAGACAGGTAAGTAAGGGCGTGGCCTAATTTGCATGACTGCCATCTTGGTGTTCCGCCGCGCGCTCGGCAGAGCTTTCCCTTGAACACTTCATGCGGATTCACCTTGGCACATCCGCTTAGGTCTAGCCTCGCAGCGTCGTAGGCCCGAATGACTGAGCCATGTTTGGCAGGCTGGATGCTCTAGCGCCATAGCGCACTTGCCACCGGCGCCCAACACATCACACTATGATCTCGGAATGACCACCTGGCGTCCATCACCCTCAGCACTCTGATGAGGAAGGGAGCTTTCTTCGTCGTGAGGCCTCTACGTTGCCCATTCGACACGATTCGCGCGGGCTAGTGACTGCCTGAGGGTAGGAGACAAGTCACCCGAGGACCACGGAAGCGGCTCCTAGGCCGTGCGCCTAGAACTCTCAAAGTCTCCGCTCGTGACCCTATCACGTAAGAATGAGGTGGGGTTGTACACGCCCCGGAGCCTCCAGGCGTGCCATTCCTTAGCCTCGGGAGGAATCCCGCCCACGCCCAAGTGGAAGCCCCATGCTCCGTGCTAGTAGAAAACGGTCGAATCGCGACTATGCCCATGACAAGTGGAATCCCCCATCCTTCGTGATGGCAGAAAACAGTCGAACCACGACTACGCCCATGCCAAGTGGAAGCCCCATGCTCTGTGCTGGCAGAAAACAGTCAAACCACGACTATGCCCATGCCAAGTCGAAGCCCCATGCTCTCTGCTGGTAGAAAACTGTCAAACCACGACTATGCCCATGCCAAGTCGAAGCCCCATGCTCCACACTGGCGAAAAACAATTGAACACGACTATGCCCATGCCTAGTGGAAGCCCCATGATCCATGCTGGCAGAAAATGGTCGAACCGTGACTATGGCCATGCCAAGAGAAGGCCCCATGCTCCGCGCGTTGGAACCGCAACTATGCCCACGCCAAGTGGAAGCCCCATGCACTGTGCTAGCAGAAAATGGTTGAACCGCGACTATTCCCACGCCAAGTGGAAGCCCCATGCTCCGTGTTGGTGGATGAAACAACTGAGGGTGCCTTACAAGACGCACCAACCTCAGGGTAAGTTGCAATGCATGTGACTCCTACCGAGGATGGTCCTCCCGCGGCACACGCTCGCCAGCCGTCCCTCGGGCCCCAGACGTGGGGGGCTGGGCACGGGGTTGATGGTCAGCTCGGCCGCATCACGAGGGCATGATGTCGGTGCTCGTCTCGGCTCCTTGGCAATGGTCCCGGACTCGCGTGCCACCCCACCAAGTTCCTTGGTGTCTGGTCTCATCGCGTGGCGCGCAAGCGCGAACTAGCGGGTGCACTTCATCGAAACGAAACTTGTGCGTGCGAGGCTCCCCTTCCAAATGGATCGCACGGGTAGTCTCAAAGATTGCACCTAGAGGGCGACAAGATGCTAGCATTGCAAAGCACTGACGACTATGAAGGCACACGTGGCGCGGGGCCCTGCCAGCGCAGGGCACGAAGGCAAGCAAAAATAAACAAACAATGATAAACAACCACTGGGCGGGGCATTCTGATAAATTGCTCCGTCAGCTTTGCGCGACTCGAAGGGTATTGGTATTGTGGCCTGGTACGCTAGCGGCAACTCAGCATGGCTTGAGGGCTGCGTCCTAGCAACGCAGAGTAATGGGACAACCACAGAGAAATGAACAAACCTAGCAAGGAGCGCTAAGAGCAAATTTATTTTTGTCACGCGTTAACTAAAGGCACAGGAGCCATAATCCTTCTTACACACCCTCGTGGGGCCAGCATATTTTTGTTGTAGGGGAGCTAGGAAACTAAAACAAAAGGGCTCTCAGCCTTGAGCGGAACCGCATCCAGGATGTTGGCCCTGAGGCCACCTCCGCCTAGTGTGAGCCCTCCTCCTTTACGTGGACACCGAGGGAGACGTCGTGATCGTAGCTCCCGGAGGAGTTGCTACTGCCGTCGTTGTCGTTGGAGGAACTGCAGCCGATGTTGCCGCTTCCATGCAGCAGTCTAGGTGGTCACCAAACCTCCCAAAGATCTTCATGAAGAGTGCGGCGACCCTGTCGAACTTGAAGTAGAGGACGTGGCCCTCCTTCAAGCCACGGGGGAGGGCGAATGAATTTCACCCCCACGCCAGGTACATGAAGGCGTGATGGATGAATTCGGTCTCGAGCCATGAAGGACCATTGCAAGAGTCGCTACTTGCAGCCATAGGCCAAGGGGGTGCTCTCCACCATCTACCATACGGAGGAGTTGTCGGATTTTGGGCTCTGCAATACCCTAAAGATTCAAACTCAGGGGCGTGTGCGAAGATCTCTCGCGGGCTCGCCTCACCTAACTCGCTACTCGCTGGGAATGGCGGAGAACTCACTCGATGGTGAGGAAGACATAGAACACGACAGTTTACCCAGGTTCGGGCCACTGAGAAGTGTAATACCCAACTCCCTCTTTGTTAGAATTCCTCTCCTGGAGGTTCGTGGATGAACTAGTACAATATTCGAGGGGCTCCGGAGGCTAGATGGCCTTTGTGTGGCGCCAGTGGGCGAATGAACGAATCGGATCCCTCTATGAAATAACCTACTCTCTATATATATAGTGGCGGCCCCGGTCCTCTTCCCTTGTCGTTTTGGCAGAAGGGATGGCCTTTGAAGGGGAACAGGGGCACATGCTCCCCTAACCAAAGGTACTCTTCGCCTACAAAGTGGCTGCCCATGCTGCAGGGACGGGTCCAAGGATGACGTATGTCCTGCTAGCGGGCGGTGATGGCCTCGTTGCACCGGAAGGGAAATCTTTGGAAGATGCCTTGGGAACCCCGGTACGTCCTTGCCCCCTTTGCACTAAATGGGAAACTGCTTCGTCCTGCTGTCTACTGCTTGCATGTCCTTCCCCCTCGTCATCCTTGACTCGTGAGGCTGGGCCTTGCCTCAGAATATCCGCCGCTCCGGAGGGGTCCTCATGAGGCCCCCTGCGGGTCTTGATGTTATTCCTCCTCGCGAAGCTTGGCCCCTCGTGAGGACCTTGCCTTGAGTGGTGCCGCGCCCGATTGTGCTTGCTTGATGAAGTGGGCTAGCCCTGGGCCACAGGCAGGCAGGTCTGGGTACCCCCATTCCCAGAACGCCGATAGTAGCCCCCTGGCTCAACGCGCGCTCAGGTTGGCTTCTGGGCGAAGCCTCGGGGGGCGGCCCGAGGCGCCGCGGGCACTAAATACCTGTGAGCCAGGCCGCTGTGCGTCACGCGGCTCATGTCGGGTCTTCCTTGCCTTCTGTCTCCACTCAAGCTATTAGGAACCCGACTCGTTGTGATGGTACATTATTGCTTTCCTTTCTCCCGCACTCGCTCTTCCTCCTCGGTCTCCAACTCCAATCGGCGTCTCCCAGATCCATTACCGCGCCGTCTCCTCGTCGGTTCAACGATGGAGCTCGCCGGCAAGCAGAAGCTAGAGACGCATGGTCCTGCCCCAGCTCCTCCGCTCCTGGAGTGCACCCTCTCCAAGGACGCGGATCTTACCCCTGTGCTCCCATGGACTGTGATTAAGTCCAACGAGAATGGGCGGGCCCTGATCTGGCCGAGCACCACAGCAAAGCGGCCCGCGTCGAAGGCGGTATACCATTTCTTCATCCATAGTGTCTTTGTCGGGCTAGTGCCGCCTTTATCCTCGTTTTTCACTGCCATCCTGAACCACTATGGGATCCAGGCCCTTCACCTCTAGCCCAACTCCATCTTGCTCCTGTCCGTCTTTGATTTCTACTACGAGGCCAACATAGGCATGCGGCCTTCAGTATCCCTCTTCCGCCATTTCTTCAGCATGCGCCTGCACGACGGCGCCCATTTGTCGGCATGTGTCTCCTTTGTAGCGTCCCAGAGCAGCAATTTGCTCCTGAAGACCAGGAAGAAGGTGGAAAACTTCAGGCACCTTTGGGTTTTCATGAGGGTTGGCGTCCTTGAAGCTCTTGAAAACCCAAAGGGAGCTGCCGGAGAAGACTTCAACATGGAGCTCAGTGAAGCTCTCTAACCCTCGGGTCGTGCCCATCCTGGAGCGCTTCTCCCGCAACATCAACGCCAAGAGGCTGGCCGGTGGGGTGATAATGAAGGTATTCTTGGCGCAGCGCCTGGCGCCCCTTCAGGCCCATTCTAGGACCCTATGGGAGTACCATCCCGGTGATGACAAGCTCAGGCTCCGGTCCCAGGACCTTCATACTGAGGAGCTGAACAGGGTCGTGGCGATCCTGCTAGGCGGTCAC
The DNA here is from genome assembly GCF_904849725.1 of Hordeum vulgare subsp. vulgare. NCBI lineage: Eukaryota > Viridiplantae > Streptophyta > Magnoliopsida > Poales > Poaceae > Hordeum > Hordeum vulgare. Next base: position 297,423,590 of record NC_058524.1, on the reverse strand, counting down.
CTTGGTGACCTATCCGAGGCTCTGGGTCCTTTGTACCGTCTCGACGACCAGGCCGACCTTATCGTCACGCTGCATGTCTTCGAGAAGTGGGGGCTCGTTCCGGCCGAGGGCTCTCCTCCGGTAGAGGTGTCACGGAACGACACCTCCGGTGGGGAGGACTCGGAGATAGCCGTAGACGACTTCCCAGCGAGCGCGCCTCTCCCGTCACAGGCCGTCCTTCTGCGTGAGCTTGAAGATGATGACGCCACCGGCGAAGTCTCCGTGGTGATCTCCTCGCGCCTAACCAGGATCTCCATGGAACCCGCGTCGGCCCCGCGAACCACGCGGTCCGCGTGCGTGCTCGCCCCTCGGGAGCACGAGGCTGAGTTGCCCTTGGCGCCACTTCCTCCGCCTGCGGGAAGCCTGAGGCGCCGGGCTCACCCCCTCCATGGGGAGCCCTATCGCCCCTGCCGTCGTCGGGGTGGAGAGGAAGAGGAGATTGGTCGACATCAAGAGTAAGTGACCCGCCTTGCCACGTCCCGCGCGTCCATCGTCCGCGCATGGCTGATTCCCATTTTGCCTGATGTCCTGGGACGTTGCCTCGCTGGGGGCGAAGAAGAAGAAGGCGGGCCTCAAGTTCAAGGCGACTCTTGACGCACAGCCGGCCCTCCCCAACGCGTCGCCGCCTGCCGATGAAGAGGGGAGGATCGCGGGGCGACCTCCCAGGCCTTGGTCCCCGAGCCCGCCGAGCCCCCGAAGCGTCCTGAGGCGGTCGTGGCGGCGCTGTTTCCCGAGGGGCGGGCTCTTGAGGGCCCTCAAACTTCTGATGCGCCAATGCTCGCAATCTTCGGGCAACCTTCAGAGCCCCCTGTCACTCGTGATGCTGCCTCCCTGACGACACCGCCCACGATAGCACTAGAGGCTCCTCAGACGGAGATCCACAAGACTCCGGTATACATCCAGGGCATCCTGACCGAGGCCTTCGGTGCCCTGGGCAAGGTCGCGGTCGTGATGCCGAAGGGCGAGAAGGAGGCCAAGGCCGCTCGCGTTGCGCACGAGGAGGCGCTGAAGGAAGCCGAATCCGCTCACGCGGCGCACGAGGTGGCGGTGAAGGAAGTCGAATCCGCTCGCGCCGCGCACGAGGAGGCGATGGAAGGAGCCGCGGCGGCTGCCAAACGTTGCAAAGAGGTGGAGGCTCGCCTAAAGGCCTTCCAAGAAGAATAAGCCAAGCTAGCCGAGCAGCTTCGCTTGCGGGAGGAAGAACTCGATGCCCGCAAGACCAAGCTCGTCGCTCGGGAAGAAGAGCTCTCCCAGGAAGGAACTCACCTGGGCGCGAAGCAGGTGCGCTTGGAAGAGTAGGAGAAGGAGATCGCCTCGAAGAAGACCCTTCTCGATGCCAAGGGGGAAGCCCTCGCCGCGGCCGAGAAGAAGAAGGCCGCGGAGCTGGTCAGCTTCCCTGACGTTGAGCTCAGGCTTCGCATGACACTCCACACCCTAGCTAGGACGAGTTCGACGAGCTCGCCGTGGCGCTGGAGGACGCCGTCATCCAGGTGGACAAGATCTTGGACAGCGAGTGTCACGACCTCTTTTCTTAGGCCGCGACATGCGTGTTCAGTCACCTTCATCTTTGTGAGCCGGGATTTGACTTCAACTCCATGATCCTGCCAGTCCCTACTGAGGCCCGTGACAATGTTGTGGAGGCTGTGAAGGGCCCCGTGGAGGCGTTGGTGAAGAGGTTTGCCCACGTCGCGGTTCCTCCATCTCCGGATGCCGCTGAAGCCGGTGGTGGGGAGGAAGACACCACTGACGCTGACGACAAGCCCCCTGAATAAGGACCGGCCAGCGGCGCCAGTTCCTCCTGATTCCTTCCCTCTGTTTTCCCCCGCAATGCACACCGTGCCTCATGGAGGCATCAAACTCATTTGTGTTTTCTAGAACTTGTTAAGGCTTGTGATAACTCGTTGACTGCTTGAATGATTTCTTCACCTCGTTTCTTTCATGTTTCATGTGATACTTTGCTTCGGCAGGGCCCGACCCGTGCTTATCTCAGCCGCCATTGAACCGACTAAATTCCAGGATAGCCCAAGAGGTGAGGTGCTACGGGTCCAGTTAGGCTCTTGAGTAGCGATGCTCAGGAGTCCCCCTTGACGTGCGAGCAGCCCTCATGAGGGGAACACGACAAGGATTTTGAAACTTCAGAACACCTTCAGCACTCCGCGTCGGCAGGGCCCGCCCCACGCGTACCTCCGACGCGATTGGACCGACTGGATGCCAGGACGGCCCAAAGGGGGAAGGGGCTGCGAGCACAGTTAGGCCCCTGAGTCGCGATGCTCAGGGGTCCCCCTTGACGTACGACTGACTCTAATGTACCTCCTTAGAAAATGACAATTTGAGACTCCCAAACTCCTTCAGCACTCTGCGTCAGTAGGGCCCGCCCCGCGCGTACCTCCTCCACCGTTGGACCTCCTGGGCGGCCCAAGAAGGAAGGGGCTACAGGCGCAATTCAGGCTCCTGAGTCGTGATGCTCAGGAGTCCCCCTTGACGTACGAGTGATTCTAGCGTTCCTCCTAAGAAATTGACAATTTGAGACTCCCGAACTCCTTCACCACTCTGCATCGGCAGGGCCCGCCCCATGCATACCTCTGCCGCCGTTGGACCGCCTCGGCGGCCCAAGACGGAAGGGGCTACGGGCACAATTCAGGCTCCTGGGTCGTGATGCTCAGGAGTCCCCTTGATGTACGACTGATTCCAGCATTCTCCCTAAGAGATTTTAAGTGGCTTGTTGAGCGCACTAGGTTGTGCGCCAGCAGGGCCCGCCCCGCGCGTACCTCCATCGTCGTTGAACCGACCGAATTCCAGGACGGCCCAAGACGGAAGGGGCTACGGGTGCAGTTAGGCCCCTGAGTCATGATGCTCAGGGGTCCCCCTTGACGTCCGAGCGGCTCCGTACCTCCAATTGTGCGGCCCCCGCACTTGGTGTGGGCGTAGTCCTAGGTGGACTGTGTTGATTTCTTTGCCAACTGTGGGCATAGTCATTGGTGGACTGTGTTGATTTCCTTGCTAGCTGCGGGCATAATCATTGGTGGACTGTGTTTATTTCCTTGCCAGCTGCGGGCATAGTCATTGGTGGACTGAGTTGATTGCCTCCATCTTCTCCCCAGCGCAGAGCATAGGGATGCCACTAGGCGTGGGTGGGACCCCTCCGCGTCCTCGGGGGGACCCGGGCATATACAGCCGCAGCTCATTACTATGTGAGAGTGTCACGGTGGGGGTGTATCTGGGAGGTCGCGAGGATGCTTTGGCCTCGAAAGTGTCCCTACTCCCGAGGCATAGGCGCCTGATTCCTTTTGAGTCTTCACCCAGGGTGGATCATAGGTCATCCACTCGTTGTGGAAGGGACCCCTCCGCGGCCTCGAGGGCCCCGGGCGTATACTACCGCAGCTCGTTATTACGTGAGAGTGTCACGATGGGGGTGCATCTGGGAGGTCACGAGGATGATTTGGCCTCGCGAGTGTCCCTACCGCCGAGGCATAGGTGCCTGATTTCTTTTGGGTCATTGGTAAACCCTGTTGACTTCTTCTTGTTTGGGAGTGTGGGAGGGTGTCTGCTTCCTAAGGAGGCCAGCAAGGATAAGCTTCGGCCGGAGCTCCCAAGCGGAGGGATCGGACGTCCAAAGATGCAAGCAATGTAGAACGTTAGGGTTCAAATTGGGTGCGACAGAAACAACTGAAAGATGCGTAAATGAAAGTGGCGGGTGGGGAGTTCCCTGAACTCCTAGATGCCACATGGCTCTGTGGGTGCCCTCGGCCAGAGTGAGCCAAAAGGTTGCATGGAAGCAGCCAACAAAAAGTCAATTGGCGACCATGCCGCTGAAGGGCCTAGGGCACCGTCGTCGCCCAATCTTCTACTTCCATGATCGCGACCCTCACGGGTCCGTCATCTCCCGAGGCTTGGGACCTTCGCTTGGCTGCAACATCTCCTCCTGTTCCTCTCCAGGCCTCAGCAAGCAAGGCAGGAGCATGGCCTGCTGGAGCCGCTAGTAGGTAGCAGTCGTGTTCCCCAGCCCGAAGGGAACGAGGGTTTCGGCACTCGGGCACACCCACCGATGGTCAGCTCGCCTGGGCCAGAAGGGGCCTTGAGTTGTGGCTCTGTCGACTGTGAGCGCGTTGATGCAGATGAGGGGCCGATCGACCATGCTGATGACGGCTACTGCGATTGGTGATGCGGGGCAGTCCCCGCCTCGCACGGCCTAGGCCTCTCGAAGTTCTTGGATTGCTCTGCTGACGGACTCGCAGGAGTTGGGCGGACGCACGCAAGAGTGCGCTCTCGGGTTGTCCTCGAGCACCACCCTTGCGTCACTGGTCAGGCCGGGAACCACCCCGGTGGGAGACCTCAGTCCTAACCCAAGGGGGGCGCCGACCGAGCCTTCCTATGCGATTGGTGCATGACCCCGTCCCCGGGCACGGAGCCCAAATTCCCAGGGCGCTCCATGGGGAGGAGCTCCTTCTTCTTCTTGCGTGGGTCCTCGCGAGGTAGCTCGTCTTCTTCATTGTTCGAGCATTCCTCAGCCATTGCGCGGTAGGCGCGCTTGAGTGTACAGACGGCATCCTTCTCGTCACAGGCGATGGTGATGACATCGCCGCTCCCTGGCATCTTAAGGACGTTGTAGCCATGACGGGTCACTGCCATGAACTTTGCGAGAGCCGGGTACCCAAGGATCGCGTTGTACGGCAGGTAGATGTGTGGGCCGTCGAAGACGATGATCTCAGTGTGGTAGTTCTTGCGCTCGCCGAAGGTGACTAGCAGACGCACCTGCCCGATGTGCATGGTGGACCCTTCCGTGACTCCTGAGAAGGGCTTGGTCGGCATGAGCTGCTTGTACGTTAGCTGGAGTGTCTCAAAGGTCTCGACCGAGAGGGTGTTGAGCCCCATTCCACTATAGATAAGGGTTTTGGTGACGAGGACGTTGTTGATGGTCGGGGTGCACATTATGGGGAGCTCGTAGGCCATGAACGAGCACCTGAGCTGATCACTTGGGTTGAAGGTGATGGTGGTCTGGGACCAGCTTAGGGGGCGCATTGCTTCAGGATTTGGGAGAGCGACATTAACCTCCCAAGCGAACTTCTTGAAGGCGTGGTTCGAGGCCGGGGTCTGGGCGCCGGCCAGGATGGAGGACACCTCCCTGACCCCTGGAAGCCCCGACTCCATCATTCTGCCTCTCTTCATTACTCCTTCTGGGTGGCGGAGGCAGCCCAGCCTCATGAGGCTGACGCGTCGTTGCCCCTCCTGAAGGTCGTCGCGCCAGCGGTCATACCGAGCCTGGTCGCGCGAGCGGTCCTCCTGATGCTGGATGCACCAACGGTCTTCATGAGGGTGTTCATGCCACCCCTGACACGGCTCCCGGTCATCCCAGCGGTCCCTACTGCGACCATCGCCGCATGCGGGGCCTTTGTCTCCTCGTCCGGGGGTGCCTACTGAAGTGCATGGCACGGACTAGTCGGACGCTCTCCCCCTCGGTCGTGCTTCACCTCAGGCTCAGCTGCGAGCACCACTGGAACCCTGGGATTGGTTTTCTTCTCTTCTGGTTCCGCTGCCTGAGGCCCAAGGAGCGACAGGTGACCTTCTTCTTCCCTAGCGCACTTGTTTGCCAGGTTGAACATCTCCAACTCAGTGCTCATTTCATCACTCATGGCGAGCACCTCCTTCATATTGAGGTCGGTGACTCCGTCGGAGAAGGCCGAGATGACGGCCTCGTCCAACGCCTTGGGGATCTTGAGGCGCATGACCGTGAAGTGTTGTATGAACTTGTGCAGGGTCTCCCCCTCCTGCTGCTTGATGGGCCGCAGGTCATTCACGGTGGGAGCGCGGTCGCGGGTCCCAGGAAGTTGGTGATGAAGCGTTTGCGTAGATCATCCCAGGAGGTGATGGACGCCCTTCGGAGGTTGAGGAGCCAGGAGAGCGCGCCGCCCTTGAGTGCCATGGGGAACCAGCACGCCATGACCTTGTCGCCTTCTGCTGCCACCCAAATTCTCAGCGTGTAGAGTTGCAGGAACTGGGCCAGGTACAGGGTGTTGTCCTAGCACGGGGGCAGGTCGGGCTTGAACTTCCAGGGCCACGCAGTTGGGTAGAGCTTAGGGGCGAAGTCGAGGCACCCCACCACCCCGACAGGGGCAGCGCACGCGGGGGCGACCTGGTCTTGTTGCTCCAATGGGTCTGCTTCGAGTCGGGCACACTCGCGCCCCAGGACCCGTAGCGCCGGGAGCGCGCGCGCGTCGGCGCGTGGCTAAGGAACCACCGGACAACTTGCTTCATCTCGTGGCCTCGCCCTGGTTCGCGAGGCCGGTCGCGGGGATGCGCTTCCTACCTGGGCTCGGGGTGCGCATCATGCCATGGAGGTGGGGGCGGTTGCTCCTCGTGGTTCGCGAGGGACGGTTGGGGTCGAAGCAAGCAGCAGAGCGCCGCGGAATCACTGGCAGCGGCGACGAGCTCCTCAATGCGCTGGAGCCATGTCGTTGTGCCGGTCAGGGGCGGATCGATAGGGCAGCAGCTCGGTGGCCATGGCAAGCGCGCGCCGGCCATGCAACATCTCCGGCCGGGCGCGCGAGGCCGACCCGGAATCCTGGACGAGCGACGGAGTGGCGGTGCGGCCGTCGGTCTGCTCGGTGGCCGGCTGGGAGGAACCTTGTGGTTCTTTAGCGTCAGCGCCCGTGGCGGCATTCACCATGGGCGATGGTGACCGGTGCACGTCAGCGGGATCCGTGGGTGCCGTCTGAGCAACATGGGTGGTGCGGCGCTCGGCGCGATTCGCGGTGAGCGTCATCCATCAAAGCGGCGATGCTTGGTCAAGGCGGAGCCTTGAGGAAACCTTGACACGCCCCGTACCTGGCGCGCCAAATGTCGGATTTCAGGCTTCGCAAAACCCTAAAGATACGAACTGGGAGCGTGTACGAAGATCTCTCGCGGGCTCGCCTCACCTAACTTGCTACTCGCTTGGAATGGCGGAGAACTCACTCGATGGTGAGGAAGACACAGAACACTGCAGTTTACCCAGGTTCGGGCCGCTAAGAAGCGAAATAACCTACACTTGCTTTGGTGGATTGCCTCTCGTGGAGGTTGGTGGATGAATTAGTAAAGTGTTCGAGGGCCTCCGGAGGCTAGATGGCCTTTGTGTAGCGCCAGTGGGCGAATGAATGAATCGTATACCTCTACGAAGTAACCTACTCTCTATATATATAGTGGTGGCCCCGGTCATCTTCCCTTATCGTTTTGGCGGGAAGGGATCCCACAACGGCCAATTTTGAAGGGGGGCAGGGGAACATGCTCCCCTGGCCCCAAAGGTGGTCTTCGTCTGTAAAGTGGCTTCCAACACTACAGGGACGGGTCCAGGGATGACGTGTGTCTTGCTGGTGGGCGGTGATGGCCTCGTTGCACCAGAAGGGAAACCTTTGAAAGGAACCTTGGGAACACCGGTATGTCCTTGCCCCCTCTGCACTAAAGGGGAAAAATGCTCCGTCCTGCTGTTTGCTGCTCGTTCGTCCTTCCCCCACATCATCCTTGACTCCTGAGGCTGGGCCTTGCCTCGGAATATCCGCTGCTCCGGAGGGGTCCTCAAGAGGCCCACTACGGGTCTTGATGATGTTCCTCCTCGTGAGGCTTGGCCTCTCGTGAGGACCTTGCCTTGAGTGGTGCCACGCCCGTTTGTGCTTGCTTGATGAAGTGGGCCAGTCCTGGGCCACAGGCAGGCAGGATTGGGTACCCCCATTCCCAGAACGCCGACAAGAGCCCGGGAGCTCGAGCCCAGTATGAAGTTGGCCATCCATTTCCATAATGAACTCGTGGGTCATGTCCGCACATCGGCTTCATGATCAAGGTAGCCGGGGGGCATGTTGTTCCTCGTGCCCCGCTTGCGCTCGCCTCGCCCCCCATGCCCGCGTCCATGGCTCGAGCCCCCTCCTCGAATGCCCGGGCCAGAACAGGAGGCCGGCGAGGCGTGCCTATTCCCCTGGGGAGGCATTCCATGCGCGACGGTGGATGTGCGAGTGTGACAGCCCAATGCCCACGCCCTAGAAGATTACCCCCTTTATTCCATTTTCATCGTGTGTCTATTTTGATTTGTCTCATCAGCATTGCATCGGCATCCCGTTGCCGCCAGTTTTCAAAACGTGCATCCGTTATTAGTTGCAGGTTCTCGTCGTTGTCCATTCTGAGCCCGACCACACACGCACGCGCCCGCGGCATCGTTTAAATCTTGTTTCTCTTAAAGTGTGAGTAAAACTTTCTCTGGTTGGGTTGAGAATTGATGTGCGGTCTTCTTCGCAATCAGAGTCCGTCTGGTACCCGAACGGTCGACCGTAGCGGCAACGTATTCGGTCTACCGTCGGACGTTTATCAGTGTTTTCAAAATTACGTTGTCGGGTGCCGTTTCCCTCTCTTCTCTGGCTAACCAACTCTACACGGCCACTTAGCTCGTCCCGCGTTCGGAATTGTTCAATTCCGACCGCGCGGTTGAAACCGGGGCGAAATTCTCCTAAACCTAGCCCCCATTGCTATAAATATAGCCTCCCATGCCATTTTGGACACAAACCCTAATCTTCCTCTAAATCCGTGCCTACCTACCTGAGCCGCCTCTCTCTCTCCTCCCTCCCTCCTCAGCGCCGCTGGGCCCGCCGAGCCTGCAACCGGCCGGCCGAGCCCATCTGGCAAGCCGCTGTCGTCTGCTCGAGCCAGCCGCCCGAGCTCCTCCCTGCCGAGCTGCCCCGCGCCTCTCGCGACCTCGCCTGTGCCCCGCCTCCACCCGTCTCCAGCGCGCCTACCCCGACCGCCTCCCACTCGAGCCGCTGCCGCCGGTGGCCCCGCTCGCCTGCCAGAGCCATGCCCGCCGCCACGAGCTCGTCGCCCCTGCCGCCTTGCCTCTCCGCTGTCGGCAGGCCGCCAGATCAGGTCGCCGCCTCGCGCCAGCCTCCGGTCCTACCGCCCCTCGGCCTTCCCATCCAAACCCGACGCCGCCCCCTCGATCCCGTCGCCAGGAGCCCTGCCTCGTTGAGGTCAACGCGCCGCCTCTGGCTCCCACACGAGAGGAGGACGACGACCCGAGCGGTGTCGCCTTCACTCGCCCAGGCCGGCCTCGTCCGGCAGCGGCCCAGCGCCCCCAGCCGCCGGCCCAGCACCCGACCGGCCTCCTTCCTCTTCGTCCTGCCACCGCCTCCCCCTTCATGGGCCGAGCCCACCCGATGAGAACCCCCTCCTCTCTATCCCCCGCCCGTGGCGTGTTCCACTAAATTGCGCCTTAGTTTTGGCCCGTTAGCTTTTTAATGGTTTTTATGATTTAATTTGTTTTCAGGGTTTAGCTAAATATTAAAACGTTCGTAGGTTTTAAACCGTATGTCGGATCGAGGCAAGTTGTAACTTGCATGCATGTTTGATGTAGTTTGCCGTGCTGAGTGCCTTGTTTAGCTTTCTGTCCTATTAGGTTTTTGCCCCATATTTATTTTTGTGCGTGTCAGGATTGCTCGAACTCCGTAGATAAAATGCTCATCTTTTATGAACCCTTTTTCCATGTATTTTAGAGTAGTCGTTGGTATTTTTGCATGTAGGATTTCGTAGCTAGTTTGCTATACCGTGTTTAGGATATTATCTCACATATACGTGTGGCGATATTCTTGTGTTGCAACCCCTCATGTTATATATGTTTTCGGGGTAGAAAAATCCATAGGATTTAACTATGCATTTAGTTTTAGTTTTTTAGCAAGTTAGTTCCCGTGATATTTTGCCGTGATGCCCTTTTGTTTATTTTGTGAGATTTAATCCGTGCGTGATATGAAGGAGTTGTCAACTAGAGAGTTTCTCTTGGATGTTTAGTCTAGCCCCTAGTAATTTTGGTTGCAATAGAAATCCATGTTTAGATGTGGTTTTCTTCTTGTTTACTTGCTAGGAAATAGTGTTGACTTGGAGATGCTGAAATATTTCTAAGTCTGAGATCTGTTATATTTTGTTGCTCTCTTGTCTTGAGTTTATCTAGTGATCTGTAGCTCTTTTGAGGTTGGTGCAATGGAGTTAGTTGTAGAATTTAGGATTCTCTAGCATGTTGTCAATTTTCATGCCACTTGGAGTCCTGTAGCTTATGGTTTTGCTGCTGTCAATATGCATTCAGATCGAAAACTGCAGTTGCATAAACTGTTATTTTCACCAAGTCTGAAACTGTGTGTGAGAAGCCATTTTGTGACTTCTTTTCGTAGTAATACATGCTCCCATGCTAGGTGTTCTTAGTTGTATGTTGTAGTGCTTCTTGCCCTCTACCGTATCATGCCTTGGTTGAGCATATTGGATTTTTGTAGCTCGTAGTTGTGGGGTCTAGAACATGCTATGTGGCTGATTTTGGCAGATTGTAGTGATTTCTTGTTTAGCTCGTAGTTGTTGAACCGTTGCTCCGTTTTGATTGTGTCCTATATAAAACTTGCTTAGAATCTCCTGTAGTTTCATATTATCTTGCTGGTTGTCTGTTCTGAAATGCTTGTGACTGTCCTTGCACACATTTTGCATTCATGCCATCATATCTTGCGGGGTCCATATCTTTTGATCCGTAGCTCCGTTGGAGATGTTCTATATGTGTAAATTGCTTGTAACTACACGTAGAATCACGTGAACCTATTTATTTTTCTTTTTAACAAACATTTAAACGTGTTAGTTCAGATCTGGACAGAATTTTAAATTAACATGTGAGGTCGATTCAGAGGTGCTATATGTCATTTCCGACCTCATTTAAAATGTCTAGATAGGTAGTTTAATAACGCTTCACCTCTTGCCATGTTTAACCACCTTTAATATTGCCGTGTATCTAATCGGGTGGAGTTTCGTCAATATGCAACTGGTTGCATATTGAACTTCACTTAATGTGTAGTATTTGGTTGTTGTGAATTGACATGCCGTGACTTGCATGTATTCAGCCTGATCATGCATCATATGTGGATTGCATCTTGTCATTCATTTGTCGTGGTGAATCTCGTGTGTTGATTTGTGTTTCCGGTTTGCTTCGTCTCGATAGAGTTCCGCAACCGTGTCGGATTGTGAGGACCCGTTCGACTACATCGGTTCGTCTGCTTCACGGAGTCATTCTTCTTCCAAGCGGTATCTCAGGCAAGATGACCATTTCCCCAGATACCATTACTATCATTGCCAGGTTAGTTTTATCGCTTCTATCGATTATGTCTCGTTGCCTACCACCTGTTAAATATGAGCCTCTCAACAATGCCATGAAACCTTCAACCTGTTCACAACCTAGCAAACCACTGATTGGCTATGTTACGACTTGCTTAACCATGTGTTAGCGTTGCTAGTTGCAGGTGCAGTTGCTTCCATGTGATACATGGGTTCCTTGTTATATCATCATATTAATTTCTATTTAATTTAATGCACCTATATACTTGGTAAAAGCTGGAAGGCTTGGCCTTTCTAGCCTGGTGTTTTGTTCCATCTTTGCCCCCTTAGTTTTGGCTACCGATGTTATGTTCCATATTGAGCGCTCCTAACACGATCGGGGTTGTTCTAGGGACCCCTTGATAGTTTGTTTTAGTGTAAAGCTGGTCTGGCAAGTCCCAACGTTGGTACTACATTTGCCCAACATAATAATTTTGTTAATACTGAAAGCATAGGGCGTCATGAACCCGAGGAGTAATTCTACATAATACAAGGAGGGCCAGTGCTAATGGTGTTGGTCCAAAACAGAGCACTGTGCGGGGCCAACCCAGGGCATCTTGGGAGATTTCTATCAGGCCACCATACGCGTCGCTCATCCATCGTGTCCTGAGAACGAGATACGCGGCTCCTAGCGGGATCATCGACACGCCGGGTGGCCTTGCTAGATTAGTTTTACCTTTGACGAGATATCTTGTGCATCAGGATTCCGGTGATGCTTTGGGTAATCTCAGAGTTAAGGTTTTCCACTAAGGAGTCCGACGAGATCGCGAGCTTCGTGATCGAGGATTTCTATGCGGCTTGTGGTAATTTGTGTGGATTAGTTGGAGCACCCCTGTAGGATTAAATCTTTTCAGAAAGCCGTGGCCGCGGTTATGTGGCAATGTGGAAACTTTGTTTAACACTGGTTCTAGATAACTTGAAGTTAAGTTAATTAAAATATGCCAACTGAGTGCGTAACCATGACTGTCTCTTTCGTAAGTTCCTTCTCCGATCGAGGACACGGTGGGGTTATGTCTGACGTAGGTAGGTGTTCAGGATCACTCATTTGATCAACAGTAGTTCACCTCCGTTATGCCTATATCTTCCCCCTCTTATTCTTGTACTCGTAAGTTAGCCAACAAATATAATGCTTAGTCGCTGCTGCAACCTCACCACTTAATCATACCTCACCCATTAAGCTTTGCTAGTCTTGATACCTTTGGAAATGAGATTGCTGAGTCCCGTGTGGCTCATAGATTACTACAACACCAGTTGCAGGTACAGGTAAAGGTTATTTGACGCGAGCGCATTGATTGTTCATTTGGAATTGCTTCTTCTTCTTCTTCATAATCGATCTAGGATGTGTTCCAGGCAGGCAGCCTGGGATAGCAAGGATGGACGTCATTCTTCTTTTCTCGTTTGTTTTCGTCCGTAGTCGGACCCTGCTCTTCTTCATGATGATAATGTATTGTACTGATGTGACTCTGATGTAGCTTGTGGCGAGTGTAAGCCAATTCCATATATCTCATCTTTTCAGTACATGTACTTGTAATGATATCCATTCTTGCGAAACGATGAGATGCGCTTCTATCCCTGACGAGGCCCTCGTGCTAAATTGAGGATAGGATAGCATCTTGGGCGTTACAGCTGGAGCGGCCCCGCCCCCTCACCAGCCGCGACACTCCACCTCCTCGGCCGCTGCTTTCCATTTCTCGGTGGCAAAAAACCTCCTCACGGGCGCCATCATTAAAGCAGCAACGAGCAGGAAGGAGATAAGAGAGCAAGGAAGATCAACCCATGGCCGGCCCCCTAGCTTGCCTATTTATAACAATTGGTAGGAGGCCAACCCGTGCCCCCTCGCCTTTGCTAGGTGCATGCAGGGCAAGGGGGAGTAATGATGGCCCGGTGTCGTGCGCGGGCTTTGCGTCAACCTGGGTAGTTACCAAGACGTCATACGGAAGTGGGGGCACCCCACATCCATTGTGTGCAATGGGTTGCGCTCGGCCCGCGTGCTTATGGGCCCCGCGCCATTTGTCCCTGACTATCAACGAGGGCGCGCACACTGTGGGCCGGGGGCTACTATCAGGCCCGCTAGACCGGGGGTATCTAGGCCCATCTGCGTGCAGGCCCAGGCGCAACTCATGCCGGGGATCAAACGTTATCCATCTTTGACCTCATGACCGAGGCCTTCGCGAGAACCCCCACCTTGTAAGGTGGGCTCATGCGGCTGACATCGAACACCGTGTCAAGCCCTACCTTGCGAGGTGGCTTCCCTGGTGTGCCCTCAAGGCCCTCGCGGGGCAAACAGGTCATGGCCGCCTAGCAGGTCGGGCAGCCCAGCGGTATCACTTGGGTGACAACCGCCACGCCAGGAGGCGTACATGCGGGCGCCATTGAGGAGGCTTTCCCTTTTGTGCTAAGGGAGTAGGGCCACCGCCGGTTCCCAAAGCAGTCCCCAAAGTTTTTCCTCTTTGGCGCAAGAAGACCAGGACGGGAGGATCATGATGGCAGGAGGTCATCCCCGAGCCCGCTAATGTGTCACGGAGGAAGCCTTTGCACACAGCGACTACTTTTGCCAGGATAGGCTGCGATCATGTCCTCCTTCAAACTGCCCATTGTGGCAATCCATCCCGGCGATTCTTTTTTGGGGGGAACATGACGAAGGCCAATATAAGGGGCGACGGACCACCATTGTAGGGGAGAGGACTCTTGTAATCCCTTGGGAACCCACCTAGTGAAGAAAGCAGGTGTAGGGTCTTACAGCGAGAGGTGGCCCGAACCTAGGTAATCTCGGATGTCCATCATCCCTCGTCCCTGGCTCCAACACGCTGGAGTGTCCTCGTGAGGCAGCACTGTAGAGTGGGTACGTAGAGCTTGCGCACCCTAGAGACCAAACCTCCTTGGGTCCCTAGAGCCCCGAATCTGACAAGGGCCCACTCCTAAGAACTCTTCTCGCCATCACGTGTTGCCGTCAGGAGGGGCGTCGCCACCAACTACGTATGCATGCCCTTTAGCATGAAGAACACCAGTGCCACCTTCCAAAGCCTGGTGAAGCTTGCGATAGCGTCTCGCGAGACGTCAGGCCCTCGCGAGACCTCAAGACCTCAGGGGCCAACCGACCTACGAGAGGTGACCTCCGTGCACGCTTCGCCAAGCAACCCAACGCTTCCGCAGCAGCATGATTGCCAGCTGATTTTATGGTTTGTTCAAATTGAGGGCGCCCTTCGGGCTGAGTTATCCTCAAGCTGGCAACGGTCCGTCCCTGCAACATCCTCACTTTTTGGTTGGGTTGAGAATCTGGTTATCTTTTGTTAAGCTAATGTCGTTTGCCTAAACATTGTGTTTGGTTCCGCATCATCATCTGAAACTGCCGCGCCCTCACTCTTCCCTCGGTCGTCACATGGCTGGGAGCTGGACAAGTCGAATATGCTCAGGTTTATCCCTGCAGTATTGATAACTCCAAGCGATAAAGCTCTGTCTCGCGGTCCTGCTCTCGTGAACGTCAACTCATAGATGTCCTTGGTGTCTAGCCCTCTGATGGAATCATCATGAGTAAGTAAAGGCATCGCCCAATTTGTATGGATGCTAGTTTGGTGTTTCGCCACCTCGGGCACCATGCATCCGACGACTTTTCCCTTTATCATTCTCTAGAAGAACTCGACATGGTATTTGTGCTCAGGCCCATCCCTGCAACATTGCTAAGCCAGAGTGACCGAGCTCTGTCTGGCGGGCCAGACCCGCACACATCACCTCGTTTGGGTCCTCGTTGTCCGAGTTCTTCATGTAAGGGCCTTGGGACAGCCTCCTGAGATGTGTCACCCCCATGTCATACGTTACATGAGCAAGCAACTCCGTCAAGAGCTATGCACAAACCGCCTGAGGAACGAGGAAGGTGCTCGTGAGCCATGCGCCTGGAGCATCTGACACCTCCGCAAGTTCTACTCGTGATCCTCTCAAGTAAGAATGGAGATGGGGCTGTACATGCCCCGGAGATTCTGGAGCAAAGCTCCCGCCCCACGCCCAAGTGGAAGCCTCATGCTGAGCGCTGACAGAACAGTCAAACTACGACCATGCCCACACCCCAATGGGAGCCACATGCCCTTTCTGGTGGGACGATCAAATTACGACCATGCCCATGCCACAGTGGAATCCTCATGCCCCGCGCTGGCGGAACGATCAAACCATGATCATGCCCATGCCCAAGTGGAAGCCCCATGCTCTGTGCTGGTGGATAGTCAACTGAGAGCGCCCCACGGGCCGCACCGACCTGAGGGTGAGTGGTGTGTGACACGACAACTGCTGGCTTTCTTCCACGGCACGGGCTCGCCAGCTTCCCCTTGAGCCTGATGCAAGCCCGGGCCGGACACGGTGCGTGTGCTCAGGTTACTCCTAGCAGCACTTAAACACCCAAGGGACCGGGATCTGACTTACGGGCCTGCTCCCACAAACATCACCCCCACCAAGGCCCTTGGTGTCTGGTCTCCTAACCGACACCCATGTGCAAGCTAGCGAGCGCGCGTCATACAAAATGAAGCTTTTGTGCGCATGATTTTTCCGCCGGACGGATTGCTCAAGGAGTCTCACAAGGCAAGCGCGACAAGTGAAAAACTATTAGCATTGGAAAGGACTAAATATGTGAAACCCTATGGTGGCAGCATCTCCGTTGCCAACATTTTCTCTCACGCGGGTCGCTTGCGCGTCAAGGGAGACTCCTGAGCATCGTGCCTGAGAAGCGTTCACTAGCTCATGGAGCCCCTCATCTCCCCGTTTTGTCTAGGCACCAAGACCTGACATACCAGCGATGGTTGAGGCTTGTTCGGGGTTGGGTCCTGATGATGTAGAGTACCTAAGCAAGCACGGGAAAAGGGGTGCACCCCACGAGGGGACCTCAGAAGTGGGCGCATGGTTCAAACTACAAAGTCATTGGTTGCAACGGGCAACAACTTTTCACGCATCCCTCACGGGGTTTGTGTTGATCTGTTGCAGGATAGAAGATGGCATAAGAAGGTGAACTTCGGGAAGACATGCCCTCACGCCACGCTTCACGACGTGCTCTGTAAAGTTAATTTAACTACCCCATGCCGGTCGGTGATCTTTGGTAGTATTCCTTCTTCCCATAACCTCACTCCATGCGGCATCCTCTTCTCTTGCGTGAGTCGCTTGTGAGTCAAGGGGGACTTCCTGAGCATCGCGCCTGGGGGGCTCTTACCGGACTTCAGACCCCTCACCTCCTAGTCTTCAGACAGACATCCCAACCTAACATACCAGCGATGGTAGAGTCGTTCTTGGGAGCTAGGCCCTTCTGATGCAAAGCATTAAGGCGATCACATAGAAGGGGACAAGCCTAACAAGAAGAGCTAAGCACGACCTAATTTTTGATAGCATTAAACTTAAGGTGCAAGGGCCATAATTCTTCTTACACGCCCTAGCGGGGCCAGCATGGTTCATTGTAGATAAAAAGGGAGCAAAACAGGAAGGGTTGGGCCCGAGCAGCGTCTCCTCCAAGACTCATACTCTAGCGCCCCCTGTGCCTAGTCAAAGTCTTCCTTCTTGACGCGGACGCCTGGGGAGTCATCCAGCATCGCTCCTGCTTCCCCGAGAGGAAGTTCTCCTAATATGATACTCGCGTGAGGAGCTGTCGCCACCGCTGTTGTCGCTCTCCATGCAACAGCCCAGGCGGTCGTCGGCTTCCTCGAAGATCTTCATGAAGATCATGGCGGCCCTGTCGAACTTGAAGTGTTGGACATGCCCCTCCTTCAAGCCACGAGCAAGAGAAAATGACTTTGACCCCCTCTTCGAGAACATGAAGCTGGAGCGAGTGAACTCTCTCGCCACCTAGGAAAATTTGTTGTAGTAGTCGTTTGGGTACAGCCACAGGCCCAGGGGCGGGAGATCCGCCATATCCTCCACGAAGGAGTCCGGGAGGCAGAGCCGGGTGCAAGGCTGGCTGTCCATCCCCGGGATGAACTCATGGGCCATGTCGGTGGAGTGGCTCCATGGCCGGATCGCCTGGGTGGTTGTGTCATTCCTCCTACCCCGCCCGCGGGCTGGGCTTCTTCCACGACTGCTTGATATGGCATGGGTCACCGGGGGAAGGCACTCGTAACCCCTCGGAGATGCCCGGGCACGACGGGGGACGTGTGAGTGCGGCCTCGTAGATCTGCTGGTTTTGGCACTTCCGCCTCTTCCACCGCTACTTTTCCCTTGTCGGCAGTGAAGAACCTCCTCACGGGCGTCATTGCTACTACAGCGACAAGCGGGAATGAAGAGCAAGAGTGAGGAAGATGAGCCAAGGGACCCTTCCCCTTACCTATATGTAGCATTCAACGGATGGCCGGCCTGCTCCCCCTCCCCTTTGCTAGACGTTTGTAAGGCAAGGAAAGGCAATGATGATCTCATGCCATGCGTAGGCTTTATGTCAGCGTGCGTAGTTACCGAGGCATCATGGGGAAGTGGGGCGTCTCGCACCCCATCATGCGCCACGTGTGGCGTCTGACCCGCACGAGGTTGGGACCCATACCATTTTTCCCCTCCAACCAGCGGAATCGTGCATGCGGCGGGCCCCAGGGACTAGGGGTAGCTAGGCCCGTCTGCTTGTAGCACAAGATGCGACACATGCCATGGATCTAGCAAGGTCCACCATTGTACTTCACGTGCAAGACCCT